>NW_027184085.1:4305581-5030581 GCF_041296385.1 Aphelocoma coerulescens
TGCAGCACCTCCAAGGCCAGAGAAAAGCTGCAGAGGTGATTTTCTCCATCTTTTCCAAGATCTGGACTCACATGCAGTTAATGCTTTCCGAAATTTTGGCATAAAAACTATGCAGGGTTATAGTCATCCTGTGGTGACAGAGGGAACATGGAGGGTTTCAGCTTATATCCAGTCCACAGAACCCCCATTTATCCATGTAGCAAACCCATGTAAGCTCACAAGTCCTTCCTTGAAGCCTTTACTGATATTAAGACATATTATATGATGTTTAGTAGGCAGAGTTAAAAAAAAGCCTAGAACAAAAGAAACCAAAAAAAACCCCAAAAAAACAACAACAAAAAATCAACCAAAAAAAACCAAAACCCCAGACAAGGTAAACTCAAACGGAAGAACATGCTTTAGCTTTAGCATAATATTGGAATACAGGGATAAATTGATTTTTCCAAGCTAGGGAGTCTGTAACACTGTTGGTAATTAAATTAGCTGTTCCAGATGCAAAGTCAGTATCCAAACTACATCTGTCTTCTTAGTCTCAACAGAACTTTTTATTTCATTTTGATTGTTTCCTACTTCACTTCATACTCACTTTTGAGAATTAGGGTTTTTTTTTGTATATAGTTAGGAAAAAACTTCTTTCATGAAGACTCCATCTGCAATAAAATTTTCTCCAAGAACTCATGTATGGAAGGAGCATTTTGCTGCCTAAAGTTTAAAAATTGTCTCTGTTTTAGATAAATTCCTGGAGAAGAAATAAGTCCATTGTGAACAATCAAAAAACCTGTTCCTTGCTTGATTATTAAATGAGGGACCAAAGTATTTAACAAAATCTTTTGAGATGCTCAGGAATTGTAAATTCATGAAAGAGAAGATTATGAAGATTATCAGACGTAAACTGTTCCAGCTTGGATTGCCTCATGGGAATCATTACATACAAGTTACTATGGAGCAGAGAGAGGAAGCAGGAAATTGATGTCCGTCTTACAGCCTGAACAGTGATCAATCAGCAATAAAATATGCCATAAATTGTCCTGTATTGATTTAAATTTTTCCTGAAAGAATAAGTGTAAAAAAATCCAGGCAAAGTGTTGTAAAAAGCAGTGGAAAGGATTTATTTTGCTGAGCTGAGACACGCAACAGAAACTTCAGTTTTATGGGCCAAGGGAAGCAATACTCCTAAAATAAGTGCATAGGCTTCTGTTCAGTTGCTGAAGAAGAAGAAGCACCTCTGAAGTCCTCCAGTAGGAAATCCACCATTCCCAGGACACAACGAATTATGCAACTGGCATTTTCTCTCACCATTTAATTGTCTTTTGGTGGGACCACATGTTGGAGACTCACAGCATTTCCCATATCCAGGAAGACAGGAGCACAGGAATCATTCCACAGTCTTCACCTTCCTGGAGGAGGATTTGCTGGACTCAGTCTGCAACGGTGGTTTGCATGCAGTTCCCAAAGAGATGGACAATTACACCTAAAGCCACTGTAAACATTTCACAGTTCCTAATTTCAGATGGCAAATTTGAGTTTCTGTTAAGCCAGTTTTGAAAGGTAAAGCCATTTCATCTGTCTAGAATACCCTGAGACACTGCATGCCATTATATAATGTAAAAACAGTTTTTTAATGCTCAGTGACTTTTTTTTTCCCATTGCTTTATTAACTGGTCTTTGCGGAGCTTTACTCCTACATCTCTTTCCTCTCAGGTAGTTGCACTACAAAACTACATTGCCACACTTATTTTTTTCACCCTTAGGCACTTACCTATTGGTGCATACTCATAGTTTAAATAGTTTTAGCATGCTTGACTTTGCCCAGCTTCACTGAAGTCAAGAGAAAACCTGGAGGAAAAATTGCTATGTCATTGAAGTCAATAGTTGCTTTGACTATGCCTTTACTGGAATTCTGCATCATTTATTTATATTGCTTGCACACACTTTGAGAGTTTTTTTGGCCATGCCTCCTAATATTTGAGACACAATTTAGGGGAATTAGTACTTAAGGGTCAGTTCTAATGGATTATATGGGTGAGACACAGACATGCTTCTTGTTTATACACTCCAACAGTTCCAAAATTATTTTCTGAGACAGCCATGCATGTCTTCATGCCACACAAAAAGGCAAGAAAACCTCTAAGTTTCATGCTATGCAAGACTCTCTCATCATCTGCAATTGAACCTTACACTGTCAAATATTTTGACAAAAATTGTACAAAAATAGAATTATATGAAAGAGCCATGATGGTTGGTCCTATCCAGGACACAGATCAGATGCAAAGAATAATACTTCAAAAATGGCTTCAGCCAAACTTAATCATTTGACCTCAAGATTAGAGAAAGATCCTTTGTCATCCTTTGTTTATCGACATCACCCTAATTTTTGCTGATTGATAAAAACACGTAAAGAAAACAACACCAGGTGAGGTCTCAGACTATTTTAAAATAATAAAACCATTACTTAATAAAATTAAGGAATCATTATAAGAAGTTACGAAATGCACTTAAAATTTATCTCACTTTAACTTAGCCACCTAAGAGAGATCTGCTTTTTCTAAGTTAGTCATTTAGTCTTTCTGTTTGGCAGAAAACCTTCAGAGGATGACTCATCTTAGACATCTATCTTTAGATGTGATGAATCGTTTTATGGCAGGGCTGATCTCTCTGTAGCTACTAATGAGGCAGTCTAGTCAACTAATTTCTTAGGCTGAGTTCCTAGTTTTTAGATGATTAAAGACAAATGATCTTAAATAGTCTCTTAAAAAATTCGCATGCTGTAAAATCTAAAGCAGGTTGATAGTATTTGAGAGAGAAATTAATCTTTCTAAATTTAGATAGCCATATCTAAGTTGCATTTTATATATCCTATGGCATCCTGGAAATCTTCTTGGGTCTATTAGATATGACCTGGGACCAATAGGGACTCTTGTCCTTCTTGAGAGTTTCCTGGAGTCCAGGTGTCCAGATGACAGACTAGATTTTTGGCATCGGTAACTAGAGTAATTTCATCAAACACCTCTGTTTGAAAGAACTTTTCTCATTCTTTTTACTCAAATTATTCGAGGTTTTTTCACCTGTTGTATGGGATAACTGAAGTCCTGCAACAAAATGTCCCCCTAAAATTTAGTTTGAGTCATTCCCAGTGAGTCCTCTCAGATTAAAAAAGGGATCAATATGTCAGATTGTGACTAGCTGGAGCAAAGACTTCCTAAGTCACCCATCCTTTCATCTCCTGCTCTCATTTCCATTTCTGGAGCACAGCTTCTCCTTTATGTCCCTAGCTGTGGAATGGGGAGTTGGGAGGAGGGCATCTGAAGACTCCTGCTGATCTGCCTCTTATCCTGAAGACAAGCTGACTTCACTCCCGGGAAACTGAATCACATATGACCTCTTCACAAAGGGCTACACGGACATTTTGTGTTAACAGCAAAGCATGAGAGGAAGTAAAGGGAATACGGTAAATAGATACACAGATAAAACTCGGTAGTATTTGGGATAAATCCCAAGTGGTATAAATGATACTTCTTTATAATATTTCTTCTAGTTGGATAAATTGTGCCTGTGAGCCTCAGCAATCCTTTTCTCTCTCATGTTCTCTGACACAACCTCAGATGTCACTGTCGCACCCAAACCACCATGGCTTACACATGGAAGAAATAAGAGGGCAAGGAGTTTACATCCCTGTGTAATATTTAAAGGCAGTGGGAGTATGCTTAATGCCTTTCGACCACCTACTTGGGAAATGGTGACACCGGTGTCACAAGTTTATCTAATTTCTGTTGTTGCAGGGGTAATGTCACATAAATTGGGGGCACAGGCTATTCGTTTTGCAGCCGTCTTTTGCCTGGTGTATAATTATCATGGCTCATCTTTATCAAACACCAGCCTTATCTTTGTTTTGCTCTCTTTGTTGATAGATGTAACCTCAATACTGTTGCCATGGCTACAGTAACAGTAGCTGAGAAGATTTTGTTTGTTGTAAACAAACCGAGCTGTACAGGCGCAGATCCTAGTGGAGCGTTTCCAGCCCCCTGCCTTATATTATGCTGATTAACACTGCCATCTCCCTCCTGCTACCTATTTCTTATTTTAATTAGCATTAATTTAAGCTGTATCAAGGAGTGTTTCCCCTTTTGGTGCCGTGGCACCCCTTTTCTGACAGTTTTTTTTCCCCACAGCAACAGCCATAGGTTAGGACTGCAACCCTGCTGAGAGCATCCTCACAGCAAAGCCCTGCTGGCACCAAAAATTAATCTCAATGTACACACTAGCTTAATGGCAAAAGATTGCTTTAATTTACTTCCTACATTCTCACCTCCAGGGGCAACTGAACTTGTTCTTATGTAGAAGCCACAGGGATCTGAAAATGTGTGACTAATTCTGAAACTTATTTAGCTTCAAGCCAATTCCTCAAAATCAAGGGCCAAATTCATCCCCTCACATAAGGAGATGCAACTCCTCCGTAAGAAACGGTACTGTAAATTTTTGCCTCTCTGTTGATTTAACCCATGACCTCCCATGTGCATAGAAATGACTGGAATGGGTTCAGGAATAATCTGAACTTCCAACAGCACCAGTTCATGCAATTTTTACAGCAGACCTTTCTTCTAGCAGGCTTTTTTTCCTAATATTTAGGCTTGTCTCCTGAGTTTTATAATAATTTTATTCACTATATATGCCAATGTTAACAATGGCCAGTCTATACCATATAATTTTACTATTATTATTTTAATCTTGAAGAATTTAGTTGCTATCCCTGAGGGAAATACGCCTGCCTGTTTCAAGGGACTACTACTATGTTCTCTGGAAGGGTTCAGTAGTTTCACTATGTATATATACATATTACAGTTGTATTTTTAAAAATTCCCTCATTTCACCTAGATCAAATTTGGTGTAAACCACATTGGGCCCAGGGTTATAACAACATATAAACAGGGGGAGTGTTCCTGCCTAAAAAGAGATGGGTTGGAACAGAGAGGGGTAAGCCAGGTGAGAGGTGTCTGTACTGCAGCAGGACTGTAATTCAAAATGATTGGACACTGCTCTGATGTGACATTGTGTTATAATATTGCCCATGAAGCCGGAGTTATGCCCTGCTTTGTGTGGTTCTGTGCTGATTATGCAACCCTGTTATGCCTCTGCTAAGGCCTCTCCTGCTCCTCCTTCACCTCGCACCACCTGAAAGTGGTGCTATCTGGAAGTCTTTGCTCAGCAATGCACGGATGAACAACATGATGTTCCTCTTTACTCCCTTCCTTCACAGCCTTCACTGGCTGTGTGTCCCTGCCCTCCAGAATGGAGCAAATCTGCAGACTCTGTATGAGGAATCAGGTTGTACTGAGAACAGGGTACTGGACAAAAAGAGAATACTGCCAGTGCTGCTCTGTGACACTTCCAAAATGTAACACCAGGAATGACAAATTGTTCTGGGAACACTGATTTAAGGGGGGAAGAAAAAGGCCTTTCTCTTCACCCAAAACATCAAAAGACATTATCGTTCATGGACTTGACAGTGCTAGATTAATGTTTGGACTTGATCTTACAGGTCATTTCCAACCCTAATGATTCTGTGAGGGGGTCAGAACACTAATTATATCACAATCTTCATTAAGGAAAATCTAACAGTGTTTCAGTGCTAGGCATATTTAGTCCATTGTGTGGAAAATATAGGACGATAAAATCCTATATTTAGGACAGTGACAAGTGGGTGGACAGAATCATCAGCAACATTCAGAAGTCCAGCTAATTGTTCATTACGATTGATAAGTTCACCAGGGATGCTGGTATAGCATGAAGCAACTGAGCATTGGTGCTGGTGGTCCTTGACACTATCACCATCCAGAGAAGCTGTGGCTGCCCCACCCCTGGAAGTGTCCAAGGCCAGGCCAAGTAGCTCTTGAAGCAACCTGGGATAGTGGAAGGTGTCCCTGCCCATGGCAGAGTACTGGAACAAGATGATCTCTAAAGTCCCTTTCAAACTAAACCATTCTCTGATTCTGTGACTCTGTGGTCAGTGCACTCTACACTTCCCTTGTGATTTGACCTTGTTTATCCAATCCTTTGACATGTAAGAAGGCTGATCATATTACAGTGCCCAGTGTCTTTCAGGTCTAGCCTCAATCTTATCTCTTAATAATTCTCTTTTTATTTTTAATATAACAAAACACACTGTAGGTAGAGATGTGTCCTGTTTAAAGCCTCTTGGCAAAACTTTGTACACTGAAGAAGCACCAGCTGATGAGGTTGAGTCAAAGAAGACATCACAACACTTGTGTGAATGTCCTGGATTACACATCTTTATATTTCAATTCTTCCTGCTATTTTAATATAATTTTTCACATTAATGATGAACAAGGTGAGGCACTGACACTAGTAAACTTGATGAATGGGAAGAAAAAACTACCCCCCTTGTGAACTTATAGAATAGTTCATACTCATTTTCAGCTTGAAAAGCTGTTATCTGTTCATATAGCAGCTTTAAAAAGTGCAAATGCAAGCAATACAGCGTGCAGAGGTGTGTAGTAGTTTACAAATATCTGCATAATATCTAAAAATCAACCTGAAACACTGGAATAAAATAAATGCTCAGTGGACTCAAACTTCTCGTTTAATTATGTTTTACTAGACTGACTTTGCAATTAAAGAGTGGAATTTGGCAGCTCAGCTAGGAGTATTTTCACAGCAGAACCTTTCTTGCAACTTGTATTTCTTCTAGCACCATGACCTAGGTTAACATATTTCACCAGTACATCAAGTCGAAAGACTTGAAGTTTGGGTTCTGTTTCCCAATGGACTAAAAAGCAGCTCTACCTTCAAATCACTGAACACAGAAATGGAACCCAAGCCAGAGAGAAGCTGCACAACAGGGTATACTCTCTGTCTCACAGACAGCATGAGTGTCATGAAAGGAGGAAAGATGTAGCTGGCAATTCAACCACCTGAGAAAAGTCTGAAGTTTGATATACACCTGCAACACCACAGTCTGGCATTTCCAGTTGACTTTTGTAGCTGTATGCTTAGCAACACCAGAAGAAGTGCTTTCTGCTTATGAGAAATGCTGATCTAAACATATATGGCAAGTGAGGGAGAAAAAATGTACAGTTTATATTTTGCATATTCATCAAATAACAGAATCACAGGATGGTTTGCGTTGGAGAGGATCTCAAAGCTCATCCAGTTTCATACTCCTGCCATGGGCAGGGACACCTTCCACTATCCCAGGCTGCTCCAAGCTCTGTCCAACCCGGCCTTGGACACTTCCAGGGATGGGGCAGACACAGCTTCTCTGGGAAACCTGAGCCAGGGCCTCACCACCCTCGGAGGGAAGAATGTCTTCCTAATATCTAATCTAACCCCTCCACACTCCTTTCAATTTAAAGCTTTTCCCCCCCTGTCCTATTATGATTCACCCATTTCCCATGTTCTACATGAATTCTGTGGTAAAGCTGGGAATCAATCAAGCCACATGAATCCTGTTCTGCTGCTTTGTCCACGTGTCCTACAGTAAATATTTTCCTATATCCTTTAGCTCCCCCCTGATTTGTTTTTTGTTCTTACCAAACATTTTACCTGGAACATTAGCAAACACAAGAAGCAGCACACAAAGAAGTGACCTTTACCTTGGTTGTAGTGGCTGGTGCTGAAGCCATATGTCATTTACTTACATTCCAGACATATAGACCATGGTAGAAACTACTCCCAGCAGAAAAGGTCTGGTGATATAGGTGCCTCCAGAAAGAACCCTATGACTTGAAGTGCCATGAAGGAGTTAAAAGTCTGAATATTATACTCACACTCCATTGCACACCAGGGGGGAATTTAAATATAGGTAATAAAGCATTGATAATAATGTATGTGCTTCCTCTATGATATGATAAATTGTATTTTCGTGTCACTGTCTATATTGTCTATTAATTCAATAAATACAGAGACTGCTTAAAGTTGGTTTACAAATAGGTACCTACACTACAGACTAATATATTAGTAAATTTTTTGTGATGTTGAGGGGTTTTTTTAGCTATGTGATGCTATATACGAGAAGGATGCTTTGAAAGTCTGACACTTTCTTAGACACCAGTGCTAAAGAGGGATGAGATGAAAGACTGAGAAATCAGACTGTATTCATCCTATCACTAGCAAAAATATTATTGCTTCTCGCAGTGTTAATCTAGTGTTAACTTGAAGCAGAGGCTATTCCATACCAAATGGAAGGAAATTATTTTTCATGCCAGAATCATACTAAGAGAAGAGTGTGAAAAAGGAGAAAAAGTGTCCTTGTGACCTTGCAGCCAGGCTTAATTAGAAAGATCAGTTTCACTGACCTGTCAAGGCGGTACATGGCAGTCCTTCCCTGCTCTGTTTCTATTGAACCTAATGAAAGTTTATCCTTTATTTCAATGACAGACAAAATAGACCACAGTAAAATATTTTAATTTAACTTGTTATCTCATTTAATTGAATATATTATACTCCCCTATTCCATTTTGAAAGAATTGTTTCATTGAACAGTGAAAAAATAATTTTACCTGTGTTTTATTGAGGTGGATGAGTGATGAGAACAAAGGGCAAAACAGAAAATCCAAAAGGGTATTGCAGTGTCCTGTTCTTCTAAGCAAGCTTGTCATGAACAGCAAGCTTGTCATTCACATTCATACTCCAGTAAGCTTCTTTTCTATTAAGGCATTCCTTAATATTACAGTAATCTAATTGGTTTGTGTGGTTAAAGGAAGATAAAATTCTCATATTTACTATGAGATATTTCTATAAATCTCCTTACTAAAATAAAAAGAAACATTTATCCAATTCAAAAGGCATATGAACATCATTATTTGCTCTCTCTGATAATATCAGAATAGTGCTTCCAGTACTTCATGTTGTCTTGAAAGCATGGAGAGAAACCTAAAATCCAAAACACTGCGAGTACAATTCCCTTCACACTTAATGGGAGGTACTTGCATTCTTTTACCTGATGAACTCATTCAACCACACCTGCTGTGCAGCATTTTATAGTGAGAATCGCTGCTGCAGCCCCAGCCTCTCTGAGAAGTGTACCCACACTGCCTGGCTTTTGGCTGCAACTCAGTCCTTAAAACACGAGGCACACTTTCTCAGGCCCTCTCTGTAGTGAGCGGGAGTGGAGAACGGGCTTCCCAGGGGATGTCATTGGTATGTTTGAGTTGGGGTCCCGTCAGTCATGACCTGCATGACTCTCCACTGATTGGATAGGGAGCCTAGGGACTGGGATCTCTTTATTATTTTGCTGTGAATCTATCAGATATGTTTTGAAGTCAGGCGTTTTGCATTGCCATTTTGTCTGCACTTACAAGTGCCACTTGCTGTTTCTGAATGACTGCTTTATCTTGCTTTTGAAAACTCCTATCACATTTGATATGAAGGCTTCCTGAAGCATGGAAACCCACTGGGTAAGTGAGGATTTCTGTTGTTTCACTTTATTTAGTCCTACTGGAGGGACTTTTCACAAGGGCTTGTAGTGGTGGGACAAGCGGCAGTGTCCTTAGCTGAAAAAGGTTTAGAATATATATTAGGAAAAAATTCTCTACCACGAGGGTGGGGAGGCCCTGGCACAGGTTGCCCAGAGAAGCTGTGGCTGCCCCACCCCTGGAAGTGTCCAAGGCCAGGTTGGACAGGGCTTGGAGGAACCTGGGATAGTGGAAGGTGTCCCTGTCCATGGTTGAGGGTGAAATGAGGTGATCTTAAAGTCCCTTCCAATTCAAACCATTCTATGATTCTGTGAATTTCATAGCTTAGCAGTTTGCTTTTTTAAGATCAGGGCAGAAGCTCTAGAAGAGTAAAATGAATATACAGTGTTTTGATGATACACAGTCTGAAGTTAGACTTGGATTTGTTCTTTAGAAAATTCCTGAGGTTTTGCATTATGAAATTTCCTTGCTAACTTGAAAAAAAATCCTTATTCTTCACTTCACACCATAAATATACAGGTAGGCCGAGACACTACTGTGGGAATAAAGCAACCTGTAATCACACCTGTTCCAGATGAAGGTGTTTATTCAAAGCATTATATCTTACAGAAACTTTTTCTACCTGTTTTTTTTTTGTTTTCTTTTGTTTTGGTTTGTTTTTTTTTTGCTTTCCTCCAACCAAAAATCATATTTTCTTTTCCTGTAGCTGCCAAATAATGAACAGACATCTTAGTCAAAAATTCCATGAGTTTCCAAATGTTTTAGATCCTCAGAGAATCCTGCAGCTTGAGAAACAAATGAGAAGTTTAGAGTTCTTCTGTCTGCAAGGATAACCTTGCCTGTATCCCAGCTGAATTCCATCTGTCATAAGGCAGCCCGACCTCCACAATACGTTGAAATTCACTGAAAAGTTCCACTGTCCTCCACAGTGCTTAATAATATTACAATATGTGAGAAAACTGGTATCAGCATTAGGCTTTTGCTAAATAAGAAATATTTTCAAACACACAAGCCAACCAAATGATTTTTTTTTTATTTAGGTGAAGAAAAACATATGTATGCTGTATAGAACACTGAGTATCTTTCATCCTCTAGTGTTTCAATGTCATTTTAAAAATATCATTCTTGGCTTATTTTGAGAGTTAAGTCTTTTTTGAGGCAGGTTTTATATAGAAGAGAATTATTGGATTTTGTTTTATGGGAAAGGTTTCTTTTCCCCTCCATCTAGTACATTGTCCACCCACTTGCATTCTTTTTTATAAAAAGAAATTACTTTTTTTGTCACTGAAAATAATTAAAATAATAAATGGAGGTTTTTCAAGCTTGAATGTGTCACTTTTCTATCTGGAATGATTTTATTTGTCTTTCAAATCAATTCAAGTAAACATTTGATTGGATTTCAGTCATAATACATGAAAATATCCAGGAAAATATTTATATGTACTTTTTCTTCAGTAGAAACCGAATTTTCAATACCCTAAGTATATGCTGTTGTTCTTCTGTGGGAGAATTATGGCTTCAGAAAAGGACACTGCTACCAGCAAAAGGTACAGAGCATACTAAACCCTCTTTTCACACAAAAACATCCATTAGTTTGCATTAGTTGGGCAAGAGATGTCAATCAGGAATTGAAAGTACTCAGGGATTCCTCAGTAGCTCACAAAAATATCTCTACTATCTAGAATTTCAATTAAATTTAAATTTACATTTAATTGACTTTGTCTCCCTCATTTCCCTCTCTGTTCTCAGATGTATGTATAATTGCATTTATTCTAATTAATATTTACTGAATTTTAATCTACAATCCTGTGCTGTCACTTAGCACAGTTATTTTTCTGAACAGCTCTCAAAAAGAGTCTTAATAATCCTTTTTGACAATCCACACAATGTATGTTCCCTGAATTATCTTGAGATGCTTTTCTTTTTCTTTCTGGATTTTCAGAGAGTTTAAGATTTAGGACTAACATTTTATTTTATGGAAATGTATGCAGTCTGAGTCTATTAAGGTATAGTTATCCAAGTCCCATGCTGTTTTTCTCTCAATTAGACTGTCTGTCAGGTTCCACAAGAACAAAGACAATTATCACTGGTTTGTTATGAACTAGGTAGCCCCAAATTGTCTTCCCAGAAGAAACCTGACATGGTCACACTGTGTGGTCCTCAGGAATGTTGGTTTGTGTCCATGAATTGACTCACCAGCTCTCTAGCTGTCGTTTGGACAAGGAAATTTGGATGGTGATTCTGCCCTTAGAGAAAGTGCTTTGAAAGAGCTTATCTTCATCTCTAAATTCTCAAACATCTTCCCAACTATGTTTCTTAGAGATTCTCAGAGGTTCCTGGGGCTGAGCTATCTAATCATGACTTAATTGGGTACCCACAGCAAATGTTTTTCTGTAGCTGTCTCTGCATGCACTTGGCAACTACAAGGCAGTACGATTTGTCTTAATCATCTTTGGTGATGCATTAAGCTATGCAAAATTACTTCATATTTTGCATAAACTAAGATTAAGCAATCAGACATTTACTCCAGATTGCTTGACACACAGTGAATTCTTAAACCACAAGAATGCTCAGATGTCTGATCCCATGGGCATTTATATGTCTCTTTAAGTGTGTACTTTCAGCACGCAGAGCTATCTCTGGCCTTTGCATTTCCAAGTTAGCCATTAAACTCACAAAAATTATTTTCACAGGCCATAGTTGATATTGTGCTGGTGTTTCTCCAGACTTTTTCTTTTCTCATTTTAGACCTGCTGGGTTTGCCAGCTGGATCTTCCTGTGCCTGCAATACCCCATGGGTTGATCACAGAATCATAGAATGGTTTGGGTTGGAAGGCGACCTTGATCATCCAGTTCCAGCTCCCATCTCCCTCTTACTCTGGGTAAAGAAATGCAAATGCCTTGGTCATTCCCATTCATGAAATCATCAGCTGGGAATTTCGTTGTATATTTAGGTTTCCTTCATTCATGATGCAGGAAGCTTAATCAACCATGTCCAGAAAAAAATTTCCCTTTCTGGATCACTGCTGTCAGTGGTCAGTTTACCAGCCTGGAAATATAAATACTTCTGCTGTAGGACTGAATTCATACCTTTTTCTTTTTTAATTTATTTTTTCGTGTATCACAGGAAATAAACACAGAGTAAAAAGTGGGTTTTCAGGGTTTTGTATGTCTACTTTTAGAGACTTCTAGAACATGCATGTTATACAGTGTACCAAATGTTATATGTATCTACTGTGTTCTTGATGTGACAGCATGACTTTTCCATTTCAAAATTTTAGTTTATTACTTTAAATAATTGAAAATTAGAAAGGCCCAGACCTCAATCTTAAATTAGTGAAACAAAATATGTTGATTGATTCAATGTACATTCTTCCAGCTTATCAGCATGAACATTTCCAGTATTTCAGTTTTGCCTCAAAAACACTTATGAGGTGAGAAAACTGGAGTGATAACTTTCCAAGAACATATCACATCTATCCATCTTCTGGGAGTAGAAACCTCTGTGCTAGTTTTATGATATTTTAGGGTATAGTGAAATTACTTCATCTCAATTTGAAATATTTCCCATACATATGAGTTTATAAGCAGTGTTACTGGCAGGCTGAAAGCCTGAATGCTTATAAATAGAGAGCTGAAATGGGGATAAAAGTAGCCCTGTGATCATTACAGGCTTCTTCCTTTGAGTGAAGTAAAAAATAATTTATTGCCTCAAACAGGCCAAGGCTGCTGAAAGTGGGCAAAGGTCACCCCGGTGCCAGAGTTCACAGCTCTTCCCTGATAAGCAGATGGTTCCTAAGCAGATAAGATGTTAATAGATACCAACAGTCTACGGTGTTAGAGGTGGAAATAAAGCAATGCCAAAGAATTAGGTTCAAACTGTGTGCACTGAGAGACAGATCTTGACATTGCAAAGGTATTTTTTCCAAGATCAGCCTTCAGAGCCTTGAGTTAGTTGTAACATGGAGCATATCCAAATCTTCTTATCTTGCATAATTATTTGTAGAAACCTCCACACTAAGCCTGGCTTGGGTAAAACAAGCATGATAAGAGAATCACGACCCGAAGAAAAGAAAATAAAAACCTGCTCTGTACATCTTCTAGCTATTCTTTGCAGAGCACACACACACACAAGTGCACACACGCAGGCACAGCTGCTTGACAGCCAATGACATCTGGTTATCTACAATCTCCTTTACAAGAGCCTTGCTCTCCGCAATGCACCGGTTCCTCTGCTCTCTGTTAGATAAACATGGCAAACACAGATAGCAACAAGAGAGCAGTATCACAGGTCCTGCTTGGCAGCAGCAGCAGCTTCAGCAGTGGCAGTGGGGGCTCAGCAAACCCCCCCCATGTCTGTTTGTTCACGCACTCTGACAATCCAGGTGGGAAAGTTGCACGGAGCAGGAATTTATTATGGTGGTGGGGGCTGGCTGGAAAGCTCCTCTCTCTTTTTATTTTAATGGTCGCCTAAATTACTTCTGCAGACTTTGACAAAGCTTTGATTAGCACACACAAATATCATCCACAAATTCAAACTGGATCTTTCATCCTGATAAACATGAGGCCAGACCCCCATTTGGATCCTGGAGGCTGCTTCTGGGTTCTCTCCAGATTTTCTGCCTAACACTGCCACCAAGTGTGAATCCTAGATTTTTTACTAAACAGCCAAGAAGAGACCCACCTGCCAGATCCTGGTCCTGATGACCTCAACAGGCATTTGAGACACAAAGACACCCAGAGAACTTCTTCCTCTCTATTTCCCCTGTTGAAAACAGGGTTGTGAAAGCTGTCTGGCACTCATCTAACATTTTATTTCTGTCAAAATAACCATCTAAAGTCACAGACATTGGTACAAATGATGGAGACCCATCCTTAGTGTAAAAGAGTAAGACAGATGTGGAGGGAGAGGAGGTGGCTAATGCCTAAAAAAATAGTACAAACAAAAAAGTAAGGGAAAAATTGTTGCTGTAGATGATACAAATTCCCAGTTCCTGAGCCTCAGAATAATACCTTAGTAACACAGCTGCCTTTGGTTCCTTCAGTTTTGTACCATAATAATCAATGTGACATGCGAAACTGTTATGAGGAAAAATATATTATCAGTCTTAGGAAAGGAACATCTTTATTGCTACTTCAAACAAGACTATCCTGAGAATTTGTCTGCTCACCACGTGGAAAGGTAAAGATAAATAATAAGGAAAGATAAATTGAAATATTTCTAAGTGAAGTGGATCAGAACTCTACATGAAGAAGTAAAGTGAGAGCAGTTCAAACAGCCTAACTTTCTGGAATATGAACTTTATTTCAAAATGAGAGTGTTTAAACATCTATCTGGTTAACTTTATATTCTCTATATTAAATGGAGTTAATTATCTGTACTTATCAGTTGTGCCTCTCTAAATGATCCCTACGAAAGTCACTTGTCAAAAGGGATGTTGAGAAATCACAAACCCCCGTAGATAAAAAGAAAGAATGTGATTTAAAGCCTGGAACAGTTGCTCTTTGGTTCCAGTGGGTTTGGTAATAAAGGCTGTGGGGTGCAGCAGTCATTCCTGATCCTGAGTGAGGTGAGACTCCAGTGAGGACTGTTTCCATCAGACACATTCCCTGACTTCAATGAGAATATGACTTTTTAAGAATGCTATTTTATATCTCTCTTGCACAATTCAGGTATAAGCTCATGGTCCTGAGTTACGGTTCTGACCTTTAGCAAGTTTAAATTAACAAATATGTGAACCTGAAGGACACACTCCAAGTGGCTCACAACAGTGAGAGTCCAAAACCACAGAAATTTAAAATAAGACTTAGGATTGCTGTAGACAACGAACCTCAAGCTGCAGTTCTGAAAACTCCACTTAACTAGAAATATGCTCCTCAGGCCATAAAGATCTGGGTTTCTATATCACTCAAAAATTTGAAATTTTTCCAGGTATGTTTAAATACTTCTGAGTTTGGATGCACATGCACCACTTCTCTTTGTTCAACAGGTTCTGCCCATACATATCACAGAACTAAACTCAGCCTTGGGCATTCATCATCAGTTCTTGTAGCTGCACAACAAAGGATTAGTTAAATAGTATGCACTTTTCCTTAAGTAAATATGAGTACCTGTATAATTATTTCTCCTGCAGGCCTTAACAGCACCAGAGGAGCTGTTATCCTTTATCAGGTAAATCTAATGCAGCTTTTAAATTGCTATGTGTGCCAGAGGAGTTCTTTGGATCTCTTAGGTAAATAATCTCACCTTTTTTTTTTCTTTTTTTTTTCTTTTTTTTTTTTATTATTAATTCTAGGTGGTCTAGCCTCACACCACCCAGAAAGGATTTACAGAGGCAAAATGCATTAACTTTATTTGAAATCAGGTCTATAAATCCCTACATATTGATGAGAAACCAGACCCTTAAGTAGTAATTCTAATTCTAATAGAGATCTGAATGCTTGCTTGTCATAAATCATGGTATTACAGAATGGGAAGAAGGCAAAACCTACATTAAAGGCACTTACAGAGCACTTCTTTCTGGGACAGACCATAAACTTTTCAATTCTTCATCCAGTCTGGTTTGCAATGTTTCAAGTACCAGATCTTCTGTCAGTTCCCTGAGGAAAATATTCTGTATCCCCACAGAGCAAGCATTGTTTAGGGTTCTTTCTAGACATTCAGTTCAATTATTCATTTATTCACACCTAATTATGCTCACCTCAATAAAAAAACTGTTCTCCTCAGAACCACACTCAGTTGGAGATACCTCCCCATGCCCCCTGCTATTATTTGGACAAAGTTAGTGATTCTATTATTGATTTGCCTCAAATGAAGCCTGTATGTCTGTCTTCGTGGGATTTCTCTGTGTTTCAATTCCCCAGCTCTACAATAAGTCTCACTTTCTCACATCCTTTATCTATTCCTCTAAAAGCTCTAACACAGGGTCAGTCTTTATTTGTGTACATTATCTACAAGCTTAGGGACCCTGAGATCAACTTCTCAGATACCCTGAGATAGGACAGGAAAACACTAATAGGAAAAGGAACATTTGCAGATTATTCTATTTATTTTTTGGCAACATATTGCTATTAGGGAGTGATAACTGAAATAAAGTATCCCTTTATAAACCTATCTTGTTATCACTGGCCCTGAATAAGTTTAGTTCCAAAAACAGATTGAGAGAATCTAAAAAGTAGGGGTATCATCCTGTGTGTTGGAAAGTAGCCAAAGTAACATTTACAATAATCCTTTGAAACATACCCATTCTGAAACAGAGGTTTAAAAACAAAGGTTGAGTTTTTCATGTATGTTACTAGAGATATTTTTTTTCCTGAATGACAACTGACCATGGCAAATGCTACCCAACTTTAAAATTTAAATTTGGAATTGAACAATGTGTGTGTAGGCTCAGAAAAAAAAAAAAAAAAAAAGTTTCACTAATTTTTTTCAGGCAGGATAAGAGAAGAAAAAAATCATTTTTACAAAACAATTTTTAATTTCTCTAATATATATGGCTCTATATTCCTTGGCTGCAGCAAGGAACTAAAATTTCAAGAGAGACCAAGATACCAACAGCAGGTCTCCTTGTCTGTTTTTTGGATTCAACCAGCAGACTTTACCTTCCTATTTCTTGCCTTAGTTTCTGCTTGTGATGTTCATTTAAATAATGATGGGGAAGATGAGTAACTGGCAATATGTTTGTTTGGGCTCTGACAACACAGACTCCCGAATTCAGCTGGGGACATCAGGCATAACAGTACAGGTGTGGGTTCTACTTTCACCTGAATCTTCTGGTCTTTGACAATAAAAATACCAAAGATATTTAAATTATTGCCAAGCTCAATTTTTTTTTTTCCTAAAATAATTTTATGTTACTACAAAGCTGTCGGGACACATGTTGTGGTCCCAGTTGAAGTATATGTGAATTAATAATTTGCTCCTCAAAGTAAGACCTGAGATGTCCCAGTTGCCTTACACTTTCATCTGTTCTTCCTTCATTTTGCTCATTCTCATCCTATTTTAAAGAGTATGTTAGTGCTCTGTAAAGCAGATTAAAAGGTTTCCATGAAGGTGCCTCTTTGAAGCTCCAAGTTCCAGTCTAGACAATGACAATTATGCTCCAGCAGAGGCCTTATCCCTTGGCAGCTGGTGCTGACCAGCAGACACAGGGGTTAAGAGCAGAATTTTTCTTACTGGTGGTACTTGGCAAACCCAGCAGTTCCCAGGACATGGTTTAAACCTGTAGGAGACAGATTCATGTTCTTTCACTGCAAGTGCCACCTTGCTTATATTCTTGCTTGTGCCTTTCGATGTTCCTATTTATTTGTCCTTGGAGGTGAGGGTTTGGACACAGGGATAACTTGAAGGAAAATGTATTCCCTGTTGGCCACTGAGTAGATGATGCCTAAAGTACTAAAGGACTACTGGACAAAGATACTTGTACCTGAAACATTCATTGATGGGTTCCAAACTTTATTTTTCTTCAAATTAAGGAAATATTTCCTTACCTTGATGTTACCACTACTGCTTAGGACAACACTTTAATGAGTTCCAGCCTTCTGTGGACATAGAATATGAGATTTTAATTTGAAACCTTACCATATGCCTGGGTCCCCTTGGAAAACTTTATTAGCTCTCTTCTTCATAAATAACTTCTAGAGGATCAAAGGTCTGGGCATGAAACACCATGGCAAATTTGTCCCTGGATGATTTAGCAAAATCAATAGATTTATCAGAAATAAATTTGTCCTAATGAGTTTACCCATACATAAAACTGTATGTGATCGTCACATTTATTATGATATGACACAAGAAATCACAGCTATTCACAGTCTTCTTTGTCTGCCACACACTCCACAGCTAATTTTGTGTTACAGTGGAGAAAATAACTGCTAAATATCAGCAGTCTCTTCTGCATATTCAGCATGAACTAGGGTCTGTCCTTGCACCTTAATCTATTTCAGTATGAGGCTGAGTCCTTAAAAAAAAAGAAAATATGCAGAACATTTTAAATCTGATCTCAATAAATGTTTTATTTTTAAAGGCCAGGACTATTGATTTAAACAGCATTTGTCCTGATTTCGTAATAGTTTCTCCACACCATGATAGCATGATACAGTCTTAATTTTCTGAGAACTGGAATGCTAGAAGTGCAAGATATGCTCAGCACTGGAATGCCGGGGGAATGGTTTCCCTGGCAACAGCAAGCACATAAAAAGTATTCAGAGCAGTCCCTGATTCTCCTGTTTTAAGCGTCCATTGATAGGGGAATCAAATCTACTTTGGATTTTTTTTATTTAAGGTGAACTGCAGGGCAGGAACATAGGGATGTGCTTTATTACATTTTGCCACCTTGTGGAGCAAACCTGTAGGAAGGGAATTTAGAAGACATGGCCATGGAGCCACAGAGAGGGCATGTAGTCACTGGAGGTAAAAAGAAACAACAATTTAAAAAAAATAGGGTCTTATTTTCAAATAGTGAATTTTCCAAGGTCATTTTTAAAATGAGCCAGAGGGACTTCAGGGCTCAGCAGAAGGCTTGGCTCTGGTTCTGCAAGACACTTGGATACACATCTACCTCTACTCTGAGGAGCAGTCTCTGTGGTTTGGAATGCAGATTCTCTGCTTTTTAGGCATCTGGACAGTCCCGTAGAAATTAGAGACATGCTTCAATATCTCACTGAACCATGGCTTATATGATGTCACTTTAAGGTCATGCAGATTCATTTCTGTCTTTCATAAGAGGAATCTCATTTGGGCTCACACCACAAAGTTGCCTTCGAGAGGGTGCAATAAAACTGAAATTTGTCTTCAAGTTACCTCTGTTTTGCCTGCACTGACATTTTCAAGTAAGGACACGTGAGTTTCATTTGTCTGCAGTTTGACATATTTCACTAGTACTAGTTTTAGTTGTGGTTTTGCATACAGGGAATGAGATTTAAACCCTAGACTAAAAAAGCTGAGGATATGCTACATCTTTCATGAACTTTTGATACCCATAATTTTTAGTATAGGAGGAGATAGAGCTGAAATTTTTGGGGGTTGGTACTGTGTAACTCCTCATGGAGCAGCCTAAAAATATGAATATGATAAAAATATGAATATGTCTCATCCCTTGAATATTTTGACCCCTCTGATATAACAGATAATTTGGCTTTGGAAAATAATATACAGAAATCATGTATTTGAGTTATTACATAGGGTTATGAATTTTGGATTATTTGCAAAGTGGAGAAAATATTTTTTAAAATACAGTACCCCACAAACACATTGTTTCAGCCAGAACAAATTACACATAAAAAACCAGAATTTGCATCTTTATCCACACAATGAATGTGACTTGAGTTTCTGTTCTTTTCCTTTCTCTCTCAGCTCTAGAGCCTTTGTCCTTTCTGTGCTCTCCTTGTTCATATGCTTGCTGAGGATTTATATTCGCCAAGTGAATAAGCTTTCCTTTATCCTAATTGAATCTTTTAAAAATGCTTTTTCCCACTTTCTACAGTAGTTAATACTGGTCTGTTACTTCTTACTCATCTCCCCTGCCCCCTCACAGGCTTCTGTGTTACCTTCCCTTAGACTTTGCAACAGGGCTAGCAAAGAGAAAGGTGATATTTAGCACTTATAGAGTGTAAAAATAATCCAGACCTGGACTACCTTTTGTGATTAAAAAAAAAAAAAAAAATCACTATCTCCCCTTAAAAAAAAATAAAAAAGGAGAGGAAAACAATTTTTTTATAATTTGTTTTTTTTATAAAACTCTGACCAGAGCTTTGATGTCTCTCCCATAGCACATCAACCAACACATGACATTTGCAACTTTAAAAGCAAAGCTGGGTCTTCTGTAGTGACAGAAGAATTCACAAAAAAAAAAAAAAAAAAGTGCAATGTATTTATAACTTTTTCCTAGTCTTCGCTTTTTGTGGTTTCATTGTTTTTAAGATTCATTAATAAACACTGCCTTGAGCCTCCATGCAAACTGCTCATGTTTGGACAATAATGCTGAGCATGTTATACCATCTGGGTGCTCTGCAAAAAGCCTTTCCCATTTGCAAACAAGCAATCAAGTGTGTAAGGAAGTGTGCTTTCCTGAAGGGAGAAAAGAAAACAAAATGAGGGAGGAAATTGGATAAGATACAATGACCTACTTACTGCTTTCACAAATTACAATAGCCATTTAAAGTTACCCTCACCATGATAAGGCAACTTCAGGGATGCTGCCTTCTTTTTGTGTCTGTGAAAAGCCTCAGCTGGAGCTGCCACAACCCAGGGCTCTGTTCTCTATCTGCCAACCATCAGGGCAATCAGGTTTCTGCCACTCACCACCTTGTGCCCTCAGAGTCACTCATTGTTATCCTGCTGTCCCCAAAAGTTGCCCCTGTTCTTCAGAAATGTCTGCTTTTCAGTGTTAAGCGCAGCCTATCTGGTGGACTTTGGCTCCCAAAGAAGTGCCCTAAAGTGCAATAAAGATAAAAAATATAAAGTGTCTGTATCTCAAGGCCAGTCAGCAGTGCCTTCCTTTCTGTTCCCACTCTCTTTCTCGGGTCTGAGCTATCATTCCCCCACTCTGGGCTTCCTTCTGCCCCTCTCACCATCACTCTGGGCACATTTCTTTCATGCCTCAGCTGGCAGCTTTTGCCTGGTAGTTCTACAAAAGGAGCTGAACTATGTTGCAGTTTTACTTTTTTGCCTTCTAATAGTACCTAATTGATTCTCTGTTTGCAGATCAGAGAATTAATCCAGTGGTGCCTTTGGGTTGCTGCACTGCTAAATAATCCCCTTCTGCACATCCCTCTCTCTCCCTCATGTCCCCTCCTACACAGCTTTCTCTCTCAAAACACTTCCATGACTTTCATCCCCCTAGCTTGATACACTGCTATTTAAAGCAAAGCTATTGAGGATTTGGTATTTAAACAATATTAGTGCGTTCACCACATCCATGTATACAGAATAGGCTTACTCTGCCATCTGCTTCCGCTTATACACACACTCCTACTTCTGCCCTTGGGAAGATGAGAGAGCAAACACCTGACAGATGCTTAGTCACACTGCTTAATATTTCTGGAAAATATTCAGGTGCTGAGTTTAGAAACAGGAGAAAGGCAGTGCAAAATTAAGACAAATTCCCTGCAAATCTATCAGATTTTTCTATCTGGAAGAATTCTTTCAAAGATTAGGTGTGGGAAGGAAGGCCTCTATCTTTCCCCTTTTTCACAACACTCAGTTACCACAGCATCGTCGACAGTCTAGATTTTATTCAAATAGAGAGTTATTGCATAATGGGATCTAAGACCTACTGTATTTATATATCCATTCCCCTCTCTTCAGCATCTGAGCACCTTCTCGTATTACTCTGAATGATGTAATTAGCATCTGTCAAGCAGGGCTCACTCTCCACAGGAGGAAAAGATTGCCTGTGGGTTTTCTTTCCTCCAGCTATGTCCAGTGCCATGCGTATGCATAAACCAACACACTCAAAAAGAAAGAGTAAAAAAACAACGGATTTGACTTTTGGCACAAAGAGAAGAGAGTGGTAAATCCTTTGCCAGTTTGGGAAGCTGGTACTTGATCTGGTGTTGACACAATTAAGCAACCCACACAATCAGAGAATCACAGAATGGGTGAGGTTGGAAGGGACCACAGTGAGTCATCTGCTCCAGCCTCATCCCAGAGCACAGGACACAGGTTTGTGTCCAAAGAGTTCTGGAATATCCCCAGTGAGGGAGATTCCACACCCTCTCTGGACAACCTGTTCACTCCCAGTCACGTGAACAATCAAGAAGTTCTTCCTCATGTTCAGGTGGAACTTCCTGGGCATCAGTTTCTGCCCTAAACTCCTAAACCTAGACCTCTGCTCTTAGTTTTCTGCTAATCCATCAATTTCAGGGACATATTATGACTTTGGATGACTCTTACAATCTGAACAAAGCTTTCACAGATTAACCCTAATGTGATCTAGATGGAAGGCAGAATTTTCAGGACACATTAAGGTACTGTTCAGCTCCTTACTTCTAAATAAGGTTCAAGAGGAGAAACAAGACTCCTTTTTGAGTCCACCAGACCTTCTCAGCCCTTCCTGGAAAGCTACCACCTCTCTTTGGCTCTACTTTGTTCTTTTTTCCCTCTGGGAGAGGCGGACTAGTTCCACAATATCCATTTACATCTTTAGGATAAACACACATCATGCATCTGAACTCGCTCATAAAGTACCTCAAGTTCATTCACATTCCTTTTTTCCTCAACCTGAACAGTTCCCCTGGGACAGAGGAGTAGAGCCATCACTTACCAAGGAGTTTAGACAGCCATTCAGGTCTGCTGTGCCCTGATATATGAGCACTTTGTAAATAGCCACCGAGGCCTTGAATATTCAGCATGATGGAATTTGTTTAGTCTAGAAGAGGGAGGAGTGAGGAGAGACATAAGTATCTTCAAATGTGTGAGAAATGGCTAGGAAAAGGAAATGAATAAAGTGTTTTTCTTGCCCACTGGGGCTCAGGCAAGCAGCAGTGGCCTTAAATTGCAGTAACGGAGATTTAGGTTTGCAATTAGGGAAAAATTCCTAGAATAAGGATTTTTAAGGAACCACGGAGAGGTTGTAGATGCCCCTTTGCTGGAGGTTTTAAAAAATCTCTTAGATATATATCTGTCAAAAAAATAAAACCCTAAAGTGGTTTAGGTACAATCGTTGCAGTCAAAGATCATCTGGCTCAGAACTGCCCTCTAGCCCTGCTCTCTGTGCTGCTGTGGGAAACTAACAGGATGAACAAGGGTTAAACCTGACGTATGGAGGCACCTGAGTACTGAGAAAGTATTTGTCTGATCATTGTCACCAGGGGGAATCGGATTCTATTTCCCACACACATTTTTTTACCAAGAAATATCACAGCTTTTTTATATTTTTCTTCCATATTACAATTTTTATCACATCTTTTAAAAGCCCACATGTGGAACATTTATTTTTTGATGTTGTATGATCATTTCCCTGCAAGTTCTGTGGGACTTCTTCCTCATTTTTTAAAAATTATGATGATATTTCACTCCTAAAACTGTTTCAAAGGGGTTGCATGAGGAAATGGCCTTTTCTTATGGCATGCTATTTACTGTCCTGTCTGCTCTGCAATGCCCCTTTTAGAGCTCAATTTGTCCTCATCGGTCCTACTTGTTTTTCAAAACTATTCAAATTGCATTCTGCTAGGATTTGATCAGTAGAAAAGTGAAATGACTTTGCTTTCTGTGCTAGGTGGCCAGCAGCTGCTCTGATGTTGATTATCTCACCAACAGAACATAATGTGCTGAGCAAAAGGTTTTTGGATTGACATTCTTTTATGAGAAGTCAAAGTCCGTGAATTTTAAATGTTCCTACACAGGAAGCTTAAATGAGGGACCAAAATGCCTGCTTTCAGTTTACTACAATCCTGTAGAGCCACGTCCCAAAATGGAGAACAGATCCACAAAGTCTTGCAGTTGCACTGTGTAGACCACAAATGTTACTCTGCATTTCCTACCCTGTCTAGGTCCTCTGGGAAAAATTAATTTCATCTCAGATTAAGGTGTAAATTTTAAGAGAATGAAAGAACTGGGCAATGTCATCTTTGAAGAGGGGAAGTGAGTTTAGAGAAAGAAGTTTTAGCATTATTGAACAGCAGTAATTAAAGAGGAGTCATGCAGAAGGGCTGAATTTTGTATTTTGGCAAACTCATCAGAGATTGTTGTTACATATTTGCAAATAATGGTATCTCAGAGGTTTACAGCACATTGCCAAAGGTTCCTCACCTCTTTCAATCTCTTTCCATCTTTTGTATGGTAGTTGTCTCATCCAGGAAAAATCACAGAAAATCTTGGCCATAAAATTTGTAAATGTCCATAATCAATTGCTTTTTCAGTGTGAGATCAAAAAGGATCATGGAATGAGTTGGTAAATGAGCAGAGAAGGCTGGTGTGAATGGCTGCAGAGGTGCTATACCAGGACAATGAAAAGCAGCAGCTACATCAGAAAAGTATAGTTGCATCAGAAATAAAATTGTCTGCAAAAGTGGACTTCTGTAATATTGTCTCCGCTAAATAAAAGTAATTGGGGTTTCATCCAGCTGGATACTGGGATAGGTAAGCAGGGTATGGACTGATGAGAAATAGTTTAGCAGCATGGTACTTTCTTAAAAAAAAATAGCCAAAGTCTTTGAAGTCACTGTATGAGGGATCTCCTCACTCCTGAATGTGAACATGACAGCTGGATGAGAGAAAACCAGGTAACCTGAGGGTAATAATCACTTTGAAAGATTAGATGGAGAGAATAACTTGATAGACAAACCTGTTGAATCCAGTCTTTGGGTGTTTGGTTTTGTTGGGTTTTTTTTGCCAGCTCCCAGAAAATCCTTCTCCCATTATCCCTTACATGAATATCTTGAAATAATTTTAAGATAAGTTTGCTACATGATTTCTTATTTTGTATTGATTGTGCAATCATATTGGGATCCTCCTAAACAGAGTACACTTACTAAACATTGTTATCTGGCTTTATTCTTCTCCTTTAGTCCATTACCAAAATTCATTGCAGAACACAAGGGGGAAAGTTTGGATCTATTTTTACCCCCTGAAAACTGTGTTTTGTTGATTCATGTTACTGAAGCAAGGCCAGCTGCCAGGGTTGTATTTCAGACTTCAGCCACTGTGTAAATGTTCATAAAAATAAACTCCGTTTCATATGTGGTCTCTTAATATGCATTCATATTAAATGCTTGAGCTGTAGAATTCTGCTTGAGATCAAATATCCTGGATAGAGGTGTCACTGGGTGAGGTAGGGGTCTCCACTCCCTCTACTCTCAGCCACTGTGGTTATTTAAGGGTCTGATTCACTGCTCAGATATAAGGTACCAGGTAGAGCACTTCAGGTTACTCCACACTGTTTCCATCCACCACCACAAAAGTGTAGGGGATTTTTTGGTCCCTATGTCACATCTATCAAGGGGATGTCTTCCTTTATCTAAAGTTCCTCTCATTTCCTTCACCAATGGACGTCTCTTGTGCCAGTGTCTTAGTCTGGAGCTGCATCACCCCAGGAGCTGCACAGCAGTATCAACCTTTTAGGTATCTCCATTATAATCTTTGGTGGTAACAGAAGTATTTCTTTCTCTCCTGTCCCTGTAAAAGAATTTTGAATCACAGCAATAGATTTTTTGTTAAAAATAATTGTAATTTTTATTTCTCATTGTGATGTTCAGGATATGAATTTTTCTAGTGTGATTTATCCTCTGCAAGTTACCTGCCATTTTGCCCCAAATTTATCCCAAATTTTGTGAACTTTTGATGGTGCCATATATTTTGTGCTGTGCTGCAGGTAGATGGAAAACAAACCACTCCTGTTTCAGTATTTGGATTGTGCTGGAATTTGGAGTAGGAAACCTGATCCTGGCAGTTAACCCTTTTTTTAGCCAAGAATTCTTCAGAGAGAGTTCAGTAAGCCCAAAGTTTCAGATTATGAAGGAAATGACATTTTCTTCCCCATTGCCTCCAGAGACCCTGCTGACTCACACACATGGTAACATTGCATTAGAAGAAGAAAGAAATAACTTTCCTTAGATTAAATTCTGTTCAGACTCTACTCAGGCATTTCCATGGGCTGTACATATTGCCTTCATGGACTTAATGTTACCCTCAAGGACTTCCTGTCCATAAAAAGCAAAAAAAAAAAACCCTCTCAAAAACACCCTCCCCCACAAAATGCAAAAAAAATGAACCAAAACCCAAACCAAACCACACATTGAAAAAAGACCCCAAAAAATCTTTTTGAACTTTTTTTCCCCCTCATTACAGTGTTTAATTGATTAAAACACTGCTACCTTAAGGAATGCATATCTTCTTAAAAACCTGAGTCTTTGTCTTATTACCGTTCTTCATTCAGCTAATTAATTTAGCTTTCTACCATAATCCTTTTTTTTAATCAATGTCTTTTCAATCTCTTCATTTTACTCAGATCATTTTCTTTCCACTTCTGCCCTGATGCTTTAATTCCATGCCACAGAGCTCAGCAACTATTTGACTTGCTAAATCTTTACAAAAAAATTTTAACACAAAACTATTAACCTTGGACAAAGTGTTTTGGAGCTTTTCATTTGTATGCAGGAAGGATGCCCTTTGTGGGAGAAAGAAGGAGAAGGAACCTCCAACAAGAAATATAAATCAGTATTTTAAATTACTCAAATGTACAATATGGCATCAGTAGCTGTTACATATTTTTTTCTCTCCTTTTGAGATTCAAATACATATGCTCAGCAATTACTGTTACATTTGCATAATAGGACATTTTTTGATTAGCATATCTTGGACTTCTGTTTGCATTTTTTAATTGTGGTTACTTTTATTCTCTAATTTGTCCTTATTCCCCCTTCACGTTCTGTTATACCTGCTCATGTTTTCCTTTGCTCTCTTTTTTTGTTTTCCTGAGGGCTTGCTCTCTCCAAAGCTCTGTTTAGTACTTGGTTTTGTAGTTAACATCACACAGTAATGGCATACCAGGAAAGCAAGGCATATGACATATTAAAGTTTAATGAATAAATTGTGAAACCATGTGACAAAAGCCATGCTTTCACAGGGCATAGGCATGAAATAGAGTGATGCACTGCAAGATCCTACAAAAACTGCAATGTATTTTATGAAATTTACTCCTCCTTTCATGCTGTTTCAAGTTTGTGTGCTCTGAGGAAAATATCTTGTGGTTACCTCAGCTTTGTACATTTTATGAAATTTAAATACCCTAACTGCTACTGTTGCCATCACCAAAACAGGTTGGATCAGATTCTTGGTGTTATCATGTCAGGAGAGGTGCTTTGATTGACCATTCTCTTTACCTGCTTTAGAGGAGTTAGAGGTAAGAAAGTGCTTAGGTAGCCATTCAAATGAAAAAAAAAAAACCTCTTCAGTACAACCAATTGTATTTTCAGTTGTGAAGAGTTCTTAAATATTTTTCTGCCAGAGTATCCTAGTGCTCTTATTTATGAGACAATCCCCTGTTTTATAAGATAAATACCCTTGTGCCCCTATTTATAACATAGTCCCTTATTTGTAAGATAAGTAAAACTTGTTCAATTTTGTTTATCTTACTTGTGAAATACTGAAAATACTTTGATATTGGGGTAAAGATATGTGTAATTCTGTTACCATTGTTTCATTTGTTCAAACCTCCAAAATTGAACAGATTCTCGGTACTGTCTCACTTGTAACGTCTTGAGATCTCAAATGAAACGGTGGCCAAGTCGAGTTGATCGTCCTGTTCATGGCTGTGATCTGTGAATTCATTGATTTCTGTAATTAAATGAGTTGGAAGTAAATCCCAGCCCTTTGCTGCATGTAACTCATCAGAGCTGAGGGCTGAATCTTAATAAGCTGTTTAGTGTGATCTTGTGCCAGAGCAGCTAGGTGCTAACAGTTTCCCCAGTGCTGCAATTCCATGTAGCAATCTGTGGTTATAATTGACTCTGCCAGGACAAAAGAAAGAGGAGGTGGAATGGCATTAGATTAAAATGAAACAGTGCAGAGAAGAGTGGTTAGCTCAACGAATGCAAAATTCTCCCCTTTTTGTGTGTGAGCTGAACTCAATGGTTACAATTTTCTTCCTTCTTTCAAATAAACTGCAGCGTTTTGGATTTGGGTACCTGTCTGAATAAAGAGATCTGAGGATGTTCCCTGTTTGGAAAAGAAAAAAAAAAAACAAAAACACCCCACTGAGAACTCTGAAATGCAAACATTAAGACACTTAATTATTAAGGATAGTGGAAATGCCTGTGTAGTTTTCTCTGTATCTACAGTGTATTGATACCAATATTGTGTAGTCAACACACTCTACGAGAATACTAAAATAATGACATTGTGGTACTCCTTGAACTAAAAGAAATAAATAACAAAATGACAAACAAACAAATAAAAAAAAAATCAAAACCAACCCAACTCAACCCAACCCAAAACAAAGGAACAAACAAACAGAATACCCAAGGCTTGCTGCTTGTCTTAAAAAGGATAAACCAGAACCCAGCAAATGAAAGAGCATTGCCCCACAAAAAGGGGAAATTATGATATAGACTATTAGGAAAAAAAAAAAAAATACATCAGTCATATAAGGGCAAATACTTAAGACATGGAATAATTCACAGAAATAAGAAGAACTGTCTATCTATTACATGCACATTCTCATTCTCATTTTATTTAATAAGTGCTCTTGCATATAAACTTCCAAAATATTTTTGAAAGCTCAGAAAAGGTTTCAGCTGTCTGAGGGGAAAAACTGGCTTTTCCTTGGAGCAGAAAGTGTCGACCAGTCTGCTTGGACAGCGCAAGGGTTCCATTGGCTTCTTCACTACCAAGGACATGAAGTCAAACACCCCAAACTGTGAGAAGGAAACCAAGCCAGCGCGCGTTGCGGGGCTTGCAACGAGATTCAGCAGAGCGTCTCTCCCCACGTGTGTGGTTCTGGTGCTGCCTTTCCCAATTGTCTGTGTGTACATTAAAGATGATCAGCTTTCAGTATGTTTCTCCACAGGCTCGTATCAAGAGACATACGCTACTCGTAGCTTCCAAATGGCAGCCTTTTCCAAGCAGCTTCCAGCAAGCTCCAGCTCGTGGAGTAGCTGCACCACACTGGCAGCAGGGACAGAAACTCCTCCCTTGTCCCCATGACACTGTCCCACTCCCTTCTTACCCTTCCCTTTGTACTTCCTCCTCCACTGCACCTCTTTCTGCCGCTGTTCTCTTCTTGTCTGACAACCCAGGAGATTTTATAGCACCTTCCAATACAAGAGCTGAAAAGAAGGCTGGAGAACTTTTTACAAGGGTATGGGGTGATAGAACAAGGGGGAGCAGCCTCAAGGTGAAGAAGGGTAGATTTAAACTAGATATTAGGAAGAAATTATTCTCTGTGAGGGTGGTGAGGCCCTGGCACAGGCTGCCCAGAGAAGCTGTACCTGCCTCATCCCTGCAATTGTCCGAGGCCAGTTTGGGCAGGGTTTGGAGCAACCTGGGGTAGTGGAAGGTGTCCCTGCCCATGGCAGGGGAATGGAATGAGAGCATCTCTAAGGTCTCTTCAAACCCTCCTATGACTCTACAAGTCCCTAATGCCTTGAGAAGGCTTTCCTAACTGATACAATCTACCTGTGTGTTTTGGGTTTGTTTGGTGTTTTTTTTTCCCCAGAGATGCAGAGATCACCTGTGCCCACAGCCTGATAGAAATAGATGAAATAAAGCTGTGAGTCAGTTAGCCATACACCACCCATTCTTGGGAGATTTTGACATGGGTCAGTCTCAGCATGTTAATGCACAAATAAAAGTGCTCAAACACTGGAGGTAGATAAGGTAGTAAAATTGAGCACTAAAATTTAGTTTCAAATAAATTCCCTTACTAAGCCAGCACATGACATAAATGAACAGAAATCACAAAGAGGAAGTTTAAGAGGCTGTTTCCTCCTGTTTCACTTTACACTTAGCAGCTGGAAGCCAATGCAAACACTAAAGGAAAAATTGCTGTGATGTACTGCACATGTAGAATGTTTTCTTCAAAATGGCAAGCCAGAAATTCAGGAGATGCAAAGAAAAAATCTAGTGTTGATGCAGGGGAGAAATTATGTGGCTTGGAAACAAGCTTTAGTGCCTTGCAGGTTTTAAGTGTTACGGAATCAGAGTCACAAAATGGTTTGTTTGGAAAGGATTGTAAAGCTCATCTCATTTCACCTCCCTCCATGGGCAGAGACACCTTCCACCAGACTAAGTTCTTCCAGGCCCCATCTAAGCTAGCCTTGAACACTTCCAGGGATGGGGCAACCACAGTTCCTCTGGGAAAACTGTTCCAGATGAAACTGAAAAATGTTTTCCTCTTTTTTTTTTTTTTTTAATGGAAATTGGTAAATCCACAGCTGATGTTAGACACTAAAATTAATATCATTCTATTGTGAATATCCACACATTACAGTAGGCTTAAAGGACTTGGGAAGAGACTAGGAAAGTCCTGCTAGCCTTCCTCAAGGGATCATCTAACACTGTGTGCAAGGTCTGGGTAAGATGTAAAATTTTTCAGTTGAACTATTCTGATGCCAAGTTATGGGAAAAATTTTGACAGCTACTGGGGCTAACACAGTTTGTCTGCACACAGGCAAATTCTCCTCCCTATATGAAGATTGTCACAGCAAGAGTAGGAAAACAAGGTACTAGTAAGGTGAAATTCAGGAAAATTATAGAATAAGAATAGATGAGCATAACCCTCAAACTGGAGAAAAAAAGGATTTTTTTTTTTTAAGGAGGCTGAGGTAGAAAGCCTATTGAAGAGACTACATTGATAAAATTTGCATTTTTATATGTTGGTATGGTTTGCCTGAGTGAGATGTTGCATTTGGACTGTAACAAGAACAGAAGGGATAAAGCTAGTAGATGGTTTGTGAGTGACACCTCAGAGAATCCCACTGCTTCAGTGAACTGATTGAACTTGCTACTTATCTTTTAGTAAAGATAGCTTTCAGGCCACGAAGTGGAGCTAGAAAACAAGAGGAGATTTTTCTTAAAGCACACATAAAATTGTGTTACAGTCTACTCAGTATAAGAGGCAAAGGCTGAGGTTTTCCTTATGCTATAAGGCACTGCTGTAAAAAAAGACTATTTTCTATTTCAGAGAGAAATCATCATTAAGTGTGGGGTTTTTTTCCAAAGGACTTTAAATAGGGAAAATAAATGCTGAATAGTACTTCATACAATTTCTTTCTAGTAGGCCCTTAGTCCAAATCAGAGAGAAATTATGAATACAATAGATGAGGACTTCAATTGGATGGACAAATAAATTAGCATAAATTAACTGAGAGTTTTCAAAGTTAGAGTTAGAATCAAAATTCAGCTATCAAATATGTTGATTATTTTGCTAAAACTTTATCACACTCCTAAGTTCTATGGTAAAGAATGCAATAAATGGAAATAAAAGGTAACAAATGTCGACAAGGAACAAAATGGAAAACAGTCATAGCTTCCCAGTTATATTGATTTTTGAACTACAGAAAATGAGTGAGGTAATTTAAAACACCACAGGAAAAATTTCAGTGCATACTCGTAAAGTAACTCAGAAAGATTTTATTAATTTTGGGACATGCGACCATATGTAACCCTTAAAAAAGATAGAAAATAAAATTTTTACTCCTCTCTGAAGTGTTTAGTGCCCACATATATTCTGTAATTAAAAATGCACAAGATTTTATGCTCTCTCGTATAAGGATGATAAAACACATTAAACTCATCTACTGAGGTGAGAATATTATCATAGAATCATAGAATCATTTAGGTTGGAAAAAGGCTTAAAGATCATTGAGTCCAGCTGTTACCCCTACACTGCCAAGCCCATCCCTAAACCAACGCCTTTAAGTGTTTATCTACAAATCTTATATCCCTCCAAGGATGGTGCCTCTACCACTGCCCTGGGCAGAGTGTCCTTGAAAACCCTTTCTGGTGAAGAATTTTTTCCTAAGTTCCACCTGGGCCTCCAGAGGACGTACTCCTTTTTCCCTCCAAGTTCCAGCCAACACTCTCTGTTCAGACAGGCAAATCTCCTTCCCCACTTGCTAACCTTTTGGCACGTGTGGACTGCCTGATCTTGTATCTCTACATTTTCCTTCTTAAGGTACATCCAGCCTTCCTGGACTTCATTTGCCACCAGGACTGCCTTCCAGGGGAAACTATCAACTAGTCTCCTAAACCAGCCAAACTCTGCCCTCCAGAAGTTGAAGGGCCAGTTGTGTTGACCTCTCTCCTTACTTCTCTGAGAATGAGAAATTCACTTTGTGGTCATGGAGCCCAAGACAGCCCTGAGCCACCATGTCTCCCACCAGCCCTTCTCTCTTCACCACCAACAGGTCCAGTGAGGGTCATCCTCTGGTTGTGTCACTCACCAGCTGACTCAGAATGGTCTGCTGCACACACCTCAGGAGTTTCCTCGGCTCTTTGCTTCCTGCTGTTCTCTATTTCCAGCAGACACCTGCTAAATTGATGTACCCCATGAGGACCAAGGGGTAATGATCACAAGACTTCTTCCAGCTGCTTCTAGAATATTCCTCCTGCCTCTTCATCCTGGTTGGGAAGACCGTATCATCTATGATATTTAATTTAAGAGAAAAAAGAGGTCAAAAAACTTATCTTTAAGAATTCTGAAAGGCCTGGACAGGTTCCTTTGCCTGTTGATGCAATGTTTTACCTAAAACTTTTGGAGTATTAGGGATATTGCATGTGTTAAAATGCTAGACACAATGATTTTATGGAAAAAATTGCCAGGACTGATCTGCTAAGAAAGCATTCAAATGTCTTCCTGGGCAGTGTGGAAACCTGTCACAGCCAACCTCTTACTCCTGCAAATGGTATATATGGAACCAAACTAATCACCTTACTCTTATTTATTCTCTGCTACAGTTCTATATTAACATGGGACTTTAGTCTGCTAATGTTCAGGTTGTGACAGAGAAGGAAACAGAAAGGGAACCACATTAAACATTAGCCAAAATGCAAAATACAAAAGTCAAGAAAATCATAGATTTATAAAACAAGGATAAGATTTCCTTTTTGCTTTGGAAGACTTTACCTCTGAACTTACAACTCTACAACATCTCAAGATGGTCATGGAAATGTAATTGCTACCTGGAAAGTGGGCTAAGGAGGAAAGATAACAGAAAAACAAATTTTATTAAACTGTGTGAGAAACCCACTTATCTGACCTGGAAAATTAAATATGATTTATGGTATAATGCATCAGCAAAATCAATAGCAGAATATGTTAACATAAAATAAAAATTGTAGCCAGTTAATGTAGATTTTTTGAATAACAGTATTGACTCAAGATTCTAATCAGCCAAATGCATGAAGGTTAATCCAGAGCATGCTTAGGAATAAATGAATTCAATTTGAATGTATCACTAAAATTATTTTTTGATCTAATGGAGTGATAATTGAATTCTTTTTCTAATCCGAAGCAGGGGAGATAGTAGCACCACAACATAATTACTTGTCTGGTTAAATACATCGTCTTTTTGTGGAAATAATTTGCTTTCAGATTCATGCTGAGAAGCTACCAGCTCCTCTTTATCATAATATAATTTAACAAAATGTAGCATTCCTTCTTCATCAAATTAAACCAATTTGTAAAATTGAAGAGTCTTCGGGTCTCAGCTCTTCAATCATCCTCCATTGTTACACTCAGATGAAAAAACAGGGCATTAAAAATAAAACCTTCAAATAGGGACTGACTATCTTTTCTTATAAGTAAGATTTAGAGGAGAGGAAAATCAGGAGAAGATGTCCTTTAAGATGGAAATGACTCAAAGGATTTTATGTGAAGTAAGCAAATCCTTGGATTGCTAAAGCCCTGTTGCAGACTCTTCAGGAATGCCTGAAGCCAGAGCAGCTTACTCCAACAGAATTATAGTAACATACAGTCATGAAGGTTGGAAAAATACCTCTAAGATCCTTAAGTGCATCCATTAACTCAGCACCACTGTGTTCACCTCTAAACCATATCCCAAAGTGACACACATGTGCCTTTTGAACACTCCCAGGGATGGTGACTCCACCACTACCCCAGGCAGCCTGTGCCAGGGTTTGAAAACCACTTTAGTGAAGCATTTTTCACTAATATCCAATCTAAACCTTCCCTGGTGCAACTTGAGGCCATTCACTCTCATCCTGCAAAGCCTCAGGCTGTGTAAGTGTATCAGAGCTATTGACCACAACCTCTCCAATACCTCCTCATGTATCAGAGCAGGGAAAAATTGATCCTGGGACTTGTTTTGGTTTTGCTATTGCTGGTAGCAAGTCCTGATGTGAAGAAGGGTATGGACTTAACAGCTCACTAGTACATGTTTTCTCACACCCCTTGCTGCTGGAAAACAATAGGGTTGCTTGTTTATTTTGAAATCTTTTTGCTGTATCTCAGCCTCAGGATTATCATCCATGTAATGACATTTAGAAGCTGATAACATCTGATGCTGCACTTGTTTTAATCCTCTGGTAGGGATTGCTGTCTCACAGGCTCTGATTTAAGAGGTGATTCTTATTCAACATACCTCATAAAATACCAATAAAGTAGATGCAGGTGGTCCAGTTTGGAGAATTATAGAATCATAGAACAGTTTGCATTGGAAAGGACCTTAGAGACCATCTCACTCCACCCTCCTGTCATTGCTTCCACTTCCACAGGTTTCCCCAAGATCCACCCAATCTTGAACCCTTCCAGAGACTGGGGATACACAAGCTTCTCCAGACAACCTGTTCCCATGCCTCACGAATGTTTTTCTCCTGCATGTGCTTAATTAGTTCTTCTCTTAATTAGACCTTCCTTCATAAGTCATCCAGGTTCCATATTATAAGAATATTTTGGATGTTCCCCCCCAAAATCATGCTGTTTGAAGGGCTGGTCTGTGGAGGCTCCTGTGTTTGGAGGAGCTGCACCCAGACTTTTAAAAGTTTTCTGTTCCCTACTTGTCACAGAAAAGCTGGGGAGGTCATTGCTTGTGTTTTTGGGGCGTACCACATTTTTGGTCCTTGTCTCTGCATTAATTATCTACAAATAACATATGTTGGGGAAAGCATCCTACTTTTCTCTCTTTTCAAAGTTCTAATGCCTCTATCTGGATCAGTTGTTTCCAGGGATGAAGTGACCCACAGCAACAGTGTAGAAGACATCCCCAAGGTCTCACTGCTACATCCTGACAGTGGGTGGGTTTTTTTTTTTTTTTTGTTTTTGTTTTTGTTTTTTTTTTTTTTTAATGCAGATCCAAATCTGGACTCTACCACTACTCAGTAAATGTTGAACTTGCAGCATTTCAGAGAAAGCCCAGGAGTGAACTCAAACATGACGCTGGGTTTATCAGTGTCAATCAGGTTTGAGCCACCTTTGGGAACAAATACTCTTGTACCTCCACACTATAAACATTCTCTGTGCAGTTGACTATCGCAACAGTTCTCCAATTAGTGTTATATCAAAATCTGTGAATTTACCCTGGTTGCAGCTGGTAAACTGGCAGAAATAATATTGTTCTGTATCTGAGCCACAGGTATTAAATAAATAGTAAAAAATGACAAGACTCCTTTAGCACCTGAAAGTCACTTCAGAAAAAAAACCAACCATATCTGTGTCTTTAAGGACTTTTAAATTTTTTTTTCCATGAAAAAAACCCCCAACAAAATAAACTAATGAAGAAATGTATTTCAGTTCTTTCAATACTTGGCCCAATTTTTTAATTGAGGACCTATGGACCCATTTAACTTCAAATGAGAAGTTCTATAATCCACAAGCAAAATTACCATTCAGGTAATGACTTTACAGCTGCAAAGGTCAATGCACATCTGCCTTTTACCATTTCTGCATGGTGTATGGGCAGGTTTTAAGAGGAGGAGATAGAAACAGAGTGAACAGCAAATGTAACACTCATACAACTGGTCTGTTCATCTACAAAGACAGTTAGAGGCAAATGAAAATTTGTAAATTTAAAGGATGGAAATTCTAGCTAGACATTTTATTGCTGAAAGTAATTACCTTTCATCTCTGTTTCCCCCACTTTCCCAAGTCTGTGCTCACTCTTTAAAATAGATTGATGGATTGGATAAGAATTCTCTCTGAGCTCCAGTGAGATTATATCAATTATTTAGAAGAGCTAAAATTTTGGCAGGGACATCCACCTTCTCACTTTGAAGACAATCTGGAGATTAATACAAACATGCATTAAGGGAAGAAATTCAGGCAGGGTAAAGCTAGTGTGACAAAATGAACACTTGTACTCCACTATTGCAGCACGAGGAGGAGAATTAGCTGTCAGATGATAAACAGGATGAATTGCCTGCTTGTCATATCAAAAGCTTTTAGCTTTAATCTGAAGATAATGGATATATTGCAAGTTTTACAGTGATAAAGTCGAATTTGGCTCATAGTGGAGAATTTAAAATGAAGTGTCCTGCCCTTTGATAGAAGAATTACTGAATAGTTACTAATATTTTGGGTTTTTTTTCCTATAATCTATTCAAACAGGGAACATATCCCAGTAATCTATAAAAGGGAGGGTGTAATTTTGGCCAGATTATGAATCTTTATAAAACATTATGTATAAAGACACTCATAATTAATAATTGATGTGATATTTTTAATAGCATATACCAGATAGCAAAGAGAGACATAAACCTATCTTGAAACACATTAACAATGTATTCAAAACCAGGAAATTTCGGCATAAATTTGATCCCTGCAAAAAACAGCTGTTGAGATTTAAGGCTGCTGTTGACCACTATTAGCTCATTACTATGTTCCCAACTGAGTCATGGTAACAGATCAGATGACTGCTTCTAATCAATTTTGGTGTGGTCAGTCAGTTTAACAGACCTTTAAATCAGAAAGGCTGTGAATTTAAACCAGTCTATCTGACACTGCACTGAAGCAGATTAAGAATATTTGTACATTATGTTATCCCACTTCAGCTCTGGGGATGGTAACAGCTTTAGAGCAATAATGAGCAAACTATACAAAAGCTTAATAAGATGCTCTGTTTGGGTTTACAATAACAGGAATTTCTGTGTCCACCCTTGGGTGAGTCATTAAAAATCAATTTATAAAGGATATTTCTGAACATAAGTTTGATTAGGGACAAATTATCATAATACTGAAAATAGTAATTGACTTGGATTTTCCCTAAGTTTTTTTTTGTTTTGTTTTGTTTTTTTAATATTTCTTAGAGAACCTCAATATCAGGGACATCAAGCCATGCTGGAGGAACCTGCTTCCTCTTGTCCTTGTAACAATCTCACCTTATTCTTTTCAGGACAAAGTGGCACAGATTATAAGGTCAAATACCTTCTGCTGTTCTCAAGACCATTTTCCATTGATAGGAAGTTTAGGAAGCTGCAGGGTTTCTGGTGATCACTGTTACCCAGTTCCACGTCTTGTGTAAGTAATAGCAAGTATTAAAATCTTAGCTATCATCAAAGTATCAAATGTAAGAAGAAGCTGTGAAAGAATGAATTTTTTTTGTTTGTTTGTTTTCTTTTAAATGCTATTTAAAACAATCTGGGTTTTCCTAAAAGTAAATCTTACCAAACTTGCTGGATACCCCTCATGTATTTCTGCAGTTCTTTCTTATTCCATGTCATTTGCTCCTGAAACATCCATGCCCTTTTTTTTCTCCATTAGTACTTTTGTCCTTTACAAATATGTGCATGTGGCAGATGAAATGCTTCAATAATGCATTTGTATTCATTTTCAGGGACAGCAGAATTAGAAGTCACATCACGATTCATTCACATTTCTCTCTAACACTGTCCTGGCCACGTGTACCCCACTGGGACTTCAGCGACAGAGGGTGTTGCAAATCTTCCATCAGAAGTAGGCTAAAACACTGTTTTGCCATAAATTAGAAAGCTTCTGTGCCTGGGTTTAGCTTCTGGCAGAAAAAAACAATGAAATTTTATTTTAGAAGCTGAGTTTAATTGACAAAAAAAGTGCCCTCGAGGTGTTTTTGATGGTTTACAGGTAAAAATATATTCTAGTTAGAAGGCTATGTACATATTTGGTCAACAAAAGATGAGATGACCACTTGGTCTGCTGTGCCCACAGTGATTAGTTGAGCTGTGAGTACAACAGTGCTGTTGACTTTATCAATCCAAAGACAAAGGCTGAGCCATAATATTCCATAAGGAAAACACAGATGTACTTCTGGCTTAAAATATTCAAATAATTAAAATTCTAATATTATTTCTTTAATTGTTCTCCCTTTTGTAGGTGGACTATTGTGCGGTCTTTGTTTCAAAGAAAGTAATATTTGTTTCAAAGAAAGGATTTTTGTTTTCCGTAGTTCATTGGTTGCCTGAAAACAAAATGTGTTTGTCAATAGCCTTTTCAACTGATATGTTGACTGAGAGAAACAATATGGTTTGAGAAACACTCAAGATAATTTTTATGTTGAAACAAATCATAGTTTATCTTTTTATTGAAATATTTACAAAAATTGAAAGAAAAATATATGACAGCTTAAAACTTTATCCTTTTAATTTCCTTCTACCCTTTTTTCAATCAGATGGCTTTGATTTTATTGTTTAAATGGATAGCATTAATTCTTCAAAATATGAATTTTCTGGGTTGTTTTTAAAATATTCTGCAAAATCCTGTCATAAATACAATCTGTAAACATTTCATTAGGCAATAATAGTTTGGCTACCAGAATCAAATAATAAACTCTTTTTTTCCTGACTGTACCAATGTTCAAATTATTTTCAAACAGAAATCTGCAGAGTAGCATTACTTAATCATAGTTTTTAATAAAAATAAATTTTATTATCTATTTTGATAGCAAATAAGTGTTTGTATTTAATTTATTAAGAAAAGTTTATATGATTTAAACATTGTGATGGAAAGTAACTGGAAAGTGAGCAAGTTCATTAAACTGTTTATACATTCCAATTACAATACAATAAAAGTCTTATCTAAACATTCTTATATCTATTTTATAGGAAAATTGACACTCGTGGAATATCTGTGGCAACATTAATATTGCACTGGAACCATGTGGAATATAAAACTAAGGATCAATCCTTTCACACTAGATTTAGTCTATAAGAATCATAGATTGAACTTCAATCCTCAAGGCTTGTATTCTCCCATCGTTTTCCTCGATAATTTTTCCCTTTTCTAAAAATCATTTCTTTAAAATGTATGAAGCAGATGGCAAGATTGTTGTTATTTGCTTGTTGCTTTTAAGTTGCATAAACATTTGAAAACAAGGTGGTTTTTTCATTGATTTTGTTTCTTTTGTTGATTTTTTAGCATTTTAAACTTGTCAGTCAAAATAGGCATCACAAGAATCAAACCTATAACTCCCGAATCTAGCTCATACGTTCCCAAAATTTTCACTGAGATCAAGTTGCCTAAAAGAGACCTGGGTATAAGACTATTGAATCTCTAAGAGAAGAATTGAGATAGAACCATAGCGGGGAGAAGCAGATTATACAGCATATGGGTTCCTTCACTGAGGAGTAAAGCAGTTGTATCACTTAAAAGAACAACAGGTGATCCAACAGAGACTAACTGCAGGAAATGCCAAAATAATGTTGAAAAAAAAAATAGAAGTAAGAATGCAATGGCATGATTAGATTCCAAATTTCTGTTCTGACAGCTGTGATGAGATATACTTAGATTTTCCTCTTATGAGATATTAACTCATATTTACCATCATCACCTACTGGATTATTTGCATGAATAAGAATTTGTTTCAATATAAATTTCATCAATGATTTCAAACCATTGGCTCATGACTTTGTCACTGAATATATACTATTACAATCATCTCATCTTGAGACACATTTTCTCTTGATCTGTTGTAATTGGAAGCTTGATATAACTCTGCTTCACTGAATATCTCTCTTTTAAGCCATAGATGTGGCATAAAGAGAAATTCTATAGCAAAGCAATAACTAGTTTCAATAGGATAATGATTAGACAAAAAAAGCAGATGTTAAAAACACTAAAAGATTACAAAAGTTAATTACAGAAAAGTTTCCTGTCAAAACTCCCTTTATACATGGCATTACTGTATAAAATAATTGTTTCCAAAAAAAAAAAAAAAGGTGTTTTTTTTTTATCTCACAGTGTTTTTGATTCCTTTAAAGAAAAAAGATTGAAAGAAAACCATCAAGTTGAAAATGAGGTGTTTGGTGGCCATTTTTCTTTGAACATCTGGTTGACAAAAGTTCAAACTGTATAAAAATTTTAGGGCAACTCATCAGGAAATCCCATAAATACTTTTTAACACTGACAACTTGATAAAAAATTATAACTTGTTATAAGAAAGTCAAATTATAACATCTGAATTTAAAATTATTTCAAAGGACTCCCAGGCATTTGTTTGTTGTGCATATCAGGAATTAGGAAAGCACAGAAGCAGATCAAAAACTTTATTCAGCCACTGATATGTAATGGGCTCTGGCTGGTTTATTTCATAATGCTCTGATCAAGAAATATTGCAAAGACACATGAGTTGTTTGCAATAGTTTGACTTTTTTGTTTTGAGAGGTTCAAAACAGAGACATAAATATCAGCACCACTTTATGCATGTAGCATTTCAAAATAGGAGACCAGAGGTACCAGCCCTACATGTGTTTCTGATGAGTTTTGGGATGTGAAGGTTTAACACGACAAGGTTTTTTGACTGTTGTGGTTTAACCCCATCCAGCCTCCAGCCCCTTGCAGTCATTTGCTCACTCACTCCCACCAGTGAGATCAAGGAGAGAATTGGAAGGGTAAAAGCTAGAAAATGCATGGGTTGAGATAAAGACAGTTTAATAGGGAAATCAGAAGCTTTGCACACAAGCAAAGCAAAAAAGGGAATTAATTCCCTGCTTTCCATGGGCAGGCAGATGTTCAGCCACCTCCAGAGAGCCAGAACCCATCACATGTGACAGTGGCTTGGGAAGACAAATGCCGTCACTCCAAACATCCACCCTTCCTCCGTCTTTCCCCCACTTTATTCACTGAGCATGATGTCTCATGGTCTGGAATATCCCTTTGGTCACTTGTGGTCACCTGTCCTGGCTGTGTCTCCTCCCAGCCTCCCACAGCCCCTCCCCAGCCTGGCAGTGCAAAAAGCAGCAAAGGCCTTGGCTCTGTGCAAGCCCTGCCCAGCAATAACAAAAACATCGCTGTGTTATCAACCCTGTGTTCAGCACAAACCCAAAACACAGTTCCATACCACCAGGAAAGAAAATTAACTGTACCCCAGCTGAAATCAGCACACTTACCCACTGAAATTGAAAACAGAAGAGGTGTTTACCTGCGTGTGCATGCACAGATGGACCGTGTATTCAACAGGCCCCTACACGTGGTTCTGTCATTTAATCAGAATGTTAAAAAAGTATAATGCTAATGCTGTGTCTATACAGCTAAAGATCCAATGTAACCACTGTTCAGATGTGTCACTGAACATTTTTAAGAAAAGTTGGAAAAACACCTATGTATTTCCCCAAATAGTAAAGTACTAAATAGTTATTATTAACTAATTAATAATAATAATAATAAAGATTTGCAATTTTCAAGAATTACAAAGGTTGAAAGGATGAGTAGGAGAAAATAAACCATAAAAAATGGTAGTTTCTTGTACCTCTTTTAGGTTGGCATTAATCTGACATCTCCAGTGGTATCCTCCATCAGATGAGTAGAGTAATTAGATCTTACACCAGCCTCCTCAAACTCAATGCATATTAGATTCAATAACACTGGTATGGATTGACGTAGATTTTTGTGGGAATGGTGGGAAGAGAAAAATGCTTGAGGAGATTAAGTCATAAATCATATATTCACCCAACTTGATATTGCCTCGTTAGGGCGCAGGTCAACTGTATCTTTATAACTGTATGTTATCTGAACTGTCAGCTAACTCAATTCCAAACTTCATTAGAATGAAAGAGTCGTTGAATGCTGTTTTCCTTGTGTCCTGATGACCATATTCACTCATCTCATTGTGACACGACTGTGGTACTAGAAGAGGGGAAAATGGCAATACATCATCCTCCAATTCAAGTTTTTAAATGAACCCAGTTTGACTTGCCCAGAAACGGATATTAAAGGCATCATGGAGCTTTTCATATGTTTCTAGAGGAATGACTGTATTCGGGAGCTGGAGACAGGACAAGGGAAAAAAATAAATTTCATATAAATTTTTCCTCATAAGTCCTTTTCTACAGACTGCTCAGAAAGGAGAAGAAAGGAGATATCTTTCCACTTGGACAAGCAATTTGAAAAAGTTTGTTTAAAAAGAGTTCATAGGGCAAGTTCTCCAGCTGGCATCTCGCCTCATCAGGTGGTGTTACAGGGCAAGGGAGAGCCTGCAACACCATTAGTTTCACTTTGAGTCCTCACAGGTTTTATTTTAGGCCATGAATGAATAAAAATAAATAATCAGAAAATAAACTAGGATTTCTTTTGAGGAAAATTGTAATTAAATTAAATTAAATTTCCTGATCTGCTTTTTTGTCAAAGACCATAAAACAGGAGACCTTACACAATCTTCTGAAATTCATTTCTTGGAGTTCATGAGCCCCATGCAATTTCCAAATGTCTCTTAGATAGTTTGGGAGCACATCATGAGCCCTTGTCAGAAGCTGCAGGTATCCTCTAGCCTTTTATTTATTTATTTATTTAATTAATTTGAGATCTCCAGTCTTACTCAATGCTTTTCAATTCACGAGCAGTATGCAAGAAAAGGCAGATTGTTCTAGTGGTTCTGTTGGTTCTGAACCTTTTACAATCCTACTTAAAATTTTCAGCTAAAAGAAGGTAAAAATGCAATAGAAATCACATTATTCACCCAGACTAATACAGCACTTTATTCTGTTTGATAGTGAGTGCCTGAGCTCATATATCTCTACAGTCCAGGAAGCTTCTGCCTCAAAATACCTTTCTTCCCTTTAAAATCCAAGTAGCTAAATGATGAGAGCTATATTTAAGGCTCCAATTTCCTGGAAGGGCAGACTTTCCCTTTTGATGGCTGCCTAATTAGTATGCTTTAAATTTAGATGGCTTGAATTAATTGCAGCAAGAATTTCTGGAGAGAATTGGTATTAAAATGAAGTGCGCTAAATAGTGAGGTTTTCAGGCAAATGCTGGAGGTGTTCCACCAAGCCCTTCACACATCTCTGTGACAGAAAGAGTGTAATGTATTATTTTCTTATTAATTTCCCATTTAAGAAAGTCTTATGAATAATAATACCATGGGAAAAAAAATAGCTAAATATAGTAGAAGATTCAGAACTTTTTTTTTTTTTTTTTTTGGTTTCTGCTTTCTGTTGCTGCTAACTACCAGATGCAAAGGAAAAGTTGTAGTGTCTTTTTTTCCCTGGACAGTGCAATGGGAATTGAAGTTGGCTCCAGCTGGCTGAGAGAAAATGATCACTTTGAGGAAGTTTCATCCTACTCGTTGAAGATATCTCAGGGGGAAGTTTGACCAGTCTGACCATTATCTCACAGTAATAGTAGACAATTCTACTATTACTGAACTGAAGAGATATTTACAGGAATAGAATCAGAATTAAGGACTAAATAAAACATCCTATGCAGTTATCTGTATTTTTCACTGCTGATAAGAGAAGAAGCCTGGGGCATCCACGTTTCAGTGAGGTACTGGAAGTGAAGTGTGATGAGTCCAAGGGTGTATATATACCACAGCTTACATTTCCCCAAAAACACAGTTCATGCTGAAAGGCACTTCAAAAACTCTGAACTGAAGCCCTAAATTAGTTCCTTAAAGGCAGATGCTTTGAGAAAGGAAAGTTTTCCTCATCACTTTCAACTTTTATAACTACTGACACACTAAAAATAATATTTTTTTCTTATAAAAAGGACTTCCTTCCTAAAATTAGGATAGGTTTGTGGAAATACTTGGCTGGAAAACATGTGATGGTGAGATGGGATCTGAGGAAGAAAAGTTGAGGGGGCAAGCAAAAGAGGATTGAAAGCCTACTGAACTGAAAGAAAAAAGATGAAAAAAATTCCTACACCAAGTGTCCTGTATACCTAGGGTTAGCCCTGTAGGCAGCTGCTCTATAAATAAAATATAACTATTAAAATGGGAATCTTTTGGGTTTTGAAGGTAGGTAGGCCAAAAAGGTTTCATTTTCTGTCTGACTCTGCAGGAGCCTTGCTGTGCTTATCTCGGACCTGGAGGTCACTCTCTGTGCAGTTTGCATGCTGCAGAGTTATTGAAAAGCTTTCCTGGCCATATCAGCATTCTGGTCTTTAAAGAGAACATTAGGATCATCAGCAGAGTCGCCAGTGTCTGACTTGCTCAGAAAAATACAAATTGGTTCTTTAGTAATTCATTATCTAATTTATAATGCATGGTAAAAGGATAGGTACTCCAGGAAGATGATGGGGCTTCCCAGCATTGCAGCCTTCTTCTACCATCGTTGGGAGTAATGAAGGATAATAAAACAAATTGTACCGTAATTAATAAATAATCTCTTTATCCTATATTTAAAACCAGAAAGCATGAAAGGAAAAATTCTCAACATCTGAAAAGCTTTAATAACTCTCCTTTGTGCTTGTGGCACCAATTGTTGATTTCTGTTGGAAGGAGCCCAGTAACTATAGATTCATTTATAGAAACAAACAACACAAAACACAGAAAAATAAGAAAAGAAAAAAAAATAAAGGAAAATTGTCAAAATAACAGACTAAGAAGTAAGATAATAAAGCATATATTTGATGAGGGACAGTGATTCATAGCATGTGGGAACCTCAAGGGAATGCAAGGGCACAGAGGAAGGAAAACCCAAGCAAACAGTCAGGAGAGAAAAAAGGTTAGCATTTAATAATAGTTAGAAATGTTTTTACAGCTGGAGGAAAAAAAAAAAAAAAACAATACCTAGGGTTCCAGCTACTTGTCACCATGGAAGACCTGTCCTTTTTCACAGGACAGAATTTATTCCCTAGGTGGTTTTTGCAGGAGTGGGTAGGGTAAGGAAGTGTACTTGCAAAACTAAATTGCCCAGGGACTTTTCAGGAGAGAAAATTGCTCTGTTATTCTATTTCTGCCCCTTTCACTCTGTATCAGTATAGCTGCAATGCAAATATAGCTGCCATGTTCGGTTCCACTGGGGCTTCTCTTCAGTAAGTGGGTAAATGTATTTTACAAAGAGCCCTTGGATATCTCAGGCCAGCAAGAGGATTTTCAGCAGTTGCGTAGACCAAGGTTTCAGAACACGTAGCCCATACATTGATTTCTTAGTTCATGCTATTTTTGTCTCTTTGGGTTTAGTAACCTTGGTGTGTTTAGCCTTCACAACCAGGCTTCTGGTTCCAGAGGTGGTTCCCAAACCAGATGGAGATCCACAGGCTCATCCTGAAGAAGATGTCATAGAACCGTGGAACCATTGAATGGTTGGGATTGGAAGCATGGAGGTCACCTTGTCTAACACCTCTGCTGTAGGAGGTTCACCTAGAGCAGGTTGCACACAATTATGTCCAGGTGGATTTTGAGAATCTACAAAGAAGGAGACAAAGATGTGCTTCCCAGAGAAGCTGTGACTGCCCTGTCCCTGGAAGTATGTGAGGCCAGGTTTGACAGGGCTTGGAGCACCATGGTTTAGTGGAAGGTGTCCCTGCCCATGGCAGGGGGTGAAAAAGATGGTCTTTAAGGTCCTTTCCAACCTAAAATATTCTGTGATTCTGTGAAACACAGGGTCCTGTCAGGTAACCCCAGGAAATTTTGTGTTTCCCGTTTAAAATATTACTGTCTTCGTTTGTGTGACTTCACCAGGGATAATCCCACTCTGGCAGAGTCAGCAGGATAACGCTGTCATCATTTCACCAGGAAACAAATTCTGAATCCATTTATCAGAAAAAAAATTGTTCAAGGTATGAAGCAGGACAGGACAGCTGATGAGGTGTGCTCACAGTCTGAGCCAAGACTCTGCTACACAGCACGATTATGAAGGTAATTGCTGTTTAATCAGTATAACAAGAATTTTCACAGGGTTTTTTGGGTACCATAGAAGCTTCCTTTTAGGAAACAGCATCAGTCACTTTGTCAGGTTTAAAAACAAATATTATCAGGCAGATTTCTCAAGTTTGAAATCCAGAAGTCCTCTACTTCAAGTGAGATCCATGTAAGCACCACACCATACCTTTGAAAATGTGGGTCGTTACTTTCAAACAGAATTTCTCTAGCCCTGGTTTTAAAAAGCAAAATGAATGAAACAAACATCTTAATGGTGTTTGCAGTCTCCTGCTCCCTCTCCCCAGCCCAGGAAACTAGGAACTGGCAAAGTGGTCATTATTTTTTCATGATACCTTCCTTACTGTCTAATTAGCAGTACTAGTAAGAAGTGGTTCTGTACTTTACTGAAGGAAATAATATATCAGCTCTTGTTTAATTACAGAACTCCTGCCACACACAGCATTGCCTCCCCAGAATAAAAAACGAGGAGATGTAAGGTTCTCACTTCTTTGTTAGCCTTGGTTCAGCAATATCCCAAAGGGGTCATCACTCAGTGGGTTTATCAACTCCATGATGGAGTTTTGTAAAAGACTTAGCATAAACTGTGGTACAGCAAGGAAAATTACCATTTCCAAATGTCCAACAACATTGGATATCATTGTAACATCATATGTGTTACAATGAGTCATCCCTTAGAGTGGAACAGCTCTGTTGTTTTGCAGCTCACATAACGTGCCATAGAAAACTTCTCTTCCACTGAGTATTCATACAGATGGGCATGCATATGACAATATATAAGCAGAGAGCAAACCAGGCTTGTCTTGAGACAAAACTGTTTTCAGACCTGGAAGAGTCTGGTGTTCATCCACCCTTATTCCAGTTACCCTTGTGATGGGCTCTGTCTGCTCATTTCTAGCTGGGAGAAAACCGACAGCACCAGGGATATCTGGGCTGAGAGCCAGGCCACTGATGGTGGGATCCAGAACCTGGGAATCACCTAGCCCACATCAGAGCAGACAAATGGACACTGAGACCCTAATAACTAAATGAGCTTTCAGTAATGGCTGAAATATGATTTTGGTAGCAAACTAACATGTAGACATCCAGGTGTTTAGGTCTACTTTTATTTGTTTGTTTTTACCTACTTTTATTTGTCCAACTACAGCAGCTAATTCCCGCCCCAGTTTCTATTTATGTCCTCTCTAAGTAATCTTACCAAAACTGTTTGCCTTCCTGGTACCCAGGGAATTGTATGGGAAGCATTTCAAAGTGCTGTGCATATGGCTAATATATATTTGTGTAAACAGATTAACCAGCTTTGCTCATGGACTTCAGCTTTTGAAAAGAGGTTAAATCCCCCTGATTACCAGATAAATCTTGGATTACAAATCAAGCTATGGAATGAAGTATCTTATACCTAAAATCCTATATAACACACTTGGAAATAAACCAAAATATGCTTAAAGGATTGACAGGATCATCTCTGTGAATCCAAAGACCACACCTGAGTAGTGAATTTCTGCAAAAGTCTAATCAAATCTCAGCCTCTAAGAGATCCACCAAAGTGGATCAAAGTCTCAACCCACAGAACAAAAAGTACATTCCTATCATCTTTCATCTGCCAAGGTATTTTCTGTATTAGTCAAGGTAATAGTATACACCAGCAGTACTCAATTTTCCACTGTGATTATAAAAGTTACCACATTTGTACTCCAAACTTACTGTATCAGCAGTTTTCCATTGTGCTTTATTAACATCGTGCATTTCAATGGCTGGTTCTGCTAATGAGATTTGGAAGTTTTATATTAAGGGCACACAGAACAGAAATCGCTAACTGGAAGAAGGAGGTATTTTCTGACATATTCATAAAATTACATGCTAATAAAATAGGAATATAATTTCAGCAGTTGCTAATAAAAATTGATTTTCATATTAATAATTTCAGACTTTTGTTCTGGGAACAAAAGTTAAGAGCCAGGGTATCCATTCTGAGAAGTAAGGTCAAATCACTGGCATTTTTGCCCAATGACAGGAGCAAAAAAAGGGCAATGGTCCATGATGGTGGCCTTAACTTTAGGCATGTTCATCTCTGTTTTTACATTTTACACTTTGTTCAGCCGAGATCACCTCATGCAAGGTGGCAAAGTGGAAATTCTGGTCACTGCTTGTGGCCGTTATCCTCCCAATTGCTTTCCTGAAGGACAGAAGGAGATAATTCTGATGCCCTGGCCTCTTTCTCAAAGAGGTGACCAACCCACTACACAGCTTCAAGATGTGCCAGGGATGTGACTTACTTCATGATCACTGGAAAATCATCAGCATTAGTACAGGTTTCTGATACATTACTGTAATCCCGTGCTGACATAAGTCCTTTCATGCAGCTATAACAGACACTTGAGTGATTTCTGACAGGGACATACTTAAATACTTTCACCAAGAACTGTTGATTCAATCAAATCAAAATATTTTGAGGGACTGTGTTAGATTTGTCAATAAATTTGATAGGAATTTATTTAAGTATGCAATTCCTCAAAGGCATTTAATAGTTAAGCTTGTGTCAGATCACACGGGCCTGAAATTTCTACGTTTTGTTCATGTCTAGACATGGAAGTTTGAAGACAAATGGACTATATAAGTGATTTTAAAGCTTCCAAACTTCTGAAAAGAAAATAATTTTAATTATTCCTCAGATACATTCTCATTAAATCTTTACTAATTCACCAGTCAAGACTACATCTTTGTCACCCAATCCCATCCTATCAGGTATTTGGGATGCCTAAATTAAATGTGCATCTGACTACCCTGTCTCTCTAGTCAGTGGAGAAATGCAGGTACAACAGAAGAGTGTTCCAAATACTAGGACATATGCTGGAAACGGGAATAGACATCGACCCAAGAGTTAAAATGTAAGGCATTTAAATCTGTGTGAGTATATCGAAGGCTATGGTGTTCTGCTCTGTGCCTAGCCAAAAAATCCATTTATATTTAAAGATGCAGCAGTGCTTGCAAAGCCTCTAGTAATAGAAGCCATTTATAAACATATCTTTCCCCAAACTTTCATTTGGACTGGCCACCAACCATCATTCAAAGAGATGCACCAGAAAGTGTATTCACCTGAAAAGAATATAATGGTTTAGTTTACTGTAATTAAAAGCTTTTTAAAAAAAGCCACTTCCTCTCTGGTCATTATTAGAGGAAGTCAGATTGGACGGTCTTGATGGCTACTCTGTGCTCATGAATTGTCTTTTCACTGGAAGATGGAGAGTTCTGAGCTTTCTTCCTCCTTAACACTGCTCTATAGGACGATTGGCGAATGGATGCCAACATGAGGCACAGTTCAGGAAGCTTAGGTCAAAAAACAGACTATGTTGAAGATATGAAGTATTGTTTTGCACGTTTTATGTGAATGAGACCTATATTTTAAGAATTTGTTACGGAAATTTCTCCCTCACCTTCTGAATATAGTATTTTATCTTCTTTCTGCAGTTGTATGAAGTATGTATTAGCGACCTGAACAATATACTAACACCAGCAGCTCACTATTTCCTAGACTCTACTCCCATCTGTTGGCAGAAGTGAAGATTGCTCTTGGGAAAACTGAAATCTCATAATACAAATATTTGGTTTGGGTTTCCTGAAAAAATAGACTGAAGAGTAGAAATGCCTGAACACCTGGCATATGCTGGATTTTTCTCATAACCTGTTAAATTTCTTTATGGTAAACCCTTAAACCTTTTTAAAATTCTTTATGTAACTATTAAAACAAAACAAGCAAACTATCATACAAACTCCCCATGCATAAAGAAGGACTTGCATAATTTAAATTCCCTTTTTTCCCCCCAAGTACGTACACTGGTGTAATAAAAAGCCAGATCCCTTTCCAAAAGCCTTGCACCACTTATTTCTTGAAACCACCACAGCTGTAGAGCAATCCTGCTGTAAGCTGCTGCACAGCAGTTGCACAACACTCCTGTCTGTTGTCTCAGTATTTTAGACAATAAGCTTTCATTTCTTAAAGCAAATATAACTTGTTTACAGGTTTATGGGCATAGCTATATCAAAGTATTCTGTATCTTTTCATAATGTTGATGCTAGGAAATTAAAAGATCATTTTTACTTCACATTGAACAGATTGCACTGATTAGCATGGTCCGATTAAACAAACAAAATAATAATTGGTAGTCCAATTCAGTTTTTGGCATCAGGAAATCCTTAATTATGTTCAGTATCAGTTTGTCTTCTAATTTTAATGCTGTCTTCTTTAGGAAGATATTTCTCACACAGAGATATTCCTGCAAAGCAGCAGTAGTGTTTGAGGTTTGGACAAAACTCCAGACTTTTCACTGTAATACTATTTTTACTTTCACAGAAAATACTTATACACTCCCGAGGAGCTCTGGTCAGACCTCAGATTCCTCATTCCCCCTTTATCTGTTTCAGTGTTGCTTTTGATGCTGGCAGTTAAATTCTCTCTCTCTGATGCCCTGCCCTCTTTCTCAAAGAGGTGACCAACCCACTACAAAGCTTCATGATGTGCCAGGGATGTGACTTATTTCACTATCTCCGGAAACTCATCAGTGTTAGCACAGATTTCTGATGCACTGTGTTGACTTCCTTGTCTGTTTAGTCTCTAGGATATCTTTCCCCCTTGATAAAAAGAAAAAATCATCTTATTCTACATAAATTTCCCCTTAAGTCTGTGTGGAAATTTCTCTTCTGCTTCTTACTGTAGTTAATCTCATATCCTACCATGATCTCCATGGCAAAAGCTTTCCCTAATATTCCATTTTTCTCTTTCTGAGTTTTTTTACATCTACAGCAGAACTGTTTAATTTCAGACTAAATAAAAGACATCTTACACTCTGACCTTCTCCAGTTTTCTCCTAAACCATCTTCATCCTCAGTGACTATGGGCCAACACCAAAGGCACAAAAGGTAGCTGGGACCTTGAGTCAATGTCAAAGGCTTTCTTCACCCATTACAGGGATTGGAGGTACAGGTATGTTTTAGGTTAGCAAGGTCTTCAGTCCTGTAGAGATCAGCAAACCACTCTCAAAATACTGCTGTTTACTTGTCTGCAGTATTTCATGTTTAAACCATTTTCTTCTCAATATTGCTGAACTTCTCTTGCCCTCATCTTCTTTGCAAATATCTTACTTGCCTGATAACATATGTAGTTTTTAGTAGTGTTCTGTCCCCCATCTACACTAGGACTGTGAACTCTTATTCAGGCTACATCAAGTCCTAAGACACTATGGGGGGGGAAAAAAAATATTTCCTGTCCAATTTAAGAAAAATAAAATATGATCATTCAGAAACATAGCACACAACATTTTGTGTCATCAGACTTGCAAATAGACTGTGATTTAGAAAACAAATAGAAAACTTTGGTATATTTCCAAACTGTCTTGGAAAGATGAGGCCAGTGATCACTGGATCACATTTCAAATTGTTTTCCTTACTGAATTTTTATGTGATTATTGTTTAGACATGATGGGCTGTTGTCTGGTAATGCTAACTATTTTTCTCTTCTGGAGAGATAATATATTAAAAGCTGAAAGCTGTTCTTTCTATTTATTGTTTTCCCTAGATTAAGGAGCATTAAAAAAAAAAAAAAAAAGATTTTTGTAGAATTCAGAAATTGCGTCTGCTCTAATTGTGATTTAATTGCCACTGATGACTGCCAGCTGTCCAGTGTGAAAGCAAACTATTAGCAGGTCTGCCAGAAAAAAGGAAATTTCTGTCTGTGAAATGATGAGATTCAATTTTAGAGAATTTTCTTTTGCTCTTCACCAAAGAGAACAGACACATTTCATGCCTACCTCAACTGGTTCATTTCCCTCTGATTGGAAACAGTGACTTAAATCTCAATCTTTTCCCTTCACAAAAATGCTCTGAGGAATTTTGTTGCAAAGGTAATTTTTGATCTTGACAAAACTGACATTTCCACTGATGGATGTCTTGGGACTTATATTGACACTGTGTGAATGAATACAGCTGAAATTAACTGGCATGGGCAGCATTCATCACCTCAGAGGACTCACCACAAAATGATTGCTATATCCTGACCTTTGAGAACATTTTAGGAGGCCAGAGTTCAGTCCCAGGATAAAACACAGTAGGAGAAGACTGAGGCTGTGTGCACTGTGATAACACTCTTATTTCCAAAGTTTGCAGTCTCTTCAGCTGGAACTCCAAGACACTTTGGCTTAAATGGTCTGTAAATGCTCAGTGGCAAAGTGGTCCAAACCTTAATTCATCTTTTGAATCAACAGCTAGTGAATAGGGCTGATAGTTAGCACACAGGAGACAAGAGCTATGAGACATTTGGTTTTTATCTCAGACTCATTTTATTCCCCAAAGTTCTATGTTCTCAATATGTTTTACCCTATGTATGTAAGCTTTACAGACAAAATATAACCTCTCTTGTCTTTCTGCTTACATTCCTGGTCCAAATTATTAGCAGACCTTACAACCAGAGAAGCAACGTTGTTAAACAGACCCAGATGGAGTCTTCTTAGAGTCAAAAGTTTATAGGCATGGAGAGCTGTTATTTATCATATCTGAGCAATGGTTTGTTTAAAGAAGGCAGGGGAATGTAGGTAATCAAAAGATAAGAGGGATAGAGAGTTCAGACTGACCCCTGTGCATCTTACTGTTGGAGACACATTATGAGTTAAAATGAGAGACCATGAATTACAAAGAGAGGTTGGTGCTACTGGTGTATCATATGTGGAGAGAACAAACACATGATTTTGGTTTATGCCAAAAAAGAAAAAAATCCCCAAACCCTATCTCAATCCTTTGGCCAGTCTCTAAATCACAGCCACCATTCCTACCCAAGAACTGCCTCGTCTCTTTTTTTATTTTTGTCCCTCACAATACAACTCCAGCAGTTAGTCTTTTTTTTTTCTGTATCTTCTACCACAGTATGAGTTATTATCATTCTGATGGTCTTCTTAACCCAGTATTATATCAATCTTCTAGTAGGGTGAAGATCAGGATAGTGCCCTCATGGTGATGGATGCAATTTTTAGCTTCAAGGGCAGCCTCTGTCTTGTGGACTGCAGCAGTCTTTCCCACTTCCTTTGAGAATGGAAAAACAACTTTTTTTCATTCCTGATTGGTATCTGCAACTATTTATAACTAAGTACTAGGATAACCCACTCCACTATTCCCTGAATCCTTACAGAAATAAGCCATGTTTCAAAATTTCTCACGTTTCCCTTTACTATGAAATTCCCTGATAATTCCAACCTCCTCCCTGTTACTTTTCTGTGACAAACCCTCAGTTAAAACAGAGCCAAGACACGTGGAGAATTCTCATCTTACTTATTCTTGGATGTTGCTGATGTGTCACAGATTTTATCACAGACAAATGTATTCCAGTTTCCCTTCAGCAACTGAACTCCAAGGGCGCCTCAGTGAGTCCAACCTCCTTGCACAAGCAGGGTTGTCCATGAGCACACTGCACAGGATTGCACCTGGACAGTTCTGGAATACCTCCAGTGAGGGAGGCTCCCCAACTTTTCTGGTCAGTCTGTTCCTGTGCTTGGTCACTGGACAGGAAAGTTCCCCACAGATTCTGTGATACTGAGCTCCGCTGTGGGCTAGAACTCACCTGTGTCCTAGTGCAGGTCCCCAGCTGAGGCTGCCAGCATCACTTACTACTTCTCTAATGCTCTCTGCACACAGTCCACCTTTCTTCCTCTCCTTTTTTTATCCTTCTCCACCGGGAGCTCCTAAGCCAGGCTCTGTTTGTGAGAGCTCCTCTTCTTCCGGGCAAGGACAGTTGGCAGCAAAGGTCAAAATTTTCACCACTCCTCACTCATGATCTGTGCCTACACACATGCAATCACATCACAAAGCAGCAAAATCAAGAAACTGATAAATATAGCTGTTAACTTTATAGAAATGTTGTTTTATATATCACTTCTAGAAATTTTTATATAATATATAATTAAGATCATGTAATTTCCTGCTAAATAAGTTATTTTTCTTCATTTCTCTTTTTCATGCCTTCTGATTTTTGCTTTCTTCTTTTCTTACTGCAGAAAAAAAGAAAAACCCAAACAAAAAAACCCTGATATCTTAGAAAAAAAGAACAAAAATTGAAATGGTGTTCTGTGTTAAATCTTACTGTCCTTATTTGAATGCCACTATTATTTCAAGTAACTGGTTCAAATACAGACACATAAAGGGTTCAAAATAATAGAAATACCCTTCCATGTCTCATTTAATTACATCTATTTCTTTGTGTTCTTAATTGCTGACTTACCTTATCTGAGTTACTAAGGAATTTTACTGGTGATCTGTTAGAGATTATTATAAATATGATAAAGAGTAAAGCTCACACTTTTACTACAAAAGCAGAAACAGGCATGCATACACTAAATGGGAGAGTTACCTGATGCTTTCATTTGAAATGGAAGTAGCCTTTTCATTCTCAACACTTCATGCCACATTTTCCTGGGGTCAAACCCAAACCCCATTTCATGTCACTCTGCAAGTCCAGAAGGGCTCTGTAAAGCTGATTCCCTTCAGAAGAGGAAAGTGCAGGGTGAAGAAGAGAAAACTACAACTCCCTGTTAGTCTTTGCTCCTGGAAGAAACTTCAAGCAGTTAATAAAATATTTGAATAAAGGAATATACTAATAAGGTCTCAGATAAGGAGAAAAAAGTTCACCAAACCTATATATTCACAACTAGTAATAGAGAATGTTGTAAACTTTCCATCCCTGGAAGTGTTCAAGGCCAGGTTGGATGGAACTTGGAGCAACCTGGTTTAGTGGAAGGTGGAATGAGGGGGTGGAATGAGATGAGCTTTAAGGTCCTTTTGACCTTAACCATTCTGTGAATGCACCACAGAGAATTTCCACACAGCACAGTGGTCTCTCCTTTGAGACTTCCCGGGAGAATTTCACCTGCAAGTTCCAACAGACACAATGTATGAAGACCTGGAAAGTCAGAATTCAGTTTTTCCTGAAAAAAGGTGAGGACACCATGCAGTCTGAGTGGAAAGCTCTGCTGAAGCTGCCAAATTAGACTCTTCAAGATCTATTTTTGCTCATGGTGATGCCACTCTCCCTTGCCACACAGATCCTTCTTCCATTTAACCCATAGCTTAAACCACCATAAAGAAGGGACAACCACACACTCAGCACTGGCTAGGTCTGAAATTTTAAAGCTGCCACTGACATATTTAAAGCATGTCTTCTTCACGAACAGGAGACAGGTATCTAAAGAATTGTTCCTCCTGGAGCAAGCTGTGGAGTTTGCAGAAGTCCTCCCCTCACTTCAGACCCCAAAGGCAGGGGTGTAATTGAAGGCAGCAGCAGCAGCTGTCTGCACTTTGTGCTAGTAGGGAAAGTTTTGAAGCATATGGGATGCATTTATTGTTATGAAAAATCCGTGTATCAGAAGCCCTGATAAGAGCAGGACTGAATGTTCCTAGCAAAAGCCTGAATGTTTTGATTTTTTGAACTTTCAGGATTAAAAGATCTTCTGTGCCTGGGAAGTTGTGCGGGTGGGAGGAGAGAGCCAGATGTTTGCCAAACCCTCACTGATATTTTTCATCTATATTTTTATTAAAATGGGAGCTGAAACAGCACATAATCTGAAAGTTTGGATTTGGATAATATTATGGATAGGTTAAGCAACATTTTTCTGGTTTATTATATTGTGAAGCTATAGAAAGCTCTATTTAATTAAAAGTTGTGATCTCTCAGGATCTCTGATGCTTTAGTAGAAAAGAACTTAATAGCACTGTTGTAGCTCACTCTCATATTGTAAGCATTACTACCCGGTGATGAAAAATAAGAAAAAAAAAATCAGTTTTGGGTTTTTTTTAATAGAAATATTCATATATTTTTATAAAACATAGTATTATATTCTTCTTCTGTCTTTCAAAGGTACATTTTGAGATCTTCTTTTGCCTCCTAAGCCTCCTCTGTGACTGTCCAGAAAGGATTATTTTATATTCCACTGAGATGAACACACAACAGTGTAGAAGACTTTAGAAGTGTACTCTTCATTTTCTGAGTTAGCAGTTAAGAACCTTTCAGGTTTTTCATTGTAGTGTACACCTTGGACATATGATAACCCCTACAATCAAACTCTGTTTTTTCCCAAGGAGTACACAAGCCTTTCAGATTGAATTTTTTGGAGCAGTAGTTAGCAGAGGTTTGTACTTTCTTTCCACATTATTTAGCCCACAACATTTATTTGTAACACAAAGGTTTGCTGTGATTTAGAGGTTCCCTGGCTCTCCCTCTATGTGAATAGGGATGTCTGAGTGCAATTTACTGCAGTGCTAATCAGGACACTGCAATGTGTTGGACTCAGTGATCTCAGAGGTCTTTTCCAACATAATGGTTCTATGATACTACATGGGTAGTTTTAGATGGTGGGAATCATTAGGAGAATTACCTGAGAAGGCAGGTGATTTAGACCTGTAGACTCTAAATGTTTGGGGTTTATTGTGTATCTGATAGTTAATTTTGAACAGCAATTGTGATTTTTTTGGAAAAAAAAAAGTGTGTTAAAATGAAGCATGGGAAGTGCATACTTAATCAGAGCTGTTACTAAGTAAGAGTGGAATTTTGAATAATTTATCCTTTTTTTTTTTTTCCCCAAAAAAGTTTTAAATTACTTTTTTTAAGGTTTTTTTCTAATAAGATGTTTCATTTCATCTAGGGCCAGTTTTTCTTATTTCATTTTCAAACTTTATGGAAATGAATTAAAAATAGAAATGCACTTTCTGAGACAGCATAATTTCAACTGATAATTAGAATATTTCACTTGAATATGCATGTCAAAGCAAAATTAAGATCCTTTTCAAAATAAAAAAATAAAAATATTTTTGCCTCAAAGAGTTCAGCAGAACAGATGTTTATTTCCCAAACATTTTGATCAACTGAAATATGCATTTCTATGTTTTTATTTTTTTGTAATAATGTTTTGGACAAAACCAAAAAGTGCCTGCTTTCAGCAATAAAACTTTTTTCTTCCTAATTTGTGGACAGATGGTGCATTTCATGTATGCTCCAATTTATATTTCTCTTTTAAATGAATTTCCTTTTTTTTTTCCCCCCCTCCTCTTTCAGAATTCAATAAGTAATGATACTCATCTTGGATTTTTCCTCCTGCTCTGATTAAGGCAGAGGCCCTTAGGAAAGACTGTGGGTGCCTGAGTTCTGAGGGAAACACCTGCAGGTTTGGATGAGACATGCAGCCACCTGCAGACAGAGCTGACACACGCATGGGAGGATTTTTTTTCCTTTCTCATTTTATTCACAGCACTTTTGCAGTGTCTTTTGCCACACTGGCTGTCCGTTTCCTTTCATCTGCACCTTCCTTTATTTATAGGTTCAGAGATAAAAGCACCTGCCTTAGTGGTGGTCTTTGCCGCCGTCCTCAGTGTGAGCAGGGGCAAATCCTTCTCTTTGCACTCAAGCTCTTTGCACAGATGAGTTAGATCTTTCATCCTGAAGATGTTAATGGGATCCCACATAGCTGCAGATTTGTGAAGAGAGGCACTGCAATGCCTTATTACAAAGCATCCAGCGCCATGATGAATAGCAGTAATTCCCACACATGGCATTATTCCACAGAAAACTGTGCACCCCGCCTGGACCAGGCATTCATTCCATCCCTCCAATTGCAACTGAACTTCAAAGGATACAGCAGATATACAGGAATTTGTCCTGATGTCTGTGGAGTGATATTCTGGACCATCCAGCATCCGAACTGTTGCATGCTATTTTGAAAACCAGGCCAAAAAAAAAAAAAAATGCTGAAAAGCAAGACTCGGTGGAGATTCTGTATAAAATTCAGAATAACAATTTTAAAATAACTTACATTATTAAAATAACTTTCTAAAGGTCCTTAAGATCTGTCTGCAGCATAAGCCATCCCAATATTTCCAATAAAATCTGCCTGTATAAAACACCTATTTATTGGTGTTGCTCTCTATAACATCTGTAAATAAACAGTAAAGAATCACATCATCATGTGCCCTGGTCTGCAGTCATGGTCAGAGTATTCCTAATATTGCAAAGGAGATATAGCAACATGCAGTGGGTTTTGGTTTTGGGGTATTCTGGGCTTGTTTATTTGTTTGATTTGGAGGTTTGTTGTTGTTTTGGGTTTTTTTTGTTTTTGTTTTTTTGGGTTTTTTTGTGGGCTTTTTTTTGGTGGGGTTTCTGGGCTTTTGTTTGGGTTTGTTTTGTTTTGTTTTGTTTTGTGGTATTTTTTGTAGTTTTTAAGTGAATTTGTTTGCAAAACAAGGATTGAAATATGCACTCATATACAGAAGATATAATTTCCTAAGACTCCATCTTACCCACTAACCTACAGGTTGGTGAAGCTCTCCGACATCTTCTTTTCAAGCGGCACAAATACCTCATGGTCAGAGACTGTGCAAGAGGAAGTGTAACCCTGGTTTTTAGTGGTTTACCTGCAAAAGGCGTCCCAGAGGTATTAATCCACTTATTGATCAAACTGTCCTCAAAGAAAATACATGAAGATGACAGGCAGAAAATCTGGCACACAGATCTCTCTTTTCCTGCCCTGGGGGTCCCCTCTGCTATTCTGGAGAAGATTCGTGCACTCACTCCTCATCACTCTTACTAAAACAGGCCCAGGCTCCTTAATTACCTCCCTGAACACAACAGTGAGATGTACAGCAATGAAATTCGCAGGGCACAGGCTGCTGAACAAAGACAGGGCTCTGTCAGTCATCAGGAACTGTCAGGCATGGCCCCGTGCCACGGTTTGAGACATGACACCCATTTTTTGGCATTTCAGCTCTTTGACCACAGATGACTGGAACAACTTATATTCATTTTTTTTTTAAATAGGAGATTACTACCTCTAAATATCTTGCTGGACTCTCAGCCCCAACATAGCTCCATTTGCTTTGGAAACTGACTGAATTTCTTTAATTGCCTTTGGCTGAATTCCAGTTCCATAGCTACAGGTGGATTTTTTGAGAGCAAGGCCTTCTGAGGAATGAGCAAACCTTTTAGATTTCTAGGTTACAAAAAAGACACCTCATGGGTAACTTGCAGATGTTTATCAAGTCTCAGAATTTTTAGGACCCTTAAGGTGGTTCAGATTTTTTTAAATGCTAATGGGAAGGAAAAATTAAACCCAAATATCAAAAAAACAAAAAACCATCACTTTTGAGTAGCTTTTTGATTACCTTGGTCAATCTAACAATCTGATCCTATCTGAGACCTGCTCAAAAATAGCTTTCTGCAAGACTGATGTTAATTGGCTCAGACATTGGCTCTCAAGTTCTGATGGCAGGAAGTAGAACTGTCCCTTTTAGGTCAGTAATGTTGCTGGTAACAGGTCAGAGGAACAGAAACTAAGTGTGGTTAGGAATGCAGATAGTCTTTTTTGAAACTCAAAAATTTATAGTAATCTGATTATTGATGTAAGAATAAAAAGAAATATTTGGTAAAGTGGATCTCTTGAAGATTTTTCCTAGAGTTGTTTTTATCTTTTAAGGAACTACAAAGTGAAGTTGTAATCCTATATAAGCATGGCTGACCAAACTTGGTCAAACTTATTGAAAAAAATTATAATGAGACATTTAGAAAACATGACACAAAATTCATAAAATATGGTGTAAGAGTAATGTTTTGGGATGTATTTTGCTGTATTTTTCATCCCTGGTGACATTTTTGGAAAAACGACTTATTCTGTTTCTTACAGGTAAGTGTGGTAAATAATCCCTTCAGTTTTAGAAAGAAAGTGTGCTAACACTGCCTCTTTACTTTTGGCTAATAAACCTGTGACTTCCTATAGTAATTCCAGTAACTATTCAGAAAGGGACATACATACCTTTCAGTGAGTTGTGTTGGCTAGGAAAATATTGAGTAGATGTGTTGACTTTCCACAGACCTTTAGCAACCATACCAGTGTTCCTGTTTTCCTTCAGCTTTAATCTGTCATCATTTCAAATGGGACAGAGATTAGAGGCTCTGGTTATCCTGGGTTTTACATATGGCTACACTACAGTGCCTCATTAGAGAGACTCAGAGCAAGAATAGGCCTTTTTTTATTAATTATTAGCCAGACACCAAGTAATGTTATGTTTTCCCAGAAATTTCAGGCTATGATTTATAGAAATGAACAAAGGCTTGGGTTAGAAGGGACATAAAGCTCATCTTGTTCCATCTCCCTACCATGGGCAGGGACACCTTCCACCACCCGAGGTAGCTCCAAGCCCTGTCTGACTTGGCCTTGAAGATTTCCAGAGATGGGGCAGCCACAGCTGCTCTGGGCAACCTGTGCAAGGTCCTTACTACCCTCACAGGAAAAGATTTCTTCCTAATATCCGATCAAAACCTTTGTCTGCCAATTTAAAGCCATCCCCCGTTCACTTATCACTTCAAGCCCTTTCAAAAGTCTTTCTCTGTCTTTCTTGTAGTCCTTTCAGGCACTGGAAGGCCACAATTAGGTCACTCTGGAGCCTTCTCTTCTCCCCTCTGAACAATCCCAATTCTCTCAGTCTTTCCTCAGAGCCACACAAACAATTTAATTCTATTTCATTCTTTTCCTTTTAATCTCAGTTCCCAGGAAACAGAAAAGGCACAGCAGGTAGAAATCCCTGCTGCTCACCACTGCAGAACCCTATACTTATAGCTGGAGCTGCAAGATAAGAGGCGGTGGACGCTCTCTGTGAGAAAACCAGCTCCGCCACGGCACAAAACTGTGCTGTGCTGATGTGCGTGTTATGAGTATGTATTTATGCATCCAGGAGCGTGGCTTTCTGCCCTGCAGAGAAATACAAATTGTCGTGAGCGAAAGCCCATGAAATAACCTGCGAGATTAGGCACATTTTTGTTAAGCCTTCCCGGTGCTCACCGTGCTTCATCCCACTAGATGGCACCGAGCGTCTGCTGCATCCTCTGCAAGCGCCCGCGTTCCGAGCGAGGGCTGGCTCGCCCTCCTTCCCCGGGGGCATCAACACAGACACACTTTCACGGCAACAAACATCACAAACCCATAGTTCTCAGTGAACGCCAAACCAGTTCTCTTCCTTTCCCCCACGTAGATAAAGGGTTCAGGAGCTGTGGGCAGGGAATGGTGACAGCACCCTGTGGGCTTGTCATTGCCTCTGGACTCGATCTGCAGAGATCAGTATTTCCTCCAGTTTAGCAGGCCCAGAAGCAACAGAGATGCACTGTTGGACTTCTCAGAAGAATATTATGTACAGGGATATGAAATAATACATAAAATATATAAATAAGTGTAAAGAAACCTGACCAGCAGCTCAAGGAAAGTGATTCTCCCCACCACTCTATAAGACCCCAGCTGGAGAACAGAATCAAGCTCTGACGTTTGCAGGACCGAAAGGACATTGACCTATTGGAATGAGCTGGAAACAGGCTGAGGGAATGGTGGCTGTTCAGCCTGGAGAAGGGAGATCTCCCTGGATGCAGGGAGATCTTAGAGACCCTTCCAGTACCTAAAAGGACTCCAAAAGAGCTGGAGAGGCACTTTTCACCAGGACACGGAATTTTAGGGTAAGGGAGAGTATCTTCAGATTGTAAAAGGGTAGTATTAGATTAGATATTTGGAAGAAATTCTTCACTCTGGGGGTGGCAAGCCATGGAGACAGGATGCCCAGAGAAACTGTAGATGTCCCACCCCTGGAAGTGTTTAGGAGGAGGATGGATAGGCCATGGATGGATGGAGCAATCTGCTTTAGTGGAAAGTGCCTCTGCCCATGGCATGGGGTTGGAAAGAGATGATCTTTAAGGTCCATTTGGACCCAAACCATTCTATGAGCTCAGATTTTCAATTAAACTTTCTTTCCTGCACAGGAAGTTCTTACTCTCTTTTCATAGAATCGTAGAGTGGCTCTTTTCATCAATATCAGCCACTGCGAGCCAGTAACTTTTCAGTGGGAATGTCTCAGCTTTGAAGTTGCTCCCTATTAATGGGGCACCTTTTTGCAGAGGCCTTGTAAGATCAGTCCAATAAGACATGGTTGAGAGTAGTACAGTAGGATTTTTATGTGGGCAAGCCTCTTGAGGATTAGAGGAATGCTACTGATCCCACCAAGTGAAGGGACTGGGAGTTTTGCCATGGAATACTGACAGATGTAATCATTGTTAAGAATGTGCAAAATGAAAATGGTTTGCATCAAGGTGCAGATAATTTCACCTCCTGATTTGCAAATCTGGAACTTGAAAACACAAGGTATATTTACTTTGTATACAAAACATAGAATCAGAGAAATCATAGAATTCTTTAGGTAGGAAAAGCCCTTTACCATGATTGAGTCAAACCATTAACCTAAAAATGCCAAGTCCACCACTAAACCATGTCAGTGTGAGAGGAATCCTAGGATTCAGGACAGAGGTAAATTACTGCAGATGGAAAATAAGGTAAAAATAAGGTAAAAACATTCCTCAGCTCAAATTTTAGTACTATAGGGTCACAGATAATACACTATAAAAACAGTCTCCCAGTATTACACAAGCAAAACAGGATTAAAACTACTTACTTAAAAATGCGAATGGTCAGCACTAAAGAGAGGTGCCATGTGAGGATCAGTGAATAAAATGAATGACTAACACTTCTTTTTCCAATATAGAATCATTGTAAAATCATAGAATAGCAGAATCACAGAATGGTTTGGATTGAAAGAGACCCTAAACACCATCTCATTCCACCCCCCTGCCACAGGCAGGGACACCTTCCACTTTGACGAGGTTGTTCCAAGCCATGTCCAGCCTGGCCTTGGACATTTCCCAGGGATGAAACATTTTCACAGGAAGGTAGCCTCCATTTTGGAGATTCTGCTAATGACACTAAGTTATATTTTTTGCTTAGAATCTGTTTTACGTCACTCACAACCCTGCAGCTACAACCACTGCAGGCTGCTAATTATCACAGAAAAACCTAATTGGAACCAACTTCTGTCAAGAAGAAAACTGCTGCTAATTTTGTACTGGATGAGACCGTTTAATTCACATACAAGAAAAAAAAATCCTACTCATTATATCTGCTTGTTCATGTGGATCAGTATTTAGGAATTTTCCTCATGCAAAGTATTTAATGAAATTATTCTGATTTCACACCAAAAAATATACACAAAAATCCTGACACCCACCTCCAAACATGAACAACAAAACATGAAAACCAAACACAAAACCTGATTTCACACATCTCTTTCTCTGTTTTGTTTTGTTTCATTTTTTTTTGGTTTTGGGGTTTTTGGTTTGGTTTGGTTTGGGTTTTTTTTAGTTTTGTTTTTGTTTTTGTTTTTGTTTTGTTTTGTTTTGTTTTTTTTTTTTGGAGTGAAACACCCTGTTTAAAGCCTTGGAGGCTTTAAACAAGCCTGTTCACAAAAATAGCTGGGTTTCTTCCAGGAGTGCATTAAGCAACATGACTGTACTGTCACATATTGTTTTCCTTTCATTCTCTTCCCTGAGGGAAAAGCTTCATCTGAAATGGAGAGCCTCATTTTGCTCATTTGGTACTAAATGGCTTTTCCTAAACAGTGAAGGCATCATGCCCAGGAATATCATGTTCCTGTAGATCAGCTGAGAAATGACGTGGACTATCTGAGGCCAGATCATTTTTTGTCAGGAGGGTCTCCAGGCATTTTCAGTTTTTCACCTTAATCTTAAGATGAAACTTTACATTGTTGTAGTCAAAACCAAGCACAATATTTTGATTACTTTGATTTACTTTTAAATTGTTGTTTTCCTTTTTTGAATTATTCTGTATGGTCAAAACCAGATCTGAAGTCCTTTCTGAAAATGCAATTCCCAGGCAAGTGAATTTGTTACACATCACTTCAGTTCTATCATACTTGGCAGATGATCTTTTGCTCACTTTTAACTGTAAATTCCTCAGGAGTTTTATAGACAGTACTTGAAATGGTAATTCAGACCATCTGAAATGAAGCTGGTAGCAAAAAGCAAAGAGCTGGAATGATGTATCATTATACACAGACCATTTCAGCAACAATTTGAGAGAACAAAAGTACAAAAGTGGGGTATCAACACAGTGTTTCTTTTGAAAAACAGCCAATATCTTCCAGACAAACATGATAATTTTGATCCAATACTGTACTTTTTTTGTACTTTTTCTGCATTCTGCTTTTTAAACATCTTTGAGTTGGGCCCAGTGATATTGTGCCCAGATGTGTTACAGATATTTTACCTGTTAAAGTGTTGACATTTGATTCTCCCTTTCTTTCTCCTATTCCTTGGACTTTCCTATCATCTCATAAAATTTTTGGATTATTTGACTCTGATCTTGATCTGGAAAGCAAAGATAGTAATTATTTTTTACCTCCTGTTCTGATCCAAACCCAACCCTGGTTATCAATCTGCTCTTTCCAGCCAGCAATGAATTAATTTTTCAGCTCTATAAAGTGATAGACCTTTCACCCTTAATAGTTTGAAATGGCAGCATGAGAATTAAGTAACTAATGTCAACAAAATGGGCTCAAGGCCTCTTAGAAGCATAAGCAAATATAATTTTTTGTCTAGTTTCAGGATCTAGAACAGACTCTTTATGCTGAAGGAAATTAGGAAAAAAAAGTGCAGAAGAATTGGGATATGAAGGCAGATAAAAAACATGCAATATCTTAATCAGCAAGTCTGATTTTCCACAACTCCTTTATATACAGTGTAGAAAATTACTCAGTGGTCTCTTTGCTGCCCTGTGGTCTGTTCCCCTGGGATTTTAGCTAAACCAGGGGTGCCAGAAGTATTGAAGGACCACTTAACACAGCAAGAACATATCTATCTGAAGTGATAAGGATCGCTGCTGGGCTTTGTAATAAAACCAGACATCCTTCAGCTGTGTGACAAGAAAAGATTCATTGGCAAGCTGGTAAAAGAAACACCAATTTCAATATCAATCTCGTGACTTAAAAATGCAAAATAACTGCTCTTTTTTGTCATGTTTATTGTGTATTTTCTATTCTATGAATTTTTCATTAAACTGATTTACTCTTTTCATGGACAAAAGAAACACCCCAAAATTTCCATGAAAATCTTCTTGAATTAAATATTTTTAAAATGTTGAAAGAAACATGAAGAATTTATAATATAGGAAGTCTGCCAGTTCATACCCTTAAATCTTACCCATTACAAAGGTCTTTAACATATACTAATTGCTACAGACTGACCAAAACAGGCAGACAAAGAGTGTTAGACAACACCTGTGACAGGAGTGGCCTTTTCACTTTTTACCAACTTTTAAAATCCTTTCTACTCCTTTACAGGATGTGAACATCTTGTGCTCAAAGGAGTCTTGGGAAATGTGCCCAGAAGCAAAATGTGTCCAGAAGCAAGCAGACTATTAGACATGGTGCTAAGTCATCTGGAAGAGGAGCTGAGAACCTGCTGCATGTCTCTCTCTGTCTGCCTATATTGCAATCTAACTTCTTGTGCTTGAGTTCCATGCGAAGGCATAATTCACATTTTTCTAGTTAGTCACCATACTAAACAGAGACAGCCACATCTGACTTAGTCACTCCACACTACCAGTTCTGGTAAATGGACCCCTTCTCACTGCAGTCAGTGGAGACTAGATGTGATTCACCATTCTAAAATAAAAGATAAAATTAGGCCAAATGAGTCACTTCCAGGATTTCCTATTTCTCTACACAGACTAAAAATGGGTCTTGGGAGACCAACTGATTGAGACAACTTCTTTGTAGATTCTTAATAATGGATGAGATTGGTCTTTTTGAGATATCTGTCAATGCACTCAAGGCAAGATCCCATTAGACCATCTTTTTGTCCACTCAGCCACAACCTTACTCAGTATGTTCCACACCTACATCCCTATAGTCTGCACACAGGCACCTGAAATGATGGCTCAAGGCAAGAAGGGGCAGGGGGGAAAACCAGGGATTTCTGCTTCTGTCTTCAGATATCCTGACTTTGTGCAGGCTTTGTGCAGGCTTATGGTAGCACCTACTAGCCCAAGTCATGGATGGGGTTTCTGTCCTACTGCATTCTACACAGAAAAATGAAATCATAGAATCACAGAATGGTTTGGATCTGAAGGGATCTCAACGATCATCCAGTCCAACTCCACCTGCCATGGGCAGGGACACCTTCCATCAGACCAGGTTGCTCCAAGCCCCCTCCAACCTGGCCCTGGACACTTCCAGGGATGGGGCAGACACAGCTTCTCTGGGAAACCTGAGCCAGGGCCTCACCACCCTCACAGGAAATTTCTTCCTAACATCAAATCTAGCCCTGTCCTTTGTCAGTTTGTAGTCATTTCCCCTTGTCCTCTCACTGCAGGCCCTCTGCAGCTTTCTTGGAGCTTCTTTAGGCACTAGAACCTTCTCTTCTCAAGGCTGAACACTGCCAGCTCTCTCAACCCATCTCCAGAGCAGAGTTGCTATAGCCCCCTGGATCTGCTCTCCAAAGGAATAAGCATGAAATTCCAGAAAATACTAGACAGCTTGTAAGTCCAACAGCTGTAGAGAAGAGATACTAGGAATGCTTTTCACTTCCACATCTACTGATGGTCACAGATCAAAACAGAGTGGCTTGGATTCAGGGCATGTAAATTAGAAAAGCTAGAAAATCAAGTATTTTCACAGGACACCTTATTTGTTAAGCAGAGTTATATTAGTGATCAGATGATAGAAGATCTTTGTCTTGAAGCACTGTTCCTCTGTCATTTTACTCACATCCCTCCAATGTTCTCCCTTCTTTGCACATTTCATTCCTCACAGCTACAAATCAAAAAATTGGGGCAAAAATTGTCATGGGAAAAAACATGATAGCATTCTACTAGATTTTTTTAACAACTTTAAATCTCTGTTTCAGTATTAATACTTTCCTGTTTTGTTAAATTTATAAAATTGTACTCCTTACATATTCCATGAAATATTCAAATTGCTGTTTAAAAAAAAAAATCACTAGATTGTAAGTTTTATAAAACTTGTTCTAAGTTATCAGTTTATTAAAGTACTTTGTTTCCTCTGTAACTGCTTCCCTGAAGTATCTCATCTTTTATTTGAGGAACAGCAAGTTTTCCCCATCCCAGAGAAATAAAAAAAACTGATACGCAAAAAATTTTGAAGAAAATGCTTAAATAGTGGAAGAGTTGCAAAAATGATAAAGTATTTAATTATTTTTATGATTCCACCTGACAGGTAGCTTTTGCAGAGATTGGGCAGCATCCTACCTCCTGAAACAATAATTTAATACCTCACAGAGAAGGGGAATTGGGCTGGCTAATACAGTCTGGTTGGCTTTTCGAGAAGTTTCTCTCAAAACTCCTCACAATGGAAGTGAAAAAGATAAGGGGAAACCAGGTTAGTAAATTAGTTGGTAGAGTCCTGACACTAATTGAAACAGAGTTGAAGGATCAGAAGATCACATTTCACTAATGGTACTGTGATATTTACCTGTAGGAAAGATAAAGGCTGCCTGAAGAATTACAGGAGGTGATAAGAATCTGTGGTAGAATAGGAGAAGAAAATGTTTGTTTCAAACAAACATAAAGTGATTCACATGGGGAAACTAAACCCCAATAGCCTAATCTTTATGTTAGAAGAAATGTACTCTGTGCTAATTGTTACAGCTCAGAGATGAAATTGGAGTTTATAATAAACAGTCTATGCAACTACCAGCGTAATGTTTATCAACCTCCAAAAAAGTATGTTAACAAGAAGAAAAGAAGGAGAAAAAGAGGACATGGTCTCAAGTTGTGCCAGGCAACGTTTATATTTAATATACAGAGAATATTTTGTCACTGAAAGGGTTGTCAAGAACTGGAAGATGTTGCCCGGGGCAGTGATGGAATCAATGTCCCTCAAAGTGTTCAAAAATGGGTGGTGGATGCTTAGGGGCATGGTTTAATGGTGAACCTGGCAGTGTTGGGTTAATGGTTGGACCCAATGATGTTACAGGACTTTTCCAACCTTAATGATTCTGCAATTATATGAATATATGAATCTTTGGCCAAAATCAGTAAGGCCATTTCATGTTCTTTCTCTAAGCCCAACCATCTGCTCCTGTACATCTCACAGGCTAGAAAGTGGAAATGGGTCTTGCAGATGACACTGTGGCAGCCCAGGATGTAATTAGTGAAAACTTTTCTTTAGCAACATATCCAGATGGCACTGGCACAAGAGAGAGGGAAGCAACCTGCGTCATGGGGACTAGAGCCATCACCTGGGGTCAAGGGAAGCAAATTTCTTAAATGGCCAAAAAAAAAAGTTTGTGCAACTCATGTTTTCAACAGCACAGTCTGAACTAAACTGACATGCTTTTTATTTTATTGTCATGATTGCAAATCAGAGCATTTCAACAAAAATGACATTCATTTAGGGAAAAAAATACAGATTTTTGTAGAATTTTCAATTCTGTTAAAAGTATCTCCTTACCCTCACGCCTTCAAAATAAACTAAAGTTTTCAGATGGAAGTACCCAATAAGTGCTTGTCTCCAAGGGGGAGTGAGGGAGCTTAAGTTAACACAGAGAGCAAATCCCTGCTTTGGGTTCTTTATGACAGTCTAGGGTCTGAGAACAAGGCTGGCAGTTCCAGCTGGCTGTTGTGTGCTGGGTTGCAAAAGCACTGGAGGAAGAGCTCTGGCTCCCTACTTCTCTTTCATATGAAAACAAACAGTATTTTACAGGGAATGTTGAAGGTGTAGCAGTCACTAATTCATTTAGGTTAGAAAAGGCCTCCATGATCATTGAATTCAATCTTTAACTGATCACCACCTGACCAGAGCACTGAGTACCATATCCATTCATTTGCTGAGCACTTCCAGGGATAGTGACTCCACCACATCACTGGGTAGCCCCTTCCAATAATTGGCAACTGCTTCAGAGAAGAAATTCTTTCTGATGCTCAACCTGAACCTCCCCTGGCACAGCTTCAGGCCGTTCCCTCTCCTCCTGTCCCTGTTCCCTGGGAGCAGAGCCCGACCCCCCCGGCTGCCCCCTCCTGTCAGGGACTTGTGCAGAGCCACAAGGTCCCCCCGGAGCCTCCTTTGCTCCAGCCTGAGCCCCTTTCCCAGCTCCCTCAGCCGCTCCTGGGGCTCCAGCCCCTTCCCAGCTCCGTTCCCTGCCCTGGACACGCTCCAGCCCCTCAATGTCTCTCTTGTCCTGAGGGGCCCAGAGCTGTCCCCAGCACTGGAGGTGCCTCAGCAGTGCCGGCACAGGGGACGGGCCCTGCCCTGGGGCTGTGGCCACACCCTGGCTGGGACAGCCCAGGGGCCATTGGCCTCCTGCCCACCTGGACACCCCTGGGCTCATGTCCAGCTGCTGGCACCAGCACCCCCAGAGCCTTTCCCAAAGGACCCTTTCCAGCCCCTCTGCACCAGCCTGGAGCTGCAGGGGTTGGTGAGACCCAAGGGCAGGACCCGGCACTTCCCCTTGCTGCCCCTCACACCACTGGCCTCAGCCCATGGATCCAGCCTGTCCTGATCCCTCTGCAGAGCCTCTCTGCCCCCCAGCAGATCCACACTCCCACCCAACCTGGTGTCATCTGCAAACTTGCTATGGGTAGACTTGATCCCCTTGTCCAGATCATCAATAAAGATATTAAACAGGTCTGGCCTCACCACCAATCCCTGGGGACAGCACAGTGACCGGCTCCCAGCTGGATGTGGCACCATCCCCCACCACTCTCTGGTCCCGGCCACCAGCCAGTTCCTAACCCAGAGAAGAGTGAACCTGTCCAGGCCCTGGGCTGCAGCTTTTCCTGGAGATGCCGTGGGAGACAGTGTCAAAGGCTTTGCTGGAGTCCAGGCAGACAATCCACAGCCTTCCCTCATCCACCAGGCAGGTCACCTGGGCTTCAGAGATCACACTGGTCAGGCAGAACCTGCATGTCCTAAATCCAAGCTGGCTGGGTCTGATCCTTTTTTTGTCTTGTATGTGCTGTGGGATCACTCTCAAGATGATCTGTTCCCTACAAGATATTTTTGTCAAGGAAAAATAGGACGTGATAGATAGCCAAATGAAAAGGACCGTGGATCCCACCCAGTCCTTGAGCCAACAGCTGAACCATGCTGGTTTAACTCGTCTACAGAAATAAAAGCATCTTTTTCACTAGTGCAAACTTTGCAAAAATTAGTCAAGAATCTGCATTAAAATTCTCAAATTCCAATTTGTTTTCAGACATAATGAATGCTTTTGCATGGCAAATGATTCCTCCCAGAAAAATAGCTACAAAATAGGTGAAGCCCTTCAAATACTGATATTCAAGTAAATGGCAACTAATATCAAGTAAGCTCTTATGAGAATATTCCATCAGGCTATCGATTTTTTTCTATCCTAGACTTGAATAAAACTTAATAAGAATTAATTCCACAGCATTTAGGGAGGATTTACATTTAGAACAAACTTAGTGTGCAAAAGGTTTTAGACAAGATCTGCAGCTAATAAAATGTGATATCAATGTAATGAAAAATCCTGAAGATCTGCAGCTAATGAAACGTGGCATCAATGTAATAAAGAAAAGTAAGCAAGAGAGCATCTAGATGTTCCTCAACCCTTCAAAGTCACCTCTCTGGAATCATGAAAATTTCATCATGAACGAAAAAAGCCAGTGTGGACATACCCAAATATAAAGTAGAAAAGACTTTAGGCTTTCTAAGTGGATGAGAAATTAAAACACGTTTGCTACAGTCTGGGTCTACTGAGGCCAAGCTTATGAAAAATTATTCCAGTACAGACCTTTAAACAGCAGAGGTATCTAATGTGAGAAAGATTCCAAAAAAATGAGCAAGTAAGGATCATTCCTGAGAGCTGAGTTCTCGAGTATTGCAGAATGAGGACTGGTATCCCCAAGGCAGTATCCTGGTGCCATTTGCAGTTGAAGTGTTATTTTGGAAGACATTTGCTTCTCCACAAACAGACCTAGACACAAAAGAAGAGTGAATTTTAAGTACCATTTCGTAGCTTTTTAGTGCTGTAAAACTGTTGCCGTAGAGAGGGTTGATGTTCAGTTACAGCTGGAAGGTCCATCCAGCAGCATCAGCAGGCAGAGAGGCAGGCTAAAAGTACAGAGTTTGGGTGACTGGTGGAATCAGAGGCAGTAGGGAAGAAGTTTTGTCTCTGAATGCAGAATGTTTATCATTTTTAGAAATGCAAAAGCTGGTTTTCATTGCTGATTTTAAATCAAATACAGAAAACGTTGTCTGTCGCTGTTTTAAATTGTTTTGAATAGTAAAGTACCCTGGGACCTTTGCTGCATGAAAGATAGTACCTCAAAGTGCTTTATTGTTGTAATTTCCATGGAAATTAACATTTACTTGCATGGTTATCACACTTTCCGTGTAATGTAGGGTATAACCATCTAAATCCCTTTGAAATACAGTCACTGAGGTATCATCAATCTGACTCAAGATTTGTTCTGCTTTTCTGCTTGAGTTTGCTGAATATTTTTGCTTTTCCTCCTGGTGTTGAGCTATACAAATTAATGCTGAAATGTACTTTAAAATTCAGCAGCCATTTCCTTCTGTTTGGTTTTATTTCCCCATCTTTTCTATTCACTTTCTTGCCTATCCCTCGTTCCGTGTCCACTGCAGGCACTTAACAACTATATGCTGTTTACAGCACCAGTGGAAAGCCACAGAATGTAAATCCACAGGGAATTTCACCCATGCTCCACACCCAGGCTGACATTTATCTCAAGTTGTCACAGTGGAGGCTTAGAGTTGATATTAGAGGGGAAAAAAGGGCTGTCACTCCCTGGAATAGGCTTCCCAGGGAAGTGGCAGAGTCACCATCCCTAGTGGGGTTTAAAAGACACATAGCTCTAGCACTCAGGGACATGGTTAGTGGTGGGCTTGGTTAGTGCTCAGTTAATGGTTGGACTCAATCATCTAAGAGGTCTTTTCCAGCCTAAATGATACTATGATTCTATGATCCAAGTTCAAGAAGAAGCACATCTATCATCTAATCTTCAGACAAAGAGATTCCCACTAAATTTCTTCAGTCCTTCCTCCCCTGTGCTGCACCATGGACATGTGCACACACACACCCTGTGTGGACCGATCCAAACACTGACTGCTAAAATTGTAATAAAACACCTATGTAAAATTATGTTTTAAACTAGATGACTTGTAAAATGATCACAAGACATTAGCTGATGAAGATGCAAAACTTTGAAAAGAAGGCAAATATTGGGTATGCAACTCAACAAACATTTTGCAAGTGTATGTGAGGGACTGCAGCTCTCAAAGAGCACACGGACTTCTGCTCCAGTGTTCATTCACTGGGGACAAAGTGGGACATATTTCAAGAGGCAAAGGGGGAGGTAAAGAAAGAACTGTTAAGTGTGTCTTTGGAGCCCTTGGAACACCAAACTGATAGTGTAAGTTAGCTCAGTAACTAATACATACCTAGAACCAGAGCCACTGCTGGTAAGTCTAAGTTAAATGCTGCATCACACTGTTATTAGATTTATGTAACTGATTGAATTTTTGTAAATCTGTATTATTGCTTGATGGAAGTGGATTTCTTTACTTATCTTGCAATAACAAAACCCACATCCAGTTCCAGTGGGAACACTTTGTTTTCTATGCCTAGGATTACAGTCCAAATGACCTAGCCTTTACAGAAGTCAAGACAGCTCAAGAGACTGGTGGTATATGAGCAACACAAAATACAGCTGGAAACTTCAAGGAATTCATACAGCTGAATTCCTGGTTATTAATTTTCTCCTGTTGTTTATATTGCTTTCATCTAGAGTTTTCCTTCTAAAATTCATTATTTTAATAACATTGACACATAGTGACTTTATCTTCCCTCTAAAAATTAAACACTAACAATGATCCTTATAGAACAGCATGTTATTTCAAAGTATTGCTTTAATTACTTTTAAAACACACCAATAAACAACTTCATCAAGGATTAGAATTGCTTTTTTAATTAATTCAATTTACTATTACTCAGCTGTCAGTGAAGGAGATATACCTGCTTTTAAGGGACATTATTAGGATGCAAAAGTTTTGACATTAAAGATAAGCCATGGAAAAATAGGATGATATCAACATTGGACAAAATAATATTAAACAGCATTAACAGCAACCTTGCAGATACACCAGAACTAGGATTTAGGACTTAGCAGCTCTAAAGTCTTTACATGGTCAATGACGTGTGAAACCTTGGAGAACTCATGTCACCCTGGTGTACTTCAGTTTTCTTGCCTGCAAACTGGGTACTAATAATAAAAGGACATAACAAGTCATGATGAGTTGCAAAGTGCTGGAGAGAAGATAGACATCCTCATTAGTGCCACAGAGAAACAAATTGGCAAGAATCCTGTGTCTTAATGACTGTTATTCTATATAGTGAAATCCAAAATTCCCTGGCAGGAGGTGTTATAAATGGCCTTGCCTAGAGCTGCTTTATCCATCTATCAAAGCATCAAAGGGGGAAGAGAAAATGGTAGTTAAATTTCTGCTTATTTTCTCTGGTGTTCTACTCTAAGTTAGTGCTAATGTCAATTAGGTATATTCATCAGCTTTGACATTTTGTACTTGACAAATTGATGAAGGTTTAGTAATGCAGTACAATTTTCCTTATCAAAACTTTTTTTTTTGAAAGACTTTTAATTACTACACATCTTAACCAATATGGGTTTTACTTCTGATTAAAGTGGCCGCTGAAATCTTGACAATACTTGACACACTCCATCTGAATTTAATTAACTTTTTTTTTTTCCCTTTTTTATTAGCTGCTGTGAGGGGAAAGAGACTTGAGAAGCAAGAAAATTCAGCTTTATACATAGTAACAGATGCTCTTGGTATCATAGCAAAGTTCTGATTTTATTAACTTAATGAGAATACCCAAATTAATCAATACTTAGTATTGAAGTCACAGTGTTTCTTCTGGAGCCGGTGAAAAAAGCCATGAATCAAAGAATCTTTGAATCATAACAAGGCGTTGGGTTGGAGGGACTTTAGAAATCATCTAATTCTGACCCCCTCCCACAGGCAGGACACCTTCCACTATCCCAGGTTGCTCCAAGCCCCATCCAGCCTGGCCTTGGACACTCCCAGGGATGGGGCAGCCACCCCATTCTCTGGGCAACCTGTGCCAGAGTCCCACCATTGTCACAGCCAGGAATTCCTTCCTAAAATCCCATCTAACCCTGCCCTCTGGCAGTGGGAAGCCATTCCCCTTTGCCCTGTCACTCCAGGCCCTTTCCCAAAGTCCCTCTCCAGCTTTCTTGGAGTCCCTTTAGGTACTGGAAAGGACTCTAGGATCTGCCTGAAGACTTCTCAACAGTCTCCTCTTCTGAACAATCCCAATTCTCTCTCAATTTAATGATTATGGACATGGCAAAAAGATACTGTTAAGAAGCACAAATCAGTTGATTTATATTGGATTTTTGTAAATGGTGAACTTGTTTTCCAATAACCATGACATTTCAGAGAATAAAAAGAATCTGCCCTGTATGAAATAAGAACAATCAGAGAAATGCAGAATAATGCATATAACAATTCCGTAACAAATTCTACCATACCTGCTTCACTTTTAACTAAAAATAGCAGATGTTACAGAAAATGTGGGTTTCATGATCAAGATTCCAGGAAACTTTTAATCTTCATTCATATGTGTGGGTATGATTTTAGAATCTTGACAAAGTCATGGTTGCCTGGTATGGCAGCTCTCCAGGGTTTCATCATACCAAGTCATCATCAGTGATGGGTACACCCTAGAATAAATTTAAATCATCACTTTTTTCCCCTTTCCTCACCAATGAGAGATTCTAGAAATTAAAGTTTGCTTCAAATTTTCAGAAAGAGTCATAAACAGAAATAGAATAGATCTTATTGCTTCTAGAAGTCCATTGTTTTCATGCTAATCTAATAGAATCATTCATGTTTGAACTTTAGCAGGTTTCTATTCCAGCCTTCTGCTCGAGGCAGAATTGCCCTGAATTCAGACAAAGTTCCTGTCAGCTTTCACCCGTGTCTTCCTGGGTGAAAGAATTCACTGCTTTCTTAGGCAACCTGTTCTAATGCATATCATATCACCATTCTTGCCCTGAGAAATATTTCTTCATGTCAAATGGTAACCATCCCCATTCCAATTTATGACCATTTTCTTTTGTCCTCCTGCCACCAACCTCATCAAATACTCTCCACCTACTTTTCCATACCTTGCAGGTATGGAAAGGATGCTGTCTGGTACCCTCTTAGCCATTTCTGCTCATGGCTGGATAAGCTCAGTTCCCTCAACATCTCACAGGGCAAATGCTCTGGACCCGAACATTTTGTTGGCCTTTTCCAGACTCACTGCAGTTCATCAGTGTATTTCTTACATCAAAGTGTTCAAAAGTGGCTCATCACACATAAAGAAAAAGGGATATTTGTATCTCTTTCTAAGGCAACTTAAACTAGTATTAGCCACCCTTCTATAACTCAGCACTTTGCAGACTTTTAGCAATAGATGATGAAGGAAAGTATTTCTAACTTGAATTTACTTAATTTTGGTGTAGCAGTTATTAACACATTAAACACACCAAGTTTCATATTACACAGGAATTAAATTTAACACCATTAAAATCTATACCAAACCCACAATATATCAGCTTTAACAGCAAAAGCATACTAAGATGTCTCTGGGGGTATTAGCAAACCCTACGTATATGTTATATGATTACTTATTTTTATAAAATACATGAAAACAATTGCTTGTTAAATCTTCCCTTCATATGAAAGCTGAAACCTTGCTTCCTATAGACATCCATGGGAGATCTTCCATGAACTTCAACTGGAGTCATAACTCATCCAGAATATACAAACAGTGCCTCTGTCTGAATATGAATTCAAGCATTAAGCTATAAATAATAAATGCAGAATTTGCATTGAAAAATAGGCTTTTTTTTTTTTTACAAAATGTGATGCCTGAATTACTTCTTAGACACTGTATGAGAGACACAGCTCAGGGTGACTTAAACAGCCATGAATTACTTTAGGATCTTCTTAATTTCTATAGGAAATGCTGTCAGTCATGCCCTGAATCCAGCCGTCCCATCCTTATCCTTACCCTTCATGTTTTTTAACTCAGTGGTAGCACTTCTCCTGCAGTAAGGAATCAGGATGTATATGATTTAATACTGCTGAGAGCTGCTTCTGATTCACACTTTTATTTCGCTTCCTAATTACTGAACACTATTAAAAATGCTGAGAGCAAAGGCATTGGATTAAATCTCTATAAATGAAAATCAGACAGAAAACTTCATAGAAACCTGGAAATTTTGCAAAATTGCATTAAAGTGAGTTGATAGAAACAAAAAGCTGAAGTTGTAATGGAAGGAACAAACCCAGCTCTTCCAGTTTCTCACATCCATTGAGCTATCAGTTCATCAGGATGTGTAAATGCTTTCATTCAACACTATTGTGTCGAAATTCCAGGAATCAACTACTAACAAGTAATAATAATATTATAACAATAAAAGCAGTAGAAGTACCAGTATTGATTCTCGGAAGACAAAGCAGAAACTGATACTCTCTGGCTGTTCAGTGTTGTTTGGACAAGACTTCTCAGATTTGAGAAGTGCTCTGTTTCGCCCTATTCACGTCTCTGCATTGAATTTTTGATCCCTACATCTCAAGCAGGTTCCTATTTATTTGATTTAACTCCTGGTCTTTCCTCCTTCTTGATTTTTCCAGTCTGGATCTTTCCTCAAGGCATCACTTGACACCACTGGGGTTGCCTGAGGCTGCACAGTGTCCAGCCGCAGATGTCCTTGGCTTCTGCTGCAGCAAACAGAAAAGGCTAGCTCCTTCACAGGGAGCGAGCCCCAAACAGGGATGTTGAAGAGACATCAGTGGAGGCAAAGGATAAGAGAGGGGTCTTTTGTATAAGTCCCAGCTGGTTTTTTGCAGATGGAGGGTCCAAGGACAACAGACCTGGGAATGGAAGGGTCCAAGGTTCTTATACTCGGAACATTGGTGGAACAAGGGGAAACAACCAATGGGGATCTACTAAGAGGGAGGAGCCAGCAGGGGAATAACCAATGGGTATAACTTGTGGGAGGAGATTACATGAACCAACAAATGGGGTGTCAAAGAAGGAAGAACTTTCTAGAACTAATACATCAGTAATTAGGGGAAATAAATAAACATGAATTCATACATAAAACTGGGTGGAGAACTCCTAAGCCAATAAGCTTGAAACATGCAAACTAAAAACCACTGAGAACATGGGAAATCGCCGTAACCAAGGGGCAAGAATTAAACCTCTGTGTTCTGGAGGCCTGTCCACTGTTCCTCTGAATGTTCTGTTGCCACTGTGGCCACTGCCACATGTACCGCAACATCACGTCATAGGTGTTTACCCACGAGCAGGTCTTGACTGTTCTTGAAATCAGTATATCTGTGTGAAAACAAAATACTCAGTGCAGTGTTGTCAGCAGAAGGGCAGAGTACGAAAATGTGTATTCTTTCTTGAACCAACTCAGTGAGAAGAAAGCACAATAAAAGCTTTCTGACTAATTTAAGACTTCCTAAGGGGACTGATGTGAACTTCTCAGTTCACTTCCAAACAAACCAGGGGCTGTGGAGCTGCTGAGTTGTCTATGCCATGACAAAGCCCTTGGCTCTGCAAGCTCCCTGGTGCTGTAGGAATCACCCTATTTTCTCCAGGCAGAGAATTGTTTGTCATCACATGTCACTGCCGGACTACAGTTCAAAGGCAAAACTCAGCCTCAGGCTTACACAGAGCCACGTTCCCAAATCCATCTGTACTTTTTCCTGTAACAAAAAGAAGTGTCTCTTGCTAGTCAGACACACCTTTAACAGCAGCTGAACAGTGAAAGGAAGAAGATGCATCTTATTTGACAACCTAGTTCATGTATCCCAGTTGTTCCTGGCTGCCTCCCAGAAGCACCACAAAATGTTCTCCTGTAGGAGCCAAATATCCCCTTCCATTAAAGGCACAGAATGCAAGAAGTTGTAAGTAGTAAATGCTATATACTTTTTGCAAGCATGATGGAGTAGAGACATCAGGGTAATGGGTAATAATGAAAAGGAAAATCAGCAAGCAAGTCTCTGTAGTCATATATACCAAACTGACTGTATGACATTTCAATTCTGAATGAATGTCATAAACCATAGAAAATACAGGTTTAATGAATATGCCTACATAAAAGCATAAACAAGACAAACCTTTTCACCGCAGTGTTTATATTTACAGCACATAAGTTACAAATTAAATTTACTCTGGGATGTGCTTCTGATACGAATGGCTTTTCTGTAGAGAAATATTATCCGTAATCATCAGATCACTGAGAGCAGGAAGGATCCATTAGTGATGTTGGGGATGATGAACTGAAGTAGCGTTTAGTGGGTTTTAATTATGCTAAAAGATGAAAGTGCTTGGGAAAGGGTGTAAGTCATACCAAAGGGAAGAAAAATGAACTGACTTTATTTAAATAAGTAGACATGTTTATTTCAAACAATTTTAAGCTGATTGCTTATTACATTAATATGTTTTAGGAAGCTGATCTATTCCAGTATTATGCAGTTACATTGTTTAATATCGGCAGTCAAAATATTGAAAAACTATGAGTCTTGGCTATAAAGTTTTTAAATTATAAGATTAAAAAATATGTACAAGAATTTTTCATATTTTAGCTGCAGAGATATACAAAATCCTCACTGCAATCAGATTATTATCGTTATCATAATTTTCAAATGAAGGTTTCCTCAAGGGCTCACAAGATCAGACTTTAAAAATGGTACCGGGGTGAAATACTGCCTTCACTGAGGTAAACAGAAAATGTACTCTTGATTTCAAGCAGATTTCAATATGACAAAATTCATAATAAAATTGTAGCATGTTGGACCGCTTCTGCTTGTAAATTAACAACACATTGCAGCCTGGAGCTTGATATAAAATTTCTTAGAGCAGAGTGAATTTACAAAGAGTCTGGGCCTTGATTCATTACCCTGTACCCCTTTAAACCTTCAGTAATTACATTAACTTTACAAGTGCCAGACGGAACAGACTCGTGTTCCTTGACAGGTCACCCTGAATCCATGTATTCCTCCAGTCTCCTGACTAAGGCAGAGACACAACTGCTGTGTGCCACAGCACCAACACTCTGCCTTGGCCATCCCAGCTACAACTTCTAGCCATTGTTAAGAGGGAAAAGGGAGGTGATATACATCCTGTGGCTGCCTCAAAATGTTTGCTTCTCACAAAAAAGACCTCTAGGTCCTTGTTGAAAGCAGAATGACAATTTGCATAACCTCTGTGCACACCAAAAAGCCTATCATACTCACTGATATCTTCAAGAACAAAATACCTTTTCCTTTTGTTATCATTACATGAGTTTTTTTTATGGATAGGGGTGTGCAATTCCTTGTTGACATCAGCACTGTGCCTGGAGAATGAGCTTTTCATTGTCACTTTCCACAGTAGCTGATGCTCTAGCCATGAGGTTTTTTTTCCTTACAAGGTGTCTCAAAGTACTTACATCCAGCATGTAATTTTTTGCTCCTGTTCATATTTCATGCTTTAATCTCTGTTAAACCAAGTCCTAACATGTTCACAGCCCTGTACCACAACCCAAATCAATTTTCTTCCAATTTTCATGGCCTGAATTCCCTCAGAAATGTAAATTACAGACCAACATGGTGCATGAAACTTGACTTAGACAAAGCCAGCCCTTTGGCTTGCAGAACACAGTGGTCATCCCATTCCATTACTTTTATCCATATTCCTGGATAATAGACAGGTGCTTGCACTTGTTTTAAGTTAGGAGCTTCTAGCACTAATATGCTTTGTTACTGGCCCATTTCTAAAGCCTCTCTTCAAAGGCTTCAGTGAATGGCATCAATATGCTTCTAATACATCAATAGGTGTTTTACTGAAGGCTGTGGGAGCACAGGATTGTTGCTTTGCCATTCATGCTAATGAATGCCTAAATATTATAAAGTAATATAAAGAATAAAAATATGGTCTCTGAGCTACCTGCAAAATAGAGTACCCACCCCTGGGCTGCAGAGTTATCATGACTCTAATAAGACAATTTTTTAATTGGACATTAAGCATCATTTTCCAGTCATCCACTAATTGAATCCCATTTAAGGCTTTTCAATTGGGAAAAAAACCCATATGTTTTCCCCAGAAAAAGCTCACCCTGCTTTCCTCCTACCTTTCAGCTTAACACCTCAGTGGGCTTTGTGGTCTGCTATATTGAATTTCTGATTACGGATAAGATGTTTACAACACAGATGATAGTTATGAGTAGTGCATCTCAGAGCAAATTTAATTTGTTTTCACTGTGCTGTACACAAAAAAAGGAAAAAGAAATATAAACCCAATCTTGTTTATGGTTTTATAAAGTCATATTCATTAAATCCATATACTTGGCATTTCATGTAATTTTCTCCATAAAAAATAAAAGTGTTATTTCTGTTTAAGCCTATTTGATGGCAGGGATTTACCTCCCAGTTTTTGCTCTTCATTATGAAGAGTTACCCAGGACAGCTCCTAATATTCAGAGCTGTGTCCTGCTCAAATCTCTGTTGAATGTAAGAGAAAGGTTTTTAGCTGGAATAATACCAGCATGGTAACAGGGCAAGGGGACCTATCTTGTTTAATTGGACTGACGTACATAGTTTAATATTAAGACCTAATCTAATCCTGCTAATGGAAAAATTTAATATTCTGATAGAATCACTTAATGAAATAGAATATTATATCCTGTGTTAAGATAGAGAGAAAAAAACTTTAATTTGCACAACCTTGATAGTTCAGTATGTATTTTTCATTAGTAATCATATGATTCTAATCCTTAGCCCAATGCCAATGTTTTCTTTTATTTGGTGGTTTCAGATAAAACCTCAGAAAATCTTGTTTTAAAATAAAGTCATATTTCACCTTGATATATGACAGCTGGTTAGGGGTCAGTAGCTCTGACCAAGGAAGAGGTGACTGGTCCGGAGGGATGGTCCCATAAGGAATCGCCTTCCCAAGGCCCGGTGTCTTCCTTCAGCTGCTGGCAGGAGGGCCCTTGCAGAGGCTGTCAGCTCTTTAGTGATTGTCAGCTCGTGATTCCAGCTCAGCTCTGCAGGGCAGCCTCCAGGCCAGACCAGGGAGAGATGAGTGGCTCGTGTGGCTGGTTCTGCACGAAGACAGCTTTATTGTGGGTCCATACTCCAGAGAAGGGGAAGGCCAGGGACGAGCGACTCTCCCTCGCAGGGGCAGGGGGCTAGCTTTTATAGGGATACAGGGGGTAGGTGTCAGAGGGTAAAGGCCAATGGGTTACAAAGGATCTGCATAGGGTCTCCCAGAGGATTCTGGGTCTGTCTTCTTCTCACGGTAACTGAAGAGTAGCTGCCTTCCCGGGGAGTCCTGCTGGGAGATTGCTCCATCTCCTTATCTCAGCAGGTGTCCCTCCAGGGCAGTGGCTGGGCATACCCTACATTGATATGGTAGATTAAATAAAGTATTGTTTGCTACTTGATGGCTTTGCTGGTTAAGATGGTTCTGCAGCCTCTTGTATTTGGTCATGCTGTGGGGTTCAGTCACAGAATCACAGAATCATAGACTGGTTTGGGTTGGCAAGGACCTTAAAGCTCATCCTGTTCCAAACCCCTGCCATGGGCAGGGATGCCTTCCGCTATCTAAGGTCACTCCAAGCCCCATCCAACCTGGCCTTGGACACTTCCAGGGCAGCCACAGCTTCTCAGGGGAGTCTATACCAGGGCCTCACCTGCCTGCCATATCACAGCATGGTGGGTTAAATGTTGTAGGATCCTAAACTACTTTTATGGCAGGTTAATTCTGCTAAGAACACTATTCAGACCACTTTCTGACTGCCCTAAAGGAACTGATGAGTCCTCAATGCATAGAAACACAAAGAAATAAATGTTATCCCCTGTTTGCCTTCAGAATGGCATCTGGCATTGGTCAGCAGGTGGTGAGCAATTGTATCGTGCACCACTTGTTTGGTTTTTCCCTTTTTATTATCATTATTGTTATTTACTGTTGTTACTACGTTTTGCTTTGTTTTCAGTTATTAAACTGTTCTTATGTCAACTTACAACTTTTGATTCTCCTCCCCATTCACTGAGGTGTGGGGGAAAGAGGGGCTGAGAGAATGGCTGTGTGGTGCATAGTTGCCATGGCACCATCTCAGCATCCTTTGATCCTGGTGGCTAGTGCTTCCATGATTCCTTTCTCTATTGAAGCACAGAGACAAGTTTGTAGGATATCACACAATACTGCAGACAGCAAAATAGATGCTCACAGTCACACTTGGGGAAATCTGTGATATACTTCAATGTCATGAATATCAGGTAAAAAGCAGAACAAGTGAATGTTTTCAGTGGTTTAAGAGATTGAAAAAGTCAAAGAAGTTTGGTGTAAGACTGCCTGTTGGCAGTGCTGGTAGTTTCTAGCTGGTAGGGATCTCACAGGTGGGTGCAGGATGCAGCTCCAGCATGGCTTTCTATTCATGGTTTGTTTTGTGCTGGGGCGTGCACTGTTTGTGCTTATCACAAAATAAGATTTTGCTTATGTTTAAAGTTTTTTGTGGGAATGAACCCTCCATCACCAGGTAAAAATTGTGTATGAGTTCAGCCATGATGTGTTGGGTTGGAAGTTCCCCACCTAACAGGACATCATTACCGTCCTATGTGGATCTTGAGAAAGGAATTATATTACATTTCTTCCCTTTAATGCTGCTGTAATTTTAGTGAATATCACTGGAATTAAGAATTGCTGGACAGAAGTAATTATCATCTGTCAGCAGAACATGACTAAAAAAAAGTGAAAATAAAGGATAGAGTGATCATGTCAGTGTTTTTCACGTATGTCTGTAGGTTCTGATCATTTTGTGTTAAAAATCCTTAACTGAATATTGAATCTCACAGTAAATTCTCAAGTGTTTTCTTTTCCAGATGAAAATTCCATTAGCATACCTTACATACACAGTTGAATGAATATTTCCTGTGAAAACACCATGAAATTTAGTTTTCAAAGGCCCTGTATCCCATCTCACTCCTATCCTAATATATCTTGATCAAGTCTTTCATGTATACAGCTATGTTGAAAATTCTATCATACATATTCATAGACCAGTTATTACAGATACAGTAATTGCTGCTTTACATGCTCCACAAGGTTTTATAAAATATTAATTGCCTATTATTCCTACTGCAGGTGGAAACACATGAAAGATGGCTCCCTCCTGTAATATAATAAACTCATTTTCAAGTTACTTTATTGCACTCTGAAACAGAGATATGTGCACTGAAACCTGGCACAGTCTCAAGCTACATGATGCTATTCTGAATTTCTATTGCCCCAAAGTTAAGATTTTGACAACTTTAAAGTTAATAACAGTGAGGTTTTACTTTTAAGTGTGTCTAGTCTGTGAGATAGGTACATGAGAACAGATTCCTCAGGCTATCTACAGATTTTCCAGGCAAGAGGCCATGGTCATGCACAGACATTTTTTTTTTTTCCCCATGGTAATAAGACCATACATTCGTGGTTTTTTTCTGACTTGTGACTAAGATATGTTCAGGGCTCATCCTGCGTGTATTGCGTTCACTTAAAAAAAATAGGGATTAAAAAAAAAGGCAGAGAATCCCCATGCTGAGAGACTTCATCCACATGGATTACACACAGCAGCAGAGTGGTTTATCAGACCTGTGGGAATAGAAGACAAAGCTGATTCTGAAATAGCCTGGAAAATGAGTTGGTAGAAAAGGAAAGAAGTGTCCCTACCTGCTGGTCAATACAAAGACTTGAAAGAATAGTTGGGGGATTAATGACTTTTGGAAGGAACACTGGGGCTGTAGATTAATTAGGGTTTAGATGGGAAGTAATTTAATCTTTGAAAAAAATGGATTGACCTAACTGTTTTCAGCTCTACAGAGGCATTCAGGCCCTTACATTGGACAATGCTTATTCCACAGTAAAAATCCCCTGAAACGTGTGCAGTAAGAACATCTGGTCTCCAGGAGCAACAACATCACTCTGTGACACCCTTCTTTCAGTCTGTGCTACTTCTAAATATATGACAGCCTTGTGGTACAGTCCTTGTGGAGATTCTTGATTACACAGTTTTAATTCTTTCTGGAACGATGAAAAAGGAGATCAACAATCTGGTGATCTCTCTAAGGTGTCATGCCCTAAGGGCTGGATTTATGTGCAGCATGAGTTGTTGAAAGATCTCAGAAGGAGACTGCAGAGATCTCAAAAAAAGAGATTACACACATCAGAATTGCCAAGCAGCCTCAATTTTAAACTGGAAGTTGTGATCTGAAATCATAACCCCACTGAACAGGTAAGTCTCACAGCGCACCTCAGTGAGGTGTGGATATTTATAATTACCTAATCTGGCTCTGGTGTTGCCAGTTTAGGAAGTCTCTAAACAGAGACACAGGGCCTAGTACAGAAAGGAGACATTGTTTGTTCTGCTCAGGGTACAAGGTGGAGGTTTTTATAAATCAAGCACACTGATTGTCAGAACTTTACACTATATATTCATTTCAGCAAACAAAGAAATCACAGTTCATGGGCTACAAGTTACCTCGTTCTCTTATTAATTAGTATTCTACTATCTATTGGTTAATGATTCTCACTTTTCTCATGCTGATTAGTCTGCATGCTCAATCTTCCTCTTCTTTTGAGTCGGGGGTTTCTTGGGTCAGAGGTGGTGATTTTCCAGTGCCAGACTCGAGATGCTGTGAATTGGCTCTGATCCCTTGCATCACACAGGGCACAGGGACCGGTTGTTGCCAGCCAGGTGACAAGAGACACAGCAGGAGCTGACACTCAGCAGGAAAACCCCAGACTATAAATCCCAGGTGGTCCATTGTTCAGGGCGCTTCCTTTGAAGTTATGAGGCCTGTTTCACTGAAAGGCAAGACCCCGTTTCCCATTCTCATTCTTTGTAACTCTCTAGGGGAATTGTTAACTGTTTCTTACCCTTGACATGTCAGCATTGCTGGAAAAAATACAATCACGGAAAATACATGGGTTATGTGGGGCCCTAGAGAGATAAATCCTCACTTCTTCTGCAATCACAAACAATTACCTTACATAGTATGTAATGACAATGCAGAATTTAGGCAGTCAAAAACTAGACATTTCAGCATTAGAAACATAAGTCTCAACAACACCAGGAAAACAGTATAAAAAATAACCTTTTATTATTATTGTATACTTTATAAATTCTTTGGAAAGAATTTTGCTAAAGCAGAAACAGACAGAACCCTGAATATAATCCAAATTCACAGAGGAAAGTAAACACATCATTACATAGGCTATAGGTATTAAAACATAATTTGTTTTCTCATTTTTAATTTTCGGTCTGATATCTGAAATTAAATAAATGTTTAACTCTGCAAAACTTCTGAAAGTAATCTCACAAGTTACATACATACAATTAGTCTCTTGAGTTATGATTGATCCACTAGTCAATAGTGTTTATGAGAAATCAAGAGCTAAAGAAGTAGTTGGAAAATTGTATCTATATTTGGGATTTATTAAGATTTTCTGTGTATTCAAGGTTGCCAGAATCCAGAAAAATGCCATCATGAAATTACTGAAGCAGCTACTGCTGCTTTCAGTCTTTGCATCCTTGATTTTAGGTGTAGTCCTTGGTATCAATTGCTGTAATCCAGCTGAATTTGTCACAGCAACAGAGATCTTAATCTATCAGTTACTTTATACTGGGCTTAAATATAAATAGCTAGAAAAGTTATTAACGTCCTTCAGAGAGGAGATTCCACCCTCTTTTTGTTAATGTGGAAGCAGACTTCATGATTAGCAAATGGAGAAATGTGGTTCTTAATTTTTTTTCCTCTTTCACATGCCTGATAGAGGATATTAGGAAGACATTTGTACTTATACGAAGTTAATTTGCCTGGATTTCATTTAGAAGTTTTGGGCTTATTCATTCTTCTACTAATTCAGGAAATTTCCTTTAGAAGTTTGGGGGCTATTCAATTTTCTATTAATTCAATTGGTAGATTGTGCCTGACATATAGAAGCTGCCTCAACTAAGGGAAGATTTTGTGGGGTCTTTTTACAGTTAAGATTTTCCCTTACTGTGATCTACCTAATCAGCTGGATTATCTATTGCTTTGTTAGAAAAGCTGCAGTGCATTAAGGGCTCCAACATGGTCCTAAAGTATATTCAAATTTAAGCCAATTTACATCACTGATATACTCCTAATGGTAAAGAAATAATTGAGCAAAATGTTACAAAGGCTTCAAGATGTAGCATTAAAAAAAGGCTTTTCTGAAAACATTCTCGGAACATCATGTAAATCTTGGACAACATGAGAAATCCTTTCCAAATTTGTGCCAAATAAACCTGTCAAATTACATGCCACCTATTTGAAAGTCAAATGAGAAGCTTTTCTCACATAGAATATGTTCCTTGATTATCCCTATGAACACAGCTCACTTCTGTTGACAAGAAGTCTGTTAATAGGTTTTCTCACTGTCATCAAGCAGCAGAATTTGAAGTGCGTAAGAGTTAACAAAACTGTGTATACTATGAACCAAAGACATGCACAAAATAGAGGAAGAAAACCCTGAGTAATGTGGTGAAGCAATTCAAGGAGAACTCAGAAATTCGCCTAGAATATATTTCCTTCATAATGACATTGCTCATCTGATTCTCCCTTTCCTGAACTCTTTAAATTACATTGTTGCTTATTCAGTCATAAAGAATGAAATGTGGAGGGGAAAAAAAAGGACAAAAACCCTTGGGATTTTATAAAGACTTTTAATTAAGTTTTCTTCAAAGTTTTGTTTTATTCTGGAAGAAAATATGAAATCAATTCTACTTTTAAGCTTACAATAGGAAGTTTTCTTGTGACTACGCAAAGTACTGACTTCTTAAGTCTTCCTGTTGTAATGTCCTATTTTTAAAAAGTTAAAGAGAAAAACCCTTTCTCTGTTGGAAACAAGGTAAGTGTTGCTGCTTTTGTGAAATGCATTTGTTGTATTTATATCTTTATGAAGAAATATTTTGTCTGTGTCAGTCAGAGACTTAATGGATGGTGAAAAACAGCATAGAAGATATTCCAATTTCTACTTCTTAGAAAATCTGGATTTTAGATTTGATTATAGGTGTGAATTTTATTTCTTTATTAAAATAAAATGCAATAAGCATGACTGTTGTCCCTTCCTACCCACTGTTTCGATTCTTTTGTGTTCTTTTTGAGAAAACAGCAACACCAAGAAATTATACTTAGCCAGCTCACCAGTCCTGCAATTTTAACACATGGCTCATGGTTAGAATCACTGAATCATAGGATAATTTAGATTTTAAAAACCCTCTAAGATCATTGTATCCAACCAATAAACCAGCGCCACTGTATTCACCACTAAACCGTATCCCCAAGTGCAACATCCACACACCCTTTGAACGCTTCCAGGAACAGTGATTCTACCACTTCCCTGGGCAGCCTGTTCAATGCTTTGCAATCCTTTTGATGAACAAATGTTCATATTATCATAGAAGCATAGCATATCCTGAGTTGGAAGGGACCTACAAGGATGATCAAGTACAACTCCTGGCCCTGCACAGACACCCCAACAATCCCACCCTGTGCATCCCTGAGAGTGTTGTCCAAATGCTCCTGCAGCTCTGGCAGCTTTGGGGCTGTGACCATTCCCTGGGCAGCCTGTTCAGTGCCCAACCACCTTCTTGGGGGAAAAAGCTTATCCTAGTATCATTCCTCCCAGTTTGCTGGAGAGATATGCAGATTGTGTTTCTTTCGATCAATAATTTGCAAGTTAGAGGGAGACATCCCATTATTGTATGTTAGAATACCTTTTTCCCTGCTCAGGTAGATGAACAACCTATGATTATTCCCCTGCCATTTGAGAAGGTGTTTCCCATGCTCTGTGTGGACCTATAGATCCTTTCCAGCTAACCTGCTAAATCTCTCCCTCCTCTTTCTCTACAAAAGAATTAATGTCCTCTGTGAAACCATTAATAGTTTCAGATCTGTATTTCCTGCCTCCTAAATATCATCTAGTGCATCCATTTACCTCTTTATTTTGTCTATCTATCTGATTTTATACATATCTGATTGCTATTTACCCTGGCAATGCACTCTGGATCCAAAAGCAAAGAACAATTCTTGTACATTTTATCTTGTGCCTCAGTTGTTACTTCTTGACGCTATTCCTTTTTTTTCCATTCCCACTTATAGTGCAAAAATACACCTCCATCTAATGTTTAGTCATTTTGATATCCCTCCTATCTAATTTGTTCAATTTAGTTTCCTTTTCCTATATGAAACCAATACAGAATAAAGAGAGGGGTGTTGTTAATAAAACCCACAACCAACAAAACCAATATAAAATAGCTCCCCATTCCCTTACTAATTTCCTTCTTAATATTCCAAGACATATAAAGAAAAATAGATAGGAAATGAATGTATTAAGATTCTGATCATGTGTGCTAATCTATTTTTTTAATACTAGGTAATTCCCAGATGCTTCTCATAATTACCTCTCATCATTTAGTAGTAGCATAGGAGAAAGCCTTGCAAATTTTCTTGTATTCACATGCAATTGGGACAAGGTCACTGGCTAGAACCAAGGACAACAGCTGAAAGTAAAAACCTTTCTTCATGCCACTTTTCTATTACTAGGAAAAAATAATACTTACATTTTTGTTTTTGTGAAAAATAAGTGAAAACTAAGATATTATATTACTTGAGGCCTTTAGCAGCATATTTAAAAACCTACGGGGTTTTGCTTTTATCTGTTTCCTTTTTCCCAAAGTCTGAGTGTAGTGTTTTCATAATCTGAATGTCAGAGGTAATTCTCTGCATTGTTTGAGACATGAACTCTGCAAAGTAGGCTGAGTGTGCAGAAACTGAAATACATCAACACAGAAACTAAAACTGGATGACAAACCTTACTGTTCTAAAATGCACAAAGGGTAACCAGAGTTGTGTATTATTTAAAAAAAAAAATTAAAAAAACCAAAAAGGTAAATCACTTAAGGGTTATATCCCTGACCTAGCTTTTGCAAGACATTCTGTCTTATTCCAGTAAAGAATTGGCCACTAAAATTCTAAACCTGTAAATTTAAGAAGAATTTTTTTTTTTTTTATCATTGTGTACAGTTTTAACACAGTGCTTCTAACAAAGGAGTTATGCAGTTCATTAATTCCCACAAATGATCATTCACATGACTTATTATAACAGACTGGAGGATGTATGTGCCTCTTCATATTTGGAGATGTACAAGAATCAGACTCATCAGGACTAATGGCAATTATGAAGGTATATATTCCACACTCCCTGTTTTAACCTGGGTGAGACTAACAGCCTGTTAATATTAATACATCAAAAGCAAGCACTGTGCAGATTAATGGAGATAGTTAATATGGAAAAACTGTGTCTGCCTTTTGACCTTAAACCAATACTTAGCTTTAATGTACTTAGTAATTTAAATACTTTATATGGTCAAAATTTTGTAAAAAAACCCATCAGTTTAAATTCTTATTCATTCTTTATTGAAATCAATGAGATTCTGTTAATCTTTGGAGAAGAAAGTGTTTTGAGACCAGGGGAGGGAAGTTGTATGAACAGTTCAGATAGATTCAAGGGAACACCAAGGATGAAAAATAAGAGTTAAAAACAAGAGTGAGGTGTTTATTGTCAAACAAGAGTGAGGTGTTTATTGTCCACAGGAGAAGGGAAGATAATAAAAGGAGTGATGTGATGTACGGGAAGGAAATATAAAATAATGCGTCATGAAAACTTCAGAATTAGAAAAAGGTATTTAGAGGTAAAGCAAATGTTTTAAAAATTATGTTTTCTGAAGAGGTATGTTGGTTAATGTCTTATTAATCTTTTTTATTGCTCATGACCAGCCTTCATCTGAGTTTACTTTAACAAATCATCTGATGGCAGAAGGACTTACCATGTCTTTACCTTTAACGTGGTCTCTGAATGCCTGGGTGTGTAGTTTCTCTCCAGTTATCCCACTGCTCTGTGTGGCTCACAGCTGCATTTTGACACCCATACCCCTGTTTATGAGATTTTACTTATTTCTTTATGTGAACTCTTTTATTATCTGAGACGCACCTGGTCACCCAAATGAAGTGATGACCTCATGCAATTGCTTCACTTATTGCATTTTCTTTTGCATCCTTTACTGAGAGACTTCTTCAAAGGCTGAAGTTCTCAAATCCCTTTTTGCACTGCTCAATCCCTGGGAAGCATGTAGAGAAAAAAGGGACAGCCTAATAGCAAGAGACTACCTGCACCCAGACAGAAACATGAGGCAATCTAAAATAAAAATCAAACCTTTAAGAAGTGATGGTGGGAAGATAAAGAGCAGACAGATAAGGCATGCAGATAAAGAGGCAAAACACTGTGGGACAAGCCTAACGGCCTGCAGGAGTGTGACAGGGTGGAGAGATTAAACACCACACACTCTGTCAGCTCCTAAAGGATGTAAAATGCACATTCAAAATGGGAAGGTTGATGCCAGATGAAGAAGAACCTGGGAGATGTGAAAAAATATGCCATGCCCTTTGTTTTCCATGCCATTGCAAGAATTCACATCTGATCACCAGAGTCATCTAGGTTCTTGGGAGTATGGGTGTATGCAGAATTTAGAGCAAATTGTGTGCAATTTCAAAATAAAATGGCCTTTCCATTCCATTCAGAGTTGCATTGATAATTACTACATTGTTGCCACTGTGCTGAAGATTTATTGCCTTTGCTTCCCCCTGATGTCAATCAAATTATTTACATATGTTTTGATAGGTGTACTCTAATAAAAGTGTCATGCTGCACAAAGAAAATTAGACAGGTTTTTGGGGTCCACAGCTGAGAGCAGACCTTGCTTTCAAAATCACCTTGGGGATGAGGTGAACAAAAATTTAAGGAAAGACCAAGCAAGTGAAAGAAAAAGGAAAATATTTGCTTTAATTGTTGAGATCAATGAGATGGTCCTCAGATGAGCGTGATCCTTTGGCTGTTCTCTATAGTGTGGTAGTTGGTCAGCCCAAATATTTTTCTCACAGTACCTATCTAGTTTCCAACAGAACCTGCTCATTAGCTGTTCCTGCTTTTAACAGGAAGTGGTGCTATTAACAGTAATTGGACCACACTTGATCATGTCCAGGTGCTGCATAATGATTGAGCACCCTGGTCTAGTGGATGGTGTCCTCCCATGGCAAGGAGGTTGGAAATAGGTAATCTTTCAGGTCCCTTCCAACCCAAACATAGAATTCATTAATTCTGTGATTGTTTTTTGAGCTTTGTGCCTGCATATTTTTCAATATTTAATGGGAATATATGTGACATTGATCACGCTGTCCAGTAGATTTTAACCTGATAAAGTCAGGAAACTTTAATGCTGCAATGCAAAGCATAAAGATATAGAAAGAAAAGTGCAGCACACACCGGAGCAGAAACTACAGGTCGTAGAACTGAAGGTAGAGGGACCCCTTGGCAAGGCAGTGGTGAGTGCACCTAAGGCCCTGCTCACCAGCATTGCAAATCCTGGGCTGTGCCACACGTGAGAGACGTGTCACCTGCTGGATGGCACCCTGAACAACCTTACTGCTATAACATGAGACACCTTCTCTGCTCTGCCTGTTTTCCTGATCCTTGCACACCTACAGAAATACTGCAGCAAGAAAGGAATCCCTCAAACAGCCAGCTGTATGTGGTGTGTGTTGGAAAAACTGCCTTGCTCTGTCTACCCATCACTGGTAAGATCTCATCTGGACAGTATTTTACTCTAACATCATAGCATTAGGGCTTCAATAGCACACCATAGTGACTACCTGGATGCATTTAGCATATTCAGTACTTTCCTTAACGTTCTTTCTTGAAGCTGATGCTCAGATTACACATCCACTTTGAGCCTAAAGGCTCCAGGGAGTGTGCTACCTTAATTCTGCATACTTCTCTGCTATGTTTGTCACAGGGACTCTGGGATAAATGTGCCTTCATCTGTTGCTTATACTTCAGAGTCCTGCAGCTGATCTGCAGGACAAGAAGTATTTAGATGTTTGTTCCCTTTGCACCTTGGAAAGTTGTCAATTTTCTATTCATATGCTGCAGCACCATGTACCAAATGTCTCTGGGATTCACAGGTTTCAGAACAGGTGAACATTCATATGCAATGTGGGGGTCCTTTCATACTGTGATACTGGCAAGTTCATAATGGTTCTTAGGACTATGTGAGAAATCAAAAGACACTAAATACGTTCTATGGTCATCCTGACCATTCCCATAAATCCCTACTTCGTTTTTTCTTGTTCTCCTTTTTCTTCTTAAATCAAATAAAACACTTAAAATTCATACATTATAGATTTAATTTACATGGAAACAGGTGGTATAGAGCAGGGACAGTCAGCTTTTTTCTTGTGCATATGAAAGGACTGCTCCTCCAGTGCCCCATCCAGAGCAGAAACCAATGAAAAGATATCTGCCACCAGTTTGATCTGTTGTTACTTTTCAGTGTCCTTAAAAGTTCATGCAAGTTCCTCTATTATATTCCTGAACTACCTCTTCTCCCAGTGTTTCATCACTGATCTCCTCAGAGAAACTCACAATGAATATAAGAACACCTCTTGTAGGATTTATTACCTTCTTCTTCCAAGGACCCATAAGGATTAATGGGAATTGGTGTAATATGGTCCTGAGTCCACACATGGCAGTTCTCCTCCAAATTCCATCTTGCCCTTGACACACTGTGAGATATACCTTCTGGGCTTTTACAGTACTTGACAGTACTTCTTTCTCCTCTGTCTTCCCATCTCCCCAACAGAGGTTATCATCATAGTTTTAGCAAATAATCCTAATTTGCCTACACTGCTCAGAATATTTAAATCTAAAGCCACATTTTATGCTGAATGTCTATACTGCATGACTGAGTGGCGTAGCAGTGCCTGAATTATGTTGTTTCCCACACACCCACACTGTTCTTGGTGAGTCCCTATTTTTTTTACTGGCTGTGGTGTTACTTGTAATCTAAATTGGGATTTCAGTGGGGTTCCTGCTACATATCTTACCCCTATGGCTTTTATCTCTCCAGTTGTTCTGCTTAAAATGGTTACTGACTCTTTCTTCCTTTCCCAGAACAACTCAGCTTCCTTTAGATTTAGTTCAGTTGTTTTATTGGCTTTTTTCCCCCTGGGTTTGATTAATTTCCTTACTGATATCTCCATAAACCAAACTTGGGAAAGGACCCTTTCATAAGTTTTGCCTTTCATTTAGGAGTTTTCAATGTTTTCTAATTACAAGTGCAGGCCAGCATTCATGGTTATGTTTTGAAATTCTTGTCTCAATTTGTTAATATGCCCAGACACCTTTCTCAATCTGTTGCCTCTAATGGGGAATTCTCCCTGTTCTCATCCAAGCTTTCCCAATGAGGTCTGACATAAGGTGTCTGCTCCCCTAAATGTAAATTTAGGTCAGCTGTAAATATAAATTACATTCTTGCTTTCCCCTCTCCTGTTTGCATGTGCTTTGTTTACTTTAGAAATCCCATTTTCCCTATTACCTTAATCTGGCATGATGTCTTTGTTTCTATGCACAGCCTTTTTTATTCACAGTTTTACTGCCTGCTATGCTAAAAGTCTTGAGTAAATGATTAACTTTTGCCACATTACATGTACCTGCCAATAGGTAGCAACACGAGATAACTCCATTACATCTAAATTACACTGCTCCTTTGGCGAGATTTTGGTGAGGCAACTATTTTCAGAGAGGCTGCAACCACAGGTAGCAACCTAAGTATGCAGGAGGTGACTCACCTCTCACTGGTGCCACTGGAAGCTCTTTCCTGTGACATGTGTTCCCTCACTGTACTGAGTTTTACCACTGCCCCAGCCATTTCTCCTGCATTTCCATCATTGGATCGTAGAGCAGCTTGGGTTGGAAAGGATCTTGAAGCCCCTCTTTTTCAACCCCCCTGCCATGGGCAGGGACACCTTCCACTAGCCCAGGTTGCTTCAAGCCCCCTCCAACCTGGCCTTGAGCACTTCCAGGGATGGGGCAGCCACAGCTTCTCTGGGCACCCTTTGCCAGGCCTTGCTATTGTGTGACCAAAGAATTTTTTCCTAGCATTTAACCTTCCTCTCCACTAAGGGAGTTTTACAGAAGAAGGGAATGGTGGTGTAGATCATGGCCACCACTCCCCATTTAAGCTCTTGATATTCCATCTTCCATTCATGGTCATGCTGATTCATTTACCTGGACAGATGCAGATGGCAGCAGAAGGTCATGTGTGGGCAGGAACTGCCTGCAGAGATAATTCATGATTAGGTATCTACAGGTGACCTTGCAGGCTGCATTTTACAACAGGGTTTGGGTTTTTTAATAAGAAAATCACCCAATGCCTGATGCTATAAACTAATGCAAAACATCACTTATTAAAAGGGCAAGCATGCTAGGATTAAGTGAGGATCATGTTGACATGCATTATTCCTTATGTGTTTTTTCTCACAGATTTGAGATAGGGTTTACCCTGCTGTAAGAAATGTCAAATTTCAAGAACAGATGTAGTGTCATTTTCCTGTTTTCATGAGAATTAAATTTCATTGAGTTTTTTCCTTTCCTCAACACAAAAATAACTTTTTACCTGTATGGCAAAAAAAACCCCAAAAACCAAATCTAAACCCAAACCCCAAACAACAACAACAATGGCATACAAACAAAACCCATCACACCCACAAACTGCAAACCAAACCAAAAAAACCCAAACAATCAACCAAACAAAACAAACCCAAAACAACCATAAAAAATCCCTACTAACAGCTGAAGATGATTGCTTGTTTTCCAGATATTGACCATAGCAAACTGAACAAAGAAAGTTAAAGACATTGGAATTGCTGGTAATAAGTGAATGGTTTATGTACTACTCACATTACTCTTTAAAATGAACAGGAAATGTGATTGTAATGGATATATTCCTACTTCAGTGAACCAGGTAAAAATACCGAACTAAGACTGCCTAATGCAGGCAGTCCCTGGATCTTACAAACCTAGAAAACTGTTGAAATAATTCTGTCTTCTGAAAAGCTCTGATTTGCTGAAACAGACAGACTGGCATAGAATCTTAGCAAGTGCATGAAGGTAGGTGCACAGGAAAATTTTTGAAAGGTGTTACCCATAGGGTGGGGGAAAACAGGACACACAATAAGAGCTGAATATTTCCTCCCGAAGAAGATAGTTCCTAAGATTTTGTGTGAGATTTGAGGTACTTTAGTATAAGAAAAAAGCCTTTTTGGGATAAGAACCTCTACAGAAAGCCTCCAAGAGTCCCCCAGAATTGTGCACAAACCTCTGGAGGTGAGATGCTCTGTAGTACATCCCATTTGCTGATAGTCTGATTTAGCAACAGATAATGCAGTCAAGAGATCTGGAGAATCACCCAGCTCTCCTTAGAGCAGAAACCTGGGTTTGTCTCCCTGAAAAGCTTCCTGTATCCTACTGATCTAAACTTACATGTTTTAATCTGTAGCTCAGGAACCCATTTCCAGGCCTGGCACTGGTTTACTGTGGCAGAGTCTCAGAACAGTGTTGTCTGCCAGAGGTACGTGACAACTGCATCAGTGGGCACACTAAATGGTGCAGCACATGAAAGAAGAGGAAATTTCAGAGATTATGCCAAATAACTCAAAAAACTTGATCTAATGTTCATTAGAAAAGTCCCCAGTGACTGTTAAAACCAAACATTATAAAAATACCCATTGTTTTTTAACAGAGATTGCAAATATCAGCAAATGAGAAAAAAACAAAAACAAACAAAAAACCCAACAGCAACAAAAAACAAAACAAAAAAAAAACCAAAAAAAACCCCACCAAAAAACCCAAAAAAAATCCCAAAAAACAAAACAAAACAAAACAAAAAATCCAAACACCCTCCCCCCCCCCCCCCCCGAAAAAAGCGAGATTTAACATAAAGAATAGATCTTAAATGAATCACTATCCCCTTTTTTATGCTACGAGCATCTCTACCACTCTGTCACAACTGTGAAATTTTAGGAAGAGAACTGTTCATTAATGTGTGCTTTCACAGAAACTCTTCAATAACTCCTGGGATCTCTTGTGCCACTGGACTGGAAACCATATTTAAAGTGGCATGCATTAGCAAAAACACAGTGATGCTTTTCACACAGATATTCTAGCTGAACATAAAAAACAGGGTCTGAAAGTCCCCTGTGTAAGGACATAACTGCATTCATGTGTTTCTCAAATCTGACTCTCCCAACACAACCATGAAAGGTTTCTCTCAAGTTTTGTGTAAAAGGAGATGCAGGTTTAAGAATGTATTGTGGTTAAATAAGAGCATGAAATATGACCATTAAAATAATTTCAATGGCTGTGCTGCTGTTTTTAAAAAAATTCTGCATGCAGGCCAAATGAATTGTATTTTAATGTCATTCCACAGCCATCAGCTGAAAAGATTATCTCAATATCATATAGTGAAATACCTTTCCCAAAACTATGAGAATATTTAAGCTCTATCAGTTTTAGGACTTTTAGACAGAAATACTTTTACTGTGAGGAAGGTGATGGATCACAACAGTCACCCCTCTCCATTTCTCAACAAGAACATTCATTGCTTGGAGCTTTTTCTGAGTGATATCCCATATTATTCCTCATTTGCCATGAGGAACTGTGAGTTAAAAGTAAAGGTAGACAGGTAATGAACACAGATGGCAAACAAATTGTTTCCTGTTGAAACTCATTTGTAATATAACAGAAAAAGGCTTTGGATTTTTCAACTTTTTCTCCCTACTCCCCATCTCGTTGTTCTATGTATTTTAATGTATAAATTGTTATTATTTTTAAGCAATTGTAATTTTAAAACATTGTGTTAGTCCTCAGTTAACCTTTGTAATTTACTCTATAAATTTGCAGCCTATTTGCAAAACTCTTGGTGTTCTGAAACGTTGTTAGTGAGAACACAACAACGTGGAATTAAAATGTAGTAAGACAATTATTTCATCTGAAATGTAAGAACTGATTTGAACACTTGCAAGGAGAGGGCAGTTATGATGATTCACCTACCTGGAAGAGATTTGAGTCTTGTTTCAATGCCAGTCAGGACACCTGGAGCATCTCAAACATCCTACTGCATTTATGTTTAACCAAACAACTGCAATCCTTAAATTACACTTTCAACACATACACATAAACAAAGAAGCAAAAAGTGCTTTATGCCTTTAATCAGCAGCTGCAAAGAAAATAAACCATCTTTTCAGTTCTATTGTCTGTTCTTTTCTTAAATATTTCATATTCTCTTTTGTCTTATTTCAGAAGAAAAGAAAAGAAAGGAAAAGAAAGGAAAAGAAAAGAAAAGAAAAGAAAAGAAAAGAAAAGAAAAGAAAAGAAAAGAAAAGAAAAGAAAAGAAAAGAAAAGAAAAGAAAAGAAAAGAAAAGAAAAGAAAAGAAAAGAAAAGAAAAGAAAAGAAAAGAAAAGAAAAGAAAAGAAAAGAAAAGAAAGAAAAGAAAAGAAAAGAAAAGAAAAGAAAAGAAAAGAAAAGAAAAGAAAAGAAAAGAAAAGAAAAGAAAAGAAAAGAAAAGAAAAGAAAAGAAAAGAAAAGAAAAGAAAAGAAAAGAAAAGAAAAGAAAAGAAAAAAGAAAAGGAAAGGAAAGGAAAAGAAAAGAAAAGAAAAGAAAAGAAAAGAAAAGAAAAGAAAAGAAAAGAAAAGAAAAGAAAAGAAAAGAAAAGAGAAAAACGAAAGGAAAAGAAAAGAAAAGAAAAGAAAAGAAAAGAAAAGAAAAGAAAAGAAAAGAAAAGAAAAGAAAAGAAAAGAAAAGAAAAGAAAAGAAAAGAAAAGAAAAGAAAAGAAAAGAAAAGAAAAGAAAAGAAAAGAAAAGAAAAGAAAAGAGAAAAGAAAAGGAAAAGAAAAGAAAAGAAAAAGAAAAGAAAAGAAAAGAAAAGAAAAGAAAAGAAAAGAAAAGAAAAGAAAAGAAAAGAAAAGAAAAGAAAAGAAAAGAAAAGAAAAGAAAAGAAAAGAAAAGAAGAAAAGGAGAAAGAAAAGAAAAAAGAAGTGAAACCCCCAAACACAAAAATGCAACCAGAAAAGCAAAGCATAACAATTCACACATATTTAAACTTTTACACCCTCTTCTGCAGGTTTCCTTCATATTGAGGCAGCTGCATTTTCAAAGACCTACTCTGCAGGCACTGAAGTGGTCCTTCATCTGTTTTTCCTTTTACCCATCAGCTGAAGAGGCTAAAGATTATTTTATAGCTTTTCCTGATTTCTGGTTAGCAACGTTATCAGCCAGATATATCTGAGTAGTTATAGATGTGGGTGGTTATTTGCTTTATGGAATCTCATTTGATTAATGTGTCTTTCTTGCGCTTAAAAATACGTGTATTTTATAATCTGCAAACAAGAAAACCTGAATGGCCATCTGCATTTGGTTTTCATCAGCATCCTCAGCCGTTAGATTTCCCATGACGTCGTCTCTGTGTGTGCTTTTATGGAGAGGCACAGAAAGTCCACACCTTGTGTGAGTGGAGGGTAAATCCTCAGGCATGAAGCCTCCTCCGTATTTCAGCTAATCTGGAATGAAATACTTTTGTACAGGGCTGGCTGCTGAATACACACTGGTGACTAAATGGAGTTTTTAAATAAGGCAGAGGAGGTGAAGGTAAACAGAGCTTTTAATTGCGCATTTCCACACAGCCTTGATAAAGGTCGTTTCATGCATCAAAAAAGGCACGTGGAAAACAGCATTTAGTTCTGGCAGAGGTGATGTCTCACATACCTGCCAGCACAGGGATTACAACATCTGCTGTGCAGCAGCATTGCACTCTGAACTCAAGGCTCCATCTGCAAGCAAACACAAAAAGTTTGCTAAATCTCTTGAACCTTAGGACTCAAGGTCTATTTTTGCTCCCAGGCATGGAGTTAGGAGAATACAGTGAGTCCCAGTGGCAGTAAATGACTTTTCTCTAAGTGTTGTTTTCATTGCACCTTACTGACTTGAATAATAATTAAGAAAAAAATCAAAAAAAATTCAAAACATGCAGTTTCTTCTAGCCCAGCCCCATAAAAACATCACAAGTTCACAAAGACAACAAAAAAAAGGGAAGGAATTACTTTTTTATGTTGGGGATCAGGGAAATGTTAATGCAGGTTTTGTTTTGTTAGTTTTTTTTGGGTTTTTTTAATAGATCAGGGAAAAGAAGAAAATGCACAAATAAACACAGCTAAAGTTGGCAAAGGTTATTAAAAATTTATACCCTGTGACAAGGCTTTTAATACTGTAGCATCTGTGCTTGTCAGTTTAAGAGTTTAGGTAGACTTCAGCAGAAACAGTGCTACTTTTATGTGTTTTGAAAACATAACATTAACAACAACCCCCATTAACAACAACCAAAAAACCACCAAACCCAGACATGATTAATTTAGCATTAAAATAAATGAAATAACTTCAGTCTTCAGATGAGACACACGTCAAGAGCATTATGATAATAAAGGTTTATAAGCTCTGGAAAGGTTGAAGATATTTTCTTAAGATAATTTGCATAAATATTCCATTATCTCTGATCTTCATTAATTCACTTAATGACAATATTGAGATGTCGAAACTCTGACCAAAAAACTGATTAATAGTTGTACATGCAGGCTCTTTTGACATTGTGGGACAAATCTTCTAATAACAGCTCACACTGCCACAGAAGATATATAAAGTAATTTTTCAGATGCATTTGGGTCATAGTCTGTAGTACTTATCTACTGTGTTTCCATGGATTTTCAAAAATAGAAAAGTACAGAACAAATTGATCCTTTAGGTTTACAGAAATCAATCCTACTAAAACCCTAGAAGAAAGAGCATGTTCTAGGCACTGGGTTGAAGTGCTCTTTATGCATTTAACTATTTTCTGCAAGTCTCCTTTTCCAGTCCCAAGGTAGCCCAGTATGTATTTGACACTGTGAGCCACACTTAGAATTCTAATTGCAATTATATTAACAAAGATTAACAGGGGAAAAGAATAGACAGATGAGTCCCTTGCTGTCCAGCAGATATACAAAACTTTTGTTTCTGGGCAGTAGCTTCACTGCAATCCTTCTCCTCTCAGACAGCCCTTCTGTTTCTCTGCATCCCAACAGAGCATGCCAACACCCACCACTTTATTTGTCACAGCTCCTGTTTACTGTAGAACATGAAGCCTTCCTTTTTATCTGAGCTTGTTGCTCTTTTTTATACATGCCTGGCCTTGAAGCTCTCTCTCATTTAATTTTGCATTTTGTGAAGCATTCCCAGCAACACAATCTCAGTGTGGCTTTTTGATTTGAGTCAGTTTGGCTCTTTGGATTTGTGGTGCTCCTAATGGCACCTAAAAAAGCCAACAGCAAACCACTAGAGTGCTGCTGGTTTAGACCTAATTGCATAAGGAGATGCCAGGAACTTATATGCCTCCATATGGGTTTGAAATTAAGGTCCCCTAGGAACACAACAGCAGCTGCAGCCAGCAGTTAAAATCCTCACTGCTGGATATTCACAAGGCCATTTGCTTGTCCCTGGCAGCACTGAGCAAATAAACCCAGGATCCTACTCAGGCAGGAGCCATCCCCATCAGGCAGGAGCGGCTGAACCATGAATTCCCGACTTCTGCAGGAGCCTAGTGCCACCAACAAAACCAGACCGTACCCACACCGTGCACTGGAGGAGGTGGGATACTCCTTTTCGCCCTTTTGCTTACAATTTACTCTGTAGTCAAAGTTCCCACACAGTGTTTGTAAGACAAAGAGACAAATCTGACTCACAACCCGGGGAATCTGAGGCAGTGTTTCCTGCTTTTCTGTGGAGAGTGGGCTGAAAAGAGCAGAGTTTTGCTCAATTTGCAGCTGAAATTTGGATGGGAGTCAGCATTTTGGTTATCTAGATGAGAGAATGTTAATTCATCAGCTTAAAAACACATGTCTGCTGCCTTCTCACAAGAAGTTCTTTACAGTGAGGGTGGTGAAACACTAGCACAGGCTGCCCCCGAGAAACTGTGGCTGTCCCATTCCTGGGAACATTCAGGGTTAGTTTGGATGAGGCTCTGAGCAGCATTATCTAGCAGCTGTCTCTGCTCACGGCAGGAGGTTGGACTGGATGACTCAAAAGGTCCAGCCCAAACCGTTCTGTGATTTTATGGTCTTCTTTTTGCGCAAACAGCAGAACATCTCTCTTCTCCTTCATGATCAGAAGAGGACAAAGCTGCCTCCACTTCTCCTCCCACCATCTCAGAAAACACAGATAATGCAGCAGTGTTGTGCTCATTGTATGCCCAAATGCCTCCACAGAACTCACTGTTAACAATTAAGAATAAATGTTTTAACTATCACCTGAAACCCAGTGGCCTGCAACTTCCTGCAGTGATTTCATGCTGTTATTAGGTTTGCTTTTTTGGCAAACGTATCTGCTCTTCTGCAACTCAGTTATTGAAAATGCCTCCTTTGGTCGTCTGTGTATGTTAGCAGAATAGTAAAAAAATAAATAAAAAATAAATTAAAAAAAATTAAAAGTGGAAATAAATGGAAATCAAGATGGGAAGTGTAGAAAAAATCCTCAAATCAAAATGAAAAGGGTAGAAAAGGGTATGAGCAGTGTAAATCTAAATTAGGAAGGCATCTTAGAAAAATAACAGAATTCAAAACCACAAATGTTGCAAGATTGATACCCCAAGCTGCTGTTGGACACCTCTTGGGCCTTATTGTATTTGTCCTGTATAAAAGTACAGGTTTTTATATTTCTTTTCCTCTAATTGTAGGATGGATGATCCTTTTTATTTGGAAGCTGCTCCCCCGTTTCACTATCCTAACAGAGGTCTCTTTTCCTATGCCACACACGACTGCGGCCCCTGTTGCACAATGTTCAAATTGGTTTCCCTAGAAAGAAAACCTATTATCATGTTCCAGGATGGTGTTGAGTGTGGCCTAACAAGCATCAAGTGCAGATGTTAGAATTTACGCCGAAAAAGCATTTCTGTTGTGTACTGAGCCATGAATCTATATTCACACTCAGGGGACCAGGTGTCAGAGGTGAGCACGGGAGGGACTACATTCTATTGAATTTGTTTTTTATCTTCCATCAGCCTAAGAAACAAAGTTTGGGAAGAGAGGATAAGAGAAGGGAGAAAGGCTTTTCGATCACTAGAAGCAGCCTGCAAATTTATGCTTTCTTTGAGCACTGTTTTTTGGGGCTCAGTAAGGTTTACATGAGGATTGTGAAATGAAGCAGACGGTAAAAACCACTGGGACTTAGGAGGGAGAATATGTTCCTGCAGCTGCTTCTGATCCAAGAAGCTATCCAGCCACACTCTACATAGATTTTGATTGCTGAATGTCTAGAGGAAAAAGCAGCAATACATCCATGGCATATGTTAACTGCACTTACATTTTACAAGTAACACAGTTTTTTCTGCCCTGAAAGCATGTTTTCATCTAACAGGGAATAAATACTAATAGTATGGTGCCTGCTAGAAAGAACAGCTCCAATCCTCTAAATTAATTTAATTCTCTTGGGATTTACAGAGCATTAGAGGATTTTATTGCTATTGATTTCTTTTTCAACCTGACTTAGAACAGGACCTATAATTTTGAGGTATGACTGTGCTGATGTGACCCTGCTAAGTGCCTCCTCTGGTAGGGACATACAGATAGACAGGCTGAAAGTGTTGGCGTTGTTCAGCCTGGAGAAGAGGACGCTCCAGGGAGACCTCAGAGCCCCTTCCAGTACCTAAAAGGACTCCAAGAGAGCTGGAGAGGGACTTTGGAAAAGGGCCTGGTGCGACAGAACAAGGGAGGACGGCTCCACATGGCAGAAGGCAGGGTTAGATGGCATAGTGGGAAGAAACTCTTGTCTGGCACAGGTTGCCCAGAGAAGCTGTGGCTGCCCCATCCCTGGCAGTGTCCAAGGCCAGGTTGGACAGGGCTTGGAGCAACCTGGGGTAGTGGAAGGTGTCCCTGCCCACAGCAGGTGGAGTTGCACTGCATGATCATTAAGGTCCCTCTCAATGCAAACCCTTGCAAGAATCTGATGGCTCTCACTGCCTGCAGTGTTGTGCAATCTGAACAGATTGGATCAAGTAAGGAAATGGTGTAGCTCAGCATGAGCAGATTAAGCCAGCCAACAACTCAAAAGAGCTCAGGTGAAAGATCAACTGCACCTCCTTTCTCAGGGTGGGAAGGCAGTGTCATTTACAACTCAGGAATTGCCTATGGAACGAGTCCTTATGCAGTCCAAGTCCTTTGTCATTTTCATCTACCTTCTCCTTCTGGTTACTCATTCTAAAATAGATGTATAGATTAGGATCAATCTTTGCTGGGGTAATATTAAAGACATGTGTGATTCTTTGTCACATAAGAGGGAGGTAAATCCTTCACTAAACTGCACCCAAAATATATGTGAATTAAGGAAATAAAATATTGGTTTTGTGTGAGAGAGAAGGAAACAAATTTTCTTGCTCTGTCTCTTTCTCCCACTCACCAATAGATGGTGGCAAAACTCCTTTCTTATCATTGTCAAGGGCTTGGGATTCTATCAAGACGATGTATCATGCTTCTTCCAGCATTTCCACCCTCAGTCTTGTTTTTTGAATATTGTTAAATTTTTTCTCCCTAACACTTGTCTCACTTTTTTCCAGTTTTTCTTAACAAAAGCTGTAGGAAGTTTCAACTTCATTTTAATCTTCTTTGCATGTAATACTCTACCTTCATCTCTTTCTCAAGACAGGGAAAGGGAAGCAGTGATTAATCCATTTAGGGTTCCCTACGTCTGAAACCTGTGGGAGATTAATCATTTTAACAACTGATGTAGGTATGTGGTAGATGGTTTGTGTCTTTAAAGCAAATTTAAAAGATAAACTCCATCTCAGGCAGACAACACAGCCATGTTTCAGAGATCAGGAACACTAATTCCTTGGGCTAAATACACCAGAATTCAGGATGGATTATCTGAGTATCTGTGGGCCTCTTAAAAAAGTTGTCTTGGATAATAGAGGCCTTCCTTTGAAAGGTAAGAATTTTGAGTATGTGGCTTGAGCAGGAGTACATTTTAGGGTATATGAAGATGACACAGTCCTTTCTTATTTTCTGGGGGAAGTTTTTCACTACAGTGTGGAGAGGGCATTAAAGGATGATGATGGAATTAACAAGTATCACCTTATGCTGTGCTTCAGCTTTATCAAACTGTTGTAATTGTAATGTGTGAAAGTTTATTGTGGAAATATTTTATATAAAAATACTGGCCTGTTTCCTAAAAAAAAAAACCCAAACCAACAGGTCTTCAGAAAGTAAGGCTGATCTACAGAGTGCATGTGAAATTCCTTTTCCCTCAAACTGACTCCTTTGTCTAGAACAGAGCACTCATGAATCACTGTGCAAAGTTTTGTAGGCATCTCTTTGGAATGTACCAATTTTCATGTTTTCACTTAGTCTCTTGTAATCTGTTTCCCATTGTTTCTAATCTCATTTTAACCTCACTGAGCCAACACAGTGGGAAATAGCAAAAATTACTTTTCACTGTAGCCATGTAACAGTTGCTCAGTAAATAATTATTTCAAAACAAATAATTTATTCTGTAAACTCAGTGTGTGAGCAGATCTCTCCCACATTTTGTCAGACCAAGAAAGTAGAGAACTAAAGACATGTGAGTAAGTGTTTGAGCAGTAGGAGACAAACACAGCAATTGGAATGGGGTGAGGAATGACAGAAACAACAATAATATCTTCATAAATGTCTTACATTGAAATAGTGACATTTTAAACATCATAGAGCCCTCATTCCACATCCTGCCACGGGCAGGGACACCTTGCACCAGACCAGGTTGCTCCAAGCCCCGTCCAACCTGGCCTTGGACACTTCCAGGGATGGGGCAGTCCCAGCCTCCCTGGGCAACCTGTGCCAGGGCCTCCCCACCCTCACAGGAAATAATTTCTTCTTAATATTTAATCTCTCATCTTTCTGTTTAAAACCACCCCCTATTTTGCTATCACTCCTTGTGTATAAAGTCACTCACCCTGTTTTTTATAAGGCCTCTGTAAGTACAGGAGGCTGCTCTCAGTTTTTCCCCAGAGCCATCTCTTATCCAGGTGAGCGCTCCCAGCTCTCCCAGCCTGGCTCCAGAGCAGAGGGGCTCCAGCCCTCTGAGCATCTTTGTGACCTCCCCAGGGCCCACTCTAAAAGGCCCACATCTTTCTTGTGCTGAGCACTCTTGGCCTAAATGATCAACTTCATGGATGAGAGGCAATAGAGGGGCCAAGATAACTCATTACTTTGCTAGAACTTTAAATAAAACTCTCCTACCACAGCCTCATTGATAAACTGAAGAAGCACATGCTGGCCAGACTCTGTGATGAGCTGACAATTGCCCAGGCTTCTGGTCTCACCGAGTGCTGATCAATGACTCCATGACCATTTGGCAGCTGGTAACAAGTGGAGCATGACAGACATCAATACTTGGGCCAATACTGTTCAATATCCTCATCAGATGCTTAAATGTTGAGACTGTGATTCCTCAGCAAATTTCTGAATGATTCAGAGGGAGAGGGAGATGGTAAATCAACAACAGATCTTCATTTCAGTGAGACCTTGCTGAAATTAAAGATTGGATCATTAGAGAATCCTGGCAGTTCAGCAAGAAAAAGTGCAAAGAGTTGCTTCAGGACAGAACAGACCTGCCTACGAATTACTATGGGCTAGAAACACAATTGGGAGCTCTGATGAAAAGGACCTGGAGGAACAGTGGGTGACAACATACATACAAGCCAACAGCATATTTTTGTTTTGAATGAGGCAAACCACACATCGAGCTGCACTAGGAAAAGCACAGCCATCAGATCAAGGGGAGTTATGACCCCATTTTGCTTAGTGCTGGTGAGAAGATGAGTTCTCAACAAGTTCTAAAAATAAAATATAGGTATGGCTAAATTAGGAGGTGGGTACCTCACAAACATCTTGTTTGAACTTCTGGCCACTGTGTTTTTGAGTAATCTGCACTCTTGTCCCTTTAATAACATTTACAGGATGAGTGAGTGGGTGTCTGGCTTGTCTCAGTGTCTTGCTACTGAAAGTTTATGCAGGGGAAAAAGGTCAATGTATTCAACTCTGAATCATAGGAGTGAAAAGGAAAAAAAAAAAAAAAGAAGGAAGGGATTTTCTTGCATTGCTGGATTTACATATGTCCTTGGGGAACAGACATCCATGTGACAACTGTAGAGCTGTCTGCTGAAACCAGCTAGCTTTGCCTGTTAACACACACCTTGCTCAGAGGAGAAGGTCAAGGCAACTTGTATTAATTACAACTTATATTAATTGCATATCTGACGTTGCACAGTAGCCATCCAAAAGCACCTGTCCGTAGCAAAGGCTACAGTTTGTGAAAATGAAACACTATTCCAGACAAAAGGCAATTATAATAAATACCATTTAAATGAATGCTGATGAGACATTAATGAGATATACTGTCAGTATTGCAGCTACTTTTGGTTTGTTTAGCCTTCTAAGCACAGTTTATCTGAGAATCTCAAAGAAATTAAAGTCATTAATCACTTCAACTTCACAGATGCTCTTATAATTTTCTTTTGTTTAAAATTGAAACTTACTGAAGGTTAAATTAGAGGCAGAACTAGAAAAAACATGCCTATTCCTTACTTCAGTACTTCTCAGGGATCGGTGGTACATACTCTTGCCCCCGGGATCGGTAACCATTCCCATTTCTGTAGTTCTAGCTGTATTTTGGCCACCGTGGAGCAACAGAGAAGATCCAGTGGAACAAATGCAATCAGCAACAGTTTCCCACAAAACCAAATCACTGAAGGAAAAAAATCCAAAACAACCAACTAAAAAACCCGAAATGAATATGAAACATTTGAGTCTCATTTACTTCATGCTGGTTCTATAATAAATATGAAACTTAAATTAAAACCAAACAAAGACTTTTCCTTGGGCTTGGCTGGATCCTGCTTTTGTTAGGAATTCTTTTCTCCTAGACCCTGATGAAAGAAACAAATACATTAAGGATTGCATATTAATGCTAGTCAGTAAGCTATGCTAAAACATTACCTGTAACATGATTACATTTCATTGTTCCTCTCCCTTAAAAATGCAGTGAAACTAACTTTACAATCATGTTGTATAATTATTTTTGTAATACAGAAAGCTTTGCATATGTAAATGGAAAGATTTACATACAAAATTAAAGATGTAATTTTCATTGTAAATGAAAAAAGTATTTTCAAACAAGCCAGAAAAACACCACACAAAATGACTGAAAGCTTAATGAAATTATATGAATTTTACGCAAATTCATTTACTCAGTTTCCAAAATTAAATATAATATGACCTCTGATATATCACAGGGCCTAGGATTTCATTCTGGACGTGAGCATAGGAATCTGTAACTGGTTTTTGGCTGCAACCATTTCAAGTGAAGACAAGCAATCACCTTCAGATTTTTTTCTGGCTGTTAAGTCTTTATGCTGTAATCTTAGCTTGAAATTATTCTGCCTTTTTCTCACAATGGGATTGTCTGGGATATTTTCTGAAAGACTGTTTAAGGTGGCAGTTCTGTCAATACAGAAGTAGGTCAGAAGCTCTGATGGAACAAATCCTGAGTCTTGTCTTCCTTTTTTTCCAATATAGTAAAAACTAATTTAAAAATTTCTTGGACTTTTAATAGGAATATAATATTTCGATAACTTCCTGCTTAGGAGTACGTTCTGACATCCATGCTTTGCTACAGAATATGGTAGCTGTGACAACTCTTGCTCTGTGTGCCTGAGATGTACCCAACATCTACTTTCAGCTATGAGATTTTGTCATTTTTTGTCCTGGGGAAACCCCACCCTGGAAAATCAGAGCTCAAAATTTCTTCACATAAAGGAATTTACACTAGTAGGAACCATCTCTTCTTTAGTGACTAAAAGGTCAACTATTTATTTCAAAGGTATAATTTTGGCTTCTATTGTAGTGAGCAGAGAATAGCAGGAGACTATAAGGAGTGACTTTTCTTATGTCTTTCTTGTCTCTAGCAGTATGAGCCTGGGCAAGCAGTTTAGGAAAAAAACACACAACTGTAGATGGATCTAGCTGCTTGAACTGAGCCAGATGTTAATTCAACCTTGGGTATTTCCTGATAGAAGATAGTAGAAATCTCCTCATCTCTTAAAAGGTCATACTGCAGGGTTTGCCTTCCTTTGCCCTCAAGATTTTTCCTTTGAAGATCTGTTTAATTGAATTTAAACTTCAAGGACAAAGCCAGTGGCAGGGAAAAAGCACAGTGTCTGTACTGGTAGGATCATTGCATCATACAGTAAATGCAACCTGGTTATTTTACCCATTTACTTTAATTCTCCATCTGAATTAAAGCAGTACACACTGCTGGAAATTAATAAACTAATGTCAGGCTACCAATTAAAAGCTGATAAATGTTGTTTTCTCTGTTCAGTGTATCACACAGTCATTTTATCTGAAAATACTGACAGTTACCAAGGCCAAAACAAGATATGTTTTTTATTCCTCTAGCATGCTGTCACTATTGCCACATTTTGATTAAGCATGGGATGTTCTCCTATCCTGCAGAAATGTCTTTCTGCAAATATTGGGACTAATAATTTTTAACAGTGAGACTACCAGACAAATTAGGCAAATGCCAGATCACCTCATTACAATCAATTGGCTGAATGTGATGCAGGTAAATCATCCCTTTGCCCCATCAGTAATGAAATGTGTCCATAGGTTGTTGACTGTGAGGGAACCAGAATCTTTCCCTGTTTTCTTACTTCCTTTATTTGGATGGGAGACAAGAGGGAAGTTCATCCTCTCTTATTCCATAGTCAGCAGAATGGTCAAGTTGATATTACAGTTTTACACCTAGATTACTGGAATATTTTCTGAACCTTTTTCTCCTCTCCTGCATCCTTATGGCTCGCTACTAAACTGTAATTCCAAGTGTGAAGGGCACATGAAGATAGTAAGACGAACAAAAATTTCTAGACTCAATGAATGGGTTAACTTCCATGGTTTTAAGTTGTTTAATCTGTCGTTTTCTCTCCATCATTCTGATCCCGCAGAAAGATGCAACTGCAGGCCAAGGAGCAGACTCCATCAATGAAATCAAATTCCAGACAGAGAAATACTGTAATGCACTTAAGCATCTTCTGCACAAAGATGAGCTGAGGAGATGAGCAGGAGGCGTGAGTAACATGACCTAAATCTATAATGAAAGCCTGCACATCTACAATGCTAAAAGCTTTCAGTGTATATGACATGAATTCTAGGGCAATGGATTACATCATTTCTCTGCACTGTGTTTTAGTAAGGCTTGATAAGTTTCCATTAAATGGAAGAAAATTACTGCATCATGTTCCATCCTGGCAGTTACTGATGTAACACAGCAGCCTGCAAAACAATCAACATGCTAAGTTAAATGCATACACAGGCAAGTTCTGTGATGAGGAACATAAAGTGTGATTTGGGAGGTTTGAAATCCTAATTTTTAAGTATAAGAAGAGACTACAATCAGTCTTGTGTTTGTGTGGTTTCTTTGGTTATGGAGAACATTAGGAGTCACGTTAAGACATTAATTGACTTAATTCTATTCCAGTTTGCAACAGCTATAGGTTATCAAGACCCAGAGGATGTATTTTTTTTTCCTCACCCTTGTTATCTAGAGCTGGCTGCTTTTTCTTGCATGTCATTTGAGACTGGTGGAGCAGTACAGTTCTTCTGTTCATTATTTGAGACGGGACACTGCTACTTTTCCACTGGCTCTGCATGTCTGAGAACTGAAATAGATCTTATTCTGTGCTTGCAGCTGGACTAAGTGCTGGGAATGTGTGTCTTTGGATCAGGCATTTGAGCTCAAATTAGAACCCCATCTATCTCAGTTAAGTTTGTGTGTCAGAAATGCTGATATTTCCACCTTATGTCAGTTTCTTTGAAGTATCAGTGAATAAGGAATGGAGTACCTATGAGTAATGGAGAAGAATGTGGGAAGCACAATTGGAGGGGTTTTCAGCCACTGGGAGCTGGCAGAAGGGGGTTTTACCCCTCGCGTGCCAACACAAAAAAACCCAGAGGTCAATGCTGAAACCCCTCTGGAAGGCAGCACTCAGTGCCCATCACACAATGAAAAAGGGTTAGAGCTCCTCACTAAAAAGGGGCTGTATCTTTCTTATTACAGCTGGTGATGGGGTCAGTGGCTCTGACCCAGGAAGAGGTGACCGGTCCGGGGAGATGGTCCTGAAAGGAATCGCCTTCCCGAAGCCCGGTGTCTTCCCTCAGCTGCTGGCAGGAGGGCCCTTGCAGAGGCTGTCAGCTCTTTAGTGATTGTCAGTTCGTGATTCCAGCTCAGCTCTGCAGGGCACCTCCAGGCCAGGCCAGAGAGAGACGAGAGGCTCGTGTGGCTGGTTCCACATGGAAGGTAGCTTTATTGTCAGTCTGTACTCCAGCAAAGGGGAAAGCCAGGGACGAGAACTCTCTCAGTCCCACAGGGGCAGAGGGCTTAGCTTTCATAGGGATACAGAGAATGGGTAAATGCCAATGGGTTACAAAGGATCTGCATAGTGTCTCCTAAAGGACTGTGGGTCTGTCTTTTCTCGCCGTGACCCAAGAAGTGGTTGCCTTTCCAGGGAGTCCTGCTGGGTGATTATGAAATCTCTGATCTCAGCAGAGATCCCTCCAGGGCAGGGGCTGGGCATACCCCACCCTTTCTGTCGCCATTAAGCAGGCATGCAGGAAGAGGCAAAGAAGTAAAGAGAGGGCACTCTCTGTATGTGTTCCACACAGGTATATTCCTGTGAAATGACAGGGACAAAGAGGCCAATTGGTGGGAGGGTCCAGGGATCTCATACTGGGTACAGAATAGGTGGGGAAAGGGATCTCAGCCAATGGGATAGAGACAAACAGATGGGATTGACAGGAAGGGAACCAATGGGAACAACACATAGGAGGGACTCAGGGAAGGATCCAATGGGGCGTCGAGGAACAAGGAACTTTCTAGAATTAATACATATTAAAGAAGGAAAAGGAATATACATAACTTCCTACATTACACAGGGAGACAAAATATTAACCAATCAGGGGAAAACATGCAAAAGACAAAACAAGGGAATCATGGGTTCTCACCATGACTGAAAGTTACATGCTAAACTTGGGTTGCTGACCACCACAGCTGGTTGTCTGAGTTTTTCTCAGGAAAAAGAGTAGCTGCAGCCACCTGCACTGCTATACACAATGAATTTTATTGCGACTGTTTTGGAATTAACACAAAACATTTACAGAGCTGCAGATAACCCTGAAGAGTCAGATAAAGCTAGAAACAAACACGGAGAGCAAGATTCAATTAGCAGTAATTTGGAGTAGAAACTAATCTTCAGTTGTTACCATTAAACAAGTCTGGAGTGAATAGCAAGAATCCATTTAGCTTTTCTGAATTATTACCTGCAAAGTCAATAGATGTTTATTATCCTAGGGAGAACAGGCTTGTTATCAGTCGCCTTTCTTAACTCCTAATGGAGCCAGCTGTTTATTTTGGATAATGGTGCACTTCATAGCACATCCCAAACTTCACGCTGAGATGCAGTTACACAGATTACGTGTTCCCTTGCTCAGCCAAGAGCTCAGTTTGTTTACATGCGCTGAATGATTTCACACACAGCCTCAGAAATCAGAAGCCAGTAGGTGATAAATCAGGTTTTATTCAAACTTTACAACTGTCGAAGTAACAGGTTGTGAGGGTGGTTTTCTGTTGTATTTTTTATCTTGGAGAGCAAAAGGGTACACAATTTGAGTGAAGCATGGGTATGCTGAACATAAAGAGATAAGCTTTTCAGCAAGGGAATTTTCTAATTAGTTGTCATACATCCACTTTTATTATCATACATCCCTATTAAAAGGGATATGCAAGATAGTTTATCAGGTTACCCACTAGCCGACTTTCTTACATGATACACCAGGAACTCCAGAGACACGCTAAAAAATTGGGTACATTTTTGACACTTCATCTAAAAACAGACAGTCACAGCTTCCTTATTACCAGAGGGGAACCTGAAATCATGTGTGAAAGGTCCCTGTGGGGTCTGCAGAACATGTCTAATGTCTCAGCAGTACCCACATCTTTCTGGACCAGCTCCCACTCCACAATTTCAGGACGCTCCCCCAGCAAACAGGGACAAGTGGAGATGAACTGAATCTGAGATGATTTTCTTTATGCAACAATAGATGAAAACAGCTTACTTCATAAAGGAAGAGATTTCCAAAGTTAAAACAGGCATGTACATTGTTGCTCTTACACCATTGAGAAGGATTGTTCTTAAAAGCGGAAGGAAAATTGTGTTTCCCCAAAACTTTTGGGGTTTTTTTTGCTTTTTGGAGGTGAGATAAAGTATGCAGAATGCACATTATGGGTATAGTTTCAGGTTTTTCTCTCTCCTCCACAGACTATTTGCTAATCTCAGGGAAAAGGTAACTTTGAAGACTCTTTTTCATAAGCCTTACTTTGTAAACTACCAGTGCACAGGAGGAACCAACAACTGGAGAGACAAGAGATAACTTCATCTTAAGGCTCTCATGGCAGGAGAAGTAATCTTGTGTTCAGATTTCTCTCCTAAATCTCTTTCTGCATTTTACATGATTCAGCAGCAGAATCAGTAATGTAAATGGGAGCCAGTGATATGAAAAAATTCCTTACTGGAAGTTCTGGACTGGTTCAAATCCTTTTTGATTAAAACAAGTCCAAACTAAAACAAGTCTCAGGAAGAACTTGAAAGCCTCCTTTCTTTTGATCCCAGCTGATCATGTAGAATTTTAAATTCAGCACTCTTAAGTAAACAGAATTGGTTTTGTAGATTAGTTGGTTACCTCATATTGGTAAGTATATTTCTGAAAAATAGAATAAGGCAGACAAGATAAATACTGGAGTTAATATGAAACAGAAAAATACATAAAATTTTGGGTTAAACAAATGACATATCTATGTCATTTAGTTTATTAAAAACAGTATTATTATAAAATTTTATTTCATTTTATTGAATAACATATTCAAAGAAAAATAAGATTCACTCCAGCAACAGAAAATGTTCTGAAATATCAGATATTACACATCTAACTAGGGTAAAGGAAGTTGTCGAAAACACCATAAATTTTTTGCAACCATCCCTAAACAAGGCCAAAAATAGCAGCACATTAAAACATTCAAATGCATTCAAAAGTATAAATTCACGTCCTTATAATTTTTCTAAAGCAACCAAAGGATTCAGAATACTCCCGTGCTTGCACAGGACCTACTTTGAATTTACGTTTTGAGCAGACAAAAACATTCAGCACTGTTTGGCTCACATTCCCCAGAACTTGGTTCAATGTGAAAATTCTTGAAGTAGGTCCTTGTTGCCTGTTAGAAAGGATTGAAATAATTTATAAAAATATTCTTGTGTCAATGCCTTTCAGTATAAGGGGGAATCTTAATCTTTTCTAACCCTTTTGACCTCTTCAGTCCTCCAAGAGGTAATGGTAGAGCTAAGAGGGCTTAAAACTTCTCTCGAGTGAGATATCTAGCGCAGAAACCTCTTATGCATAGCTGATATGAAAATCCTGAAGTTTATCTAAAAATAGATACATTTTTATATGAATAGCAGTAACTGTTGTTCCTCTTGAAGCTCAGGTAACAGAAACTATTCTCTTGTGGATTCTGACATATTCAGGTCCAACTCTGTTTACAAGCCTTAAACATCAGTATGGGAACATCAAAAAGGGAAGATGCTGCTTCATGTATTTTCTAAGAGGTTTCAGCAGGTCACAGCTACCACCTTCCTCATAGTTTCTTCTCTGTGAGGGTGGTGAGGCCCTGGAGCAGGTTGCCCAGAGCAGCTGTGGCTGCCCCATCCCTGGAAGTGTCCAAGACCGGGTTGGATGGGGCTTGGAGCAGCCTGGGGTAGTGGAAGGTGTCCCTGCCCATGGCATGAGGTAGAACCGGATGAAATTTAAGTTCCCTTCCAACCCAAACTATTTTGCAGTTCTTCTTTGATTCTTCTCAAGCTACAAAATCCAGAACTAAAGTGCTCGTAAACAGTATAACTGCGAGATGGGGCATTGATGTTCAGTTGAACAAATGCGAGGTTAGGAAAAGCTCTGTGGTGTCGCACCTGATCGATATAAAAATGCCGCTGCTGCTGCTGTCTGGACAGAGATTGGAAAGATTGGATACCTCAAGGCAACACTGCTCTGTGCTAAGATCCCAATAAATCATTTTTTCTTATAATAGACTTTCCATGACTGTCTGTGCAACGCTTGTACCTTCAGCATGAATCTTCACTCTCTGTCTGCTGCAATTTTACTGTCTGGTGGGCAAACAGAAGGTCCAGCTGGCTTCACAAGCCTACCATGTACTGGCCCTTCCTCTTCTTTCTGGCCTGAGACCAAAGATGTGAGCACAGTGTGTCCTGTTTTGATATGTCTTTGAACATAGGTTTCAGCACAGCAGAGTGAGTTTTAAAAACATCTGCATGCTCACTAATACACTTGGCATGCACTTTCACAAACACCTTCCCACCAGCCATTTCTCACAATGAAACAGATGCCAGGGGTCTTCTAGCCTTAAATAAATATCTTCACTTAAACTTAGTAATCTCAATTTCTAATACACTCTGGTCAAAAAGTGGTGATGATCATCTTTTGTTGATGAAAATAGCATTTCTAATAAGAACCACTTCAGCATTACAGTATAAATATTACAATAAATGAAGTTTGAGATCTCATGGCAAAATCTTAAAGTATGGTTTTTCATGAGGATAGAGGAATGATGAAACTTCAATTTCATTCTGGCTGCATTATGTGACTTGGCCATCAATTATTACATCAGCTTAGCAGTGGTTTCCCAAGACACCATTCATTATAAGGGAAAGACAAGTTGCACATCTTAAACATTAAAAAAACCAAAAAACCAAAGCATTTTTCTGTTGCCTTTCTACAATAAAATGCATTCGCAAATCACCTAGATTGCTGCATATAACATGACAACTCACATTAGACTTCACTTTATGAAAAAGAGACTGCTTTGAAAATATGCTCCATCAAATCCCTGGGTTATGAAATGTGTGTAACATCTACAGGGAGTTCACTTCATGTTTAATGACTGCTATCTGCTGGTGTCAAACACCTTGCTTTGGGCAGGTGGCTCTGAGCTCCATGTGCAGATGAATTTCCATCTCATGCCGTTATTGAAGGACTGGCTAAACATCGTGAAGGGACTCAAAAGAAATAAAAAAACATATTGACTATGCAGTAATAATGTTTTGGGGTTTTTTTTATTTTTTTTTGTTTTTTTGAGGTAGTCTGTAGGTATGGATTATTCAGCTAAATCATATGCAAGGATTTAGGGAGAGAAAAAACTGCTGAGCATTTGGTGTCATTCTGCCCTTAAATTAAAGAAAGATTGGCACAAGTGTGCAGCTACTCCTCAATGTCGAAGTCATGACATATGTATGCACTGGGAGTGATCTTTTGTTGCTCAAATTATTTTGCCTCTTTGTTGTTATTAAATGTGTCCCTGCCCATGACAGAGGGGCTGGAACTAGGAAATCTTTAAGATGCCTTTCAAGAGAAACCATTCTGTGATTCCACAATTCTATGATAACTAAGCAAATTTTTCTCCTAACTATGCTTTTAAATGAAAAATTTCTTCTCCAAAATCAAACCATGTGTTTGTTGTGTAACACTGAACTTCAAAGGTTATCAAAAAGCTTGAAAATTAAAAAAACCCCAAAACACTATAATGTTTTACAAAGTGAAATCACTCCAAACATTATTAACACGATATCAACTACCTTTAAAAATGCATGTCTTCAAGTCTGCTTTTGAAAGCATACAGAACTATACCAATTTTTTTTCAGAAATAGGGGTCTGTGGAAAGCACTTAAATTTCCACCCTTGACCAGGTGAAAAGCTGTTTCTGCAACAAAGCTGACAGTAGGGAGCTGATCACTAGCCAGAAAGCAAGCTGTGGAATAGTGTTTGGAAATTTATTTTCTTCTAATAACTTGGCCTTTGATTGTGCACATCCACTGACAACTTTGAGTGTATTTCTCAGATGCTGCAGACAAGCAGAGAATAGATGGGCCTGCAATATTTCCTTAAAACAGCATGTATGAATAAAAGCATGAGCAGTGCCATAAACATGCCTCTTGCAATCCTCCGTGCTCAAGATAATTATTCAGAGACAATTCCATATTTATGAGAAACACCATAATTTCTTTCTCCTCTCATTTCACAAGATCATAGAATCATAGAAGGGTTTGTGTTGGAAGAGATGTTAATCTAATCTAATTTCAACCCCTCTGCCATGGGCAGGGTAACTGCCACTAGATCAGCACTCAGAGCTCCGTCCAACCTGATCTTGAGCAATTCCAGGGATTCAGAGTCCATAACCTCTCTGGGCAACATTTCTTGCTCTAAGAACTCACCTAACAATGAAAAAGGGATTTTCTCTCTCTTTTAGAGACACACACACACACACTTTTTCATATTTATTTGACACATCTACTCTAGACTACACAACCTACTGATGGGGTTTATTTGTATGCACTCTGTATGATGTCAAAAAACCCATACAAACAGGTATTTAGGACAAAATAAAGAAATTATCTGTGCATCAGCATCTGCTTATAAATGAAACTCACTGTCTAGACACCAGGAGCAATGCCACTCCTAATTAGAGTGTAGACTTCACCCTGCTCTTTCATGTGGCACAAGAGCTCCGTTGCCTTGGAGCTTTGGCCTTATCACACCTGCAGCTTTGAGAGCTTTTTCTCCTTCAACCCAAAGATATGGGCAGCCCCATTTTCCCTCAGTGAGAGGGACAGCACATGTGCCCCATAAAACTGTGCTGCAGGGCGAGCATGGGCTGTGGCTGGTCATTTGAGGAAGATCAAGTGTTCCCAGGGGAATTTTTTCAGGACCAAAATGCATATATTATTATCCAATTATGGGAAACAGATGGGTCAGAAATAACCATCAAGTTTATTTCCCAATGAGATTTTGAGCAGATATGTGTGGACTGCTTCCACATTTCTCCATAATTGCTAATGTGAGTTGGGTTTTTTTCCTCAAAAAATAAAATCCAGATGCTCTAAAATGTGGGATTTTATTATGCATGAGCAATAGAAGCTCAGTGCAACTTTTTAAACAAAGAATCACAAAAATGGGAATATATAACCAGAGCATTAATAATTGTTTCCTTAGTATTTGCATATTTTCCCCAAAGCAATTTACTATATTTATTTCTTGTAAATTCAAATTTTAAAATCCTCATGAATATTTATTTCCTTCTTTTAATCTATTGTGACAATTTATTTGAGTTATTTTTTTCTACCAAGAGATAACTTGGCATTTCATTTTAGATTTTAACACCATGTAAAAACAAGCTAAAACTCCTAAGGAATATACTATGATATCATAGAAGGAAGAGAGAAATAATTAAATTAAATGAAAAAAAAATCATTAGAAGTCTGAAAGGTGGTGGCATACAAAGATGAATTAGTTTTGAATGGATTTAGTTTTAGATTTTTCCATTTACCTGACACAAATAATGGAAATTTGAGAAACTGAAAGAGTTGGCTGATGTATGGGGTGTTCAGCTGGTGTACTGGGAGCTACAGTCAGGTTCCACTTGCTGAGAACATTCAGAGGGCTTGGAAAGAAAAGTGAGCTGAATGAGAGTTCTAACTTCATCTGGAGGGAAAAATTTCATTCGACACTACTAAACAATTCCTGCAGCCTGCTATAAGTGTGCCATATTTGTGTAGTCATTTAATAAAACATTATAGCTCTGTTGGAAGGACCTGCAAATAAGAATGGAGAATTAGAGACCTATCCAGCCCTTTCCCTTTTGGAAGCTAAGAAGAGGGCTCCCATGCTTGCATGGCTCTGAGAACACCCTCTCACCATGCTCTGAGAGTACATGCTCTGTCATAAATGTTTTCCCTGTTCTTAAAGTCATTCCTTACTTGTGGGAATTCACACACAGAAATGAAGCAAAGATGAAAAAATCTTGGTTGTCTTGAATCCTCAGTCCTGTTGCAGCATCCCAGATTGCTGCTAACTTTGAAAAAGGAGGTAACAACTTCTGACAGCTGTTTGTTAAGGAAGGAATTTCCTAAACCTACAGCTCAGTCAGCATTCCAGTTCTCCATGTAACTGAAGAAACCTCTCCTGAAGGTTGCCACAGCAGCGTTGTCAGGGAGAAATGGGATTGTATCCATTGTCTTTGTTCAGCCTTTGGAATAAAAGGGTCCTCTGGGGTCTGGAGTTTCTGCAGATTTTGCAAACTGACGTGAGCCATGACGCACTCACAGGTAATAAGCACACCAGAGCAAAGATCACTTATAAGGAAAGGAGACAGAATGATGACAAAGTGAGACTCAACACGATTTTACAACTTTCTAAAAATTAGTATGAGATGAAAAAGTAATTCTTAAGATGGAAACTGTCCCTTTGACTAACAATAATTTGGAGGGAGTAGATATTCAAGCCCAGCAAAGGGAGGAAAATATAAGAAGTTGCTAGAAAATGTTCTGTCTCCCTTTCCCATCCCCCTGTATGTATTTATCTTTCTCCATCATTTTCCTTCTCTTCCCCTGGGAAATAAGATCTTTTTTCTGTCAGCCATGTGAAGTGCAACACTGACTTTGAGCTAAGAGGAATAAAGATACAGGAAAATTGAAAGAACCGAAGGAAAGGAGGGATAAGCTTTGGAGTGACACACTGATTGACTTCTAGAGCTCCTTATTTCTCATCTTCATCTGTAATTAGCTAAGGTGACTATCTCAAACATAAACCTATAGAGCACAGAGGTCTATGCTCAGTCAAGTGAATCCTCTCATGGCAAACGATAGGGCTTAAATGTCAGCAAAACACAACTGAAAATGAAAAAACACAGCTTACTGACATTTACAGTCTTGCTTTTTAAAAATCCTAGCCATCCTTTTCAATTACAAGGAATCTCATTTTTAATTTGCCAGCTATAACAACTGCACAAAAATTGACACCTTGCATAGATCTTGCCTCAGCTCTTTGAACAGCTCCACTGACAGCTGAGAAGGTTCAGAATGGTTTGTGAATTGAAAAATGGAACAAAACACCCAGATAAGTGGTATGAGCCTGAATGCAGCTTGAAGCAGCCTGAGTGGTCAGACACCCTCACATTCAATCCTCACATTTCCTATTCAGAAACTACTAAGGTAAAATAAAAAAAAAAAAAGAAAAAAAAAAAGAAAAAAAAAGAAAGGAAGGAATATTCTGTTCAACTGCAGCATCAGAACTTAAAGCACCTAAGGGTTTTGTTTTGGTTTTCTTTTGTTTGGTGGTTTGTTTTATTTTTGTGTTTGTTCCAGAGAATATTCAAAGCTCTCAGTTATGTCAAAGAAGAAGGTGGAAGAGCTGAACTGGTGGCTTGAGCACTAGCCTTAGCCATGCACATCAGTTAACAATTAGCACATTACCTTGCACAATTTTGGCCTGTTTCAATAACCACTCCTCTGGAGAATCCCAAACACAATCAGAGACTAGAGTGAGACAGGTTCTGTTTCCAGTGAGCAATGTGGATAATTGTACTGTATTTTCCATGCTTCCCCCAAAAGCATCCTTGTTTTCTTTGTACCTCCTGAGCCTTTACATAAGTCACTTATTGAAATCAAAAATGTTTTTCTTTCCTTTAAAAAAATGTTCGAAAAGGATCACATGCTTTAGCTGAAGGTGCACCTTGGGAAATCCCCAAATATTTCTGAGCTCATAGCTCTGAATAATGCATTCAAGAGTCAACAAGCAGGTAATTTTTGAATCTTATTCCTCTTTATTAAAAAATGACATTAATTTCATTTTTTAATCTCTTCGGTTCTTAGACACTCTTTGTTTAATTTTCAAGTTTCCAGTAGTCAATGTCCTGTTTTCCAAGCAGTGACATCTGTATCCATCTGGTCAGCTGTCTGAAAAATTTTGAATTTTTCATCTCTGCAGCTTTAGCTGGTCATTCTGATTAAAAAAATATTCATTTTATGGACTAAATAGGCCACTTTCTCCGTGCCATTTTGTTAAACCAACATTATCATCCATTTTATAAATCAAGTATCTTGATGATACTATTTGGAGGAAGTTTTCATTTGAACTTTTTTTAAAATAGGAAGTGTATTGTTCCTTTGTCCAACTCCAATTGCTGGGCAATAGTTGCCATGCAATGTAGTATTTAGGCACTAAAATAAATAAGCAAAACCCTATACTTCCTTATTGATTGCCTGATCACATGGGAGGCACAGAAGGAGGGTCAGAGTTTCAGCATGATCAAAGAGTAAACTGTTGAGCTTATAGGCCAATCAGGCTAACAAAGTAAATATTTGGGCTCAATAAAAACACCTTTTATTCAGGCGCCAGAAATAATAATAATGAGGTGAATGAGATAAATTACGTGATGATAGTTGGTGTATGCTTAGAAATACAGGTAGTTATCTGGTGTATAAAAGCAGTCATATTCACAGTGCAAAGCACAGCACTTAAATGAGTTGAAGCAATGCTGTTACCCCATTCCTGCCTTTAACAGGTGGGGGCCCTTAATGTCTTCCAGCATACACAGTCATGGTAGGTATGAATAAGCTCTAGCCACCTTTTGGAAAGGAGACACCATTTCTCACCAGGACAAGTATATCATGTGTGCAGAAAATAGTGCAGACACTATGTATCATCATAAAAGGGTTACAGAATCTAAAAAGCCAGCAATTTGTTTTCTTGAGTAATAATATCAGATTTTTTCCATAATTAATAATCAGTCCTAGAATCATAGAATCATAGAATTGTTTTGGTTGAAGAAACCTTCAAGAAGATCTTTTTCCACCCACTTCCACGGGCAGGGACACCTTCCACTATCCAAGCCCCGTCCAACCTGGCTTTGAACACTTCCAGGGATGGGATAGCCACAGCTCCTCTGGGCAACCTGTGCCAGAGTTTCACCATCCTCATAGCCAAGATCTTCCTCCTAATATCAAATCTAAATGACCTCTCTTTTAGTCTGAATCCATTCCACATCTATCTTGTATGTGCTCAGTACTTTGGTGTTCTTCAAGGTCTCTCATCACTGTTACAGAAACCAATATAAATTAGATACAGAATTTAAGCCATATCTGAACTGTTAAATTTTTATTCGGTGGAACAAACATTTTTATCCTGAATACTTGAAATATTTCCTGAATTTTGGTCCCTGCTGGAGCCCACAGTTCTAGAAAATCAATCAAATTGGGGTTCTGCAAGACCTAGTACCAGGTCCTACACTTTTGGCCACATCTCAGAGGTCTTTTCAACCTAATTGGTTCTCTGATTCTGTACATACTATAGACTCCACACAAGACCTTTCCAGATCTAGCATTTAAGAGTTATAAAGAAAAGAAGAATGTCAAAGCCTTCTTCAGTCAAGTCTATTATGCTGTTCCATGCTCACCTTTAGTTTCTATTAAGACTCCCAGTTTATTATTAATATTATTAATAATATTGTGGCTTGCAACACGTCATGACTCCTCTATGCTTCAGTGAATGTTGGTCTCAAAAAACTGTGCTCAAGCAATTTGGGCTTTTTGCTCATACACCACAGATATGCATCTGATTTTTCAGGGTTCCTGTCCAGATTCCAATGGATTTCTGATAGCATCTAAATTTCTAGAAAGGGCTCACTATGCAGTCCCCCTCCAGACAACAGAAGAAATGTGGGAGCTGGAAAACACAGCTCAGGTGAAGATGTCAGCATCACAAGACTCAGGCGAGACTAAGGAACAAGGATCTCCCTTCAATGTACAGTGGATATCTTGTAAGCACAAGGACAGTTTGAGGATATAAGCATGGAGAAAACTGTCTCACACAAATGTCAGAAAACAAGGTGAAACACTTCTCTGTCCGTAGCCCTAGATATCTATTCTTCACACCATCCTTCTAAGAAATTCCTTAGAATTCCTAGTGCACAGAGAGAATCAAGAATAACTCATATAACTTAGTGTTGTAGACCACGGAAATGCCATTCTTATCCATGTCTTTCAATGTTAGGGATGAGGTCATTTCATATATCTATTTACTTTATTTCCCAAATCCAATAACTTAGTGTGAAGGGCTTCAAAGCACAAGATAAATGTGTCTGGGCCACAGAACTAATCATGTCAACTGGAAAATAACTGTATCTGCATCATTACCACTTAATGTGTTGGGTAACTCTAAGTGCACCTGAAAGATAATAAAGAGGTGTCAGTATTATTCATATATTTTAATTGCTTCCATTAGCATTTCTTTTTTTTTCTTTCTTTTTTTTTTTTTTGTTCCTGAGGGAAAAATAGTATCACTTCATTGATTATACAGTGGATGAAGGAGAAATAATAGTACAGAATCAAATATTCTTTTAACCACCCATTGCCATCTTATAGCTATAAGCAAAAGTATAACTTGGCAATAAAACCTATTTACTGTTAAAATTAAAATTGCTTTTAACATTTTTATGGCATGCAAGCAATTAAAATAATTCTATCAGGTAGCAGCTGTTCTTTCACACTTGTGGAGAAAGAATGAAGAGAAAAAAGACTGTAGGAATAATTAAAGTTGGGTTACTTCTTGTTCCAAGAAATGCCAACCAAAGTGTTGGTTTTCTGTAAGGGGTGGTTATAACAATAATGGAGGTAGGGATAATATAATGAGAGTTCAACCTGAGGATCCTTATGCGTCCCTTCCAATTCAAGATAGATTATTATTATAGGAAGCAATTGACTCAGTTTTGTAATGTATGTATTTTTATCCTAGACAAATAAATCCTGTGGTATCACCAATATGCCTTCTGGGATTTAGTTATTAAGTAAAGTAACCTCTAGTTTCTCAGCTGTGATGGTACCATGCCACCAGTGTCATACTTGTTGAGTGCAATTCATTATTTTATTGTATCTGATGGCATTACTACTCTCAAAACCTAAAGCTGGCTCCTAAGAATTCCAGCATGGGGCACAGGGTGAAACCAAAGTCCTGTTTCCTGACCCCTCCTGTCTGCCAGTGGACACAATAAAACCCGTCCAGGAACAGGATGAACACCAACAACCATGTCACTATAACAAAAACACAGGGCACACTGGCTGGTTCAAGCAGCCTTTTCCTACTGAAGGTCCATGAGCCTTTATTTTAACTGAGATGATAAAATACAGCAAGGATGAGCAGGATGCTGGAAAAAATAACTATAACTCTATAATGCTTAGAGAAATGACAAATTATAAAATCCTCGAATCCTAGTATGGTTTGGGTTGGAAGGAACCTTAAAAATCATCTAGTTCCAGCCCCTTGCCTTGGGCAGGGACACTAGAACAGGTTGCTCAATGTCCCATCCAACCTGGCCTTGAATTATTTCACCTGGTTTTACTTATTTTACCTGCTACTTTAAAACATGAAAATTAATAAATATGTGCCAAATACTTTTAGAACAAAAGTGACAGAGCAATTCTAGATCTTTCCAGTGCTCCTTAATTTATTTTTCTGTAAATGCCTAGGAAGAAACCAAACAGATCAACAATGCTGACCAAACCTGAGTTGAGTCCTTATTCCATTCAAACAACTATTTACTAGTTAGAGTTGATACACTGGTTTTCTATTTTCTTCCACTCACTCCTTTGGAGAGGTCAGAGTCTGTATTTACATATCCTCAGGTTCTAATCCCCAGGGAAGTTGTCACAGCCCAAGACTGACTGACTGCATAAAGATTTAGGACAACTGTCTCAGCACATGGTAGGATTCTTAGTGCTGTCCTGGGCAGGGCCAGGAGTTGGACTCGCTGACCCACCCTTCTGACTCATGGTATCCTATGATTCTGTGACACTGTCCCTGCATCAGGGGGCTGCATTCCATTATTGGATCTCAGTTCCATTATTGCCACAAGTCCCATGTTACTATGAGAACCCTCCCAGCTTTGTGCATAAAGAAGGGAGAAATTGGTGTCCCTCTGTTTGGTGGGAATGGGCTCAGAGAGGTTGAAGCTGTTGCTCAAAAATCTCAGGAAAGTTGTGAATGGGCTGGTCTGACCCAAAGCTGTATCAAACCATCAATTTCTTCTGCCCTTCATCTTCTATCCTTGAGACAATTCTTCTTTGCCTGGTAAACTGGGCAAAAGCAATCTCTGTATAACACTACAGTTTGATCAGTTTTACTGGTATAGCCTGTGTTTACACTGATATTGAATCAGTGCTCTCTGCTTTTAATGATTATCTACAGTAAGAGAGACTGAAATTCAGGATCAGTTCAAATCCGAGACTATGTAAAATAAGTCTTTTTTTCTTTTAGCCAAAACCCACCCCAAGTATTACTTGAATTGAATTGTCCACTCATTCTGTCCTAACTACAAGCCTGTTAAAACCAGGAAAATTCAAATTTCTTTGTTATTTTGTTAAGCTGATTGTCTGTACCTGAATCCATCTTAAAATTAATACCTACATATTAGGATTTTTTTCTCACACACAGTAGGGATGAAACAGTTTGAATTATGTAAAATAAATGTATGGTCATAAAATGTAATAATCCATTACAAAACACTTCCATTTTTCATTTTATTACCATGTTCAAATAATTATCGACCTTTTTTTTGCTAACCTGAACAAATAGATATCCATAGAAATATTGTATTCCCTTTGTATTATTATTGCAATAATGAAGAAGGGTAAATCAACTTCATTGTATTGTATATGCATTAAATATTGCATTTGCAGCAGTTTAAAAATGAAACCAGAAATCCTATTTTTGATACCTCTATTTTATGAATTTTTGTACTTCCCAGCATGAAAATTCAGTTGTGGGGGCCATATTCTACAGATATTTGGTGTTATTCGTGCATGTGACCAACAGAAAAAGAATACAATAAATGTGTGCTTCTTCAGAAACACTTTGAGAAATGTGGACAGTTGTTTAAGCACTTCAAACCCAGCATTTTCTGATTACAAGTTATGCAATGTGTCTGTAATTGATCTGTGTATCAAAATGAGTTTCTTCATATAGTTTCTGTCTTTGTCTTCTTTGTTCTTTTCATTGTATTAGTTGGGTAATATCCCTTAAACCTCAGAAAACAAAATTTTTGGGTAAGAATATTAACTTCTTTGGCCAAGTATCCTGGGAAAGAGAGTTTTTTATAGTACTGCAGCTACATAGGTGTAACTACTTCTCTTTCGAAGAGCTTTTGAACTGTGCACTTTCTAGCAACCCAATTTAAAAAACAGATTTCTAAGCAAATTAAATTTCCACCTTTTGGATGAAAATGGTGAGGTATAAAGAAAATACACTCTGCATTAGTTATCAGAAAATCCAGGTGCAGAAAGGAGATAATATTAACGTCTTTATTGTTCTGCTCTGCAACAAAGTGCCCCGCCTACATTTTAGCCACCTGCTGTGATAATACATTAAAAATTACAGGCATCATTGTAATTGCTCTCAGATTACACAAGGATTAAACCAAAAGTAGTTCTACATGTCAGACCAAATATCTACTTATCCCCAAAACTGATGGTGTCCAATAACAGACAACTGAGAAAAGGAAGAATGTGATGATTGCCATTCCAATAACATAGTCTCCCAAAATATGAAAAATTGTATTTTCTTTAATTCAATAACTGCTTTACAAAATAATTTGAGATTGGGCTAAACCTAAGTATGTCAAAATGTATGACCTTAACTGGAAGGGGCCTCTAGGGTCAAGTCTAACTTAAACTGGTAAGTCTTGGTGCATTTCACTTTTCAGTTTCTGAAGTAATAAAATAAAAGCTTTAACTGTTTATTCATTGTTACTACTGAGCTATTTTCTTCTACACTGTTCTTAAATGATAAAGCTGAGCTCACAGTCAAGCTTTAACCTGGCTACCCATATTTAATTTTTATTCTGTTAGCTAAAAAGTCCCATTATTTTAGTCTACTCCAATAAGATGGACTTTTCACTCCTCTGATGTCCTGCTCCTGTCTTTCCTGATCAGGGATGTACAGATTGTATTGGAGCAGCACTTACCAGTCCTTTGTGCAAAGGCAGTAATACTTTTTCATTGGGAAGTTCTCCCTTGAGCCATGGATCAACATTGCACAAGATTAACTGCTTGATTGATTTAGAGTAAAAATCCTCTCTGTCAAAATTAATTAAAAAATAACTAGTGTCCTTAATACTAACAAATGTGCACAATGACCATGACAGCTAGAGTTACAAAGATAAAGCTAACAATTAAAGAATCATCATCAGACTGAGGACAGGTACTAGGATTGTAAATACATCAACAAAAACTTTTGAATTATACTAAATTTGGAATCATTGACAGTATTAGTGAAAACTAAAAGGAAAAAAAAATGTAACACAGAAAAGGCAAATTACAGATAGAGAAATAATATGATGAAGTCAAGATTAAAAATATATGTTCCCAGGTATAGGAACTGAAGAGAAAAAAATATGAATTCAAAGTGGTGGACTAGAATTTATGTTTTAGTTCAATGGAAAGGGTTTTTTTTCTTATACAGTTGTAATTGTGTATACAAATTGCACTGTTCCAGCCCAAATATTTAGATTCTCCCAATCCAATCTGAGACAAAATCACTAAGTACAGAAATATCTTTCAGTATTTCAGTCTATATTTCACTAATTAAACAGGAACAATGCTTCTATTAGGCTTTGTGAAAGTACCTGTGCTGAAAGCCTACAGCAACAGGATTTTTTAGTATAGCAAAACATGGGGGGCCCACTCTGGAGCAGCCTGTTCCTGAAGCCCTGAGCCCTGTGGGAGGGATCCATGGTGCAGCAGGGGAAGAGCATGATGAGGAAGGAACATCAGAGATAAGGAGATGAACTGAGCCCAGCCACATTTCCTATCCCACTGTGCCTCTGGTGGGGAGGAAGGGAGGGAAGTCAGCAATGAGTTTGAGCCTGTGAGGAAGGGAGGGTGAGTGGGGGAGCTGTTTTAAGATTTGGGTTTATATATTATTGCCCTACTCTGATTTGGTAATATTTGATTAAGTAAATTTTCCTGGTTTCACTCTGTTTTGCCTGCGACAGTAATTGGTGAGTGATGTCTCCCTGCCCTTATCTCAACCCACCAGCCTTTCATTATATTTTTCTCTCCCATATCCAGCTGAGGAAGGGAGTGACAGAACAGCATTGGTGGGCACCTGGCATCTAGCCAGGGTCAACCCAGCACAAGATGTCTTGGTAAAGCCCCTATATAATTTCAATTGTTAGCAATAGCCTTACTCAGGTTCTAGAACTCTGAATACAGCAAAAAAAAATTTGAAAGACCAGAAGCATTATCTAAATGTATTACCCCCACAAACACCCTGGTTTCATTGAATAAAGTAACTAGATCTAAAAATTAACATGCAGCATTGTTATTTTAAAAGGTTTGTTCAATAGCCTTACCTACTTCTCTTACCAAAAATATGAATTATAACTTCAGATTAGCATCCCTTTAGCTCAAGCCTTGAAGTTCCCAGAGGCTTCACTCTGGTGATCCTGTTTACAGCTGCTGCAAAACACCTGTTTGGTGTTGGCAGCTGCAAATCTTTTTATGCTGATGCCTGAGAGAAGGACAGAAAGTCAAGTCAATTCTTGTCTCTTTGCAGGAAAAGTTGATCAGCATTTATGCTTCTGTATTTCTCATTTTATGTCTTTAGGGGACCAAGCAGCACTTCTGGTAGGTGATGTCTTAGAGAGGAATAGGATTCTATAACTGAATAATGCTTATTGCTATCTTTCAGCTGTTCTGTATGATAGCAGATTTTCTATGATGGGATTTGATACTAATGAATTGATACAGCACAGAGCCTTTTTGCAGGTTTGTTGGGATTTTTAAGTGGTTTTTTTTTTATTATTTGGGCTTTTTTTTTTTTATTATTCATCTCTCAAAGAATTGCTGGGAGGTATCCAGAAAGAATTAAGCTCCTGAGATATAAAAAAAAAAAAAATAAAAGAATAAGGATTGATTAGAACATTGTAATTAGGTTCAGCATGTCTTTCAAACCCACTAAATTGGCTGTCTCTTTAAACTAGCCCTTTCTCTGCTGTAACAAAGGAGAAATATGCCTGGTTCTCTTTATCTTCTTTGTTTCATCATCCATTGCTGACAGGAATCATAAAATCACTGAGCTGATAGCAGTAGCAGAGTAATGCTTGCACATCACTCAAAGTTAATGCTCATATAGCTCATACCACTTTGATGCAATTAATTACATATCATTTTCCTATAGTATTAATTGTAGGTTTTCTATCAAAATATGTTCAACTTAGAAAAAATAAAAAAAAGTAAGGGAAGTTCTTCTGCTGTCCTTTGAAATGATATTATGTCATCATGGGGAAGAATAGGAGTGCTGTCATTCTTATCCATTAGGACTTTCTATGTTTTGAATTTTCATGTGATCTTTTTCTATTAAAAATAAAATGGATCTTTCCTCTATGTACAACAGACTATAGGAATGTAAATTATTTATATTAGTAATGCACAAGGACAGGCTTACAAGCTGAGTAAATGAACTCTACAATGGAAAGACAAAACTTTAACTTACTAGGAAATTTTTTAAAGCCCTTAACCTCATCTGTTCTAAAAACAGTTAATAAATGTCTTTTAATACCAGTCTCTTTAGAGGAAGGGTTGCTACATTTTGCTCTCTTTCAGATGATTTGCAAGGGTTTCTTAGACTAGTTTCATATTTCTGACTTCACCCTTAGTAACAAGAGTCATGAACCTTTCTTGAGCAATGCTATGCCTTCTTTCTAGTAGAAAAAGGTTTATGAGCTGTCATTCATTAAACTAATTCCAGATATTTTTAGTCTTCTCTTCATCTACTAATTAGGAACCTTACATTTAAATCACTGCATACATTTGAAAGTTTTTCAAAAGTTGCAATTCAGAGCTTTGAAACAATATCAGACCAGATTTGTCTAAGGATGTTTTTTTTTTTTGTGGACACTTAAGAATTACATTTATAGAACCTGTTATGCTTAAAGATCTGAATCCTTCTAGACTGCTGTTTTGCTTTTCAGTGTTTTGGCTGGTTTTTGGTGGTGTTTTTTTTTTTTGCTTTTTTGTTTGTTTTGGGGTTTTTTTTGTTTGTTTGTTTGTTTAGGGTTATTTTCTTGCAACCTGTTCACTTCTTCCTTGGTAGATTAACTTTTGGAAGCAAAAACACCCCTCTGAAATGTATTTGCATATTAATATAAATTGAGAAATACTGGTCAGTTAGCCGTCAATTTTGGTCCATTAGCCATGTTATGCCTCATATATTGTAGGTAGATTAATGTTTCATACATTATTGAAAAGTTAATATTTTGTTGTAGGAAAACAGAAATGGAAGCTTTTTTATTCTCCTGAACCAATATACTTTTAAACACTTTTTTTTTTTAATTTCTTTTTTAAGTAACTAACCAGATTCCATAGATTGGATTTGTAAGTTTGATATGGGGAAAATGACAGAAGTTACATTAGAAAAACTGCCAGAGGCCCCTTGAGGAGAGCATATGTTGCAATGCATTTTAGGATCTATTTTTTTTTAACTGAAAATGTTTTTGTAATTTCTTAACATTTTGATCCATGAAAGTTGAGAATGGAAATAACTGTGATGAATGCCTCAAAATTTCCTTCGTCTTTCAATAAGCTAGACTCCTTCCAGAATATAAAGGACTTTGACAGCAATAATAACTGAAACATAGCCTTATTTTCATGATATTGGCCATTGATTCTTTTGTGACTGGTTTAATTTGTTACCCATTTCTTATTTCATATAACATACAGTGCAAAGGCTTATAGATATGATCTATTGAATAAAAATTTCCTGACGTGTATATCATTAAATTAAAATGTGGCACCTTGGCATTTGTAAATCATCTGAGTTCTAATGTAAATACAGATCACTCACTTGTGAAAGGTCTGTTGGATAAGCATAGCCATTACTCTTTGCATTCATCAGCCCATAACTTTAAATGCTTTTGGTGTCAGATCTTTCGGTCTGAGTTGTGAGTTGTGTGGTTCCAGCAGTGGTGAAGAAGTCAATGACTTGCTGAATTAGTCATGGTATGTTTTAGATATTAAGGCCAAACAACTTTACATAAGCAAAGGCTGGTTTATCTCCATCTTTTAAAAAATGACCAACATATGTCTTCCAAAAATAGTTCGATATTGCCTGTCTTCAACCAATTGAAGATACAGCCTCAATTTTATTTGATTTAAAAGTAATAGATATTAAAACCTTTAAAAGTCTAAGAAATTTAAAAGTAAATGAGATTAAGGCTTCCTGACTTACACCAAAATTAGGATTAATTAAAAATCCAGGCTCAGAGAAGCATATATCTAGGTTTTGCTGACATTTGTTTACATTTTATAAAAAAAAGTCTAGTTAATTTCAGGCAGTTAGGCATACTTAACTGGCTATGTAATGGAAGAATGCAAAGAACAAGAAGCCAGACTCTTTTTAGGAAAAAAAAAAAAAGAAAAGGACTATTTCAATCAGATGTAAATAAAAACCAAAATTACCATGAGGGTGGTTGTATGTTCCAGCAGGGACTCAGAGAGGCTGTAGAATCTCTGTCCTTGAAGTAGTCGAAAACTTGACCAAACATAGCCCTGAGAAGTCCTTTATAATAGTACTGACTCTGGGCAGCAGGTTGGACCAGGTGAGCTCTGGATTTTGTGGTGGTGATGCCTTACCAGCCCTAAAACCACAAGCCAAACAAGATTAAAACGGAAAAAAGTGTTTACCATTTATTGAAGGTCCTCCAAGTACACTTACAGCGGATGCACGTGTGGTTCAGGGCTTCAACACTTTTATAAATTTTGCAAATTAGTGTAATTGGCAAGAATCCCCAATTAGAAGCACAGCTAAAGAATTCCTCTCTTGGTTTGGCCCCCTACTGAAGCCTCCCCCTTTGCTTCTAGCCTCACCTTGTTTATGTCTAAATATATGGGAAAGTGACATGGCCTTGGTTCATTGAAGAAGTGGGATTAGAATAGGATTCCAGGATTCACAAGTTAACAATGCTTTTCCTACAAGCCACTTAAAGCAAGATTATTTTGGCCTAACCCTACATGCCCTTGCCTGTTTGGTTTGTATTAACTTTGATCTAGCAGAATTCATGTTTACTCCCCCCATAGGCTTGTGTTTTTCCCTTTGCCTTTCATTTCTGTGACGAGAACACAGACTGACACATACTCAAAAGGAACCTATTCAAAAACAAGGAGATATAACTTAAGTTTATAGTCATGTTGCGAACACGATGATAAATCCATTTTGTGTCAAACCAAAGAAACTACAGCGACTTTGTGGTGTCCTGTTAACTCCCTAATTTTGTATGTTCCCCCTGTTCCCTCCGTAGCCTTGGCCACTCCCTCAGTTTTTCCCTATTTGCTCCTGTACCCCAACCCCACCCAGGGACCGCCCCATGGCCCCTGACAAAACCACCCCACACCCAGACCACGCTGTCTCTCTACCTCTGAACGTTGTGGGGATGAGATGTGTTTAAAGCCATCTCAAACCCTCATGAGAGACCCTTCTCTACCTTCTTTGCCATCCACTGCGTTGTAACGCTGCTGGCTGCCGGAGCCAGATCACAGGGCTGTCCCAAATGGACTCCGGGATGTGATTAATCACACGGCCCTGGGAAACCCTCGCTGAGCTCCCAGGCAGCAGCCGCCTGCGAGGCAGAGTCCAGTGGTTACAACACGACTTTAATTACTTCAACTCTAAACTTCTATTTTACTGTATCTAAATAGGTTTAAACCTGTGACATTTAATATAAATTTTGTAAGCATCTCCATTCATTTTGTACTGTATGGATAAAAACAGATGCACTCTAATAGCTCAAGGGATTTCAAAGTTATGCCTGACTTAACAAAGGAACATTCTTTCTTATTCTCATTTGTTTATCAGGAGTCTTCCCACAGTATTCAATGCAGTCACAACTAAGGAAGAAATGCATACATATTGCACCTAAATTGCTTCAGCCCATCATATTTCAGAACTGAGAAATCAGCTGCATGACAAACTACAGGAAAAGGAGGGGAAAAAGCGAGGGGAGAAATTGTAGCAGATTATAACATTTTGATAGTCAAATGAATAGGGAAATTATGCAGGAGCATAGGATATGTATGTTAATTTTTGACTTTGTTAAGAACAAAATCCAAAGAAAAATACATTTGATACATGGTTATTCCCACACCTCTTAAACTATTACAAAAGATATGGAAAAATCTGGGACAGGAAGAAAAACTTGGGGGATATCTCTCTGTAATTCCATGAACCAGCACCCTTCCAAGATATGACAGTTTTGAGTTATGGTCTGTGGTCTCAAAATTATGCATTTCATCTCCTAATTATAATAATTGTAATAAAAATTTGTAAGTAATATCTAAAACAAAACAGAACTTAAAACTCTTAGGTAATGTAAAAATATAGGTTAAATAATGTGGACTCTAGTTATTTTTGGTCTGTATTTCTGTGGTGGGTTGATCTTGGCTGGAACTATTAAAGACCCCACAAACACCCCCAGACTCAGGTCTGAGGCTTCCACCAGAGGACTGCATATGATCAAAAGACAGTGTAAAACTCCCCCCACCAGAGAATATTCTTGGATGTTCCCATCTGAACCTGACCATATGCTATTCCACTGGAATTTGTGTTTTGTGGGCTTCTCCGCTCCACCAAATGGATCAGGATCTTTGGTCATCACTTTGTCCAAAGGCAGCAATCAAGTCTTGTTGTAAATCCATGGGTTGTGATTGCATATATTTCTACTCTTCTTCCTTCTTTCTCCTTCTTCCATTCTTTTCCCTTATATCCCTTTATTAAGTGATATTTTTACGCTTTCATATTGTCATATTACCACAGATAATAATAACCAAAACAGCTACACACCTGCTTTCCGTTGCAGCCAAATTCTAAAATAAACACGATAGATAGATAGATAGATAGATAGATAGATAGATAGATAGATAGATAGATAGATAGATTTACAAGTATCAATCATTCAGTGCCTTTTCACTCCAATCAGCCTCAAGGGATCTCTTAAGAAGAACCTGGGTTACCCTCACCTCCAGAAGCAGGTCATAACCCCTATTCCCACCATGAGCAGTACTGACTAGTCCTGGAGCATTCCCTGCCTCTCCTCAGGCTGCACTAGGACCACAGAAATGTTCATTAGGACTCAGCCTTGGTGAGCAGCACCTTAGCTGTGAAGCATCACCCTCCTTGATGGGCTCAGCCTTGGCCAGGAGTGCGTCCATCTCGGATCTGGTTGGCACTGGTTCTATCAGATATGGGGGGAGCTTCCAGCACCTTCTCATAGTAGCCACCCTTGTACTCTCCCCTGGTACCAAAACCTTGTCATGGAAACCCAGTACAGTTTGTCTTCTATACAACTGGAACTGAGGATAACCTATATCACCTTCCAGCTAGAACAGATGACAGATTTGTAAGGGTTTTGTTTTATTTTCCTGTTGTCGGTTCAAAGATCACTGTGTATGTAGCTATTTACTGTGTTAATGCATCTTTTCTTCATTTGAACTTGTACTTATATTTTTACCTTATCCAATACATTTATTGGATATCAGCAGGTCTCATTAAAAATGACAGGAGATTAATAGGGCAAGATAGCGTTACATTCCATCACTACCCAGGGAATATATACATTGATTTCAGTTTCCTTGTTGTTTCCAGATGCTATAATAATTACAAAGAGCATTCACAGAATCCACTGTTTTTTTTAATAAAACTGCTCAAAGTTTATTAAATTGAGACAGAGACATAGGCTTTCACTAGGGTGTCTAATGGTCCGGGTTGAGAGTGAAATATTTCAAGCCAGGTTCTTAGCACTGTTCTATTTTCTGCTACAACCAGTGAGTATCAGGAATCTGAACACCTTTATAAATCAAATGTACTTTGGCCATACAAAATAACCACTCCTGACCAGAAACTACACAGCTGGGTACATTTTCATGTACTCCTGACTCCAGCACAAAGTGACTGTCCCTTTCCATCTACACTACCACTCTCCCCATTAAAATGGCCACAACTGGTTTTCTAAACACATGCACTGGTATTTGTTGCATAGTGAGAGATTCAGTTAAACAAAAGAAAAAAAAAAAAAAAAGTTAAATTATGACTCTGGGCCACTGGATTGGGAAGCCTTGGTAAGTCTTAGCCAGAAGGGCAGCTCCCTGAGGAAAGGGACAGGCAGTGACACAGGACAGTCCTTGGGAGTTGTCTCTTTGGTTGGCAGCCAAAACCAACCATTCATTTCCTCCTCACCTGCAATGCGTCTTTTTACATGATTTTCTCAAAAAGTTCCATTTTCTGATTGAAACTTTCACCTCCTGAGTGACAGGTGAGCTGACTTTTCTTGTTGCTTAAGACGAAATTGGGAGTGTAGAGGTTTATCAGATTACAAAATATTTTAGTTACAAATCTGTGTGATTTCTACAGAGTAAAACCTTTCTTGTTAAAAACACTGCTAATGGCCTTGTGGAGAGAAGCAGGGTGAAACTGGGCATCTGTGATGTCATAAACTCAGATCTTTGCCATAGCAGAGAGAAAAATTGTAATAGGGATTGCTGGTCTGGCATCTTGCCTAAGTGTCTGAAGTGGAAAATTCAAGCAGAAAACTTTACATACTGGGATTTTGGTGGTCGTCTGCCAAAAGGAGAGAACAGCTCTGATAATAAAGATCTATAAACTCATCAGTTGCTTCTACAAACTGTGATTTAAAATCCAGTGTCCTGATGAGTGCTGCCATATTAGGTTCTAAGAACAGGTTGCTTTTTTCCCGCTCCATTAAAAAAGATAAATAAAACCATCTGACCAATCACACTCTGAGCCTGCTAGTAAGCACGAGTTGGTCAAAATTCTTGTTGCACTGAAGCTCTGTTGCACCAGACTGGGGAAAAGAATCCCATGACAGGCCTGTAACCAGCCTCAGAGCATGTCTGAATAAACAGTTGTTCTTAAGCTACTCCTTTGATGATCTGGAGAAATCAAAGAAGTGCCAGGGGCGAAAGTATTTTTCAGGTTCTTCTGCAAAAACCTTAGCAGAAAGGTGTAAAACAGTAACAACTCTGTTTGCCTTCCAAGTCAAACATCTCCCCCAGGTCTGTCACAAAAAATTTCTGTGTGCTGCTGAAGACCATCCTCTGTCTCCAGGAGCGTAACCTTTATTTTCTTAAATCTGATTCAGCACTGGACCTCATACCTTTCACAACCTGCTATAATCATTTGCCTGGCAAAGCTGGTGTCCTGCCAGAGACCTGCCCTAATTCCTCATCCCCTACAAGTTAACAGACACGAGTGCATTTGAGATAGTTCAAGTGGTGAATCTAAGACACCTGGCCCAAATTCTAAGTTCCTTTTTGTTGATCATGACAATCAACATCAACTGAGAATAAAATAAAAGGTTTTGTGAAGTTTTTTTGAGAGTGCTGAAAGCATTTCTAAATCTCCAGAGAAAGCTTTGCAAAAAGATAGACACTGTGATCTGTAATAATTAAAAGAAAACCAAAATAACCAAAAACAAACCCCAAAGGCAGAAACATAAGCATAGTTAGATCCATGGACTGTATTGAATTTTGAGAAATCTCTTGGAAGGGAACAACCTGTATTTGTTTTTAGAATCCTGTACTTGTACATGTGCTCCCAGACAATGCTTGAAAACCTCTACAGCCCAAGTGTGATCCCAGAGATGGAAATATGTTGGATGTTAAACTGTAAATGTGTGACAAGTTACCTCCTTCTGAGTCTCCAGCACTGTCATATATATGTAGGACAATCAAGTTCTGGGATATGACAATGAGCAAGGAGACCAAAGACAAGTTCAACCAGCATAGCATCGACACCTTTTACCTGATATTAAAATCATGAAGACCTAACAAGGATGCTTTGAGGTGAGAATATAACTTTTCCAAGGATTCTGTCATGAAAAAGGTTCAAATTTTCTTTGCAGTTACTACCAAAGGGCATTCCGTCAAGTGTGGATAGCATGCTATCTTTAGAATTGAAATTCCCTAGCAAACACGATTCCACTCACCAAAAATAATTTGAGGAAATTTCTTGGCTGAGCATGTAAGCAAGTAGTCAATACACACAGGTAATAGGATTGTAGAAGGCTTATTTTCCTGGAAAAAAACTTCAAGCTATTTCAGAACCCCTACGGGCAAAAGTTCAGTTTACTGAGCTACCTGAAAATGAAGTTTGGGCTGCATGTGGGTGGTGTGACTCAAGCCAGTAGCAAAACCCCATTGATTTTTTTTACGAGTTAGCTACCTAACTTTTATTGACATTGGATGGTTGACTTGATTTTTGGGACTTCTAAATATACATGGAGATTTTGCTTGGAACAACTCTACGTAGACATAAATATTAGCCAATGCTGTCTTAATTTTTGCAGTTTCTCTCTTTATGTGTTTTTAGCTCTTCAGAAAGTTGTGGATCCTTGGTATGCAAACATTGCATTTCCTTTCCCTCAGCTCTGTTCTTTCCAAATGGAGTACTGAACCTTTTTGACATATAAATTAGAGCATCATAATTATATTTTTGCTAAGTAAATGACAGCTGATGAGCTGCAAGCAGGTATACGTTAGAAGATGCAGAAAATAAATCACCAGTGTGCTGTTGTTATTTTTAGTTGTGTAAATTGTGGAAGTGTGTGTGCAGGGGAGAAGAAAGAATGACTGATAATTAAGATAATAGTAAAGGATGCTTCTGGGCCCCTGTTTAGTAAGTTAATGAAAAACCTTGCTTTCCATCAGTATCAAGGTTAAGAGAGAGAAATCTTTGCTCTCTGCAGAATCTAAATATATAGACCAAAGAAATCACTTAGAATTTATGAATCTCCCCTAATCAAGCTTTTTTATTTCTAAATATTTTGGGGTTTTTTTTCTGTTTACTGTATGCATTCTAAAGTGCATGATCAACAGGTTTGTGGATTTTTGGGAACCCCAAATTCCACTTTAAAATATTAGAATTAAGTTTATTAGTTCTTATTTGCATTGTGGTAGTTTGGAAAAGTTTAATAGATTTTTGGGGTGTGTTAGATGATTTTGAGAGTAAGCAGAAATTTCAATAGAAATGCAACAGTGACACACAGTTAAATGGAAATATTTTAAAGACTCTCTTTCTGACTATGCCTGAAAACATGCATGTGTGTGTGTTTTCAAGATGATGAGGAGTCAACAGTGCATGCTGACTTCATTAGTCATGTGGGAGTACATCTACTTTCACAGAATTTTTTTCCAAAGTAGTTTATGGAGTTAAACAACAGAAGACCACATATGCCATAAATCACAGGGAGCAGTAGTGTGCAGACATTATATGCAGAATAAATTAAGGTATTCAGTCATAAAGGCAATAACTTATGGAGAGAAAAATTAAGAAACAGTCAGTAGGTTTCAAAAAGAGATGAGAAGAAAAAAGAAGCCAATGAGGCATGATGCTCAATGAAGCCTCTTTTAGGTGATGAGTGCTAAGGAGAAGACTTCTATACCAACAGCCTGCAGAAGGGTAAAGAAGAGATCCTTATTAAACAAAAAAAAAGAAAAAAAAAGAAAAAAAAAAAAAAAAGAAGGGAAAGAAGAATAAAAAGAAAAGCCAGAGCACTTATATTTCTTGAAAATCCTCCTAAAATCTTTTGGCACCAAAGCTTTTTACAGTACTTTCTTCTGGTATCTGTCTAATATAGAAACAACAACTAACTGTACCCTGTAGTGATACTCAGCTTATTTAGAACTAATCAATATGCCATGACCAATCTAGATTCTTCAGTACATCTCTGCTAGAGTGATTTATCAGTGCAAGAAATACCTCTAGGTGAGATAAAATTTTATATATTTGAGGGAAGTTGTTGAATCCCTACCAAAAAGAAGGGATTGTCATGGGAGAAATTATGCAACAGCTCAAAAAATCAGGACAAGCAATTCTTTGTGAACAGCTCCAGCTTGTTCTAGCCTGAGCAAACATGTGGTGCTAAGCTTTGTGTGCCATGTCCGATCTGGAAGCTTTCTGTATCAGCACACCCCATTTACGGAGGACTTGCCCACCAGTCAACTGAGCTTTGTTCCACTAATCACTGACAAAGGTCTAGGTGAGGCAGTTACTTGGACAACATTTCTTTTAAGGGATAATTTGGTATTTAGACAAGTTGTTCTTAAGTATTTGGAAAGGTAGAGCAAAATCCTTAGTAAAAATCAGCGTGTTGCGTGAAGCAGGTGTCTTGAGAGACTTGGTTTCCATTTCTTTTTCTGTTGAGCTGCTTTAACCAAGTTGATTGATTAATCAGACTCTTTATATTTTTTCCTTTTTTTGGCAAAATGAATTACTGTAATTGTCTTCCTGAGGCATTCTTTTGAAAAAATTAGGAGAAATGTTAGGAGATATATTACAGAGCGTCAAACTGGACCTAAAAGATTTTCAGCTCTATTCTAGCAGTGCAGGTCTGAAATGTGTCACTAAGTCCACTGGTACTATTGTGTGCTTATTCTAGTCTGTAACTGTTCATATATTCTGAAACATTCTGATGTAATTTACTATTTTTGTCACCTCCTTTCATCAAAAGACAGTGTGCATGACTTTTATAGCATTACTGAATTAACCATTCAAGACCATATCTGGGTCATGAAGAATCAAGTAATTGCCTATTAAAAATTATACATTACACCTAAAAGACACAATGACACCAGCAAGGAAATTACTGGTAACCCATTTACAAGTGCATGTTGATTTAATTAGGGAATCATGTGATTTTTTTTTTTTAATACTTGTTTCTTAATTAAAGTCTTCATGGTGTTTGAGTGCTTATTAAGTCCATTTCAAATGGATACACGAGCTACATTTTGGGATACAGTTAAAATTACCTTCTTCCTCCCATCTTTCCCCTTGCCTTCATTCATATTCATTACATAAATATTATAGAAAATTCATTCCATTTATTTCAGAATCCCATCTGAACAAAATGAATATTAAGTGAAGAGGTGTATGTCCTCTACAATAAGACATGGAGAAAGAAAAAAAAGGTCTTTGCTGGCAATTGGTTTATGCTAATACCTATTTATCATCACTTTGCAAAGGTGTAGCCTGAACTCATTTCAGATGAATGGTGTTTCCATTGTTGCAGTTTCATGACTAATACAGGCAGTGGCTCTTGCATTGATTTGATCATATTTCCTTGGATTTTGACTGAGTATTCCTGTTCCCTGAGTAATTTCTTTTTTGAACTAGGGTAACGTTTAGCCAAACATCTGATTTTCGGTGGTTCAGATCAATGCCAAAACCACCAAAGAAACACACTGGACATATGTGGCCACTTCTGCATGATATTATTTTTATGGGTTTATGAAAAAATAAATCTTGTTCCAAGTTGCATGATTTTGGGTCATTGTCTCAAAATCCACACTTGCCAAATGAAGATAACTGTTACAGCTAAATATAAGTAGGATATTCCCTAAAAATGGTGGAGAGTAACAAGTGTTCTGTTTCTGACTTCTGAATCCTAGTAAATTAACATCTGTGTACGGAACTTCTTCAGGCTAAAAGCTATGTAGAGTGTATGGTAAACCCAGATCATTATAAAATTATCTTCTACATTTAGGGTTGCAATCAGGTCAATTTTTTTGTTTATTGGGCTAATAGTGGCTGAGATAAAGTGTTGGTGATAAATTACTGGTATTACACTGTGATAATGATAAAGTAAATTATTTTAGAAAACTAATTTCGTATTTTAATAGTAACATAACTGAGATTTATATGAACAATTTTTACACTCTTGACTAGTAACACTTTTATTGATGAGTTAATGGCCAGCTAGATAAATTAGGCTCTGTCAGCTTCACCCAATGCCTTATAACAACTCACATTGGTCATTAACTGGTTGATTGGTAAAGTGTTTTATTATTGCTTTGGAAATATTACCTAAAATGAAGCACAGTAATTTTTGATCCTTTATCATTTTTATTTTGATGGCTTGACTTCTTTTAATCAAAAAATGTGATGCACATTGAGAATCCAAAATCTAAGCTGTTAATATGATTTAAACTGAAACCATCAGAGCTGCTTTTCAAATACAGACATTTGCACTTGAAATAGTAGCCCACTTATGTCCTGTGAAAATATCAGGATCCACAGGGAGATGAAACCTGTTACAAAGAATTCCACATGCACTCAGTTGTAAAAAGGTTGAATACATTTCATAAGATAGGGATTTTCTGCAATATTTTCTAATTTAGTTTAATGAGATTTTTCCTTACTATTTTCACAAGTTCAGGTAGTTATTTTTTCTTTAACCATTTCAAAATGTGTTTATCCAAGACACAAAATGTATATAAAGTATAACGGTTACCTCCTCGAACTTTTTGAATTTTTAAGGTGATATTTTACTTTCATGGGTGTTCTCACATGCACCCTTTATTGCAGCCAAATCCACGAGTCAGAGACTATTTCTGCTCTTTGAATTAAGTGAATATCTTACAGAGAAAAACATACATTTGTAATTAGGAGAGCTGCAGTATGAATTTTCACAATACATCATATGTTAATAGTTTGTCAACAGTCTTTCCTTAATTGTGGTGGTTGCCAGCTTCTTTTGCTGTCTGTTCTAAAGCCAAATACTGTTTTAGTCCCTAATTCATGAAAGCCATTTCTGTTTTATTGTTTAACTGTGACTGTTAACAGTCACAGCCTCTTTTTGCAGTTGGATAGAATCAAGTGGATAGGAAAAGGGACTATAGGAAGCAACCAGAATTTTGAATTTCCTAAATTAATGATTTAAAATTATGTAAAAGAGCAACAATAGCAAGTTATCTACTAAAATTTGTATGCTTTTCTGTGTGTGATGTGAATATTTCCCAATGAAGCATGATAAAGAAACTTCAAAGATAATTATATGACTATGACCAGAGGTAGCTAAGCTCAGTTGTCTTTTCCCAGTAAGAAACTTTTGCAGATGTGTGTCTGATGTCTCTTGAAGGGTTCAGTAGAATCATGGTAGAACTCATTAAGTTATGACTGTAGGAATTCTGCCCTCCCTGAGTTACATTAAATAGTGCCCATTACTAATTAAGTATTTTTCATGCATAGTATGGGGTGATCTACAGTTCTTTGCATGCTTTCCCTAAGGACCTCTAGAGCTCTCATCACCATTCTGTTTGATCACTTCAAGCTTTACTACATCCACTCCCAGTACAATTCACACCAGCTGGAACAGAATTTAGGTGGTGGGCTGATACTGCACAGGGAGCACCCTTAGCACTGTACCAGCAACTATGAAGAAAATTAACTGTATCCCAGATGAAACCAGGACAGTTAGGGATTTAATTTTTCCTTTATCAGGAGTCTGACAGGAGAATAGTGGGTTCCCTTGATTTCTCAGTGTTCCAGTTTGTGATCAATCTCTTGAAAAGCCTTCAAGCATGAATGCACATCTATGAAAGATCAGATCTGGTTTCCAGGGGTATTCAGGAATGAGATTACTTTGTTATCTGCAAAGACACATGCAGAGAAAATTTGGTTCTAAAATATCTTGGATTGAGAAAACAAGGACAAATTTTAAAAAATAAAAAGGAAAAAAAGGCAACCAACTGAGCCTGTGTCATGGTTTAACCCCAGCTGTCAGCTAAGCACCACACAGCTGCTTGCTCATTCTCCCACCCCAGTGGTATGAGGAAAGTGAATTGGAAGGGGAATAGTGAGAAAATTTGTGTGTTGGGATAAGAAAATTTTAATAATGAGTATAAACATTATAATTTGCTATTATTATCTGTTATTATTATCAGATGATAAGGAAAATAACAAAGAGAGATAAATAAGACAAGTGATGCAGATGCAAACAACTGCTCATTGACAACCAACCCATGCCCACACAGTCTCTGAGCAGCATTGCCCTTACCAACCTTCTCCATAGTTTTATTGCTGAGCATGATGCCACATGGTCTGGAAAATCCCTCTGGTCGATTGGGGTCAGCTGTCCTGGCTCCGCCCCCTCCCAGATCTTGTCCAGCCCTGGTCTTCTCTTGTGTAAGGAGCAGAAAATGCCTTGGTTCTATGTAAGCCCTGCTCAGGCATAACAAGAACGTTCCTGAATCATCAGCACTGTTTGTTGCACAAATACAAAACACAGCCCCACACCAGCTACCATGAGGAAAATTAACTCTACTCAAACCAAAACCAGCACTGCCTGATTAGTAAAGTCCAAAACTATTAGTTTAGTCTGTGAATGGCTCCCTTTCAATTCCACAATGAAAATACAGGGTTCAGTAAAATGTTGCAGTGGGGATACTGCAACACGCCTATATCAAACCAGGAGTCCCGTGGAAAAGAAACAAATCTATACGGACGGACTCTTGCTAGATGTTTCAGAGATGTTTATTTCCCCAGCCGCATGGCCGGGCTCTGCCGAGAGACTCTGCCACAGTCACAGCACCCGAGCTGCTTTGCCCGCGCAGGGGAACACAAACCAACCCATGGGGAACGAGGCTGAGCAGGGGCAGGGAAACCCCGTGCCTCCCTCAGGGCTCCCGGGGCGGGGGAGGGACCCCAACATCTCACCCGTTTTATTTTAATAAAAGGAGAATGAGGACAATTGGATAAACATAACAAGAACAGTTTCAAAACAAAACAAGCCACCCTCCTGAGTCTTTAAATGTCCAAACAAATTCTGTGGAACATCTCAGGGCTGACAGAAGGGAGACAGAACTCTCTGGACATGCCTGTGGGGAAACTGAGGCAGGAGAGGGTTTAATTTCTTTCCTCCCCCTTTTCATCCCCCCATCGGCATCGGAAAGGGATTTTTGGGGAAACAATTGGCAAAGGCAGGGGTTTGTGAGGGAAACCATGGATGAAAAAACAGATTGGGAATACACTGGGGGTAATAGGACATAGGGTAAAAGGGAAAGGTGGGATTAGGAAAGGGAGACTGTAGTGGGGGTTTACAATGGAGATATTGTCTAACATGACTACGATTTTTTGCATATATACTGCCTTTTACAGGAACACCATCAGGCCCAGTGACCTGCGACGCTTGTAACCCTTTTCTACCTTGTATGATTTTGAATTCCACCACCTCCCCATCTCCCAAGCTTGGGATGCATTTTTCAGGGTTATTCTTTTTAATAGCAGTTCTATGTACGAATATGTCTTGCTGGTTATCACATCTTGTTATAAAACCATAATTTTGTTTAACATTATACCATTTCACTGTCCCTAAGATCTTAGCTACCATGGTTTTTTCCTTTTTCCGAGTGGCTGCTGTTTTCTGTCTCGCTGTGTCTTTGCTCTCTCTTTCGGTCGCTCCCGTGTTGGAATTATCGGCGCGCTTTTCCCAGGGTCGCGTTCGGGGCCGCGCGGGCCGGGCCGGGCCGGGCCGCTCAGTTCTCCGTGCGTCGCCTCCTCTGCTCTCAGCTGCGTTGCCACTGCCAGGCGCTGCATCTCGGCCAGGCCCCCGAGCGATGACCCCCCCGCGCCCCGCTCCAGCGCGCGTTCCGGCTGGGCACGGCTCCACTCTGCCGCCACCAGCCGCCGCCCGCGCGCCGCCCCTCTCGTTCGGGTGCTCACGGGCTCGCTCCACCACGCGCTGCGCGGGGCCGGGCGGGCACTGCCGGGCCGCGCCGCTCCTGCCGCGCCTCGCTCCGCCACCGACACTGCGGCCCGCGTGGCTCCGCCCGCGCACGGGAACCGTCTCGCTGCGGCTCGCAGAGCGCTCGGTGCACGTGGCCGAGGCCGCACGGTCCCTGAGCCAGGCTTCCCTTCACCAGGACACAGCTGACATTGCTCAACAGTCTCGGTTATTAAATAATATTCACGAAAATATTCTTCCATCGGCATATATTTTGACTCAAATATTAACTGGGTCCAAACGGTCTTCCAAAAGCTCTTGGTAAGAATTAGATCCCAAGAAACATAGAAAAAGTTCTTAAACAACCATGCCCGGAAGTGTTTCAGTTCTTTCTGAGCTTGAATCAAGCTAAAATTTACAAATCGTTGTTCAAGAATCATTTTAAGTTTAAGATAAATGTCCATATGCGGCTCTGAAAGCCAAGAGTCTTCCCACGGTTCCTCCATAGTTTAGATATGGAATAGCAAAACAAAACCAAGAAGAAGAATCCAAAGTTTCCAGGGTTTACTCACACAAAGTCGGTTAGGGATCGGGGATCGTTCTGCCCTCAAATCTCCACCATATGTTGCAGTGGGGATACTGCAACACGCCTATATCAAACCAGGAGTCCCGTGGAAAAGAAACAAATCTATACGGACGGATTCTTGCTAGATGTTTCAGAGATGTTTATTTCCCCAGCCGCATGGCCGGGCTCTGCCGAGGGACTCTTACAGTCGGGCCCGAGCTGCTTTGCCCGCGCAGGGGAACACAAACCAACCCATGGGGAACGAGGCTGAGCAGGGGCAGGGAAACCCCGTGCCTCCCTCAGGGCTACATGGCGCGGGGGAGGGACCCCAACAGTAAAACCCATAGATTTGAAAGGGTTAAAATAAGTCATCCAGTCCAATCACATGTGCAAAGCAGGTCTGAATAAAATGGGTTGCTCAACACCTCTGTCAAATAAATTCTTAATGTTTTCAAGGATGGAGATCTCACAGCCTCTCTGGAGCCCTGTTCCAACACTTAAGCCTTTTTCACATTAGATATTGTCTTGGACTCCTGGCTCTTCATGGTTTTTGCAAAGACACCGTTGATCTCCTTTTTATCTACATTTTGACTCTTCCTGATGGTGTACAGTCGGCTTTCCTCTTGTGACAGCTTCTTACCTGACCAGCTTAGCTGAAGCATGTGAGACCACCACTAATTCCAGCCCAGTGGAGGAGCAACAGGCACTCCTGACAGCCTGCACAGGAGCACTGTCCCACAGAAGCCCTTGGAAGAAGCCTCTGATACCACAGCAGCTGTTGCAGGTGATGTTGGTGTACATTGAAGAGTCCATGTTCACAGCTAGGGAAGAGCCAATACTTAGCTCCAAAAACAGTGGTATTTAAATCATGGAGGAAAGTGGATTAATTTTCCTAAAGTCTGTCCATCTCTACTGGTTTATTTGATTTGTTCTCCTTAAACAAGCTACACACATAAGCATCATTATTCATCTTTTCCCTTGGATCAAAGTCTAAAGAGATTATTTTGAATGATTAGTTTAGACTAGATGGCTTAGTGATATCTGCACATGGTGGAAATAACTCGGTCACACATGGAATATCAGTAAACCCAGCAGAATCCAGCCCTTGACATTGAATGGATATTAATATTTCTGTCCCAGGACAGTTTGCAGTGGCGAAGAACACAGATGTCATATCTTTATATAGATCTTAATTTTTTTTTTTTTCAGGTTAATGAAGGAGACCCTGAGAAATCAACATGGCTTATTGAGTGGGCTAGGAAATATGTTTATATGTAAGTGGGATTTTTTTTCTTTTTTTTTTTTCCTACACTCATTAACTTAGAAAAATTATATTCAGTAGTAGCTGACCTAAGGAGCACATTTATATTTGCTCAGGCAGCAAAAATGTAGACAAGAAAATGTTTTTCAGCAACATAAAGACAGATGAGGCATAAGAGGAGAGTCTTTAGAATAATAATTATATAACTAACGTAATTAGTCTCTACTTCAATCAAAAGACAAGCAAGTTGCTTTATATCCACAGAGGCTAAAACATTAAAAAAATACACAAAGGCTTCTCCAGGGTGTTGTGTTATGTTTATGAGCCTTGGAAGAGAACAGAATCCATCTAACAGGATGAAATAGAAAATTTTGGGCATATGTAAAGGAGAATTTATAAAGCAGTTCAGAAATTGAACAGAGCTATATCACCCAACCCCCCCAAAATTAAGTGAAACACAATCATCAAGGAAGGCACCGTGTTGCTTCTATTGTAGCAGCACTTGGACTGACACTAGGTCCCCAAATATGAAGTGTTTTCAAAGCCCCAAGTGAATCCTCTGTTCGAAAACAGACAGACCAGATAAAGGAGTAGTAAATAATGCCCTTATTTTATAAGTAGATAAATGAAGCTTCTCCAAAGTGACACAGGGAATCTGCAAAAGCAGCCAGCTGAAACTTGAGTCTGTCACTTTGCGATTCATTTAAAATAAAGGATGTGAACATAGGACAGATTTAATTTAAATGAGAATGCAAAGGTCCTGTGGAAACTTCAGAGAAATGCAGGCAAGGATTCACAGCTGGCCACATAAATTGGTTGGTTCCTGTGACTATTGATTCGCTCACATTTGACTGAGAAGGGGCACAGAAGCCACAGGAGTTTTTTTGCATTTCTCTGCATAGTACTGCTTGTCACGGAGATAATTTCAGACTCACTCTGACTGGGTATGGAATATCTAGAGTTGCTTTTGTAAATTCACACAAAAATATTACTACAGGCATTCTGGGATATCTTATTGGAAAACTCTTTGAAATTTGAAAGGACACTGAATACAAGTAGTCATGCAATTAGCAGTGATGATGCCTTGTCTTTACTATCACAAATTAGTGAATCAGTCTAAAGTTCATTGGAAAACTATTAAACACTACTTGGCTATCTCTGTTCGAAATATCAGTAGAGGAATCGGAGGTATCTGCTACTCTAATGGTGCCAAGACTTGAAGACTCTGCATCTGCAGAAAATGAAATAATGCTAACCAGAAATGTTAGAGGACTATATGGACAGAACTATTATCCCTCTGGGAATTAAAAAAAAAAAAGTTCTCCTGACTCTTACTTTCCTTTGCTTTTTGTAATTCTTCTAAATATTCTGAAAAAGAAAATAAGTTTCCTTTTATCCCTAAATATTTTAATATAGCTGTTCTCTGACTGAGAACAACTGTGATATTTTTCCCCTGCCAACTCGGTAAGTTCTACCCACACAGAGATTAAAGGGTAATGAAATTAAAATTGTGTGGCATTCTCTTCCATTTCTTGCATAATGGAAGAGTAAAAATGGGAGCAGAAAGTAAAAAGATTACATCAGAATTAATACTAACTTATAATTAACTCATTAATGCAACTGTGTTTGTTTTTTTTTAAATAAAGAACTAACTTAAATTAAATAAAAGTAGTATTAGAAAAGAGTGGGTGAAAACAGGAGAGTAAATAGCATATTCCTTGACCTGCTTGAGTAATCAATGTATTGCAAAACTAGCCCAGAGAGCACAGAAAAGAAAGCAGGCCTTTTGCCTGTCTCTTTCTCTCCCTCTCTGTCACACAGACTATCACACAGCAGCAAACAGTCAAGTCTTTGAGGAAGAAAAAAAGTTCAGTCCAAATTTCATTTGGATGAGCTGTGTCTTTTTCTCCCGAAAACATGGGAAAGGAAAGGATGCAGCACATTCTATTAATCTTTTCCCTTTCACCTTCCTCCTACCCTTCCAACACAAAATAGTGAAAATTAACTCTTCACTGAAAGGAATAGCTTAAAACATATCTATAACTGCATAAAAATCCATACATAAATGCTTTCTGTCATATAGAAAATTAAATATTTGTTGTTTTTTTTTGTTTGGTTGGGTTTTTTTGTGTTTAATTTTGTTTTGTTTTTAATTGAGATTATATATATATGTATATACACATATATTTTAGATAAATGTGTAACTTTTGTTCTAGCATTTTTCATTAAACAGATACTTATTAAACAGATATAACATTTTTTTTTTTTTTTTATCTTGTGGGGCTCCCTCTTGACATGTTGGTGAATATTGAAGGGTAGAAGATCTCTCAATTTCCTCCCTCAGTGTCCTTTGATTTGTATCAAGATTGTCATTTTCTGCCATCAGATGCACCTTGATTTAGGTGGATAAGAAATTGTATGGTTGTCTCTATTTTCTCTGCAATTTACTTCTTAATTAATTGATTTTAAAAAATCACTCTACATTACACATTGTCTTTATAAAACTTCTGGTATATAAACATTTCCCTGATGTCAATACAATCAGTTGCAAAAAGAATCTCACAGAGTTATATAGAAGGTGTTACTTGGATATTACCAATTAAATCACATGAATCATTCATTCCATTTATTTTTCACCAGGTTTGAAGGTTGAACTTTAAGTTTTCAGTTAGATTTCAGATTTTTTATGTGGAAGAAAAAAAAAGAAAGTTTTCTTGTTGAGTATTACATTTCTTAGTTATTGACAAAGGTTGATGCTTTGAAATGAAAGACTATATTTTTTTTCCTTTTAATTATATGTTTATAGAAGTTTGAACCCTTATTTCCATAAAAAAACAACCTACCAACCCCCACCACCACCACCCACCAATGCAACAAAACAACAAACAAACAAAAGGTCCCAAAGCAAAAACCACACCACCGAGAAAAGAAACAAACAAACAAACAAACAAAAAAAACCAGACCCAAAAAACCTCAAGAAACAAATACAGAATGGAAAAAGAAGACGCCTTCCTATGACACATAGTTTTAGAATTTATTTTAGGTTAACTGCAGGCACTCTACTGTGCTAGTATCTTCAGCTTTTCCTATTTGCAATGAACAGAACCCCTCCATGAACATAATTTAATGTGTATTGGAGAAAGGTCAGGTTTTGGTGCATTTTAGTAACTTCTGTCCCTAATTTTAAGTCATTGGTAAAATGCTAAATATTTTTTTTAATGTTAGAATGCAAGAGAGCTGCTTTGCCTCTGCCTTCTTTGCCACTATTAAATTCAGGCTTTATTTATAGACGAGATCTTTTAAGTTGTTTGAAGTACATTATCATCATATGTCTGAAGTTGCCAATATCAAAATCATTAATTGCTCTTTTAGCTTCATGCTTTAGCTAACGTTTCAGAGAGTGTAATGAGTTCAACATTTATTTAAGCATAATTAAAAATGTGGAAAATTTTTTGTTGTCATCACTCAGAACACCTGTGAAGGAAACAGATGTGACTCTGGAAGTTCCAAGGTTCAGTGTTTAGTATGAGCCAAAAGAGATGCCATTGTATTCCCATAATTAACTAATGCACAGTTCCAAAGTCAATGTGTTAAGTTTCGCAGTCTAAAACTGTGAAATGGCTTCATAAATGTTAAGTTCAGTCCCTATTTAGGTCTTGAATACCCAGCAGCTAAGAAGATTCTATCTAGACACTCAGCTGGAGAAAGATTTCCATTCCCAAAATAATACAGTAGATCAGTTGCACATTTGTGCAATTCTCAAAGGATGCCCAGATGAATCCCAATAAAGAAGTAGCAAGAAATTCAATCCAAAATGACTTTAAATTATCTATAAATCTACATGATGAAATTCTTAAATTAACTCTTTTCAAAACTTTTTTGTTTATTTTTTCATAGCCTTTCATGTTTTCATTCAACAGTTTGGCATTTAAGTCATTGAATAAACATTCTAAAAAACTTTTAATTTCCCTTCTATCTGAAAAGCTTATTTTCAGTTTTTTCAGGTGATTGTACTGATACCAGTGGAAAAGGTACAAAGCAGAAAAACCCTCATGGGTTCCTTCCAACTTGAGATATTCTATGATGAGAAATCTCCCCAGTACTCAGGAGATTCAAAACCAGCTTTTCTGCAGAGGTATCCCCCTGTAAGGCCCTTTATTTTGGCTGGATAAAACACTATTTTGTGGATTTCAGCATAATTACTAATTTGTTTTAATGCCACTGCTGGAAAAAGCTAATTCATAAATAAAGAACTACGTTACAAACAGGAATGCTCTGTGTCTTTACATCCATAACAATGCTTCAAGTGGATGTAGGAACTTATTCAGAAACACCCTAGGTGGACTGCAGCTTTATTGCACTCTTGTGAGCACAACTGCACAATGAATCTTTCTTCAATTAACAAAACAGGACTCTTAAACTACAATGCCCTGATTTATTTGGCACTGGAATATTGGATGTGCTTGGGAGATAGTGCACTAATGGAGTCCTCTGTATCAAAGCATCATCAAATATGCATTCTTTGTATTTATTTTTATACATCAGCTGCATATCCAGACACAAACAGGAGTATAGTGCCGGATTTTCCATTCGTTTGCTCCAGATAAATGTCTTTACATTCTCATGTTCATCATTTAATCATATGAAAGACCAAATTTTCTGGAAACAAGAATAGTCAGGAAAGTAGGTCAAGATCAGACAACAAGCAATGAACTTTGGATTGTGTTGATGTTTATAGGTGACCTGGGAGGAGGAGGAGACAACAATACAAGTGTAATTTCTCCATGTGGGTCATTAGACCATCTGTTTTTTTCCACCCATTTCTGCATGTGAGGAGCTAATTAAACATAACACAGACCTCTATACAGGGGTAATTGTGTTAAGCATTTAGCTGCCAGTGCCACTCAACCAAGAAAATAAAGGAATTTATAGTGACACCAAACATAGGATCAAAACATAAGGAATGTCTTTTTCTTTTGGCTATATGAACATCTGCCAAGAATATTGAAGGTATCAGTGAGTTTTTTGTGGTTTTCTTTTTATATTTTAAACACAAAAATTATTAATTTTAATAGAATTCGACCACAAAATAGCAGAATTTGCAGGAGTGTTTAGAAGTTGGTTCCAAATGTTTCCCTCCCAAGACCCTTTAAACCAGATGTTTTTATAGCTACTTAAACCTCCTGTGTGCTCTTGCCAGCTCTGTAATTGGGAGATTTTGACCTTAGAGACAAATTAAACATTAGTTTTCATCAGTTCTCTAGCAACTTTACTTTTCAGAAGGCAGGACACTTACTTGACTAAATATAGCAAGGTAAAACTGTAATGAATAATTTCCTGTAATGTGCCAATAAGGTAAAGACCACAGTGATTCCCACTTAATGATGAAACATTGACTTGAGTAAATTGTATCTTTTACATTAAGAAAAAAAAAATCTGGGTATCAGCAACACAAAAAGATGCAGATGTGAAGGTTTTAAATATAAAAAATGACAATTTGTGGTCCTGGCCTAATTGCTATGCATACGGGCACAGAGAAGTCAGCATAAAGAGCACGGAAATGTCTGTCTCTTGCAAAGAAATATTGTCTAGGGATGTCATTGGAAGGGATATGACTGCAGAGGAAGAAACCCAATGGCATGTAAAGATCTGAAGAATTGTTATGAAATAAAATTAGGTCATAAATGCATGCTTTCCTGTGTGCTTTGCAAATTTCTAAAAAATTTCAAGCCCTCACCATTAGCCTGCCTTATCAAGTGTTCTTTTTCTTCTCTGTGCCTCTTTGTGGGTACAAAAAATGTTCATACAGGATGTGCTGAGTTGATCTTTTGTCAAATATATTCAAAATGGCCAAATGTTAAGAATTCCACATAGTCCTTTTAAATATGTCTATGCCTACAATTGGATTTACTAGGGTTTACTGGAGGTAGGATGTGGTAGAGTAATATCTGGTAGAGTAATATCTGACTGGTACTTCCAGCACTGCCTAGTTCCATGCAGGGATGCTGAGTAGAGTCTGAGAATTTTATTCTTAAAGATGCATAATAATAGTGGCTATGGAATGTTAAAAAGAAGAGAGTCAAAACGAAGAGCAGAGAAATAAATAAGTGAACATGGATTGTGGAGGAGGGATTATGTCTTCTGTCACAGCTTGAGCTGTGCCCTTCACTGCTAAACTCCAGCAACATTTGCACAGGAATATAGTCCTTTCCCAAAGATAAAAGCATGAGGGTGCTAGTTTTATTTTATCATTATTTTGTTTTATTCCTAAACAGATAAAAAATAATAGATAACAGTCAGGCAGCAACTGTGGACAGAGCAGAGTCTGTGTAGGGAATCCCAGTAGATCACTGACCAGACTTGAATTTGTATACATCTTGGACCTGAAAATGTCTCAGCTGCCCAGATAAGCCTCTACAGGATGAGAAGCTTTTCAGCCTGACTTATAATGGTCATATACCTGGCACATATAACTTATTTCCCTTCAAGACACTTAAAAAGCAGTGAACCTTTTTTTTTTTTTCATTGAATTACAGGTTTTTGTACTCTTTCAAGTGAACTGCTCTGAAAATACTGGCTTTTAAACTGTGCCTAATCCATATTGCTGCTTCTGCTGTTTGGTTACCATCTGGACAATTGTTCTGTTTCAAATTTTAGCCCTTGTCATCCATCCACATTTAGCTTGCTTGCCTGCTCCCTCCGTTTCTGCACTAGTGCAAGTGTGATAATGCCACGGTGTGAGGTCTGAGATTGTACAAGGTCAGTGCTAAAAGCTTTGTAACCTTTTCCTTTCATGTTTAGCAGTCTGTGAACTTCTTCCTGCAGTTCAGCTGGAGAATTTGATTTTTCCATTGAGCTGACAGGAGATATTGATGGTTTGTGTGTATGCTATTCCACTGTCCCTTTAAAGAAGAGCTTTAAGTTGAATAAAATAACTGGTGATGTTTTGTGCACCATGAACAATTTTGGGGGGTTTCTGTCTCACCTGAAAATAGTAGATAGATGAATGATTACTGTAGCAGATGTGAATTGTGACATCAATGCTATTTCTGGCCCACTTAATGGAATAATCTATCAGAGGGAGAGTGTAATAACAGGCAGGCAATGAATGAGCAAACAAGGCTTGTGATGTCAGCCCAGCTTCTCTTGGTCTGTACCAGGTAAAGGTTACGGTGCCAATGAATGAGTCACTTCTGTCCTGTCATTAGCCTCATTCAGTAGTAAAGACTTCTTGAGGAGCTTCAACCAGCTTAGATAGTCCTGGCTGTCTTCTCAGATCTTGTACTTCCTGCTTACGGGAAATTGTGTGATTTATATGATGATATCACGGGAAGGACTTAATCCACTCCACCTGCAGTTCTTCTAGAATAAGAAATCTAAGGGTATCTTGCATGATGTATCCCTCCTGCAGGTGATGGCTATTTTGGAGTTTAAAATTTGCTTTTAATGCTAATTTTTTTTTTTTTTTTTTTTAAGTTTTGGGTGAAGTTTCAGGGAGCCATGTGTGGATTCAGATTGTTTTCCTCAATTAGATGTTGTAGCAAGCAGCTTTAACTTTTTTGCCTGTTACTGTAGAGGCTTGTACTCTACAAAATTAGTTTTACACCAGCGTCTACTTGGATGTCTGGTGAAGGGAAGAGCTTTCCTATCTTCAACTTCTAGTTTGTACCTCACACATGCAAGTTAAAATAATTCAAGTGGCCACCACTGAACATCATTGCACTCATGCAAGTACTTCACTGTTGTATTGAGGAGGAATTCAAGTCTGCATGGTATAAATTTGAAGCAGAGAAGTCCAGTGTATGGAAGAAATGATGGGAGGTCTTTGATGATCTCATGTCACATTACACTGGCAGATTTTCACCATTAAGTTCTCTATCATGTGGATGTATGTGCTTGCCTGTTTTGGCTTTCTTTAAATCCTTTAAATTAGCACAAGCATTGGCATGCAAGTTATGTCTGTCTGTACTGTGGTTTTCTGTAGCTGAAATGAAGATAATCCTTTAAATTTCCCATTTTATTATTGTTTATCAAAATAGGTATTTGTAGTAGAATATTCATTGCAATTTGAAGAAGACATTGAAATTAAATCAGATGAGATGCCCAAAAAGCTCCCATTTATCTCTTCTGTTTACAAGGAAAATCAAAGGTAAACATACTTACATTACAAATATTTTAGGTAATAAAAAGTGAGCCTTGTTTTGCAGGACTTTTCCAGTCATTTTTGGTGGTTTACATTGGCTCAGATTTTGTTATCACAGGATTTCCACCCATCTAAGGGATGTTCTGTCATTTGAAGGTCCGAAATGGGAGGATGCATTGCTGCAATGTGTTCAGTGTCTGAGGACTCTGACACAGTGACCTCTTTTCAGCAAACATGTCTCTGCCTGGCTCAGTGAGACGTGCCATGCAGGCTTCAGCAGCTACAAGTCTCATATTCACATAGATGCAACCAAACAGAAGAACTGGATTCTGCTGTAACTGACAGCACAACTACAACAATTTGACATTGTTCTCTTCTGGTTTAATGATTATACTTTTTGCTACATTAAAATAAGGAAAAAAATAAGCACACTGACAAAAGTAAGGAGACAGAAAGGAACAATATTTTTGTCATCACTGGCACTGTTTAACCACTCTGACTGTAGTAAACACTCCAACAAGTTAAAACATTCACTTTGTCAGTTTATTAATATTTAATGTATTATTCAGAATATTTTCAGAATTCAAACTGGTGGTCACAATCATCTCACATAACTTGAGGCATTCAGCTGAGAAATGCAAGCTGTTTCTTTATGCTTTCTCTGTATCTTTTTGTGAGGGAAAGAGAAAATACAGATGGAAAATTAGATAAAGTTAAAAATTTCTCTTAGCTCATGATCTGTCTATCTTGATTATAAAATGCAACTGTGATCCCCTTTGTGATTTATCGTCTAAGCCTCTACATTCGTGGCACATTTCTGCACTAATAGCTTTAATTCTTTCCTTCAACCAGGAGCTTAGGCACACAGCAACAAGGTAGAGGTGTCTCTAACAATCATAATATCTTAACAAGAGAGGAGAGGAGAGGAGAAGAGAGGAGAGGAGAGGAGAGGAGAGCAGAGCAGAGCAGAGCAGAGCAGAGCAGAGCAGAGCAGAGCAGAAGCAGAAAGCATGATAAAAACGTACCAGTAGTAGCTGTCAAAGCACTTTGAATTCAAAGCTGCTTATTCTTTTGTCTGGTGGCTATAAATAATAAAGAAGTCCAGATTCATGCATGAAATATTTTATCTTGATCTTTTCATTGCCCTTTTCTGGCCTCACCATTTGATGTTAAATGCTGCAGATGCAAATTATTTTTAAGGTTCCCTGTGCCATCCCAATAACTGTGTGTATGCTTGCCTTTAGCATAAAAATAAATTCCTGGTCACTCTTTTTGTTTAGACTGGCCAAGATCTCCTTGTGTGTAATGTCCTTCCTATTTTGGGTACATGACTTCATCTCTTTGTATAAAGGAGAGGGGGAAAATTATGCTAGGTCACATCCAGAATTTCTGCAAAACATAGATAGAGTGCAGAAGACTTGGGCATTCAGTCAGTAAATTCCAAATCAGGCTTCTACTCCCGATTGAAGCATTAATTTTGTGATGCCATATAGAGTGAAAAACTGCTCTGCAGTTAAATGTGTTGATTTCTACGTCAATGTGAGTCAGTTGTCCTTAATTAAAATGACATTGTTCATAATATAATCCCATATTGTTTAGACAACCTTGGTCAGGCTTCTGTCAGATTTGAAAGAAAACCTTAGGAAAAAGAGCAGGAAAAGGTGCTGTGCATGTGCTGTAAACAACACAGTCTTGGATACTGAAATAAGAGGAAAAGCAACAACTTTAAAATTGCTCTTCAATGTTGGAGTGATGGCACAATTTGCATGTCTAAACAATGCACTTTTGTAATGCTCTGTATCCCTAAAAAATGTTTTTTTGTAATGCTTCTCTTCCCAGATGGAAGGAGAAAATGGTGTGGAAATCCTATCACATCCACCAGACATCTTCCTGCACAGATCCACCAGAACTGGGGAGCAACATCTTTAGAAGGAAATTCAGAGGTGTTCCCAGGCATAAAGCCAATGGACTGGCCTGAAACCACACCTGTAAACCAGTTCAGCCTTGCAAAGACAGTGGTTGTATCCAAGTTTTGCTGCACCCACTGAAATCTCCCTGGTCTGTGCTAAGTCTCAAACATACCAGGAAATTCTTCAGGATGATGTCAGTCAGCATAAGCCAAAACTTTGCCAAGGAATCCACTATTTTTTAAGAAATAATATAGATAAATACTCCCAGATATTGTTTAATGTTCTAGTGCAGATCTCTTCAGTCAATTCTGTACTCATTGGGCAGCAGACAAGACTGCTTTCCCCAGTAATGCCTGTACTTTCAGGACTGCTTAATATACTAACATATTAAAATCTTATCAGAAGATCATAACCTATTCCCTTGGTGTCTCTTATTCATAAAAGGAAATTATAATACCCCCCCCAACCCCGTTTCTCAGATTATGCAATCATTGACCAGGGATTTGAGAGTCAGCAGGCAGGAAATTCTTGGCCTTGGTGTAGGCCTTTAGATCATATTAATTTGTGTTACATAAATAGAGTTATTTTTGTTTTTCTTAAAATCTTCAGAGTTACAGAGTGCTCTTCAACCCAAAAAACAAGTGTATGATATAAAAATTTATTGATTTCAAAATATCCACTTTTAGGAAAATTGAAAACCCAACTGGCTAAACTAAATTTTGATTGTGTGCTCAAAATAATTAATTCACTTCTTTATATTTACTTCTCTATTTCTAAAGTTTGAACCTTAATATTTTTGAAAGCATTACATTTAAACATATTTGGGTTAGTGATTTTTTTTCAAAAAAAAGCGAAAGTGTTATTTAGAATTAAATGCAGCACGTCTTCCTCAGATCAATAGATAGTAACAAACCTACATGGAATGCAAATTTTTTTGCTGCACTGAGTCATTTGTGAAATCTTCACAGACCATAATGAATATTCATGCTAAAAGTTAAAAATTCTCTTTGTTTGACTTTTTGGAGAAGGAAGGGCTCGTTATTATGAAAACATGCGCTTACTTAATTTCAGTGCTTGTTTTAATTTCTATCCTTCCTCAATTCTTTCAGTGCCACTCCTGCTAGACAGTGTGGTGAGGGGGCATTGGATTCCTGTGGATAAAATGTCAACATTTCTCTAAAGATGGTGAGACCTTTCTGCTTAAACCTTCCTTCACTTGCTTGATTGCCAGTTACTGCACAAGTTTGGAATAGCCACAGGACACAGTGAAAAAGTGGCCTCAGCCTCTCCTTCACTGCTCCATTTTCCTGTCAACTGTAAGCCATGCTACCTTTCAGTAGCCATGCTTCAAAAATATGTGAATTTTTTTCATTTCAATTGTGAAATGAAAATATTACATAGGAAATATAATAATACCTCCATATTTACAAGGGTCCTAAAAAATGTCAGGAAATTGCAAGTTTCCATGTGAATAGTCAGGGGGAAAAAAAAAAAAAAAGTTCAAGAAAGACCTTTGCATTACATGAGCTATTCAATTATGTTGTTCATTGACTTTAAATGGATTACGGCCATGATGTGGTAAATAGAAACTGCATAAAGTATTCATATTTTATTTAAATGTCAGTTACTTAATTTATTTTCTCATTATACATTAAAGTAATGATCATCCTGTTTATTAGTGTTAAATATTTCATGGGGTTCACAACCCTGTATAACTCGGAACAAATGAATAGGGGTCACTACATTACCAATTGCATAAGATGGTATCAGCAGCAGTGACACAGAGAGAAAGCAGGAATAAAACCATCATGGAAAAGAGAGGCCTGGATGGTATAAACACTTGGAGGAATCACTGTGCTACATCTCATTTGCCCATTAAAAAAAAAAAAAAAAAAGGAAAGTGCTAAAATAAAATAGGAATTTCACCATGATTATGACCTATATTTATAGACCATGCATCTGGAAATGTCCTAAAGCCATTTCCAAATGCATTTTCAACCTATGTGCAGAATGAAAAAAACATTGTGATCACTAGCAAAATAAAGATAACTGTGTGATGAAATGTGAGTGCAGTTTAAACAGAAGACACCAATGTTATGCAGCAGTTTAGGAAAACACAGTGACCTATAATGCAATATCACAAAGAAATATCATCAGAAATTTGAAAATCCAAAATTAAATTTGAACTGGGATTGATAAGAAATAATGAGAAAGGAAGCTAATATACCTGGTCACAAGCAGAAGTAACCAACTCAAGTCAAAATTAGATCAGACTTCCATGAAATTCCTGCTTTCAGGCAAATAAGATTTGCACAAGGTATGGTACTGAATTTTCAAAACCCGTGGTCTTTTCACTAGTTCTTTCAACTAGTTCAAGGTGCAAATTAAAAAAGAGAAAGACACAACCAAAAATACCCCACAAAATTTGTGAAGCAGTTGCTGAAACGTTGATGGTCACTAGCATTTCTGTAACAGAGTACATTTTGCATGCAACTGAGAATTAAACAAGTCTTAATGACGTGAATAGCTATTTTTATAAAATTAATTAGGAAAAGATACTGAAATATATATGCTGATCTCCTGAAAGACCTTGCTTTTCCTGAGTGATCAAGAGAAGTTCCCACTTGCTGCAAGCATTTAAACTGAAAGGGATCTCATAGGTCATTGATTTTAATTTCTTATTGTTACTTGATATCCCAGTACATGCCTTTTTTTATACACTTGTTCCAAGGCTGATTTTAAAATAGACATGTTTTCTGGGAGATTACCTTTGGATTTTTTTGCCTCTGGCATTTTCAGTCACTCATTCAGGGAAGCTACTAAGCTACTACCATGGAAAAATAAGACTGAATAAAGCCCCAAATGCTGTTGTTTCAATGACTGTGAAAATTTGGGGTGACACACAAATTTTGATTGTCTCTCCAAACTACACTGCCCTTAAGAGAGAGTGCTTTCAATATCAAGAATGAAAACACAAGTAAAGCTTTATGTCTGATATCATCTGTTGGTGTCTTGGAAAGCTGGAGAAGGGGGTGGGTTAAAGGGTAATAATTCAGTGGACAGCACCAGAACGAGAAAGGAACCTGCACCACAACTGTTCTCAACAAGTTATGAGCTGAACTCTCCAAGATTACCTGCCAGTTCTCATCCCATGGCTGTTCACCTTTTTCAATCTCTTACAATGAGGAGTGATAATCACTGCATCTGTTGTCTCCCTACACTCAGTTCTTCCTCACACATTTCCTCCTCTTCACTCTACTGTTAGGAAAGAGCTGACAAACTGTGATAGCCATCAAATCAGGATTTAACAAAACCCTCTCAAATTTGTTGTGATACAGAAAAGACCATAAAATGGGATATTGGAAGAATTTCTTAGCAGAGCAGCTGAAAAAAAGAAAAATATGAATGAATATTAGAAATGCAAAGGAAATTGGCTCCCAAGTTGATGAATTGTTTTGCTTCTTCAGCACTGTGCAGGTGAAGCACAGCGGTCAGCAATAGCAGAAAACCTTGGTATCACATTCCCAAACATACCTTTAACTCTGACTCAGACCCTGGAAGCAACTTGTACACCCTACCTTTTTTCTCCTCTGAGTATTTGTAGGACGTGTGGTAAAGAATGACCAAAACAAAGTGGCCCCTCAGGACAAGAGAGACATTGAGGAGCTGGAGCGTGTCCAGGGCAGGGAACGGAGCTGGGAAGGGGCTGGAGCCCCAGGAGCGGCTGAGGGAGCTGGGAAAGGGGCTCAGGCTGGAGCAAAGGAGGCTCAGGGGGGACCTTGTGGCTCTGCACAAGTCCCTGACAGGAGGGGGCAGCCAGGGGGGTCGGGCTCTGGTCCCAGGGAACAGGGACAGGAGGAGAGGAAATGTCCTTGAGTTCTGCCAGCAGAAGTTAAATTGGATATTTCCACTGGAAGGGTGGTCAGACACTGAAATAAACTGCCCAGGGAACTGGTGGAATCACCACCCCTAAAAGTATTCAAAAACACGCAAATGTAGCATATAGGGGCATGGTTTAGTCTTGGACCTAGAAGTGTGAGGTTAATGGTTGGACTCAGTGACCTGGGAGCTCTTTTCCAGCCTTAATGATTCTATGATTCTGTAATTCTAAATTGTAAAATGAGACAATCCCAGACAGAATCCCTGTTTTGCAGCCAGCTGTGCAACTAAAAGATGTACCAGGACTCCAGGTAGGGACTTCAGATTTTGGTTGTATCCAAGGCATGGTAAGTAAAGCACGACTGCTTGAAATGGAAAAGAAATGGCTTCTCACATCTAACATGCTGTTGTAAATATTTTCTCAGTGGAAAATATCATAGTTGTAGCTGATATCTCTGATAATGTAAGCAGGTGTTTGTGTAGGCCTGCAGAGGTTGCTTAGTGTGGATTATGGTGTGCAGAGTGCCACTTCATTTGTACTCCAGGTTTTTTTCAAAGCCATTTGACTGATTAGATTTTCAGCCATGGTCACCCTTAGTACAAATCTGATGAATGACAAGGTAAAATGGCAAACACGTCTTTAAAGGATCTTTTGCATTTTACCCAGCTCTGAGTATTACTGCATTTTTTTTTCTTATTTTTTTTTAAATAGTTTTACCAGATGAAAAAGTCTTAACTTGTTTCTGTTTTGAGAGCAGAGTAATGGTCTTTATTACTAAACCTCAAGCTGAGAACTCCCAAACATTGCCTTTGGGCTCCTGCAAGCATGTGTCGATTTTTAACTGGGATTCTTCTGGACAAAGCCTATTGTGTAAATACCTAGTGAGTTTTAGATGTCATCTATAGGAGATGAGATGAATCATACTTTAGATTATAAAGGGTGGCTGTTCCAGGCTTCAATACCTTTGCTGCTGTCACAGTTTACTCGATTTCACACACATATTTCATTTCACACACCACAGCCTCTGTGCTGCTGCACAGCCAGGAGAGCACAGCCAGCTCATTCTGACTATTTGGAACATGAGTTTCATGGGCTGCTTGAGCTGTATTTGTTGCACAGAATTTATTTATTGTCTGAAAAACAAGGACAATCTCATCTCCTTAGACAACAGCTCTTCTCCCATGCATCAAGGTCCCTTGATACTATTTTAATTGTCTACTACAGGTTATGCAACACAAATAAATTTAGTACAAGATAGTGCAATGGATATTTTAAATTTCAAATGTTATGTTACTCTCCTGTCAACTAAAGTATATATTTTTTTTAATTGTAGGCACTGATGTCTCTATCCATATTCTAGTTATAAAAATAGATTAAATAAACTAATTAACTGAAGTAATAAACCAATAAACTCTAATGGATTTTACCAGATGTCATCTCCTGATAACTGTTTCTTATAGAGCTTGGGACAGATCTTTACCCTGGAAAATTCTCACAGGTACTTTAAGTTATCTTTCTTTGTAACTCAGTGGCAAGTAAATTTTGCATAGCTGGAGATGAGCAGCTTGAAATTGATGATAACTTTACACGAGAAAACTTTTCCTTTGGTGTTTAGGTGTCATTGGACCTTTCTAGCTGTCAGTGGTAATTTTTTCCACTCAGGTATTTAATGCACTGGAGTATCAGTGCCTTGCAAAACAATCAAGTTTACAAAGCAGGATTGAAACACACATTCTGAGAACACAGAATATTCCTGATTCTGTTTTAAGCCCCTTTCCAATTTTAAGGTAATAACAAGCCTGTGAAAAATTTTAAAAAAGGAAAAGTAACAGCAACGACAAGAAAGATGATCAAAGAAAGAGATTTTATTTGGTTTAGTTTTAACAACGACAGCAGCTAAATAGAATGGTGCTATGCTTTGACAGTGGTAATGGGGTAAACAAATTATATTGTGTCTCCCCTAATTCCAAGCATGTTGAATGGTTAACTACAGCAGTGATAAAATAAGCTCATTTGTTAAACACAGAGAATGGTTTAGTATGCACTGTCATTAGCAAGCAGGAACCTGGCATCCCCTCTCAGCCAGCACATTCCTGTCAGAAGTTATGAATGGCTGTTTGCAAGTACCTGCTGTAAACACCACAGGACAAATTAACTCTTAATTGGTTTTCATTTGCACTCTAGTATAAAAAATAATAAAAGCCAACAATTTTTACCTGACTAGCTAGCATGATTCTTCTTTTCAGTTTTGGTATCATTCTGAAACCAATGTTGCTACCCTAAAGGACAATATTTTCTTTCTCTGTAGTTTGCTTTTGATGAAATAATTTCCTTCCTTCTCACAGACTATACAGGTATGGCCAGAAAAGACAACATTTCTTTTGGAAAATGGTCTGTTTCAGTTAGTCCCGTCTTTGCTTGCATTACAAAAGATTCAAAGCTGCTGGGTATGACTCTAGGAAACAGAAGATGCATTCAATGTGCCAAGCATAAGCAAGTTCTGTCTGGTTATTTGGCCTTTTTCAGGAGCTTGCAATGCTGAAAATCTGCTACACACCCATGTTTGCCCACCTCTGTGAAAGACTTTCTCATTAAAATGTTCACAGGATTAAGAGCCGGGAGAGCTCTGCATGGCTTAGCACAGCCAGTTCATCCCAGTGCCAGATCTCATCCGCTTGATGCTGGACAGGTGTCTCTTCAATGTCACCTGAAACCTCTTCTTTTCACATTTCACAGGTTGTGGCTCAGAGTCTGGCTTGCAGCACAGAGGAGAAAGCTGGCTGTTGCAGACCAACTCCCACGAAACCACCTGCCTGGTCTTAAAAGGGGTGACTGAGGGTTTTATGGTCTCAGTGGTGTGTTGAATTTCACTGAAAGGGCTGGATGAGCTCCTTGCAAGAGATGTGGTCTTCTTCCTTTGGGACAAGAGGACTCTAAGCTCTTCAGAGTCATGCTGAAAAAAGAGGGATTCTTTTCTCCTGGTATTGGGACTTTCTCCCAGTGTGAGAAACCCATAGGGGGTAGTGATTTTGGAGAGGTGGGGCAAAGAGAAAGCAGCTCTGGTTGCCGGGTCACAATGATGTGCAGCTCTCTCCAGGTCTTCCAGAAAAGTCATTCGGTCTGCAAAGCACAGGGTTCCTCTTCTGTCCAGACTCTCTCCTTTGCACGCTGTTTCTTTCCTGATGTAGGATTCAGATTTGCTTCTAGTTGTTCTGCGCTTCTGAACAATTTCGTTAGAGATTCCTCTCTCAGGAGAATTCTCTGTGATGCCTTCCTCTGGCTCCTGCTGGGAGGAAATATGCTCTATGTCCAGGGAAGGGATGAAAAATTTTGGAATGCGGTCAGGAGTCATGACAATGTTGAAGATGTCCTTGTTTTTCTGAGCGACTTTTTCTTCAGGAGGTGGCTTACGGATTTTGAGATTCGTCCAAGTTATCAAGCTTTCTATAGCACTTTTCAGGGAGTTCTGGGATGTACCACCAGGCACCATTGTTTCAGCCAGCACTGCTTTCTTAATACACACAGTGCTGCCTGCTGACTGCAGTCTCACAGCATTGATTGCAGATGAGGGACTCATTCTGCTTATAAAACAAAGCAAATGACGTAATCTGATAGGTAGATGTCATTGGCATGGTAACCAAAGATAAGAAGGATTTTACACTCCTACTTATATGCTTAAAGCCTGATTCATGCTGCACCCTTGCATTAAACAAGCTTAAAATTTTGATTTAATTATTTTTAAATGTCACTTTTGGTGCTAGTGCCTGTTTCAGGAAACTAATGGCTACAAACGTACCTGTAACTTTCGGGCTATTTGGAATATATTCTCTGTGCTCTTACATGAAGCATAAGAAAGCTTAGCTTTTTTTTTTTTTTTTTTTTTTTTTAATGTGCCTTTTAGACCTGCAGGTCTGAAAAACATAGTATGCTTACAGTTCTTTAGTTTTCATCTAATCTTATTGTTTGGTGCATTTAGTGTTACAAGTTGTGAGAGGAAAGGGTAGAAAATGAGTTATCAAACAATTATTGAACTAGTACATATATATGACTCCCAAGGGGGCTCAAATTGCTCCATGTACAAGTAAGGTATGAGGAAAACTGGGCAGCCCTTCAGAGAATTAGATTAGGTATCTGTGGTTAAAGGCACAGGCATATCCTCGGGTACATACAGCAGGCTTCAGCTGCTGCGTGAATTTCTGCTGATCCTTGATCAGGTAAGAGCTCCCCCCCAGCACACTGGTCTGCTGTCACAGGTGCAGTTTGCAGCCAGGAAAAGAGCAGGACAGTTCTGACCAGCCTGTGGGTGGTTTCTCATGAGTATCAGACCATAAAGTCCTTATGCATCTACACTGTAATACCCATTCTCACATGCTGCTCAGCTCCTTTCCTACTTTGGTCACAATTTCTCCTCATCTTATGTAGATAATTCCAGGCAAAACCTGGAGAATGTAAAAACATGTATGAACATTTCTGCTTGGCTTTTATCTCGGTAGACTGAGCAGTTCTGGGTTTGTTTCATGCTTAGGAACCTATGGAGGCATGCTAGGATTGGTGACATTGAAGGTGCCTGTGCTACTGGGTGCTTTGAAAGCATAATCTTACCTGTGGGCAGTGTGTAAACCCCACAAAGTCTGTTTTTGCATTGCAGGTTTTTTTTAGTTTTGCACACTCCCATTTTTCTCTGTTAATGTTACCACTGCTCATATCTCCCTTTGCCCGTGTTTTGAGGATAGAATGTCAGTCCTCATAACTCTGCCACAGATGTAATTTATTCAAGAATCATGGAATCAAAGAATAGTTTATGTTGGAAGAGATCTTCAAGACCATCTAGTTCCAAGCCCCATGCCATGGGCAAGGACACCTTCCTTGAGGAGGTTTTGACTTCACAGAATCATATGACTTACCTACATTCAGTTCTCCATTCATTTCTCTCTGGCTTTGGCTACAGAATTTGGATGCTGTTTGGTACACATCAGCATTTCAGAACAGCATATTTAATTCTTGCTTTACTGAAGATGAAAAATTACAGTGGAAAATTTTCATTTTTGGCAGATATAGACTAAGTACCATAACCTTTTCAATGAAGTAGCTCTTGTCTAAGGAAGACTAATCTCCATACACAGAAGCTGTTCTACAGGCACAAAATAATTGTAGATTTTGTAGAAAAAACCCAAAGCAAACATTTCTGGTTTAGACTGGATTTTGTATGAACTGGAAAAGTCAAAAATACTCAGTTAAACGAGAAGCAATAATAAAAGCAAAGTGTCTTGAAATTACCCATAAAATGGAGCACTTTTAGTTTTGCTGTGATTCTTTGCAGAAAAGTCAAAATGAGGTAAAAAGCATTAATTGTTGGGAAGAAAATCCCTCGAGGCACTGACATTTCGCAAACGCTTAGTGATTTACATAGCACAATTGCTTCTTTGGCTGGAAAATCTTCTAAAAAATACCATTTCTCCTGATTGAACCACACATTAGAGACAGGGAAAATTCACAAATTTCAAAGTCCCTTGAGAGTTCTGCAGACGAGGCTAGTTTGATATCCCCCAGGAATGTAATACAGAATTTATATCACCATTATTTTAACCCTATTTGATCCACAAGAAGCCAAATTTCTTATTTACAAAGGTATTTAAAAGAAGTATATAGAGATGTTATTTTGATAAGAAAAAAAAAAAAGTTTAACTAAATTTGTTTGAGGAACATATCAAAATCTTAATTCTTCCCCTTGTTTTTGACCACAATTGTACAGTCTGTCACCAAGACCCACTACCTTTGAATAATTATTCTTATATTCACTAGGAAATGTTTACTGTGGTTATGCAGAATACTTGGAGAACAGTGACTTACCTGGATTACCCACTACCATGAGGCTGAAACTGCTCTTCATCCAAGCCATTTCAAAGACAACAAAGCCAAAAGCCTTTTGGAAAATTTGATAGCAGAATCGCTTATACATTATGAGGCAGAAAAAGGATTAGAGATTATGCCCTTTACCTCAACATTTGTACATAGAAACAAAGACACCCAGGTGTCTTTTGTGTTTTTCTTCAGATTTTTAAGCACATTGGAGTTAAACTTTGATAGCTCAAACATGCATACAAATATAAATAAGTACACATCTGTAAACCTGACTTATATACATTAATGTCATACATCTCATGTACACCTACACACATATACCCACATACACACACACATATGTCTCTGTATGTGTGTTTGTATATATGTGCAAGCGTGACCTTGATAAGTGTGTGTAAGTAAGCTATACGTATATCTATATATAGTTATTTAGGAGCATGTATATGCAATCTGATGTCTTTCTCCTGATAATAACCCAAATGCTCAGTCCAGAGTAATTTCTGAAACAACAAAATATTGGGAGATACATTCCCAGTCCATTTATTTTTTCACTGACAAAAATATGTTTTATGTCATTACAGTACAAAATAAGTTTTATTTTATCTCCATCACTTCACAAAGGAGATAGTTTAGTATTTATTTTTAATTCTGTTACTTCTCTTTGATCTGTGAAAAATTTTCAAATGCCCTCATTTTCCTTCTGGCAAAATATGGTTTGAATCACAAACAACTGCAATGAGTAAAATGTTACAATACCTATACTAAGGTTTAGATCAAGACCTACTACACAAAATGAACAGTATGAAATAAGATAAGTGGCATAATCCTGGGGGAAAATATAAGGTATAAACATCTTAAATACTCTTTGGACTATAAACTCCAAGTAGAACATTTTCCTCCCCTCATTTCCAATGTAATCTCACTAAAGAACATAAGTCATCTTTTCTTTCTTCTCTCCAAGTGGAATCAGCAGGTTTTCAATGATTCCTTCATCCAGGCTCCAAAACAAAAATAGGCTTTTGGGCCACTTATTCAATATTTTCTCTAAATAGTTCAACTATTAAGAAGTAATTTTGCAGACTTTCTCTATAATAAGGGTTTCGCCACTGGGAATTGGACACAGCTAGAAAACCATACTACTTTTCATGTTTCCTGTGGAGAATGCATATTTCTGGTGTCTGTGAATACACAAATGCTTAGCACTTACACTGAGCTTTCATCTTTGACATGTACTGAGAACATTAACTAATTAATCTTCACAACCCCCTGAGGGATAAGTAAGCATTATCCCTGTGATGTTTGCTGTGCACACAATAGGGAGAGAAGAATGGAAATTGCTTGTGTTCCTGTACAAAAAAAGAAAAAAAGAATAGTTGTAGAGATGAAGAACTGAATTCTGCACTTTTCTGGAGTGCACTTATATGTTTTAAAGGACCTACTGACCTTTGCTGGCCTTTTATTTGGTTTTGGCCCATCACTGCACTTTGTTCCCATGTACACCTTCAAAACAAGCCCTGCAATTTAGGCATGTGGATTTTTTTTTTTACTAAATGCAGCAGGAAAAAAAGACTGTGCAGCAGCCCTTGGCAGTGGATTTTATCTGGGTACCAGATGCTAGAGCTGTGAACATCTCAGATGCTGTTTTTCTTCTTTTAGTATTAAAGCTTATGTTCTGTCAGATAGTACCTTCATTTTTCAGAACTTTCCTGAAGCTTAAATGCTTTCAATTGCCTACAGTTCTTTCCACTAATTCATGGTTACAAACACAAGCCACCCGTAGTGTCCAGCCTTGTTTGCTTTGAGGCTGAGCAAGTGTAGAACTATTTATTGACAGCTCTTGCACTACCTCACCAGACTTCAGTCCTCTGTCTTCTGTTAATGACAGCTCTTGGTCATCGTATGTTTTTGACAATTTAACTGAGGTTAAAGTAAGTCACTGTCTTGTCATTTGGGGATTTGGCACTGTTATCACCTTTAAGTAAATTACCCTGCTTTACCAACCACAGGGACCCATATAAACATAGAGCATCTCAAGTTGGAAGGGATCCATAAGAATCATCGAGTCCAACTCCCTGAAATGCTCCCTAAATGCTTTTCTTGAGATAGTACATGGTTGATATAGTCTATATGGTCATGCTATAGTCATGGAACCAAGAACAGGGAAGGAATATATTGCTGCTTACTCAATTTATTTGGGATTTAAGAGTCAGTTGGCAGGACAATTCCCAGCCTGAGTGGCACAGTCTAGCAGAAAAGTAAGTGAGGATGAGTCAGAGCCCTTAGCTAAAATTTCCAAGCTGTGTGTAACAATTGCATACATCTCAGCTTCCTACTGAGACAGAACTTCATCCAAGCTGGGGTTACTGGTTGTTGTAAATGTTACATAATGACATAAATACTACAGACAAAAAGTTTAAAACTTTTTTTTTTTTAAGTTTAACTATACCATTGTAACCAAAGGCTATCTGAACAACTTCTCTCACAGAATTCCCTTGTTTCCTGACAGAAGTGGCTATAGCAAAAACCCACTACTATACCCCACAGTGTGTGCATACCCAGTGAAGAAATCTAGCCGGTAGCAATTTTTCATAGCCAACTCGTGTACTTGAAATTGAGATTACCCAAAGTATCAAAGGAATGGAATCCAAAGGAATTAGTTTCCTTTATTTTCTAACAGTTAAACTCGGGGGAAAAAATTTATAAATAATTTAGAGTTTGAACTCCAGACCCTTATGATCGAAAACCTTGGCTCACCGCTTGCGTTTATACAAAAGTAAACATCACCAGCCAGACACTTTGTACAGGAAACTTTTAGGCTTGTTGTTGGACAGAGGACAATTCTAACAATATGAGTGGATAAGTATCCAACCAAGCACTCAGATTATGTGCTAGAGAAAATGTTTTCTCCTGTAGTTAATTTGAACAGCACAACCCAGCTCAAGCAAAGAAGCCTGAAGCTGTGCTATTTCAACAGCATTTGCCTTGTTTCTCCCAGTCATTTTCAGTCATTTCCAACTGTATATTTAATAACGAGGAGGCAGGAGACAGTAGCTTCCCTAAATTATTCATTTCAGCCCTGCAAAATATCTCTCAAGATTTCAGTGCTTCTGTTTTGTGGTGTTAATAATTCAGAGCTGCTGGAGAAGCAAAGCTTGCCAATTTAGAGCTTACCTTTTGTTTCCTTAACAATATTACACTTCTCAGTCTTGTCCTGGTAGCTCATATGATCCAAACCTCAGCTTTCTCACACTTTCACCAACAGAAGTAGGTTACATTTCACGGAGAGGAATTCTTGTGTTCATATATTCTTTCGGATTCAGCATCCAGAGTGTTCCCCTGTTTCCAAATATCTTGGAAAATAAATAAATACTACCCTCTGGTGTTTTCCATTTGTAAATATTGTTATGGTATCCACCTCTATGTTTATTTGGCTTCCTTCCTAAGTGTTAAAAGGATGCACCTATTGCTGAGGATCACTGATTTTCATTCAATCTTGAAATAGTTAGAATAGCAAGGACATAAAATGGAAACATGAACTGCAGTCTACTGAATGCAAAGTATCTCAAATTTGCACAAAAACCCATCCCTACTAAATATAATTATATTTCTAAGCTGCTTTTGAATGTTGTGTATAAATAATATATTTGTACAATAAATAATAATATATTAATAGTGCCATATTTGACACAGGTGGGGCTTCCACTGGCCACAAATATTGAAGGAATATGTTATGTGCTCATGTTCTCTGATTTATTGGAGCCTAGTGCACTATTAAAAAAGGAAAATCTCAGCTCCCTTAGCACCACCCTATATAAATGTTGCATGAACCACTGAAAACAGTCCTCCAAAGAGTGGTTAACCAAGGGCTGGGTGATCAAACCTGTGTCTGAAACCACACCCTTGTAACTGCAAGCAGAAAGAGTGAGGTTTGCACACATGTGCACATCCTCACACATGCACATACTGGAGTGTCACACTATAATTTAGTATAACATTAAGCATTTTTTTAAATGTATGACATGCAGTAGCACCTCTGTGCAGAGAGCCATGAACTTGTCAGCTGATATAATCCAGTGGGAGCTGCTGTTGTGTCTTTTTCCAACATCAGCAATGTGTGCTTGATCTAAAAGAACATCTTTCCAAAAGGTGCCTGAAGTCTCAGTCTAAAGATTCTGAGTGGAAACTTCTGTATTCGTCTGTAAACAATTAGTTCCATTTTTATTTGCCATCATGAAGAATAACTCTTTTTTTCCTTTTTGATTGATGTCATCTTACTCTTCCAGCTTCTGAACTTCCCCTTTTGTGAACATAACCATCAACAAAGATTTTTTTTTCCTCCTGACAATCTCTTTTGTCTGTGTATATATTTAACAGAATTAACATATTTAACAGAATTAACATGTGACTTTGATTTTTGATCATCACACTGAGCACACAGAGGGAGACAAATGAAATGAGAAATGTAAAATAAAGCTAATTAGAGGACAGTCTTTCTTCCTTGAGGTAGAATTTGATCACTATGTCAAAAATTTATCATGTCTTTTTCCCAGAAGGAAATCTGGACTGCATATTTCACGGATGGGAAGTTACCATTCTTTGTCTTGTAAAATACAAAACCTGAGTTCTATTTACATTATATCCAAGATGAAACATAAAAAATTCAGACAAATTCCTTAAAAAATATTGAGATTAATTCAGAAAACAGTGAGAAAAACTGCAATCCCCTTAGTTGCATTTGCTTAGCTTCTAGTTTACAGATCCTTCATGTCCTTCTCTTGACTGTTTCCTGGCTTTGCCATGATATTGTATTTGTAAATTCCATTGAAAATAGTAGTATTCTGAGTCTTGATTCTCATTTTATTTTAAAGAAAAAACACAGAATATCACAAGGTGCAAGAAAGCTGTCAACATAAGGACATTTTCCAAGCTTTCTCATCAAGGCATGTGCTGAAGAAAGCTGGATTCATAACGACTTCAACTTAAAAAAAACTTAAAAAATAAAAAGGAAACAGAATAAAAAGACAGGACTTCTTTCCTCCGAACTAGATTATTTTTCCAACCTCTAATTTTAAAATTTTACATGCCTAAAACCATATGTAAAATCAGATTAGACACATACACAGATATATGGTTTTCTCACAGATTGTTTACGCGCACAAAGCCTTTTTCATACGGCATAGCTGAAGTATGAAATCATTTCCAGTAGTATCACAACTAGACATAAGCACCAAAGAGAGTCATGGGGGTCATCAATTTTCCTCTCTCTTGATGTACCTTGGTGAGAATTTTAAACTGATAAATATATTTTATGTAGATAAAATAAGATGGATGATACTGCATGCGACTTCCCAAAAGGCAGCATGTTGGAAGCAGCGGCAGAGAAAGGCCTGGTTTCCCCAGCATTTTCCCTCCCATCCTGTCAGCTCACATCTACACCAGTGACATCTTCTGTCTGGTAAACCCTTGCTGTGGTGCTGGATGCTTACTTAGGTTTCATATAGAGTCACCTAGGGAGAATGCAAATTTTGACAAGATGAAGAAAAAAGACCTGTGGAGAAGTAAATTCAGCTCCAATCTTTCTGCTAGAACAGTTCAGTCAATCTCATTTCAGTAGTTTTCTCCCTTGGCTGTGCATCTGGTCTGATGCCTCTAATTCATGCTCCTCATGCTGTCCCAGTACTTCTTGGAGACATGGAGCACATTCCCAGCAAATTTCATCAGTGGAACTCTGCTGATATCAATGTGTCTATGGCACCCTGCATCTGAGGGGGATTTGTTTTAATGCCAGATAAGCAGCACACGGAAAAAGGCAAATTCATCTGTTGCCTTCTTTCTCCTTTTAAATTTACCTATTATATCTGGTTATTTATTTGATGATGCACAATTAACTGTGTTTTGAAGGCTTCAGCACTGCACACAAGTAACAGAGTTTCCACTTTCACTCTGAAATTCTTTGTTGCCTTTGTGTTTTTCCCTTTCAGGAAAAAATATTGAGGCGTATTTCCAAAGACAGTATGAGAAATTCCAAACCCTGAAGCTGATAGGAGTTCTGGGACAAAATCCCCAGGAGGTGTGGCAACTGCAGTCATTAATGTTTTTCTCATTCACTGAGTTATTTGAAAATGGAACTGTTTCCTCCTGTTTTGCTACAGGACTATAGAAGAACAAGGTGGTTTAATTCCCTTCAAAGTAGGAGTACCAAATTCTAGGTGAAATGTCCAGAACCAAAAAACATGGTATATGTTCACAGGAAGATTTTGGCCATGGCAGTGACTTTAGTTTTTCAGGATGCTCAGGTGATTCGGAAGCACAAGGATTGGCTTTTTCACAGTCTCAATTTCATTATTATTCAGAACACACCAATGTCCAGCATTGTTTTCGCCGACTCTTTCCTTACAGACTTCCCAGATATGTCACCAACACTGTCCACCTTCCTTTATGGAGACAAACTTTATGACAGGTTTAGATTTCTGGGTAAATTAACCAGAATATGCTTTATATCTGCCTACTTTCCAAAAATTCTCCAAGCAGAGCAATTCCTTTGCTTTCTGCTCCAAGGGCAAGTATCAAACTGTATCTCAGAGTAGGTGAACATATAGCCCCGTACACTTCCTAACAATGGAATCTAGTATATAAAAAAGCTTTACAGAGAAAGAAAAGTTTTATTTCCAGTCTGGCAACCAAAATAAATGTGATATAGGTTGTATTAAGTTGCACAAATCCTGCAGCAAGAGTGAAAATAATGTAAACTTGTAGCTCATTAAGTTTAATAAAATAAAATTGAATGTCATGGTTTTGAGATCAAAGGTAGAGAAACGGGAGAATTGTCTGAGCTTTTCTTTTATAATCAGTTTTGGAGATGATTGAAAAGCAGACGAGCACACTGGAGTTGATTGTTCAGTGCTGGTAAGGCTCCCACATTCAAACATTGCAAGATCATACACAAGAATGAATTTTAACCTGCAGAAAGCTGGAGGTGGTGACAAGAAGGTTAATAAAGAAAGAAGGGTGAAAACATAAGCCAAATTATGGTTGAAACAAGCGTTATTTCACAAGTATTGGAGCATAATTTTATAATAACATAATTAACCTGTGGAACTCTCCACCAAAGAGTAGAAGTAGGATTAATTACATCCAAATAGTAATAGCTGGCATAATTTCACAGAAGAACAAACACATAGATTAAAATCACAAATAAGTTGAAGCACTTAGTAAGCACTAGATGGGATAATGAAGGAATGTCTCTGTTCTGATGTCAGACCAACTAGCTAGATGTTAACAAGAGAAAGGCTATTGTAAAGAACTTGACAAAGAAAATAATTTGACCCTCCTTACAGAAAGATAAACTGCTTGTATATCGTTTTGTGGACCAAATGATTGGACTTTGCAGAAAAATGGGGCAAAGTGCAGTTAGGAAATTTCTTTGTTGCAGTCAAGTTGTACTGTGGATATGCTAAGGTATAACGTTTACTGGAGTGAGGACTGTGCTTGCTGAGATTGAAAATAAAAATAAAGACATGACATTTTTATAAACTGTAACTTCAGACTGTTTGTAAGACCTAGTTTTAGTTAACAGTGCACTGTACAATGGAGTTTCAGCAATAATATAACTATAGTTATAATAAGTGATGAAAAGTAGAACAAAAGGCATTTTAATCACTCAGAAGAACTACATTCTAATGCACTGATCAGAGGTACACAGAAAAATTTTATGTGAAGTGGATTAAACAAGACATCCATTTTCATAGGATTTTCCTCTGTTTGAATAATGACTTTTTCTGTCCCTACAAGCCCATGCTAAACTAAACATTTCAATAACCATTGCAGTATAAATTTATCTCTTATTTCTCCTTAGTGAGGAACAGGAATGTATCTCTTTGTTGTGGATAATCCTGCCAGGAAAGGTAAGAAGTTTTAATTGGGCATTACCTAATCTGCTGATCTAGAGCAGGAGGTTTTAGAAAAATACAGGTTGCTGTTTAAGTACTCCAAAGAATTTTCTGAACTGTTTGATGTGAAAAATTAGGTGTGAGTCTTTGCAGGAAGACATGTGAAGGGCAAGGAACAAAGTCTGTGCTCTGCAGCACAGCCTGATGTCAAATCACAGAAAATGGATGTTTTCATGGCATAAGGGCAGTGCTGTATTTCATAATTTTGAAAACAGCTGTTTCTCATAAAAGCGGCATGGCGTAAAAAAAAAAAAAAACACAAAACTAAAAAGAGGAAGAGGAAGAAGGAGAAGGAGAAGGAGGAAGAGGAGGAGGAGGAGGAGGAGGAGGAGAAGGAGAAGGAGAAGGAGAAGGAGAAGGAGAAGGAGAAGGAGAAGGAGAAGGAGAAGGAGAAGGAGAAGGAGAAGGAGAAGGAGAAGGAGAAGAAGAAGAAGAAGAAGAAGAAAAGAAGAAAAAAGAAGAAAAAAGAAAAAAGAAGAAAAAGAAAAAGAGAAAAAGGAAAAGGAAAAGAAACGGAAAAGGAAAAGGAAAAAAGGAAAAGGAAAAGGAAAAGGAAAAGGAAAAGGAAAAGGAAAAGGAAAAGGAAAAGGAAAAGGAAAAGGAAAAGGAAAAGGAAAAGGAAAAGGAAAAGGAAAAGGAAAGGAAAAGGAAAAGGAAAAGGAAAAGGAAAAGGAAAAGGAAAAGGAAAAGGAAAAGGAAAGGAAAAGGAAAAGGAGAAAAAGAAAGAAAAAGAAAAAAAGAGAAAAGAAAAAGAAAAAGAGAAAAAGAAAAAGAAAAAGAAATAGAAAAAGAAAAAGAAAAAGAAAAAGAAAAAGAAAAAGAAAAAGAATGGTTCCTCTCTTAGAGCCTGAGCAGAAAAAGTGGAACTGGAGGAAAGACCACTTCCCTGCCTCCCTATTTCATTCCATAACTGCTGGCAGCAGATTCCTGTGCTTGTAGTTGTGTTGTAGGTGGGCCGTACAGCAGTACCAACTTGTGTCTTTGGATGGCAGCAGCATCTTAAGGACATGATTCAACCGAAATGCCCTGGTTTGTACCAATTTCACACAGCCTGGGTGCCACTGGCCCTGGTGCTGAGCTCGAGGCTGGTTGAGAACGGACCCAGCTGACACTATGGGGATGTTTGGGAGGCCTGGCAGGAAGGTGGGAACCTTCTTTCATGGGACTCAGAAGGACAAGGAATCAAGTCTTGTCCAGTTGCAAGAGCAAGAAAAGAGTTGTGTAGTGATTGTCTTCAGCATTAACCTGTCATTTTTATTAGGCCCAAAACAATCAAAGCATTCTTGCTACCTTCCATTCTGCCTGCAGCATGACATAAATTTTAATAACAAGAGATTAAAAAAAAAAAAAAAAAATCAAAGTACTACAAGATATTGTTAAAGAAACAAAAAATATTGCTGAAATGTTACTAAAAGGATGATTTCAACAGTGCTTTTCCTTTTTTTTCTTCCCTTTCTCAAAGAATTGTTTTTGTAGCTTGTCTCCCTCGGGCCAAATTATCATATTTATTCACTTCCACTTCCCTTCTTACCTGGGGTGTTACAGTAGCAGAGGTTTAAAAGGTCTTCACAAAATTAGTTCTGACCTGAGTCTAACAGGAAAATAATGGTAAGCTTTTAACTGGCTCCAAGCAAACCTTGAAGAGATTTGTCCCCTTGTATTTGAACCCCCAGGGTTTACAAGCTAGCTGCAGATCTGATAAAAAGTTCATTTCAAAATAAGCTTTAATAAAATAGGTCTTATTCCAGCAGCAGGAAAATCCCAAAGTTAAAACAAAGTTTGAAAGGTCTGTTTCCTTCAAATAATAATAAAAAAATAGATATATTTGTAATTTAATGTTTAATTGGAACTTTTATGTGCCGTACATGACGACAATGGTCCTAAAGCCTACATTTTTCAGAAGCTATTTTCTGAAGAAAGCATTTCAATGTATCATTTTTATATAGCCAGAGTGTGTTGTGTCTCATTATGGCAGAATGGAGCTTTGCTTTCATGCATTTTTAAAAGAGCTTATAGTAAACATAAAGAAGTTACAATAATATTTGTATTGGCTCTCTAAATCAAAACCAGGGTCCATAAAACTAACTCAATTCTCTGCAGCCTTTGAATCTCCTCCAGTGTCTGAGCTAAAGCTTCATGGCAAATACTTGCTCTGTCCCACCATGGGCTGACTCGGTCAAGCAAACACAGATGCTGTAATCTCTAAGAGGGATTATTTTATTCTTTGTAAGAACAAAATCACAGACCTTGCCACCAAAATTCCATCCACTATGTTAATACAGATCAAAACCAAGAAGGTCAAGATCTGAGGCTTTAAATCTCCCAGTGAAACAGGCTAACAGCTCAAGGAAAAGTTTTCCCTCTGGCTCAGCCCAATGTCCTTTTGAAAATATGAAACTCACAGTAAGAGGGACACTATGAGGAAACAGACACAAATTCCACTTTGAATGATGAAGAACTATTTTTGGGACATTTCTACTCACACAGAAATATGGTTGGCTACAGACCATGCTGTTTTCTTATTGTAAGAAAACCCTCATTTCCTCAACTTAGAGACAACAGCAAGGACAATAAATGCATTTAAACTTCAGATCACTGATGTACAGTAATTTCCCAGTTGCCATGGTGAGGGACAGATGACCTAAACAGATCAGCAAGCAATGTCAGGCAACAACTCTCAAGTGGAAAAGTTGAAAATTGCTAAAAGGATGCTAAAGGCATTATCAGGAATGTTTGTGTTCCAGTATTAATCACTGAATCTTGAGTGGTTTAATAGGAAATAATGACTCCTTTAAAGACTTTTTAAAACTAGATTTTGCAGAAGACAGTTGTTCGCCTTTTGAGCTTTCTTTTCAAGAAAACTGTGACACTCCTCTTTTTAAAGCTGTTTGAATGCAATGCATGTCCATAGCTTTTACAAACTTAAGCTGATCATTAAGCTGACATGTTTAAAGTATATTAGGGCAGGATTCAGAGCTAGATTAGGAGGTAAAGATAGTCATCTTCTTGAGAGACAGTCTTATCTCCCAATGATTTAGTGGAGAGACTGTTAATGCGCACATAAATGTGTTGTAATTCCAAGGTTAATCTCATCCACCAGAGCTTGACTGAGCAGCCGCTGTGGAGAATTCCAGCATGCTTTGAGAATAAAGAAACCCATCAAATATTTGTGATTCCTCCAGAAGGAGGCAAGTAGGTTATCTGTTACATATCTCACTTCTGTGAGATACACTGGACAATTTAAAACAATTTAAAACTTAGAAGTCTCTTCACAGCCTGGTAGGCAGATGCTGCTTATAGTATGTGGGGCATGAGGATGGGATGCAGAGTTCATTGGTACTGGCCTTGTCTGGCTCCCAGTGCGCTGGATGGGGACCAGTCCCATTGGAACAACAAGAACACGCTATCAGCCGCAGTCCAGAAAGAAGATCCAGTCCAAGGCATCAGTCCAAGGCTCTGCCACGACCTCTCTGTAGATCACAGATTCTTACAATCATTCAGGTTGGAAAAGACCTCTGAGTCCAATCATTAACCCAGCACTGCCAAGCCCATCATCAAACCATGTCCTCACGTGCCACAGCCACACACCTTTTAAATCCCTGCAGGGGCGGTGATTTCACAACTGCCCTGGACAGCCTGTGCCTTGACAACACTTTGGGTGAAGAAATTTTCCCTAGTATCTAACAGAAACCTCTTCGAGTACAACTTGAGGGCATTTCCTCTTGCCCTATCCCTCTAAACTGGTGGTTGTCAGCCTGCACATAGAAGAAAGGAAAACTATTGATGCACATCTCTCTCTTTTCACACATGTATATGCAACCCTTAAAAAAACTGAAAACCAAAAACAAACTCACCTCACACATAATTTTAGTCAGAGTCTCCCTCTGGCTCAGACTTACAAATTTTGGGATTGACAGAATTTTTTGGTTGTTTGTTTGGGGGTTTTTAAGAGAAATTTTTGTTTCCCTTAATCTTTTATTTATTGGAACACCATCTGAAAGGTCCAGCAACAAATTAGACTGACAGCTAAACAATATAACTCGATCTGTATAAAAGTATGTCAAGTATTTGAGGGGAACAAACTGAAGAAATAGCTTTTTGAAAATATATTTTGCCCCTTGGGAGAAATCCATCACCCTTGAAGATCCTTTAAGCAGTGAGGCAGTGTGTGGTTCAATAAAGCTTTCTGTTATAGTAACATTTACCCTGCACTGATATTTAGTACAAATTTTTTTTGCCCTACAGGCAAATTGCTATTAATATGACAACATAAACATCAAACATGCAAATAGAAAAATGTAAAGTCTTCAACTTTCCAAAAGTTTCTTAAAAAAATACTTAATTTGTACACATCCATTTAAAAGCATAACCTATACAATCATTTAACAGGTGAGAGTTGGGGTGGGTAAGGTCTAATTAAATAATAGCATTTCTGTGCTACATAAATATAAGTGTGCACTATTAATTTGGGGGCATGAAATCATATCCTTCATAACACTCTGTAACTTAACATACCTCAAAACATCCTGATGTCAAAAAGATATAATATTCAGGGTTAGCTCGTTTCAATTTATTTGTAAATAACAATCTTTTTCCTTGCTGACATCTGCCACAAGAGGGAGAGATGAACACAAAATAAGCCATTAAATCAATTCTACAAATTTGAGGTCTCTAAAATAAATGCTGTAATAGATTTAATTATAGGACATGGTGTTCTTTTGAAAGACTGATATTTAAAACAAAAAAAAAACCAAAATAAATACAACATTTTGGCTCTGTAATGTAGTATTTTATATCAGCCCATTACGAAGATGTCAAACATTATCTGAGCTTCCTGTGTCCCTCTGAAAAATGAAGTGCTTTTCCTGATGGCATGATAATTGCATTCTCAGAGGGTGCAGGATTTAACTCAATGTCCTACCAGCACTGTTGTGGATTACACTGCAGCAAACACAGAGGCAAATAAATTTCTTCTCTCTCTTCCTCTGGAAAACAAAGAAGGGACAGCACAACATTTAAAGGGATGAAGCAAAGCTTAACTGACTGGGTCTTGGAAAACAGAAGGGATTTGCTTTTGCTTTAATATATGTACACTTGTAACATCAGGCTCTGCCAGTAGATAGAATTTGAAATAAAGAACTCTGAACTAAAGGGTTGCAGACTTTCTGAGTTAAAGATCTAGATAATGTGAAAAAAATATTGCTTTTTCCCAAGAATAATGAGAATAAAAACAATTTGTGAGAAGGTGCAGTCCTATACTATGCGCTCACCCTCACAGACTCATGTTTCCGAGTTAGACCCTCACTGGAGCTCCATGACTGAAAGTGGACAAAGTAGAGTGCTCCAGAGGAGAGGAGTAGTCTTTTAGAAAGAGTTAAAAATAAATCAGATCTGTGAGATATTATCTGACAGAGACGATAGGAGAATCTGACAGAGGTTTGCCAGGTGTGGCCGTAGTTTATGACCAGGCTCATGAGATCCATCCATTGCAAAGCAATTTTATTCACATTTACTCAGTTTTCTCCTGGCATCATGATTCCCACTCTACCTGTCCAAACTAAAGTTAATCTTTTCTTCAGCTTTAGAGGACCCTGGATTTGGGACCAAAAGATGGATGCTAATTGTTATTCTTTGTTATTAATTCCTCATGGTGACAGCACTCAAAAGACTGTGTTCCAGGCTAAGAAGACTGGAAATAAAGAAAGGGAACGCCTTGCAGTTTTTTTCTGAAGACCATACTCATTCATGGAATTTGTCCAGAAATAATGCCATGCCCTCCAGTACTCACTTTTTGACTGCAGTTATCTGTGAGCACTTTCTTAATGTGACAAAGTGCATTTGAGAACAAAACCAGCTCCAAGTTCTCTCTTTCTAGGAAATTAGGTAGCCCTGATTTTCAGGCATGAAGAGAGAGGTCTGGACTAATTTCTGTTGCCATGTCAAAACTCACTGTTGGTGAAGTAAGGTGTGGCAGCAGTGAGGATGTTATCCTGCTGTGACAGAGCAAACTGGGAGATGGACGCAAAAAAGTTGTGATTTAGCCCCTCCTTCATCAGCCACCATCAAAAGTTCCATATTATGGAAGAAAAGGAATTTTTTTCCTAGTTTCCTAATGATAAACATTTGACCTGCCACAGGTTCTCCCTTTGTATTTTCTAGGCAAAACAGCTCTACTTTCCATGGACACTGATGCCTCTTTAAAGGAACAGTTTTCCCTATTTTTGTAATTTTAAAAATCTTTTTTTTCTACTGGAATATTTTTAACTTGTGCTCTGCTAAATAATTTTGTTATTTTGAAAGCAAACCCTTAAGTAACTCACACATATGTTGTCAAATTCTTGACTATTGCTCTCTGGCTCTATTTTTCATCATCTTCAAATACACATTCTGTCATTTGCACGTTTCCTCACATCCTTCTATACTGCCATCAGACAGGGACTTTCTTTCCCTTGCTACAATGTTTGTTTCTCTAGTGAGAATTTTTCATAATTGACTATTGTTCAATAATCATCAACTAAGAGCCTTTTTCACCATTTTAAATAATCTTCATCTTGCTACAATATGTTTTTGTTTAAATGGACTCAGCAAACAATAGGTAATGAGAATTGATATTCTTGTTAAAATCAAAATTACAATACGTCATGTTTTTTTGTCTACCCACAGCAGTTACAAAGTCAGTCTAAGACCTTCAGTCTCTTGGTAATTTTCATTCAGTACCTATCTTTAGATGTCTGTGTGTTGTCTATATAAATATGGAAGAGTTTAGGCGAGTTCTGGTGGAAAAGGATTCAAAAATTGATTAAATGCAGTGAATTATTTCTTTCCAAGGCCTACTGAGTTAATCAAATGCATTGTCTACTAGGAAAGTATATTGGTTTTATCATAATACAGGATCATAGAATCATGGAATGTCTTGAGTTGGAAGGGATCCCCAAGGATTCTTCCTCTTTTTGTTCATTTCACTACAGCTTACTTCTTACATTGAGCTTAAACCCCTCATTTTACAAAATGCAGTTTGGGATAGCTCTCTTTTAATTTGTTTCAATTCAATATTTATTAGCAATATTTTTGCTCTGGTGCAGACAATAAAAAGACATGCATGAAACAAGCAAAAAAATTACCTAATACAGCTGTTGGGATTAGAAGATCATATAAAGCTAAATATATTTTGTGGTACTGTTTACCCATGGGGTTCATCTAAGCAGATGAGAAATAAAACAGATTTTTTTTTTTTTTAAATGAGCAAAGGACTCCATTTTATATGTGTATCTTTATGTTTATTTTAAGATACATTGAGGAATTTTATAGATAAAGGATGATATTTTAATAAGTAGCTAATACAAAAAAAAATAAATTAAGAAAAAATAAAAATAGGGTATAACTTCTCCTTGCTAAAAAAGAGACAAGAAGGGAACACCTACAACAATTTTTTTTTGTTGTTGGATTTTTTTGTGAAGGAAATATAAGTTTAGAAAATTCATCATTTTAATTCATTGCATCAAATCCAGCAAAAATTTGTTCTACAGTGAGATAAAGACATAGAAATAGATAGAGTGGACTATATCAACTGAACATAAAATCCTGCAAAATTTCCTATAATACAACCATTTGTTTTCTTTTTCATTGATGGTACTAGAGGAATTTAGAAGTTGGCCCTAGGCTGTGGCCAAGCAGATTCTACTTCCCCTTGAAAGGCAGAAGCTGAAGGGCTCTGCCATATTGTGACCTTACCACAAAGTTTACTTATTGGTCCAATATCTCACAAAAAAACTCTGTTAATTCAGACACCCTGACTTAGACTCCATAGAGTTCCCTTGAGCTGCAAAAATAATATTAAAAATACACAAAAACAGCATCAAGCTGTAAAACATTCACTTTCAAGCAATGTATCTTATCTCTGCCAAATCTAAAGGTCTCACTTCAAAAAGGCAAAGCAGAGGTAAAGGGCAGCAGGGAGGCAGGAGATGTTTCCGTGTAAGAATAACACTGCACTGAGGGAAATTAAATGGATGATGGAATGTCGTGAGGCAGTGTGGCCCTGGAGGAGAATGTAGATCGATGTTTCCAGATGTAAACCAGAAAGTTAGTTCCTAATATGCATTCATATTCAACTACAGTTTTGAGAATTTTTCTTTATTCCTTTCTCTTTTTTAAGTATTTGAGCAACTGTATGAGAAGTATGCTGTGCTTTGAGATAATATCCCTATATGAAGTAAATTTCAGCTTTGGTATCTGCATAATGGCTACTTTAAACATATTAATGTGCCATAGAAATCAAAGTGCCAAGTGAGAGAAAAAATAGCATACAGGTGACATAAAACAGTGAACAGAGTGAAGAGGAAAGATACTGAGATTTTCCCAACAAATTAATATTTAATAAGCTACTTACATTGATTATGAATGAGCTGCAAAGTTGCAATTTGCAAACTTACTTTTGTTTTGCTAATTAGGCACGAAAAATTAAAGTTTTCATTGTGTGGTGACACAATGACATGGAAGAAAAAGAAGTAGCTTAATAAGGATAAAAATAATATCTATATCTCCAGCACTCTAGTCTTTGACAAAATACTCATATTTCTGTATTTTTTTTGTTATATATTGTGTGGAAGTCTGCAGGAAATTCTTTCTGAAAAAGAAGTATGATTGTAATTGCTGTATAGGGGCCTACCAGGTTTGTTACAAGAGCTTTGAAAGGCTCACATAATTAGTGTTTGTAAATCATGTTAGTATAATCAGAATGCAATTACAGAATTGCAAAGTGTTATTATTACTATTATTATTATTATTATTATTAGTATCACATCAACACATCCATTAAAGGCATACAAAATCACATAGTAATTCAATATGAATCTTTTTGACTTATAAACAAACCAATTCAGCTTTTGCTCTTGCAATTGATGATGATGGCTGGGATGGACAATGACTGAATATTATGCAGCATATTTTTATGGAAACTATTCACATATTGAGTGGAATAGTGGTTACAGTGTCATGTTCATGTACTCTACTGATAGAAAAAATGCACTTGTCATCACAGTTTATGAAATACAACTCTCATCCACACCTATTTTAGAAATACAAGAGCACAAGTACAACCTTATCATCCTCATGTTATTTTCTATGACCAATTCTGTAAGTTTGTGATAGACTATTTAACTGAGGCATTCTTAAGAATGTAGAAGTTTGATGTGCCATATCACAACAGAGAGGAAAAAGCAGCTTTTTCTACAACCTGGGTCTGCATTTTCCAGTCCTTGATCTTGAAAGAATGAGCCCTTTTAAAGAGATTAAGTCCTCAGCCAGTTTAGACTAACTGCAACAGCAATACTCCAGCACATCTCTGTTTGTGGTCACCAGCAGTAAAACTCAACACAATGGGATATACATGCATCAGCGCCTGAGGCACAGAATTGATTGATATGATAGCTGTCTCCAGTGTGTTCCCCTTCCCTAAAGCAAGATTGGCTATTTCTATATAATTTCTGATGGACATCTCTCTAATTTTTTTCTTAAAGACCACTGATGTTGCAAAAACCACAGCCATCTTTTGCAATCTGTTTAGGATTCACAATCTACTTATGATGACCCCTCTAATTAAAAAAAAAAAAAAATGTACTTGATATTGAAGCAGAGTTATCTTTGCTGTAATTTAAGGTTGCTACTACTTCTCTCCAATAAGGTTTTTTTTAAAAAATCTAGAATATTATCTACATAGCTGCTGTTTTAGTCAATTGTGATCTATCTAGTGCATATGGTGTCTTCTTCCCACAAGTCTTTATTGAACAGCATGCTGGGGTTTTGCATCAGTTTGATAGTTGAATTCCATTTTTCTCTTCTGACAGACTAACTTTTTAACTCAGTGTGATCATAACTTTTATTATGCAAACTTTGTCAGATGCATCAAGCATTTAGGCTCTCTGCACCCAAGGGAACCTTGAAGAATTTCTCAGAAGTAACATACATTGCTTTGACTTGCTGTTTTCGACAAATCCTTGATGGATGCTGATCATCTCCTTATTCCTTTATGGTTTTATATGTCACTGCTTATGTGCTCCATCATTTTTCTTGGAACTTAAACTACAGTGACTGACAATGCCCAGTTTGCCCATTTTTTTCTTACATATATAAGAAAAAATACATCCTTAAATAAATAGAGATATTTGTATTTATATTTCCAGACATTCTCAGACTTAATGACAGAAAGATTTCTTACCTATTGGCTTAAATATATTGGACTTGATTGAGTAGTTTAACTTTTTCTATCCCTTGGATATTATTCCATTGATGCTCAAGAAATACCAGGGTTTCCTACCTTATAATGAAAAAACTGAGATTTTTTTCACAGAATCATAGAAACACAGAATCATTAATGTTGGGAAAGAGCTCCAAAACCATCTGTGACCAGTCTGTGACCAATCACCACCCGGTCAACCTGACCATAGCACTGAGTGACATGACCGGCTGTTTCTTGAACACCTCTAGGGATAGTGACTCCATCAGCTCCCCTTTCAACTCTTAGCAACCATTTCTGTGAAGAAATTCTCATGATGTCCAACCTGAATCTCCCTGGTGCAGCTTAAGGCCATTTCTTCTTGTCCCATTTCTAGTTGCCTGAGAGCGAGCCTGACCCCCAGCTGGTTGCACCCTCTTGTCAGGGAGTTGTGCAGAGCCACAAGGTCCTCTCTGAGCCTCCTTTTCTCCAGGTTGGGCCCCCCACTCCCCCCAGCTCCCTCAGCCACTCCTCATATTCCTTGGTCTCTAGATCCTTCCCCAGCTACAGCCCCTCAATGTCTTCCTTATAGTGAGGGGCCCGGAAATGAACACAGGATTTGAGATGTAACCTCACCAGTGCCAAGGTTCAGTCAGTGCCCTGGTCTTGCTGGACAAACTATTTTTGATAATTAGTCAGGATCTTATTGGCCTGTTGGCCACCTGGGCACCACTGTGCTTGTGTCCAGCCGCTGGCACCAGCACCCCCAGAGTCTTTTCCAAAGGACCCTTTCCAGCCCCTCTGCACCAGCCTGGAGCTGCAGGGGTTGGTGAGACCCAAGGGCAGGACCCGGCACTTCCCCTTGCTGCCCCTCACACCACTGGCCTCAGCCCATGGATCCAGCCTGTCCTGATCCCTCTCCAGAGCCTCTCTGCCCTCCAGCAGATCCACACTCCCCATAAGTTTGTGTTACCTGAGAACTTACTGAGTGTGCACTTGATCCCCTTGTCCAGATCATCAATAAAAATATTGAACAGGTCTGGCCTCACCACCAATCCCTGGGGACAGCACAGTGACCGGCTCCCAGCTGGATGTGGCACCATCCCCCACCACTCTCTGGGCCCGGCCACCAGCCACTTCCTAACCCAGAGAAGAGTGAACCTGTCCAGGCCCTGGGCTGCAGCTTTTCCTGGAGATGCCGTGGGAGACAGTGTCAAAGGCTTTGCTGGAGTCCAGGCAGACAATCCACAGCCTTCCCTCATCCACCAGGCAGGTCACCTGGGCTTCAGAGGTCATGATGGTTAAACAGGACGTTTTTTTTTCTAAATGCACGTGCAACTTTTTGGTGAACCTTTTTTCCAAAAATGACATAATGCATCCTGGCTGTCTTCATCTATCAGTAATTTCTTTCCTTCTCTGTCAGAAGACTTCTCCTTGGTATATATATCTCCTGTTGTCGTCGCAATCTGTCTGGCTTGGCTGTGCCAGATAATGAGGTGTTGTGACCTTCCTAAAAGCGTCTCCAAAACGAAGCCACTCGACAGGACCACCACACACGTACACACACACACACACACGGATAGCTCCTTAAAATGGGTTGACAGCAAAGAGGCAGGAAGAGTCCTCATATATAGAGTTCCACAGGAGAGGTTTATTGCAGCCACACCATAAGGGGTTCCAGGGATGAAGACAAAGAACACAGGAGGGTCCAGGTTTATATACGGGAGCAGGGTGAGCATCAGAGACCAATGATCTGAGGGCATGAGGGCGGTACACAGGCAGGACTAGGGAATGGGAGCCAGTGGGAAGCTCTGAGGGAGTGGCGATGGGGCAGGGGCCAGTGGGGGGAACAGGAAGTGGAGAACTTTCTAGGACAGGGACATAAAAGGTAAAAGGGGCGGAGAGGCCCAACGGCCAACCAGGGAAGCAGAATTGGGGTACATTAATGTAACAGAACAGAGAATCCTGGGGCAAGCCTCTTTTGTCACCCTAACCTAGGTAGGCTCTTTTGGTACTAGGGACTGTCTTACCAGTGGACTCTTTGTTCCTTGTTCCGTAGGCTCACAAGCCTTCACGGTTTTTAGCTCATTGATCAGTTAATTTCTTTTGCTTTTATATTTGCATTTATTTCCACACAGTCATTAAATATTTTCGTATTTGTCTCAAGGTTGTTTCCATTTGCAACATATTTTGTCTATTCTTATGGTTTAGATTACTGATGAGCCAAATATAGTATTCAATTTTTTATTTTTAATTATTCCTCAAATTTCATAGCAATTTCTGACTATACATCTATTATTCTTTACAAGAATTACCTTGCTTTGACATATTTTTCCCATTTTCTCAACCTCCCCATAGCCCTATTTACAAAGTTTAGCAAAATCTGTATTAAAAAAAGAAAAAAATCAGTTTCCTCTTATTTGTCTTTCCTATTCTACCTCAGGTCAAAATGTTTTAAATCTCCTACTGCCACTAAGTATTTGGATGTTCTTGCCATTTACTTACAAAAGCAACTATGGATTGTTCTCAGCTGCTAATCAAATGGTGCTCAGCAAGAGAACATCTGTGTTCCCTCTTTCCTTCAGTCACTAGCAATAAACCTTCAACAGTCTGTCACTGTCTGTAGATGAACCTCAAGAAAAGACATCTGCTACCCATAGATAAAGCAATGCCTTTAATGACATGATAGAAGTAAGTGGATCTGGAGGGTCTGCTCTCTTAAAGATGAGCATGGAAAAAGTTTATAAATATTTCAGTCTAAATTCTACGGTGCTAGGTCAGAAAGATGAAGTAGGAAAACTCAAATATATTGCATAAGGCAAAATAATAAGGAAATCCTCAGCCTCCCTTTTTGCTGGATAGGTCAGCTCCTGTCATTTTTATCCTCAGTTCACCAACTTGCAATGATGTGCAGATTTGCCATGAATTTGAATTTTTCTATACAATATATTTTTCTGTAGGCACTGATACCTCTCACTCATGGATCATCTTTAGCCCACATATTCCAGAAAATGATCCCAATGTGAAGAGTTTCTTTCTGCCCAGTCTCATCTGGTCTCAGGGAAAAGGAATATTTTTTCTCCTTCCAAAGAGATCTGTTCAACCACAGGATGCACCAGTGAAGGATAACACAAACATTGACAACCCTTCTAGCAAAACAGAACCATGCCAAATGTCAAGACAGAACCTTGACGCAAGACTGAGACTTTAGTGATAACAGAATTTTAACTCCTGACTGTATCAGTCAGACTTCTAGAAATTCATTGTCACTTTTGAGCTGTGTAATGTCATTTTTAATATTGCCACCCAGTCACAGAAACATTGATTTGATGGGATCCCTCCTGATGTCATCCTAGCCTCCCACCTGAAGCAGGACTATCATTCAACAAGTTCTCTGGGAAACACATTTCAGTGACACACTGCCCACTTCTAGTCAGGAAAATTTTCCACATGGTCAGCCTGAGTGTAATAAGCCACACTTTACTGCTGTTTGATGTTGTTTTACCATCTTTCCCAAAAGAGAAGAGTTTGGCTCCACTGTCTCTGTAACTGCTTCTCAGGTATCTGCAGGTTCCTGTGCATGTTGGCTGTGACTCTGGAATGCCTATCTTTTCTCTCTCTCATTGATACTGAATCCTTAAAGGCAACCAGGACAATATTGTGGTTTTGGTCTCAAATTCCTGCCTCCTTAAGGTTGGAGCATTATCACTGGAATATTCCTAGACCCGATTTCTCTGTGTGGTATGATTAGTTCCTTTACTGATGTCACTCAAGACAGTCTGGACCAGGCCACTCTCTGCTTCAGGAAGAAGGTAGGAGGGTCTGGCCATGGATGTAAGACAGGTATTTACCTTGTTTTCATGGCAGACTAAAGATTATGATTCATTCTATTTACTAGCATATAGTCAAAAATGCCTGCTGAATCATCTTTGCTGAACATGCAGGCAGTTGGGAATTTAGCATACATTAAACCACCTTGAATGGAAAAAAATGTTGCTGCCAGGCCAAATTCTCACAATTCAAATTTCTGTAATCTAAGCATGTTCTGAAAAAGATGCTCCTGTCAATCACCTGGTATTTAAAGCAAGTCAGCTGTAAAGCTTCATCAGTATTAATTACAAAACTGTGGAGGCATTAACTGCTACTACTCTTTGTATGCACATGCAGCAAATATTTAAGACATTTCCCATGTTTGCTTAGGCAGACACACTAAAAATAGCTAGGCATCTTCCAGTGAAATTCCCAAATATAAACTAAGTGATAAAATTAATAATTGAACAATATGTATTGCTGGTTTGTGGTCACCCTTTTTGTTTATGGATGCAAGACGACGCAAAAGTTGAGTTTGGAAAAGGTGAATAAAGCTGGTGAAGTTTCTAGAGGGTAAATCCTGTGAGCAGCAGCTGAGGGAGATGGGGGGGCTCAGTCTGGAAAAAAGGAGGCTCAAGGGGGACCTTCTGGCTCTCCACAACTCCCTGACAGGAAGGGTCAGCCGGGTGGGGGGGCGAGGGTGTTGGGCTCGTCTCCCAGGGAACACGGGACAGGATGAGAGGACATAAACTCACGTTGCACCAGGTTGTCTGCCATGAGGAATTTCTTCACAGAAACGGTTGATAAACACTGGAAGATGCCCAGGAAAGTGGTGGAATCCTCTCATCTCTGGAGGTGTCCAGGGAATGACTGGATGTGTCACTCAGTGCTCGGGTCTCGGTGATGAGGTGGGGATCAGTCAAAGGTTGGACTCAATGATCTTGGAGTCTTTTCCAATCTAAATGATTTTGTGATTCTGTGAAAAGTACAGCTTAGGCACTACTAATTATCAAGTGACAAAATAACAGTGTGAGATTCGTTTTATTTGTGTGCGTCAAAGACTCTTATGGAATAATTATCAGAAAGTCTAATTATTTGTAAAACAGGCCTACCTTTATGGTGAAATAATGAGCCCTTTTACAGGAAAAATGCTACTCTGTTAACCTTTTATTGCTGAAATACACTAATGATTGAACATTTCAGACAAAATAGTCTTATATTTTCTCTTCTCCACAAAATCATGTTCCTATGAATTTAACAAGGACAAAATTCAAAGACAATGATAATATTGCTGATATAGTCATATAGTCATTGATGCAGACACACACAATTGGGCAAGATAATACTTAATGGAAAGAATAATTTGCTTATTAGTTTCTGCAACAACTATAAGCACTGAGAAAAATAAATGAAAAGATACCATCCACTAAACCTCCTGTCTTCACAGTGCATGGTTCATAAAATCTCTTGTTTCAGTGTGAATGTATATTTCTTACTTTTAAAGATGATAAAACAAAACAAACTGAAAACTAAAATGGTAAGCTATATAAGGAATGAGAAAAAAAACCCCAAAGCCTTGAAATTTAAATACAGTAATTGTGTAAACTGATTGTACTTCAGTGGGAAAAATTACATGTTAAATTCCAAAATCTATACAGAATATAAACAACTGCAAGGTCTGAATATGTCATTAGGACGTTTTGAATGAGAAAGGAACCATGATATATAATATTAGAAAGGTTAGTAATACACACTACACTGGAGTGCTGAATCTGTTTCCTTTAACAAAACCAGGAGTTTACCAAGAAAGCTGATCTCTAAACCTAATTCAAAACTGGCCTGTCAATATTTTTAAGGTGGTGTTTATCATCTCCATACCACTTGGTTCCACTCAAAATGAACCCAAGGGTTCATCTCTATTGGTGCCATAGAGAAATACACTTAACAGTTGCAGCAAGCTTACAAGGGTCACCTGCAGAGAAGTTAATGGTTTAAAGGAGCACCAGGTTTGATCCAGCAGAACTATTTTTCTCTGTTTAGAAAGTCTGGGGGTGTGAAAACCCAAAATAAATGCCTAGGAATATGAGTTTGGTTCTTACCTCGGTCATCTCTTTACAATACACTTAGAAAACTGAACAGCCAAACACCTTTTAGGCAAAAGTATGTGTAAAATAGTAATAATTTACTCAGTAGGAAATATGAAGACAAATTCCTTTTTATTTGCAAGCTAATTAAAAATATTTGAATTAAGTAATTATTAAAATAAAACTATTGTGTAAATGGAATGCTAAACTAATTTTTTTATTTATTCTTAATCAGTTTTCCAGTGTTGTACATAGCAATATTAAATTAATGAAATTTTGTTTGCGTTTTTAACAAACTCATTAAATAAATAAAGAAGGAGAGGAGAATGATTTAACCTCGGTAGACCTGGGGATTATGAAAAGACATGCAGAAATCAAATACTTTAAGTTAATTTTTATATTAGTACTGTTAAATTGGCATCAACCCATGTTCAGTTCTGTCATTTAATTTAAAAGCAATTTATTTTGCTAATCTGTTTCTATTTTGAAGAGAGAAATAAATAAAAACCTAGTTCTGCCAAATGCACGGAAGAGTTTGGACCAATACAGTTTTATTTTATTTTTAGAATCGTAGAATCATAAACATGTTTGGGTAGGAAGGGACCTCAAATACCACCTCATTTCAACCACTCTGCCATAGGCAGGGACACCTTCCACTATCCCAGGTAGCTCCAAGCCCCATCCAACCTGGCCTTGAGCATTTCCAGGGGTGGGGCAGCCACAGCTTCTTTGGGCAGCCTGTGCCAGGGCCTCACCACCCTCACCCCAGATTACACCTGGATTACGTTGGAGCAGAGTTCTTGCATAAAGGAGCTTTTTGTGGGTTTGTGGTAGCATGACTCGCAGGCTGCAATCGTTCCTAGGGATTATTAGCAGTCTACACACTCACCCCTCACCACCCCCCTTTATTTCCAATAGAATGCAAAGGAATTTCTTTCCATAGAACAGCACCAAGTCTAGCAGAAGGCAAATAGCTCACAAAAAAATTCCCCCATTTCATCAAAACATGTAACACTGACCACATTCATTATTTAGCTGATAAATACAGTATCTAAAATAGAGATATAGTGCTTGAAGCACTCCAGTTGATTTTGAAGTACAGCACAGCTTCAGAATGTTTCAATTTTTCTATATTTTCTAACAGCTGAGATTTTTATTACAGGTAAGTGAACCTAACACTCATGAAATGTGTCAGATTTACAGTACTGGAAATGAGAAGCTTTCAGCTTAAACGAGAGAAGAGCTGGAGTGAGGGAAGAGGCAGAAGGAACGTTTTGGTCCCTGAGGGATATGCCTCTGCTTCTTACTCGTCTCTGGAGGGAGCAGCACAGCACTGGGGCAGCCTCCCCTCTCCTGCTTCAGCGACCACAGCATTAGTCCATTGGATTCTGCAACTGTGAGAAAAACAGTTATGTGCACTCAGCTTCTGATCTCTCCTTAAATATTATCAAAGCTAAAAAATGCATCAAATCTGTGTGTATCTTTGCTGAAGTTTGTCCAGACTCTTTTTATCAACACTGCTGTTTTGTGTTAGTTCCAACATACCAAAGCTACTGACCAAATCAATATAATGTTACTGAGTCCTTCCCATGAAAACTTGTCTCCAATTATATTCACCTCTCAGAAAAATTTCAAAGATAGAGAAATGTTTATGAAGTACCCATGGGAGGAAAATGTAAAATAAATAAGAAGAGGAAACAGAAAGTACATCATCAGAAGTCTCATAACCTATTTTTAATTAATTCTTCACTCACCGTACTCACCATCTTAAATTACCATCTTTGTCTGAGGATACAATCGTTTTAGGCTAAACTTGGAAGTGATATTTAAGGGTTTTAAGCTTATACAAACTCTTATTCAGAGCACAGCCAACACTGGAAAAGGTAGCAGCAGTGTGACTCACAATAAAATTTACTTTCAATATCCCATGATATTGGTAAGTGTCTGAGTCAGAATGTACAGACTTTAGTCAGTTAATATTAGGCTGGCAACCCCAAAGGTGATACAAGTAATACCACCTTTCCCATTTATTCAGATTGCTGGTTCAGTTTATTCCAATAATATAACCTGTTAGGTCATCTCTGGAAGGATGAATGTGGTTATGAGAAACAGAACTGTGTCAAGAAATCAGCATAGATATAAAAGTTAGAAACTTCCTCGTTTGATCACAATCTTAAGAATCTCTGCGCTAATACTTTTCTTGCTTCATAGAAATTTTATTTCTGGAAACATCCATATAGGCTAGCAGCAGCTAGGTTAATGACTGTGTTGGGAGCTAGAGTTGCATAAAATTGTAGAATGCCCTTGGTTGGAACTGACCTCTAAGATCATCCAGTTCCAACTCCCTGGCCATGGGCAGGGACACCTTCCACTAGGCCATGTTCCTCAGAGCTCTGTCCAGCCTGGCCTTGAACATTTCCAGGGACTGGGCAGCCACAGCTTCTCTGGGCAACTGGTACCAGGTCCCCATCACCCTCACAGGAAAGATTTTTTTTTCCTAATATCCAATCTAAACCTGTTCTCTTTCAGCTTGAAGCCATTCCCCCTTGTCCTGTCTCTCCATGCCTTTGTAAATAGTCTCTGTCCATCCTTCTCATATGCTCCCTTCAGGTACTGGAAGGATGATGTTCATATATGGTGGTGAAATTGTATCCATGACTTCAACTTTTTCCTCTCATTTCTCTGCTTTTCTGCCAAAAACATATCAGATTTGAAGAGCTGATCACTTTCCACTACATATATACATATATATTTGAAAATTAAAGAGAACACAATTACTGTTGAAGAGGAAAACAGAACAATTTATATGGTCTCCTGGCTCAAAGACCTTAGAGGCCTTTTCCAACACACAGGTTTTGTGATAGTATGAAATATGACCAAATGGAGCCCTGGAGCCAGCAGATTCCATGGACTCCTCAGGGGTGGAGTGGAGAAAGCACAGCAGGCAGTAGAGACGGAGAGAGAAATCTCAGATGCTTAAAAATAAAAAATCAATATACAGTAATTGAATTTAAATAACTAAAACCACTCTATTGTGATTAGTTCACATATTTTCATGCTTTAATCTGTGTACTTCAGTATTCCTTTTGTTTCTTTGTTGGTATTTTCCCCCCTCAGGTACTGAAATTATACCTGATTCTTTCTGTACTCGGGCCTCAAAGCATAAGATCACACCACCTCTGCTGTTCAGAGAAGTATCAGTCACATCAATTTTATCAGAAGGTAAAAATAAGCAGAACCTTCATAGGAATTGTCCAAGGACTTCCAGCAAATCAACTAAAACCTTATTAAATTAATAATTGTTACTTATCACAGCAAAAACTTCTTATTCTGAAGCATAAGTATTCTGAAGCAGAATCATGGTGCCAGTAGAATTCTGCTACCTTTAAGATGTAAAAATTTTTCAATAAATTGCCAGGAGTAATTACACTAGACTGTAGGATCCTATAAATGTATGAACGTATAGTTACATATAATGGATAATTTATTTTTAGCTACTTATATTTACTTATTTTTATGTCTATAAAATGAAAATTTTAAGAAAAGGAATTAGAAATTTGGACAAGCTCTGTGGAGAGACAGCTCTAAGTTACTTGTTTTGGAATGAAATAGCAATAATCTCACTAGAGAAGTTAATTCTCACTACGATGCCTGCTTCTAACAGTTCAAGTCTAAGTATTTTTGGTACTTCTTTTTCTGTTTAAGTTCTATGTCATGTTTAAAATGGGTGACAGGGAAGAGTCTTTAAGTAGCCACATGGAAATACACCTGTACTCAACTGCAAATAGAGGTACAAAATGATACAGGCTGGAGTTGAGGAGCAAATGGGAGTCTGGAGACCAGAGCAAACCAGGTTTCTGATATCATTAAGCAGACATCTTTCTATACATGGTGTTTATATCCCTTACAGTACAACTATACTTGAAACAGAAGTGGTCAAAACAGAGAGACTGTGATATCAGATTTGTTAGAAGCAGAGAAATCTGTGATTTCAGATTTGTTAGGAGCACAGCTCCGTGGTAACAGATGGATGCCTTTCCTATGTGTAGGAGGAAATAGCTGGAGCTGTGCCAGGGAGGTTTAGGTTGGACATCAGGGAAAGGTTCTTCCCCCAGAGGGTGTTTGGGCACTGAACAGGCTGCCCAGGGAATGGGCACGGCCCCAAGGCTGCCAGAGCTCCAGGAGCATTTGGACTGTGCTCTCAGGCACAGGATGGGATTTTTTGGGGTGTCTGTGCAGAGTCAGGAATTGAACTCAGTGATCTTTGTGTTTCCCTTTCAACTCAGGATATTCTGTAATTCTGTGAAACACAAAATGGTGATGCATATTCACAGAATGCATTTCTTAATGGAGCATGGTTGACCAGATAGGTAAAAGACAAAGAAAGCTTATCCTTAGTCTTTCTTTTCAGTTGAGCCTTTATTATTTTGGTTATTTATCACTTTATACTTATTGCAGTAGTTTTCTGTACAGTGACCCTAGAATGGTGAAACTCTACAAAGATGCATCATAGAGAGCAAAAAAACATTATTTAAATTACTGTCCCTGCAAGACCAGCTTCCAGACTTGCAGCTATGAAGCAACCATTCTAGTGTTAGCTGGACCAGCAGGAGATGCAATCTCAGAAGTGTTTTTAGCATTTCCTCTTGGGGGCTAAGGGACCTTGCTGTTCCAAAGGCCTGAGCACCATCTTTGTTTGCAGTGTGTGTCACAGGTCAGTAGAGGTTACCTGTTAGCCAAACCCCACACAGAAACAAATGGACCAGATTTGCAGATGACACCATTCTCTCTAGTTCTTTCCATAAAAGACATTTTAGAAAAGTCACACCTCTTTTAAGATGAAGTTTAATCTGATTATAGACTCTCTAGAATGTACCCTTGTTATCTAAATACATCCCTCACTACAGATCAGAACGAAGTTTATTCGCAACCTCTTTTGAGCTTCAGAGGCTATAATCTTAACTAGAGCTAAACACAAGGGTGATTTTTATCTCCCACATTCATTTAATTAAACATGGTTCATAAACTTCCATCATTAATACTAAATCACCATGAAAAATCTCTGTAACATTAAATTAACCTTTGATTCTACATTTTTCCTTTTATGCCATATTTGATAAATCTTGCAAGGGGATTAATGAATATTATTTAACTAGAAACAAACAGCTATATGCAAAGTACAACAGGAAGTACAATTTCTTGCTGTATGAGTCAGAAAATAGAATTACAAACAAAATGCAGCTGCAGGCAGGAAGATGATTTTTAGATGTATATTGAGCTTCTTATAGCATGCTATTTTGTGATGTTCAAATAATTCTAGTTCAAATTAAGTAAAACCCTCAATGTTTAACTACAGATCATTTCATCTGACTTTGTGTTTATCTCTGACCTATTCATTCTATGTCAACCATGTTGTCCTTCATCATTGATTGCTAATGATCACTGATCATCATTACCCTTCAAGATGGAAATTAGTCTCAGTTTTTAAAGTGAAATTCAGCCCTTTTTTCTTCTAGTCACTATTTCTTGTTATGTCTCCGGCAAAGAAAAAAAAAGCCTGTTATGTACTATGGTTTTTGGTCAGGCTTACAAATTGTACATGTCACAGTCAACCTTATTTTAATAAAGTAATTCACCTAGACTCTTACAATTTCCACTCAAAGGTGTATTTGGTGCCAAAGCAGTTTGTTCCTCCTTTGCTTCATCACCAGTTTGTAAGTTCCTCTGTAAGGCACAAACACACAAGCTCCATGAAATATGCCATTTCCTGTTTCAATACTGCCACACCCAGTCCTAAAAATTCCACTTATCTGCTTACTGCTCTCCTTCATTATTGTCAGAAATTTTTGCCACAAGCCGGCAAATAAAGTGAGAGACAGAATTTTCCTTTTGTCTTTTCCTCTTAGTACCTAATGCAAGTGCACTTCACTAATTAACCAACTCTGAACACTCTGCTAGATAACCTGGTCCTTATCATAGAATAATAGACTTTTTAGGTTAGAGAAGAAATTTAAGATGATATTGTCCAGTCATTAAACCAATGCTGATAACCCCACCCCTAAACCATGCCCCTAGGTATCAGATTTACATGTATTTTAAATATTTCCATGTGTGGTGACTCCACCACTGCTCTGGGCAGCCAGTTTCAATTCCTGGACACCCTACAGGTAAAGAAGTTTTCCCCAATATCCAATCTATGGCCTCCCATAACTTGAGGCCATTTCTTCTCAGTCTATCCTTTGATATCTGGAAGAAGGAACTCACCCCCACCTCACTGCAACCTCCTATCAGGGAGTTGTGGAGAGAAAGAAGTCTCCCCTCTTCATGTGCCATACCATCTTTTCTAGGAAGGTTTTTTTTTTTCCTGCAGCAATTCCTTTTTCAAGCAATTAAATAGGTATGTTGAATGTTAGGGTACCCAGCGATTACTTTCCATTAGCAAACACTTAAAAGTTTTCCATTAGCAAATTCAGAACTCATTTAATATGAAACCTATAGATACTTGTATTTTTTTTAAATCACCTGCTCATTTGATGTAAGTCAAATGCCACACCAAATTGTACATGTATTACATATAAAGAGCTACTTTTATCAACCAAATTTGTAATCTTATCAAATAATGGAATCTAAACTATTTGACAAAACCTATTTTCCATAAAACCACATTGACTGGCATGAATGAGAGTCCCTCTCTCTGATTCTCTATTAATGGAAAATCATATTGACTTTTTCATTATATTGTCTGGGTGTGATGTCTGCGTAACTGGCCTATAATTACTAGGACTGTTTAGCTCATTCTTTTTGAATATCAGTACTACAGTAATGCATTTTCAGAAATCCAGGTTTACCTAAAACTCATTTTTTTCTTAAGAGAGACTATTTATTTATTTTTATTTATTTTAGTGATCCACTCAAATATTCCTGGGTGCAATTCATCTAACTATGCAGAGTTTATATGTTTTTATTTTGGATAGATTATGAACCTGGTAATGGACATGCCTTACCTGATACAGGCATGTCATTCTCTTCAGTGATGATGCTGAGAAAAAATTTTTGTTCACTTATTTTTATTTGTTATTTTTATTTCATGTTTTGAGTTCTGTATCCACCATCACTGAAACAGGATGGCTCTGTAAACGAATCAAATTTTTCTTCATAGGGAAGTTCACATTTCCTAAACATGATTTTAAGTAATATTTTTCTTTCTATACCTTTTCTTGTCATCAATTTCATATGCAATCTTCCCATTTATGTTTGTGTATGTGTTCATTCAATGATAAATAAAATAATAATGACAAAGTTTTGGTTTTCGGGTGGAATATTTGAATTCTGGATATTCTTGACAAATGTTGCAAATGATAAACTGGGAACTGATATTTTTGTGATCATCTTGGGGCCACTATTTTTAATTTTATCATTGGTCTTCAAGGGGAGAAAAACTATTCATAGGATGAACTAGGAAATAGAAATAAACATCCTAATGATATCAGACAGAGCAAGGGTATGCCATATGACTTGCAACTGTGCTGCCCATTTCTGTATAATTTTATTCAGGGAATTTATTTAAATTGTGATGAAGAAACACAGATGTAAAACTTCTACACATTAGATCTCATCTAAACTCAGTGTAAATGCACAGTTCATCTCTGAAAGCTCTTGTAATTGTCTCCTCCTTTTCTTGAAAGAAGAATAATTTATCTCATGTTTGTTAAATGGAAACACTGCATAAGTATGCAGTTACTATAACAACAACTGCATCATAATTTCATACCCTGATTTACCCTCACAAGGTCCTTAATAGCCATCTTTTGTTACAGTAGACTGGAGATTATGACTGAATTTTCAGATGCCCAGAATGTGTATATACAGCCAGAGGGCTGTGCAAGGACGCTGTTCCAGTGTATGAAAGGAAGTAAGTTTGAGACTCTTTCTTCACTCTCCTTCCCTGCTTCCTGCAAAGAGAGCTTCCTGCCTCACCATCTGCCCTTTTCCATACCATGAATCCCTTGCCGTGTCAGAATCCATTGACAAAGTTGTGCTCTCCACTGTGTTTGACGACTGGTTTGTTACACTCATCTACTACTTGCTTAATTTTTTTCTACACGGAGCACCCACAACATCCCCGTGCTTCTTCCTCACCTGCACAACTGGGCTGCAGGGCTTTGTTTTTCCCAGACGATTCTGACCACACCCTTGGCAGTCTACACAAGACAAAAGGAAAACTGTCTGCTCCAGAGTTCTCCCAGCAAGGAAAACGCTTCAACCAGAGGAGGCTGTCAATATTCACCACAAAATATCCTGCCTCAGGTATTTGCATTTTAAGGCGTAGCAGCTCTGGTCTTTCTTTTCCTATGTGACCTTGTCCTAGCTGCATCCCAGCTTTGTGGGATGACAGATCAGGCTCATCTGCCACATGGAGTGGGTCCACAGGCAGGAGAGACAAGTCTTTGAGACAAGGCTTCTTGTGAGGCAACCTAAGGTGGGAATGAGATATAAGTGTGGGAACATTTATTTCATTTATTTCAATATGGTTTCATCTGTTCTACCTAGGCAGATCTTTTTGGAAGCTCTTCTTTAAGAAGGTTTGAGTTAAACTGCTGGGTTATATGACTATAGGGGGGAAAAGTTTAGGCTTATTTCAAAAGGATCTTAGGTCAGCAGGGTAGTAGATACAGTAACTGAGATACTCTAGAGAGCAGTGCTATTCACTCTTGCTCCAAGCATGCTGAGCAGAGAAAATAATGTGGTCCTGAAAGCCCTGCCAAATTCTGTTTTCACTCAATCTGTCATGAGCACCCAAATGCCATTCCCAGGGCCCAACCTCTCTTCTCACTTCCTTGTATTTATCCTCCCCCCCACACTTTGATGCTCCTTCCCCTCTGACACAGAGTTTGTCACTTCACAGTCCACCCTCTTGTTCTCTGCTGTTCAGTCTCCCACCCCTCTCTCAGAAGTTATGTACATCTATTTTTATGTTTTAACACTCCAGTTGTGCTGATTTCCTGGTGTGCTCAGAGTGCTGTTCTGCAGAACAGGAATCCTCTTCCTCTGACAGGGGTGAATTGTAGCATGTCACAAGCAAGTGATGCAGCCTTACAAGACCCAGCTGTGACCTGGCTTCAGCCAAGCACTGAGAGCAGAGAGGTAACACAAAAACCTTCTCATGTCTGGCTTGAAAAGAAACTCACATCCTCAGAAAGTCTTTGCCTGCATACTCTTTGTTTGCAAACCAAGTCTTCATTTTTAGCTTCACAACCCCCAAAGGATAGGAAATATACACATAACAGTAATAGTCAACAGTAATAATGAGGATAACTACTTGAAGTAGTTATGAATCATGGACAATATAACGATTTGAAGTGTGAATCAGATCTGGGCAAGGAGAAGTGGTTTGTCAACTTTTTTAAACACTCTTTCAAGGGCAGGATAAAATCTTGGGAGTATCTTTGGAGTATTATCCATACTCATTTCCCCTTTCTACAAAAACTCAAACAAGCATTTTGATTTTGATGTTTTTAAAAGAAAATTGTTCTGTTTCTGCTGCAGCTATAGGTTGAAGTTATATTTACCTAAGATGACTAGTCATGTTACAACCACAACTTTTGAGGGCAGGAATAATTTCAGCACAGGGCAAAAAGAGAAAAATTACCTGTTATTTTCAAAAATTCTGAAGTTGCTGTAATATGGACTGGATCACAAACCAAATCTCACATGATATTCTAATGCTGTAGAATGTTTGCAAACAGCATGGTAAACCTCCCCCAAATCACTGATTTCAGGCTGCTATAAACGATTAATTGTTCAGCGCTTATTGGAATTGTAGTATCTTATATATAAATATGTAAGATTTCTCAGCTGTGTCACTTGTCAGTTCTGTTTAAGGATAAGGCTGAGTTGACAAATGGGTAAGATTCTTCCCTGTTGGGGTCCCTCCCCTGCCATGAAGCCCTGAGGGGAGGCACAGGGTTTCCCTGCCCCTGGCCAGTCTCGTTCCCCATTGGTTGTTTTGTGTTCCCCGGCGCGGGGAGGGACCCTCGGGTCCCGTGATTGAGGGTTCCTGAGGAGAGCCCCGGCCATGCGGCTGGAGAAATAAACATCTCTGAAACATCTAGCAAGAATCTGTCCATATATATATTTCTTTTCCACGCGACTCCTGGTTTGATATATGCGTGTTACAGTAATCCCCGCTGTAACAACTGGTGGAAGAATGCGGGCAGGACACCGATCCCTGAGGAAATTCGTGAGTGAAAAACAACTCTAGGCCTCTCTCTTCTCATCTTGGTTTGGCTATTCTCTCTGGACTATGGAAGAATCGTGGGAAATGGGGCTCTCTGAGCCACAGAAAAAAAATGTATCTAGAAGTAAAAGGAATCCTTGAACAACAAAACAAAAAAGTAATGCAACCGGGAGATGTAGAACACTTCTTTATGTGGCTTTTCAAAAGGTTCCCCTATATTTCCCGAGACTTACTTTTTGATATCGAACCTCCTGAATCTTGTGAGGGGTGTTTCTGGAACGAGATCTGGGATAAGGTATGGGATCAAAGCGAAGCTTTCCGTGCATATCTTATAATCAGGGACGCTCTTGAAGAGCATTTGTATGGTCCCATTACCCCTAAAGCAGAAGATCATACCTCTCCCGTGGCCGAGACCACGTGGCGGCCACCCCAGGAGTGTATGACTGCAGCCATGCTGGTGGAGGTGCCTGCGCTGGATGTGCCCGGCCCCCTCGGGAGTGCGTGCCTTACCGCGGACCCCATCCCTGTCTTGGGGTCCCCGGCCACTCGACCGCGAGTGAGGGAGCGATGCCGCAGGCGCCGCGGGTGCCGTGGGCCACGAGCAGCCAGGAACCGGAGGTCAGCGTGGCAGGCCGCTCTGAGCGACTGGCTCGGAGAGCCCTGTGGAGGGGGAAGCGGCGGTTTCCACAGTGACACGAGAAGCCGCGCAGCGCAGCGCCGAGCCGGAACGGGGCCGCTCTCAAAGCAGCGTGGAGTTTGCGGAGCGGAGCCGCTCACGGGGTGTGGGGCCAGCGGCGATGGCAACGCGGGGCTGTGCAGAGCCCAGACAGGCGCCGGAGCGGGGCCGTGCAGAGAGCGCAGAGCGGCCGCGGCGCGGGGGCCTGACCGAGACGTCAGAGTTGGCGAGGCGGCGGCCACGCGGGACCGGCACCCACGACAGACACGCAAGCACGTGATAGGAGACGTTCTAGCAACAAAAATCACAGGAACTGTGAAATGGTACAATGTAAAAAACAACTATGGATTTATAACACGAGATGGTACAGGGGAAGACTTATTCCTCCATAGAACTGCCATTAAAAGGAATAACCCTAAAAATTACCTGCAAAGTGTAGGAGATGGGGAAGTTGTTCAATTTGATATAGTGCAAGGAAAGAAGGGTTTACAAGCAGCAATGTTACTGGGCCTGGAGGTATTCCTGTCAAAGGCAGCCGTTATGCACAAAATTATAAACAATATCCATTCCAGCAATTTCCCTACCCACAGCCTAATTTCCCCTTTTACCCTATACCCAATATGAACCCTTTCCTAAGTTTACCCTATCCCCAGTTTATTCTTAATCCGTTTTTCACCCCATGGCTTCCTTATACAGTTCCATTTCCTTACAATTCCTCTCCGATGCCAATGGGGGGATGAAAAGGGGGAGGGAAGAAATTAAACACTCTCCTGCCTCAGTTTCCCCACAAAGCATGCTCAGAGAGTTCTGTCTCCCTTCTATCAGCCCTAAGATGTTCCAGAGAATCTGTTTGGACATTTAAAGACTCAGGAGGGTGGCTTGTTTTGTTTTGAAACTGTCCCTGTTATGTTTATCCAGTTGTCTTCATTCTCCTTTTATTAAAATAAAACGGGTGAGATGTTGGGGTCCCTCCCCTGCCATGAAGCCCTGAGGGGAGGCACAGGGTTTCCCTGCCCCTGGCCAGTCTCGTTCCCCATGGGTTGTTTTGTGTTCCCCGGCGCGGGGAGGGACCCTTGGGTCCCGTGATTGAGGGTTCCTGAGGAGAGCCCCGGCCATGCGGCTGGAGAAATAAACATCTCTGAAACATCTATCAAGAATCTGTCCATATATATATTTCTTTTCCACGCGACTCCTGGTTTGATATATGCGTGTTACAGTAATCCCCGCTGTAACACTTCCCCACAATCCTTTCCACTGGTATTGATACTCGTTTTGGTGTCCTTGCTCACTAACTGTGTTAATATTGGGGGGTAGAAAAGAGCAAAGAACTTTGTGAAGGGACACTGATTGCATTTACGTGGCTGAACTCCCTATCCAGTTGCCCTATCCCCAAAAAGAAAATAAACATCCATGATAACTTCTGGGAAAAATCCCTGTCCCTTTCTATTTTGTAAACTGCTTTAGCACTAGCTGTAAAAGTACAAACAGTCACAGATCAAAACCATGCTGGTGTGCTGGCAATTTTTAGCTTATATTCCTGAAGCATAAACACAGGGATTTTCACATGAAGGTCCATGGGTAAAGAACCATTAATTTGGAAAAAATAGCATTAAAGTGATTTTGCTGGAAAAATTAGCAGTTATTTCATCTTCCAGTCAAGTCCTAGTCAGGGTCATTGACCTTACTTGGTATCAGTGGGCTCCATGGTTTTTAAAGTTTTTTAGTATTTTCAAGTGATGTTAATTAGATATGGGTGAGCTCCTCACCCCCCTTTTACCCACTCTTAACAGTATTAATCTTGAGATTTATTCACTTAAATGTCCTTTATCTTACATAGAGGGTACTTTCTCTCTCCCTGTTTAATTTGAGCATCCTTGAAAGATAATTTGAAAAATTTCTTAAATACCTTCAGGGTTGTGGAGCATGTTTTGCTGTTTTCCTAAGCACCTGAACTTCAGCAAATCCCATAGTCTTGGTTACTTACCCATTTTTCTTAGCCTGCTTTTTACAGTTCTGTATCCTTTTGTATTGCCATGGTTTGACAATAGGAAATTATTTTATTTGCTTTGCATGCATATTAACCTGCAGGCAGCAGCTTTGCATGTAATAAATGATTCTGTCAAAGAGAGACTTGGACAAAACAGAGTTTTCTGGTAATACTCATTTCATCTAAAAAAGAATTACACAGCAAGCAGACATTTATTCCAGATCTAACTGCCTATTCATACAGTTCAACAGACTGTCAGATTAACTGTAATGGTGCCTTCTGGTGACTGAATAATACAACAGTCTGTGCCCTCTCAGTGTTCTTTTCCTGTTTTTGTTTAAGTGGCTGTAAGAGGTGTATCTATGTTCAGGTTTTGGAAGTGAGGAGTTGAAGGACTGACCTTTGTTAGAAGAAGTTGATGTTTCTCCCTACCTAAGTCTCTTTTAATTTAAAATAAAATATGAAGCCATAAGGGTTTTACTAGTGATGCCATGATGATTTTTTGCCTTTTCTTTTATACCCGTTATACCTTTTTACAACTTCTGTATTCTTAGTGCTTTTTGCCTACATTCTTGGACTTGTTTGTCAAGCTAAGAGACTAAACATTTTAAAAGCTTCGTAGCCAGGGATCAGTGTGCCCCAGACCCCAAGGTCCTCTCCAGAACACATTCTGTAAACTCAGATAGAACCATCCAGGAGAAGGCTCCTTGGGGAGGGGGGGCTCATTCAAGCCTCTCGCCTCTCATTGGGGAGTTTTTGATAGATATGCTAATTAGTAACACCTATAATGTTATACCAGATCTTTTGGGGGGGGCATTTTGTGGAGTGCATTTCGGTGCATTCAACCTGGACGTGTGTGCCTAAGGATCCTTAAAATAAATACCAAGGTAAAATCCCTTTTCCCCTTCTAAGCGTGTTTGACTCTTGATTTTAAGCCCAGGAAAAGGCATCGCTAGGACCTAAAAAATATCAATATCTTTTCCCCAAGTAGAGTCTGTGGTGATAAGTGATAAGCAGTTCCCCTGCCTCTATAAGACGTTTTGCCCATGAGTCCAAGTAGTTGAGCAAAGTCTGGTTTGGCTTTGAGCAGCACTGGCAGAATGAAGTGCCTCACTTGTAACTCAGTGATTTTGACATAGCTTTATCTAACCTGGAAAAGGGACACAGACTCCTCATCTTTTCCCCCCATAACACAGTGAGCAGCTGGGTGAGCAGTAGAGTTAAGACATAGCTCTTGGAAACATAGTGATTGCTTTTCCTTGATACAGAGAAGTGAATTTAGTTAGTTCAGTTTTAACTTAAGTACTTCCAGGCCAGACTTACATTTTCTGATTATTTAAATGAAAAAAAAAAAAAAGAAGTACCTTTGTAAAGATACATGTAGCTGTGTAAACCATGCACACACTTGAATAATACATATGCATTTTATATGTGATGCTTTTTAAATTCAAGAGAACTTACCTTACAAGTTTTAGACAGAAGAGAATGTTAGGTCTGTCATTAAATTATTTGAAAGCAAAAAATAACAATTTAGACAGACAAAAAAGAATTGCCACACAACACTTTACTGAATCACAGAATCATGAAAAAAAATTACGGTTGGGAAAGACATTTCAAGTCATGGAGTCCAACCTTCCACCTGGCACCATGCCAATGTTCATCACTAAACCATGTCCTCACTAAGCCATACCCACATGTGTTTTGAACACTTCCAGAGTTGATGGTTACACCACTTCCCTGGGCAGCCTGTTCCAATGCTTTACAACCTTTCCATGAAGAAGTTTTCCCTAATATCCAACCTAAACCTCCCCTGAGACAGGTTGAGGCCATTTCCATTCATCCTGTCCCTGTTCCCTAGGAGCAGAGCTAAATTCCCCCCTGGCTGCCTGCTCCGGTCAGGGAGTTGTGCAGAGCCAGAAGGTTCCCCCTGAGCCTCCTTTTCTCCAGACTGACCAACCCCTCTCCCTCGGCTGCTCCCGGTGCTCCACTGCCTTCCTCAGCTCTGTTCCCAACTCTGGACACGCTCCAGCCCCTCAGTGTATTTCCTGTATTGAACAAGAGGAAAGAAAGGGCAGCAAAGTGAACAACAAATCCAACTAGCCCAAGTACTTCCTGGTCTGTTCCACTGTGAACAACTACCCATTTGACTTCTAATAATTACTTTCTGTATAATTTGGCAATCGTCATTTCTTCTCCAACTGAAAGGCAGAGAAAGCCAGTGCAAAATCCTCTTCACCACAGAGTCCCTGAGAGTAACAGGTTAACAGTGCAGGAGAAGTCTTTATCTTTGGTCCATAATAAAAATGAAAACACATTATTAGCTTAGACAGGATACAGGTTGCAGAAGAACACAAACAATTGAGGAGTTGAAGCTCATATAGGCTTTCAATGAAATTTAATTTCTGAGTAAGGTTGCATCTTGTTTATCAGTTGAGATACGTTGTCCTAACCTGTACGTTCAGATTAATTTAAGCAATCTGTGAATTCAAGACAATTTCAGCTAATTGCCTGAATTATAAAAGACAAAAGAAAATAATATTTCTTTACTGCTATTTTTAAATGGAAACAGTAGGGGTTTTTTTACCTCAAAATACTTTATAATTACTAAAGTAACTCAGAATAAAAAAAAAATTCAAATATTTTTAGGTTAGTTTTTCCAATAATTTTCTTATGGTGTATACTTGGCTTTGTGCACTTACGTTCTGTTTCTGACTGTGGGCTGCAGAGAAATTGGCTTTTGATTGCACAAGTTTTTTTTCTGTGTCTTATTTCCTCCTCACACTACTTATATGAACTGTATACGTTAACACAAATGCCATTTTAATTTTACCTAATGCAAAAGGTGATAAAATTTTCTGGTCTGAATCTTATTCCACTTTTTATTTTCACCTAGTGCTCAAATATAAATAAAAATATTTAGTTCAATTAAAAAACAGACATAATTTATTTTGGAATAAAATTGTTGAGAACATTTATTTCAGATTTGTAAATCAACATTCTCCTGAAACATTGAAATCAACAGAGTTTCCTCTGGTTTAGTAGAACAGTTCTGATTAAACTGTAAAGAAGGCTCCAGCCTTTGCTTTCCAAATCCAAGAGTGATAGGTATTTATAGGAAAAGACAGTTTCCCTGCCTGCTGCAGATATGGAGTCTTATACATACATAAAACATAAAAACACACACCAGTGTGCCAACGGGTTTTTAATTATTCATCACACTCAGTACACAGAGTGTGATAACATTTCTGAAGTCACTTTTTCGTTTGTTATAGCAGGTTTGCTTAATGAATGTTCAGCATTTGTTTGCAAAGCATGAATGCAAAATGCAACAAAGTAAGATTCTTGTCAAAGACCATTTAAATGGTAATGCCAGTGTTGCAAAAGGTGGTAGCCTGTGTCCCTTATACAGAATTTATTTCTACTACCCCTGCATAGCCTGCTTGCTAAGCTGACTGATTTACCACTCAGTGATTTGGATTGACTGAAATTTTTCTAAATTACCATGTATTTTAAGAGGTACATACATTAAAGGTGTGCTTGCACCAGGGTGTGCAAGCAGGGAGGGTGTCTTTCATAATTTAGGAGTTGCTTAGTGTTTTTTCCCTTCCTTTCAGAGGACTCCAGTAATTTCACTTTTATTTATACCTGTGGTATACAACTCAGAGTTTTCAAACCCAAGGTATCTCATAAGTGACACAATTTAATTCCAAAAAAAAAAAAAGAATGACTGATTTTTAATTAAATTAAATATTTTTATTTATATTTGAGCACTAGGTGAAAATAAAAACTGCAAAAAGATTCAAACCAGACTATTGTATCACCTTTTGCATTGGGTAAAATTAAAATGGCATTTGTGTTAATGTATACGGTTCATATAAGTAGTGTGAAAAAGAAATAAATTCCTTTTTGACACCGAGTGTCTGTGCCATCACCCAAAGTTAAAAGTCTCTTCAGGAAATGAGATACAGGAAATTTTCTTTTTCAATACAGATACAATATTATGTCCAAAATGCATCTATGTTTATTGCCTGCTTAGACTACAGAAGTACATCTACAAAGGAGTTAATATTTAAGCTACATTTTAAGGGTCTGGATATAAAAATCACCTTATTAAGCTCACATTTGGTTGAACCTCCAAAGTACTTAAGGGGAATCCCTTTTCCAATGCCCCTCAGCCATCATTCCCTTAAGCTGCTGAGCACAGATGTACCAACCTCAATTGTTATTGGGGAGTTTATATCAACTGTGTCTTTGAAATTATCAGAGAGAAAAAAAATCACCATTTTTGTTACAGGTTTGGGATACAAAACGTCCTTTATAATCAGTGATTGTCACTTAAATAAGCAATTTCATGACGAAACATCTTGACTAACAACTTTTTTTTTTTTTTTAATTTTTGGGGATAAAACTCAGAGATCATTGGGGATTCAAATACTGATTGCTGGTTACATACACATTTTTTTCCTGGTAATGATAACTTTTTTTATAGGTGGTTAATTTAATTTTAGCTGTCAGATGAGATGTTTAGTGTAAATTAGTCATTGTTGGAGTTCCTGGTACAACAGAAAAAGAAAAGGATTCTCTTAGAGAGGGCAAAGAGCTCCTTTCAAAGAGCCTCTGGCCAACAGTATGATATACCTTCCAGAAGAGTTTCTTAGCAGACTAGACAGAAAGCTTACACTTATTTTAGATTCCAAAGTTAGGTGAAGTGATCCATTAATTTCAGTGCCTTTTTTATACTTAAAGGGTACTAACATCCAAATCTAAACTACCTGTAACTGACAAAAAGACTACTCTTCAAACCAGTTGTCTCAAACCCATTCTTCTTCATCAGAATTTTTTCATGGATATTTATTATGTTTACATAATAAATTGCTTATAGTTATTAGTTTGTCCTCTGGCACTTTACTGCTTCTGAGAGTTCTTTCCACACTTCCAGACCAGTCAACTGCATAGTTCAATAGTCATTTAATAAAGTTTTGAACCTGTTCTTCGTAAGGTGCAATACGGAGCTTGCAGGCAGAACTCACAACAAATATTTTCAAGAAAAAGGTTTTCACAGGGGGCACAGGAAAGAATGCTGTCATTAGAAGAATGGTTCTCAAATCCAGAATAAAATTTCTACTCTACTGAGAGACAGATCCACCTATCCTAGAACACTTTTTTTTTATTATGGATAGAATGTATGTGCATTCTGAATTAAATTTTGGGAAAATTCTAGTTCTTAGTTTAGTTACCGCCTTATTCCTTTGCAGTTTCAATTTTGTCCTTTCATTCAGTAAGTTCTCCTTCACTGGCTACACTGGGACTATTTTAGCTCTGTATTTCAAAACTGATGTCAAAGTTACGGCTGGCTCAAGTACGGACAAGGTGACTGAATCCCCCATCTAATCACAAGGTGACCAGAACCACTTCAGCTTGTTGTTTGTTGTTGCTGTTTCTCATTAGCTTTTTTTTCAAAGTAAGTCCACTCCTACATTCAGCTTCCTTTCTAGAGGTTAATCTTCATGAAGCATGTTCTCCTATTCTGTTTGAATGCTAAAAATGGTCCACAAATACTTCTTTTTCCTCTCAGCTTTTGAGGATATTCCAGTTCTATCTGTATCAAATGAAAAAACTCAGCAGTAGTAGGGTGCACTGAGATACAGGAATGTCATTCCAAGCACAAGAAGACAAAATAGGAGTTTGGGGAAAGCTCAATGCTTCCTACATTTTGCCATTCTAATATTTCTGCTTGACAGGGAACTGTAGCTGGCAGCACCACTCACGTGGAGGGGAAAGGGATGTTGGTCCCATGGAGCGCATGGAAATTTCTCAGTAACTGGTGGCTTCCTTCTGTAGAGGGAGCACATGGAGAAGGTCTGGATCTACCAAGATCAGGGTGCAGCTATCATTCCTTCACATTTCTGGTAGCTGCCTGTAGTACATTCTTTTTTAACTTTTTCCAGGACATCAGCAGCAGTGCGTGTAACAGCAGTTCCCAAATTTCCCCTCTCACCACATTTTTGAGTAATGACTCTATTCTTTCTCCTACCATGTAGCTTTACATCGTGAAATGTATAAACAGGACAAATTTTGAGAATTCATTTCCCTTCTGCTTTTATGCAGCCTTTCATTTTAATGTGATGTTTGCTTTTTCATCTTTGCTGTATGAACTTAAGGAAGAGAAGGAACAAATCTTAATTTATTATCAAGTTCACCAATTTTACACAAGCAAGGTTATATTTCCTATTCCTTTCTGTATTTCCAGAGATCTCTAGTCATGAAGGTATCTCTCACTCCGAGCTAATCTTTGCCAAGATTTCAAAAATATTGCCTTATTATGAACTCTGACACTGTGAATAAATAATTTCTTTCATTTTTTCAGGAGTCTATGTAGTTGAAAATTGCTACCAGCTCACTCTGCTGTTACTCTCCCAGAAAAGAATTTGCAAGCTGTTCAGTCTCCTAGCAAAAGTTTCCTGAAATTTTGCTTGCTTTCCTCTTGACTCCCTTCAACTGTTCAACATTTCCTTAGAAATTCAGGGACTCAAAAGGGATACACTTGCCTTCCCTTCTTAACTTCTCTGGTTTGTTCCCAGTCTTGGATACCTCCACAAAAGAGATGATACTGAAGTGAACTAACCCTGTTTGGGGTGAAACTGAAAAGCTGTTTTTAAAGGTTGTCTGTTCTCTGATCTCCAGAATGAAAAAGACTGGCCATACACTTCTAAAAAGTTTGTTTTCCTTTACATTGGTAAAGAACGTCTTCTGCTTCAGATTTCCTGTTACTTGTGCAAGAAGTTCCTGAGATAGCTTTTCCCTTTATGAATATTTTCTTCTTATTTTAGAAAATTTTAAGATTTTTCTTTAATTACCTTGGAGCTTAAAATAATGATCTGATTATTTTCCATCTCAACTTTTAACCAAGCCAGAGTGAAGAAACAATTATTCATTATTGGAAGGAACCCAGAAAATACTGTTCAGAAGAAAAACTGGTGGCTTTTTGATGTTTGTCTCAGATATTCAATATACTGTAGAGAATGAAGTTGCCCAAAGTAGAATTTCTGGCTAACAGTCAGTTCAAATTTGAGATTTCTGTGATGAAGAGACATTTATTATTCCTGTAGGGTCACGGGTGATGACTTCAATGTCTACTTCCAGAATAAATGTTAGAAGAATAACTTATTTGTGACTGATTCTGGATAGCATGTGTATGTGATGAGAATATATTAGGATTACTTCAGGTTGTTCTTCAGAAATTCAGCATATTGCTATGGAAGTGAGCTGGGTGAGCAGGAGAAAGAGAATAAAGTATTTGGGAGAAAAAAAGAGATTTAGTCTCAGGCTGGAGGAGGGATAAGGGATAGGAAAAGTAAAAATAGGGGACGCTTGACAGTGAGCTCTAAAATAAGCATTTTTGGGGCATCAATATGGATCTATCACTGTATGCACAATCCTTGGTAGTTTTAGTTCTTGCGTGAAACACGAGTTTGGGAATTCTTCTGTTTCTGAAGATGTCTAATTGCCCTATTTTCTGCATTCCCCCACAGTACCAAATTCCAAATGGCTTTGGGGCATCTTTCCCCCCTGACAGGGGTCTGATTCTTCCTGTTCTCTCCATATACTGTCTTCCAGAGGCAGAAGAGAAAACCCACTTCTCTGAAGTGAAATTCCATGGAGGATCTCAAATCCAGGCTGGGGCAGAGTGAAGATGGCAAATGCAAGGTGCACATCCTTGGAACAGAAGCATTGATTCTTCTGAGACAGCAATAATAGAACCAGCTCTGGTGACTGAAGCCGTTCAAACATTTAAAAGCTGCTGCTTCAGACTAGATTCATCTCCATGCTGTTTTCTCATTCAGCTGGGAACATTTCATGGAGATGAATTGGTCACTTCACACTTCTGTGAACCTCCTAAACTACAGATGGATGTGGAGAGCCCTTTGCTTTCATCCTTCTTTTTAAAAGTCCCTTTTTCAATACTGGCAATGCCACTATGAAAAAAGTAGTGTTTTGTGATTAATTTTATATTGTAGTACAGTGGATAATAGACTTCCTAAAGTTAGGCTGAAGAATTTCTGTCTTCTGGGAACTTTGCAAGCATTTTTAGTCTGGATGACTGGCAGGATTGTTTAAAACTTGTTTCCTTTGGTAGTGATTCAAGAAAAGTTAAGATTTTAGGGTAAGGGCTTCTGAAGCAAAGTCCTCCCAAAAGTCAAAGACATATATTCTATTATTACTTTGAATGGGAAGAAGTTCTAATTAGTGAGTTTTGTTGTGTTCCAGCTATTGTAATAAGACATGTGATTTGTCCTTTGCAGGCAGGCAGCACATGTGCCAACCTGCATATTCCACACGTCTTTAAGGAAAGGAAAAATACATTATCAGAAAGCAACTGTTGGTGCATTGCTAAAATCCATTCTGAATTTTACTTCTGGAAAATGCAAGAGGGTAGAAATGTAGGAAAGAAGGAAAAGAACAAAAAATTCTGTAGAAAAGATTGAATTGACTGGGTAGAAGAGGAGAAAGCAAGGCTACACTCATGTATTGGTGGCTTACAGGAATGAAACTAAGCAGAAATGGATGTAAACGGAGAGAAGATGTAAAGGTGCCAAGTGGGAGAAACTGGAATAGGTTTGACAGGTTAGTCTTGGAAGAGAGATACTAGATTACCTGTTATGGATTATAGAATGTGAGCGAAACTTCGCAGCAGCACTTCCCTTTCATGTTTTAGGATCTCCAGCAACGTAAGGATGAAGTACAGCTAGGTGGGGAGAGTATCTAGAGCTTCACAAGAGAGTTCCAAAAGTCCAAAGGAGCTTCACAGGTCTTTTTGTCTCCCTTCAGTGGAGACCAAGAGCTTGGGCCAAGGGCAGTTGAAGATCCCAAGAAATACAGCTCTTGAGTAGGCAGGTAGAGAAAATATCTTCTTCATAACCTCAAAAAGCAAAGAGAAAATGTTTTGGTGAACAAGCTGACTATCTTCTATGTCACAGCTGAAGGTAAAAAACCTGAAGATATGGATGCTGGTTGGCTGCAATTTTTTTAGCTAATGATATATTGTTTGCTTGTATTCTAATAGCAGAAGGAGCTAATTTTGATTAATTAGAGCATTATAAATTTGCCACAGTGAAAATTTAACCAAAACCAGAAAGAGTATTAAATAAAGTAATAATTCAATAAAGTCTCTTGTAGTAGGTATGTAATTTATTTTGTTGTGGGTTATTTCTGAAAGGTGAAATTTCCAAATCTCGGCATTTATCAGCATTCAGAAGATATCTATTTTAGAAAAAAAGAATTTAAGGAAAACCTTTTATGTTGAAGAAGCATGAATATAGATTCAATTTTCATTTAATTGCTTAAAAAATAGGTAAGTGTTTTTGATGGAATGTCCATAAGATACGTAAGAGACCCAATAGCATGTTCATGCCAGTGTAGGAAATAGCACAATATGAGAATGATATAATGAAAGAACCTGAAGTTCTACTAATGTGTTAATGAAGATGGTTGTGTTAGGTTTTGTTTGTTTGTTTTTGTTAAGATGTTTGCGATTCTTTGATAGATTTCTTTAAAAACTCCATAATCTCTAAAATGTACAGAATATTGGAAATCACTTGTCCTGCACATTAATATAAAACTACATTTCTCAGGCTTTCATGCTTGGTCACTGTAACTTTTTTCTTTTTCTCCTCTCAACACAGAAATATCAGCATTTTTTTCACTACATCTATCCTTAAGGTATTATATTGTGAGATAACCAATCTTTGCCCCTTTAGCCATGACAGAGAGAGAGAGTGCAGTGTAAAGCACAGGATTTCTCAGTGAAGGAGCTGTCTCACATTTTAGGGAAGCAGCATTGTTTGGTAGTTATAAGTTTAGGGTATGCAGGTTTTTGCTACTAAATAATGAAAAAAGAGGGTGTTTTCTCAAATCACCTGTCTGCCATTTCTTTAACTTCTTTCCAAAGATACCCATTTGTCAATTTATCTGAACCATACCTTTATCCACCACAGCACTCCTTACCACCTGAATCAGCAAAGTTGTATGTCTTTCATCTTGACTGAAGAATGTTCTTTTCCTTTCTCTCCTTCTGCTGTGAGTCATTAAAATATGAGGCAAACTTTGTTTTTGTTTAAGCCCTATACAGAGGCTCAGGACACCTCAGTTTTGCGGTGGTGACTCAATGCACAGTGACACTGAGAATTGTCTCCCTTCTACTGGGAGAAGAACCCCAATGCTGATGCTGCCACCACATAAATGGGTATTTTAGACTGTGTGATTTTTCTTCTAATGGTGCCATAGGGATAACTTCAGCTTCCCTCTCCATTCCCCTCCCCATAAAAGTGAAAAACAGTGCTTTCAGAATGAGAGTAGGTTAATTTATATTTCTTCTGGTAAAGTAGAACAACCTTGGTTTCAGCAGGAACAATACATATTATATAGAATCATAAAATTATTTGGGTTGGAATGTACCATAAAGACCATCCAGTTTCACCCCCTGCCATGGGCAGGGACACCTTCCACTACCCCAGGTTGCTTCAAGCTCTGTCCAACCTGGCCTTGGACACTTCCAGGGATGGGGCAGCCACAGCTTCTCTGGGCAACCAGTGCCAGGGCCTCACCACCCTCACAGGGAAGAATTTCTTCTTAGTATTTAATCTGAATACAACCTCTGTCAGTTTAAAGTCATTACCCTTTATCTTATCACTATACACCCTTGTGAAAAGTCCCTCCCCATCTTCTTTGTAGCCCCTTTAGTTACTGGAAGACCACCACAAGATTTCCCTGGAGAATCCTCTTCTTCTGGCTCAACAACCCCAACCCTCTCAGCCTGTCTTAACAGGAGAGCTGATCCAGCCTTCTGATCACCTTTTTGACATCACACTAATATTAATATTTTTTGAATCAGACTAATAATTTTTCTTAGTTCTGACTGAAAGGCAGTGCCAGTCCATGAGTTATGGTTCTTTACCTCTTTCCATCTTGTTTACTGGAAAAAATAATTCTATGCTGCTTTTGCTTTCTGTGCAGTCTTACTGAAAATAATAAGTGTCTGTTTTTCCTTTTCTACCTGCTTGCCTACGGAGTAATATGAAAAAACAGCTTCTCAAAGCCTGAGAAAGAATGTTCAGGCAGATTAAGAAGAAAGATTAGTAAAAACAGCACAGGTGACAGTATGTCTCAGCATGTATGAGGGGGAAGAAACACTCTTGTATAAGCCCTAATCCTGGGTTTTGATGAATTTTAACAACCACTTCAAAACCTTGCCTAGACTCTCAAGATAACTCCTGTGTGATGAAAATTCTTACAAGTGTTTCTGTATAATGCAGACTCATTATGGTGGGGAGCTAGACTCTCCTTGAAAGACACAGCAGATTTTCATCAGGTGTTTCTCTAGTGGTTTGACCCTGGATGAACACCAGCTCCCCAACCAGCCACTCCATTACTCCCCTCCTCATCTGGACAGAGAGGAGAAAATATGTTTGAAAAAAATATATGAGTCAAGATAAAGGCAGTTTAATAAAACAGAAGCTATATGTGAAAGAAAAGGAAGACAAAATATGGACACAAATATGCTGGTAGCAAGAATTTTCCTTGCTTCTTTCCAGTCCCATGAGATACTTTTCTCTCTCATGGAAGATATTAGTAGAGTTCTATAAACTATGAATGCCTGCAACCTTGCAAAGCTTTGTTTATGGTACAGTAGGAAAGTATTTTGACAATGGATGTTTTAGGATTTTAGCCAATCACCCCCAAGGGGAGGCTGATCCTTTGACCAATTAGACTATGAATAAAAAAGTCTATAAAAGAGTTTGTAAAATAATTAAATAAATCAATCTTGCTGCACAATTCCTGCCTGCTGGATCTCTCTTCTCCTCCTTACCACTGCGGGATACCGAGAAACAAAAGAATATATATTTATTATTATATGCTTTCCGTCAGCAGGCAATGTCCAACCACTTCCCAGGATTCAGGGTGCTTGGTAGTTGCTCCAGAAGACAAATGCTGTTAGAAACGATGCATCCTCATTCTCCTTTCAAGAGAAGAAACATTTATTGTTGAGTTGACACCAAAGGGTCTGTTGGGTCAGCATTCCTGGCTGTGTCTTCTCCCAAGATCTTGCCCACCCTCAATATATTGGTAGACGGGGGGTTGTTGGAGAGATGTCACTGGTGCTGTGCCAGCACTGCTCAGAGTAGCCAAAACGCTGATGTTGGCTGTATCAACACCTTTCCAGCTACCAATGCACAGCACAGCACTGGGAGGACTGCTGTGGTGAAAATTAACATCATCTCAGAGTGGCCAAAAGGAGCTTCTTAGCACTAGTGGAAAAACACAGGATTTATTTTCTTGGTTCCAGTGGTGTTTCTTGGCCTGTTGTCCATGAATACTCAAGGCACCCTTCTAAGAGCTGCTCAAAAGAACAGACAACTTTTTGTTCACTCTCAAGGGGTCTGTGCCTCCCTAAGAATATTTGAGGACTGACAAACTTTCATAAGAATTTGAGGCCACTTCTTTAAATTATTATATTCTAGCCAATATAGATGAATTATATCCGTATTTAATTATTTGAAACTTTCTGCTTTCATGACATTTTCGGAAAGGTGTGGCACTTTTTCAGGTTATTCACTGTTGATAGGCAATGTAACCCTGTGAATCATAGGCAATTTATCTATGATGCAAGTTCTTTATTTAAGAGGTTTCGCTAGGTTTCAGTATTTACAGAATCAAAACCTTTTCTCTTAAAATTGTTTGTAACTTAGTTTGCAGTATTTGGCAATTTGCTCTTAAAAATTCACATTTAGCATGTACCAGAATGGTTTTGTGCCTTAATTCCCTGAATCTGAGACTCAAATTCCTATACATAATTGAAGTTTTAGCATTCACAAGACAGCGTGAATGAAAACAGAGAAGTAGTTAGGTATAATTTTCTGATTCTGATTACATTAAGAAACCTGACCAACCGTACCCCTGTGCCACATCTGTTCCACACATAGATGTATAAACCTATCAGGACTTCTAAAATGAGAGACAGGTTCCAAAGGGTTGTTTAGAAACCACAGTATGAATTCATAGATTGCAAGGAATCAATCAGTGATGCATTTACTTTGGTTCCAAACGAGACTCTGGATACGGGCTAGGCTGTGAAATTATTCCTGTCACCAGATGCTGTTTGTCTGCTTCTGTGCTCTAATTACTATCAATAATTAAACACAGGTCTCTGATTCATATGCACAGAGGCAGAGATTCTTAAATTAAACATTTTAAAGTCATTACCGTACATTTTATATGTTCAGCTAAACACTGCACTCAGGCTGATTATGATTAAATACACTGATACCAAATTATATATTGATTCCATAAATATCAACGGATACCCAGAACAAATAAGATTCCTAGTAAACAGAAGGAACATTTTCATTTCAGGTGACTAACAGAAAGTAGCTTATACCCATTTATATATGATATATTATGTCGCACATTGTGCAAAAAGATGGCATCTCCCAGCTGACGTGCAGAAAACATGAAACAATTTCCATCCATTTGGAAAATATCAAATGTAGACAATGGGGTAGACCCAAGTTTGTGTGAGAGTCACTTGAAAATCCAAGTCTGAACGCAAGTGAAGCTTACACTTGTTAACCAGTCTGTGGCAGGCATGATCTTTTCCAAAACTGTGTCCCCAAGGTCATTCTCACTCTCTTTAAATAGAATACAGTCTTCAGTAAGTCTGGAGGAAACAGGAAAATTGCAGTCTTTGAAGCCCTTTTTACCCTTTGGCAGGCTGCACAAGGTGATGACATACTTTCTTATGATGACTGCTATTAGTCATGCTACTGTCCTGGACAAAGGTTTGGCACACCCTCAAACAGAGGTATGATGATGATGAGCTGGTGATTCACTCTTGCCACTCCAGCTACTGAGGTCACTGTAGTGTGACCACAAATATCATGTTCCAAAGTACAGTTCCTCTGGAGTCTGATGCTTCTGTTCAGACATTATTCATCTACTTGTTCCAGATATTTGGGACTGTTGTCCTCTCTTTCCAGAATCCCATGAGCTTCCTTCTGTGACTTCTGGTTGGCATGAGAAGATTTCAAACCACTCAAATATCCCTTGGATAAAGTTTATTTCATTTTCAAGTCCAAGGCAGGTTGTCTTTTGAAATCTGCATCTAGAAGTGGGTCCTATTCAAAGTTATATTAATTTTCTTTGTTTCCTGCCACTGAATATCTCTGGGAAGGCACAAATCTGGGAAAGAGATTTGTGCCTGGACAAAGGTTACTGAAAGACAATGAGTTTTGTTAGACTTTGAAAAGCCCTCTTCTATTTGCAGAACAGCTCTCAAATCTAGTTTATCTGTTGCCAATAGAGTCCCAGAAGTGTTAACTCTAGGGAAATATTTGGAAAAATAGTATACCTGAACTATAGTGTGTGTCATGAAATTTTATAGAGGCTTCACCACTGTACACTGTGGAAATCTGAAGGTGACTTTCAGTCTGAGACATTGGCAAGAAATCATCATAAAAATGGCATCATTTAATGTGCTCTTCTTCAGCTCACATGTCCAATTACTTAGGCTCTCTTCCACAGGTTTTGTTATCAGAAGGGAAAATCTCATCTTCTGAAAAATCAGTTCAGATCCTAAGATGACCGAACTGCAAATCAGCAGTTGTTTCTACAGTCAGCTGCATTTCTGAAAGGAGCTCAGGATACGAGATAATCTAACTTTATTGCTTGACACAATATGGGTACTTAAACATAATTGTCAAATTGTCATTTGTCATTTTAGATGTACTAGGGGTTTATGTACCTGTGCCTCCAGCTACACTCCAAAAAAGCTTAGGTCTCTCCTAAGTGCTGTGTCATACACACCTCAGATTTCTAGGATGTTGAAAATGACATGTATGTTGAAGCAAGCTGACTCATAAACACATCTTTATGTGTTGCTCATAGAGTCCCACGGGGGTTAATGTTCATGAAGTACTTGGAAAAGAAGTGCCCAAAGTGTAGCATGTGTCATCATACAGTTAATAAATCTAGAAATCTTCAATTAGCTGTTGTTTGCTGTTAGCTTGAGTTTTTGTATTGCTTTGCAATAGCTCTACTATACAAAAAACAAAACAAAACAAAACAAAACAAAAACAAAACAAAACAAAACAAAAAAAAAAAAAAAAAAAAAAAAAACAAAAAAAAATCTGCCAGTAGAAATTTGCCAAAATTCCACATTTTCTAATAAGCTGATATTATTATCCAGAACAGCTTAGTAACCTGCTAAAAAGTAAAATTGATGTTACGCATTTTAAGACCTTGTTTACAGCTGCTCACAACTTTACAAGCCCATAATTCTCTGGACTGAAAAACTTTATGTACATATGGTTCTTTGTGCACGGACTGAACACATAGCTAGACCACACAAAATATTGTTGAAATTTTTTAGCCAAAACAGCTCAAATAGCTCCTATTATAGGCAAGCTAGAGAAACAATCTTCTGTTTTGTTCCCAGAAAACTCACAGTTAAAACCATAATAATGCAATCATTTTCTTTTCACAGCTGTGTGTTGTAGTACAGGCTGTGCATTTGGCAGGGATCTGGCCTTAGCAAACTGACTGAGCCACTTTAATTCAGTCCCTCCCTGGGAATTACTTAATGATGGAATTATGTACATGGGTTCCCTGTCTGCTCCAGAAAACTGATGTATCCTAGGGATCAGGCTCATGGAATAATGCAGACTGCTGTTAGTAGGATTCGATCTCAAAAGCTGAAAGGAAAATAGTAAACAAAGTTGAAACCTGTAAAGGAAAAAATATAATCTGAAAACTTAATGAAGTCTTGTTTGCATTGGATTGAGGGACTGATGACTAGTGAGCTTGTAAACAGAATTAATTGAAGGTTGTAAAGTGAACTCACACGTTTGCAGACCTGCAGAAAAACAGGAGGAAGAGATACCATGAAAGCTTTTATGAACAGATTTCCAGCATATTTGGCATACTCTTAGTGGTCAAAAATATACTTGGGGACGAGTTCTTTTTGAGGTGTAAAATTCCTAATGAGCAATGAGGCACAAAATCTGTTCCCTTCCTCCTCCTGTGTTTAGGACATCTCTAGTGACAGCAGACAGGTGAATTTTGTGATTTCTGAGAATGAGTGAATTTATCATCCAGTGTTTTCCTCACTGAGATCCTCCAGCTGTCCTATTACTTCTTTCTGGCCATTCATTCTAGAGCTCCATTCTTATGAGTTAAAAGATATGACAGGCTAATGAAGATTTCTCCTTCAGAATGCGAGGCAGAACTTTTGTCTCCTCCACAAAACCTTCCTTTTTTCTGCCCTATGCATCCTACTTGCCAAAGACCATCTACTTCCTTCCCAAACCCTTCCCTATAATTTTCCATGTTCCTGTTTCTTCTTGGCCTGTCTGTGAGACAAGAAGCACTACAGGTAGTGCAGTGAATGGAGTGACTGGTCATTTGACTCTTAGCAGCTGAGTTGGTCAGGCAGAATGTAGTATTTTTGAGCAGGCACGTGTAATCCTTAGGCAGTATTTTTGTACATCTCAGTCATGAGTACTTTAATATCTTTAAGATTTCTACTTGTCTGTCCAGTTTGGCTGATATTAGCCAGATGGATCCAAAGTTATTGTGAGAAAGAGGACCGACAGAAAGAATCAGTCACAGAGACAGAAGAGATGCCATCACATCAGGTTCACCCCCTTAGGAAATCAGACTAAAATGTTGGACATTTTCAGTATTAAGGAATTTGATTGCTGCCCCAGAGAATTTCCTCACTGAATCTGCCACATCTTTCTTATATGATGGTGGGCACATCACTTCAATCATCTAAGTATGATTTCAAACACGAAACGCAGTGGAGCTGAGCTATGGCAACACGGCTGAAGTAACTAGGGCTTGTGCTTTAAAAAAACCATAAACTACTATATAGTACTAAGAAGTCTGAAAACATGAGCCATCTGGGACTGGTGTGGGACACTGAATTAGGGCAGACTCATGGCCTGAAATTTTCTTGCAGGCATTTAAGAAAACCTTTGGGTTCTTGAAGTGACATTTGGGTGAAATTTAGAAGCAGAGGTTTAAGAAGACAGTTCTGAAAAAATGTGTTTACTTTTAACGTGTCTACTTGCTACCTTGGTGAAAGGGGGGTCCTTAATAAGATATTAAGAATTTGCAGATTCTGATCATGTGCTTTGCTTTTTAGTTTCCAGTGATTTCTCAAATCAAAATACACAACTAGTCCTTGAAGAAAACCATCCCATAGTTTGGTGGTGGGACTGGTACTGGTATCACAGTCAGTCACAAAGGTGCCAGCAGGAGGTTGACTGCCTGCTGGCCTACAACTCACAACTATATCCGTTCTGTTCTTACCACATCCTACAGCCAAACAAATTCCAAGCACGGTTCTACTCCTCTGTCTTCCTCATTCTCTTGTCATGATTTTCCACTGACCTCCATAAATTGAACCCTGTCCTGTTAGTATTCATATCATCTAGGAGTAACATTCCATGGTCATATGCTTGCATTTAAATTATTCTAATTAATACTTTTTTCTGCAAATTTCCTGTGGGTCCTGGAACACTACATCTTGCTGTCACATCCATCTCTGTAAACAGATTTTACAGTGGACAATTGTGCTATCATTTTTCATTTATTTAACTTGATTGCCATTGGAAAGAGGAGATTCCTGAGGGAAAGACTTCCACTATGAGCAACAGGAAGTACATTTTTTGTGTCACGTTGTTTTCCAGCAAGATAAAGACAATTCAGTTTCTATTGAATTTCCTTAGTGAAACCATGCCAAGCCGAATTCATGTACATATGGCCAATTAGAGAACATGCTTCCATTACTTTAAGCGGAAAGTGAAGCTTTCCATGAAAGAGCCAAACAAGTAAGATGAGGCTGGAGGGCCAAGATTAATCTGTACTGATGTGTAATCCTCAATATGTGTCATATACTTAATTACAGCTTTTGATGGTTGTGTTTTGTATCATCATATTTTGTTCCTGTAATCAAAATGTCTGTTGTGTTTTCTCAGCTATGTCATTCCACTGAAATATTGCTCTTTTCTTAAAGTGTCAGTTTGTGGGACACCTTGCAACACCCATCAGAATGAGCTGAAGCTCCTCTGGGTGGGTGTAATTTTATGAAGTGTTTTGAGGTGCATAAACATGCACAAGACGAGCAGATCCATGACACGGATAACCTGGACTCCAACATGTCTGAATATTGAGTACAGTAGTGTACAAGATTTGCTAAGAGGCTTTTATCTACCTACTAGTTAAATTGCAAGAGGAGTATTAAGAATTTTCCTCACTAAATTTTATTAATATAGGTTCTCCTTGTGAGAATCCCATTGAAAACAATTCAGGGAACCTGGGTAAGCCTATAACATTTCCAAATTTTACAATCTAATAAGAATATTCAAAAATATTATTTGAACTGTTCTTTAATACTGCAAAATTTAGGAGAATTTGAATCTCTCTATTCAGGATGTTAGTAAATATCAAAAATGTAAAGTAGATGGCTCACTGAAACACTAGGAATTGTTTGATGGCATAATAATGGAGGTAATTTTCTATCTGCTGCTTATGAAAATGAAAAACAACAAAAAATGCATAAAGTTATTTTCTGCTACTTCTTATTGAATGAAAAAAAAAGTATTGTTCCTTTTTTCTAACAATATGTATTTGCATCTGACAGACTTACTTTCTTAGCCCAAAATCTTATGCGAAAATACAGAAAAAAACTTTACTTATGCTTGTCAGCAATTCAAACACTGTCTAGATTTCAACATAAAAGGTCTGGACTGTTGCTCTCCTGTTTTGTCTGTCTTCCTTTTTTTTTTTTTTTTTTTAATATTACAACAGTTGGTTCCTTTAAACTTATCTGCATGAAGTGAAAGCTGTATCGAGCACTCTTCATGTTCTCAAGGATCTCTAACAAAAGCAGCTCTCGAGATGTGATGCATACCATATTAAGCACAAATTCAGCAGAGCAGAATCGTAGTCGTATATTCCTCTCTTGGCTTGTCAGCCGCTTGCATCACACATTATTAATTTTTTTCATCCTTGCTGTCCTACAGAGCTGAACAACCTCTTTTCCTCCCTTCTTTCCTTTTCCCTCCCTCCTTGTGTTCTGCTTTTGAATTAGTTTGCAATAAAATTTGTCCAAATTCAGGCTTCAGATTTTATCCTAATCACATTTTAGAGAATTCTACAGACATATTGAAGAGTAAATGTTCATTTCTATCTGTTACTGGTTAGAATGTGAATGATTTGGATCCATCAACATACATGATGTATAGTGGGAAGAAGCAGACAGGGAGGAAGGTACCCACTTTCTTCCAGCACACAAGAAGAATTGAACCCTTCACCATTTGGCAGATTTGTATGGATTAGAAACAGAGAGCTCCAGGATGATCACTTGAACTTCACATATACTTCAAACTTCATAGCACGGATGTAGAAATAATTTGGCTCAGAAATCCTAATGCTATATTTAGTTAAATGAAAGTGCTTCTCATAAATGCTTTTATCTGGATGGTGCACTTGGTTTCCATCTACAATTTCCATTTATTTCAGTAGTGGCTGCAGAAGCCCCACCCCACCTTAAAAAATTTAGATCTTACTGACACTGTTTCTCAATTTTTTACTTGATATGTTTCTCTTCCCCAAAGAGCACACGCTGTGTCGGGGAAACATCACTTGGAATAGAGAGCAATATGGAACAGTATGGTATCAGATTTTCAATGAATTTTGGGAGTACTTGATCTTTAAATCTAAGCTCCACACATTGTAATATTAATTTGCATGCTTAAATTGTAGCGTGTTAGCCTTAAGAACTTCAGTCAGAGCTTTTACATCTGATGAAGACACACACTAAGTGCAGAATATTTGGGATCAAATATTTACTTGTAGATATGGATTTCTACAGGGTTTTTATCTTTAAAAAAACCTCTTTTTCCTTCCCTTCCTCTCTTTTTTACTGTGACTCCAGTTTATGTGTGTTTCATCTGTACAGAAAAGTAAACGTTGCAGCATTTCCACAATTAAACTCTGTAAATGTTAACGGTAATACCTTTGCTGAATTGTACCATGTGATCCTTAAAGTCCAGACAAAAGGCAGTGTTAAGAAAGTGGTATATATTGCATCAATTGCCCTTGCTAAATCCCCTCTGTAGTGCAGAGCCTTTAGTCTGATTTTCAGAGAATTTCTCCAGGGTTTGAACCTTTAAACATTGAACCTCCTGCTGGAGTGAATCATTTGCTCCTGTAATATTCAGCTGCCATTGGTACTGTGATAGAGAAGGGCTTGGAAGGAAGATGAGAAAGTACATCTCTACCCTTTGAGGATTGATCTAAACCCTGTCTTCCCATGCAACCCATGTTGCATATTTATTTTCTGACCCAGAAAAGTATTACATTGGCAAATTATCATTAGGTCCATTTCTAATTTTAAAGAATGTTGATCAGGATATTTCCACAAGAATTAGATGCACAGGAAGTTTTGAACTTCCTGGTAGAATGCTGTAATGTCTGATATCCTAGAAGGATATAAGGCTCTCTAGATGCTTTTGTCTGGTGCCTGCTCCATCAGTCATGTCTGAGGAAAGGATACAAAACAGGTGAACAGGGGTTAAAAATTGACTACTTACCTCATTTCTTCATATAGCAGAGCAAGCATTCTGGAGCATGGCCAGATGAGAAAACATTTTATAGGATGTCCTTATTGTTCTAAGGTTTCTCAAGAGGTTCAGTCTTAAATATAAGTCCATTGAGGACTTGAAGGCTTGAATTTTATATTAAAGTTCATGAAACTGGAGTTAGGTGAGATTTAAGCCTTAAACCTCTGGGTTTGCATAGTTTTCAGTCCTTATATTTATTAATTAAATAAAAAAATAAAAGGCCTCTCTGTCAATTAAGGCTGAAATTTCTAAAGAAATCTGAATTAATTAGGTAAGAACTTAAAATTAATTTGAGCCTCCTAATACCATAATACTTCTCCAAAATCTCAGCCTGTCCTTCTCTAGTGAAACATTTTTTTCTTTATTTGAGTTATACTTCAACTGCTAGTGCTAAGTAACAGGCAAAAGAGATCCATGACAAAAATAAGATTCTGATTCTGCCTCCTATTTTCAGCATTGTTTGTTATCAAAACCTTTACTTGAAGAGGAAATGAAATTTTCTTTTCCTCTACAGGCAGAGGTTACTAATATTAAAGAGTATTCTATCTCCTGAGGTATTTATAGATCTGGCTGAAAGTGTGAGAGTTGTTCTGACTCACCTAGACTACAGAGCCTATAAAACAGGTACAGGCACAGTAATTTTACCAGCTCACACATGAACCTTTACACATTAAGACCAGCAGAATCTAGCTGTTAAGAAAATAAAGCTGTCAATTGATGTGATATATTGCCTGAAAAAATTTATCTTAAAAATAAAAAAATAATAAAGTAAGAAATGTCATAGGAATCATTAGTAGCTGCTGCTTCCAAAACCAAGGTCTGCCTTTTGACATCTTGTTACACAAATGTGCCAGTAGCCCCCAGAGACCTGATTTGCAGGCACTTTGGAAAGACTGTGAGTTTCAGTACATAAGGATTGAAATCAATCTGAAAAAAAAATTAATGGGAAGAGTGAGAGCTTTTCCCTCTCTTCATCCACCATGTAGAACTGCAGAGATGTCTTAAAATGAAAAAAAGGAAAACAAGATAAGTTTCATTGTGTGCTCAGCAAAACATTGTGGAGGCTGGCCCAATTCTGAAGGCATGGCAGTACTGCTCATCTGTGGAAGATCCTTGTCACCAATCAAACGACCAATATTGCTTCTTCGATATAAAAGTCACTTCTAATTGATTGAAATTGTATCTTTCACTCAGTCTTACAATTCTATCAAGATGCTGGTCTACACAGTGCCATTTCGGAGAAGGAAAATACTTGTTTGCTTTTTTTTCCTAGTGAGACAAGGCAACTGCAACTGTAGACTCCTCCAAAAGCCTTAGGAATGGAGGTCAGCCTTAAAACTACCATATCAAACTTCAACCAACATGGCCTTGAAGACCTCTCTGGACGGGGCATCCACAACTTCTCTGGGCAACCTGCTCCAGTGATCCCTGGGGCATGACTGAATTTCATGTTGAAAGCATTAATTTACACTTCTATGCATCTGTAGCTGAGATAGGGGATTTCCTCAGCTGCTTAAATGAGATAGTATAATGAAATTTGAGACAGGTTGCCTTAGACCAACCATTGCAGCAGGCACCTCTACCCCACCCTCTGCTCCTGCTCCAGGTCTGTAGAGGTGTTCTGTTCATGCTGTCTTGTAGTCACTAGTTCTGTGCGAAAGTTTAGGGCTTTTCAGTGACTCTAGACACATGTTCAGAAGCAATTCAACCAAGTCCCAGAGAAGGAAAAGTTCATCTCTAGATCTGCGGGCCTGAAATTAGATGCTTAGATGAAGTACATGTGCTAGAGGATGATTCAGTTACCAAAATCCATACCTCTTGTGCTATTTTGGAAGCTCTGTGATATCTGGTGTAGCCATATGGGACTGGTAAATACAGTCCAGAAAGCGTACACCATTCTGCAGCAGAAACTGGAAGCCATGCTGAAGTATTTCACTGTAGCACTGAACATTAAAATGCGTGCAGATGAATTCAGTGACAGCCTAGGGAAATGAAGTCATATGGACAAATAGGCAGCAAGGTGAGTCTTCAGGTGACAAGTCCAGGGTTTTGTGTGAGTGGCACTCAAAAACTTGCCTTTGGGCATTTAAGAAGTGTCAAAGGCTGAGAGGTGAGATGGGGAGGGACGCTGGCCCCTTTCTACTGTCTGATTGTGGAGCTAACTGAAGTGGAAATTAAGCAGAGTATGACTACCTAAATCCTTTGTAGATCTCTTTGAAGTTGTTTGACTTTCAGAAGTGTTGAATGCTCTTCACTTCCCAAAACCAGGGACTGATATCAGTGCTCTTGCTGAGGTTTTATTTTGTAAGCATGGCTGGAGGGCCTGATTTTCGTAGGTGCTGAATAGTATTAATTAATGTCTATAGTTTGGCACCTGGCAACTGCAGAACTCAAAATTATATGCTATTTTTGAAAATGTAAAACTGTCTAAGCTCCAGGGAAACATTCTACAGAGATGGAAAGGGGCTATTTTCCCAGATTCACCTCATACATATAAATCTCTGAGTTTTATTTTTAAATGTTGGCTGACTTTTGGGAGTCGGGGAGGGGATGGACTTGTTTAAAAAAATGTTGTGGTTTTGTTCTTTCTTAAAGGGAAAGGATTAGGTTTTCTTCTCGCACAGGCTTTGGGATCTGAAAAACAGCGACAGTTCACTTGCAGGTGGGGGGGCCACCATTTCCAGCCCCATATGTGTATTTGGGGACTTGGCGAGTATCTGCTTTGGGAAGTGTACAGTCTCTGTCACTTAGCAACCACACTCCCTCTTCTTGGAGTAGCAGGACGATGCTCTGCGCATGCATGTGCACCAGTAATCTGGTTTTCAGACCATAGAAGGTCTCATTGTAATACAGCCAGCCAGATCACCTACTGTGATATTTTCCAGATGATCAATCCGTTTTGATTCAGTGCAGGCAAAATCTCAACCAGCTCCTTTTAATGTTCTCTGTCTGAGCTGAAAGTGTTTGAGATCATTGTTTGCTGGGAAGGGAATATTACCCAGGCAGTGAGTTCCTAGCTTGAGTTTATGCTGGAGAGCCTGTTGCAAAAGGAGTGAAGGGAAGTATACACAATGCTGCCTTAGAACAGAGGGAAATGTGAAGAACTTACAGCCACAGAAATGAAGAGTCATTACTGTTTTGCAGGACTGAAAAGCCATCACTTAACTGGTTAAGAAACACACAGCATTCACATTATTTTCTCTCTGGACACTTGTCAGAAGTGCAATGAATCAGCAGTGAGCTGGTTATGTATCCTTGTGCTTGTAGTACCTACAGGAGTGCACGTTCGTCATCCAGCGCTGGTGAGTCTGAGACGTACACTAGATGGTGCTTGCACAACGCAGGCAGCAAACGTGTGTCTGTCTCAAGATGTGTCAGCAACTCAGTGCTCCACCTCCTCCTCAAGTATTTTCTGTGATGAGCACTCTGTTTCATTAAGTGAAGTCCCATATTAAAAAAAAAAGGTTCACATGTGATGCAAAAAAAATTATTTTCTATGTCACTTACCAGTGCAATAAAGAGACAAAATTACATATTTTCATATCTATAGACATGTTTGCACACACTTCTGTATATACACAGTCCAAGTTTATAAAGACAGAGACCTGCTATTGTGAAACCCTTTTTATGTTACCTTTATTAAAGTGATACACATGCACAGAACTGAGATGAATGGAAGGGCTTTCTACTCCATGTTTGTACAGCACAAAATACCATTCAGTTTTGAACTGGTGTCTAAAACCTAGCATGAAGTATCATGACTTTCTGAAAAGGAGAAAAAAAAAAAATACAAGGATTTGTATCTTCCCCATTTCATCAGCATTGTCCCAGAAAAGAAAAGTAAAAGAAAAAAGAAAAGACTGAATGCTGAAGAAAATAATCCCTGTGATTGATAAAAATAAAGTACATATTCTGTATAAAGCTTTTATATATCCCCGGGACCTGTTAGAAACTAAACAGAAGAAAACTTGAATTGATCATTTTTTATAATTCCATGTGGTCTCTAAATGATGTATATTTCAACAAAGGAAGTCTTGAGGTTTATTCAAAAATAAAAAAAAAGATTTTAAAAAGCTTCAAAAATAATTGACAATAATTCAAGTGTCAGCATAATATTTATGCTATCCCAGCTCACAGAGGATAAATGCACTATCAGGATATACCATATATTGATTCTCAGTCCTTTGTTTTTGAAGTCCAGACATAGTAATTTACAATAATCCAATAATCCAGTTATACACGTTTAACTCCAAATTTCTTTCAGGATTTTGTTTATTTCAGTCATGTCTGGAGTCTCATATACCTGGAATGTAGTCTAAAATCAAATGTGATTACTTTCAATGTCTGCACATTTTGAGAAAGGCTGGATTTTGGACAGAGAAAGGGAAATGGATAGCAGGGCTAGGGAAATAAAGATTTCCAGAGAGAAGAAAAAAGCTGAGCCAGGTTTGCTTGGTTTGGTTGCCAACATGTGAATCCAAAGATTCCAAATCAAATTGTGCTGCCAAAACACACCAAAAAAAAGAGCTATACAACAGTTTCTTCAGTCTTCTTATACCTGAGTTCATCGTACTCTGGTGTTTGTAAGAGGAACAGTGGTGGCAAGCAATACTCTGCACTTTTTTGAAAGGAATGGGATGTAGTGTTGATTAGGGTAGTGGGTATGGCTGTTCCTGCAAGAGTTTTGGAGGTGTATACTGAGACCAAGTTGATGATGGTACAACAGAAGTAGATAAGCATAGATAATATTAACCAATGGACTCTCAAGACCCAGGATACATCAGGCACTTCATTCAGATGTGTTTTTTACACCAGATTGTCATGTTGACTTGAAGGGAGACTAAGTTTGCCAATAATACCAAGTTGGGAGGATCTGTCAACTCCCTCAAGGGCAGGGAGGCCTCTTGAAGAGGCCTGTTGAAGAGAGACCTCAACAAATGAGAGAGATGGGAAATCACCAGCTGTATGAAGTTCAACAAAGGAAAGTATTGGATTCTGCATCCGGGATGGGACGGCCCTGGATGTACAGACAGGCCGGGTAATGAGATGTTGGAAAGCAGTGCCAGGGAAAGGAACCTGGGTGTTCTGGTCAGTGGCAAGTTGAACATGAGTCAGCAGTGCCCTGGCAGCCAGGAGGGACATCCTGGGGGTTATCAGGCCCATGTCCTGGGGGGTATCAGGCCCAGCACTGCCAGCAAGGGAGAGGATTGTCCCGCTCTGCTCTGCACTGGGGTGGCCTCACCTTGCATGTTGTGTGAAGTTTTGGGCGCCACAATATAGGAAAAATACGAAAGTCTTAGATGGTGTCCAAAGGAGGGCTATAAGGAGGGTGAAGGATCCAGAGAGGAAGCCATGCGTGGCTGAGGGCACTTGATCTATTCAGCTGGAGGAGACTGAGGGGGGATACCATCACTGTATACAACTTTATATGTATTCTGTGTATTTCTCATGAGACAGCAGAGGGGCAGGCACTGATCTCTTCTCTGTGGTGACCAGTGTCAGGACACGAGGGAGTGGCCTGAAGCTCAGTCATGGAGGTTTAGGCTGGTATTAAGAAAAGGTTCTTCCCTGAAACAGTGGTTGGGCGCTGGAACAGGCTTCTCAGGGAATGATCACAGCACCGAACCTGAGGGGGTTCAAGGAGCATTTGAACAACACTCTCAGGCACATGGTGGGATTCTTGGTGTGTTCTGCTGAGGGCCAAGAGTTGGACTTTGATGATCCTTGTGGGTCTCTTCCAACTCAAGATATTCTATTCTTCCATGACATTCCTACTTTAGTTTTTCTAAAATCACAGGAGCTTCACTGACTTCACTGAGAAGGAAGAAAATGCTTTTAAATGGGGCAAGTCATACTAGCTTCCAAGTGGCTGATCATGGAGTAAGGCCATGCCAGACTATGTCTGCGTCTGGATTTCATTATTTGGAGAAGCAACAACACCTGTTTCCCATTTATGCAGAAGAATTAGCTCCAAACCTGGCTGCTATACTTCGTTTTGAATCCAGGAGGAGTCAGATGCCAGGTGCTGGCTTTTGCAGCTCTGTTTCACGAGGAGTTAGCTTGGTTTATTACACACTGTAGACATTCTAGTTACAGGCAGCCCTGCTTTCTTGTCCTGTTCACGCCCCTCCCCTCCCCCCCGCCCCCCCCATTTCTCCTGCCTGCCAGACTCTCCCTGCCTCTCCACCACACTCTCAGTTAACACTGGCAGACAGACATCTAAACCAGTAAAATCTAGAAGTATTTAGGTAAAGTCATCTCTTTCCCTGACCTGCAGGAACATAAAGAGGATTTCCAAAGTAGGGGCTGAATGTTTATATGGGGGTGGATGTTGGGACGAAGCAGGGAGTATGCACAGGGACAAGTCACATCCGGAGTTTTCGTGACTCAAATTCAGTAAATGTATCACGTCAGTCATAGGAAAAACGTGTGCCCTGAAGCTGGAGAGAAGGTGTCTGGACTGTCTCAGGTTGGCAACTCTTTCACGTTGTTGTGACCTGTACAGCTGATAGTTAATTAAACAAATAAATAGCTCTTACCCGGGCAAAAAAAGGCACACCCATGTCTTTCAGAGGGTGCACTGAATCACAGACATTGCCATTTCACTCTGTGTCCTACTGAGGGGTGTGTGGGGGAGCTCATAACCTGCAGCAAGGCAGATAAAATAATCGATGAGTGTGTGTTCAATCCCAAGACAGGGACGGGGGGGTAGGAGGAGGGTGTAGGAAGGGAGAGAGAGAGACAGAGAGGAAGGGAGGGAGGGTGTGGTGGCTAGGGAGGGGGGGAGGGAGGCGGGAAAGGTGCTGATTTCAGCCCTGTAGCGTCAGGATTGCGTCAATTTGGGTTTCAACCACGTACTCAGTCTCAGAGCGGAGCTACTCAGAAGAGCCAAAACAGGAAGGGGGTTGCAAATCAGTGTGCAAAGGGGAGGACCGAAGGTTCCCCTCCCCCCTCTCCTCCAGTCCCCTTGCAGCCTCCTCCTCCACTGTCCCCACTGCTCGTGCCTCCGGGTTTTGGGTGGTTTTTGTTGTTGTTTCCCTTTTTTCCTCTCTTTACTATTTTTTTTTTTTTTTTAACTGCGGTGGCAAAGACGGCTGCCCGGGCGCCGTGAGAGCGGAGAGCCGGGGGACAGCAGGGCAGTGCTCTTGGTGCCCCGGGCTTGGCATCCGGCGAGGCGGCTCCCGCATCCCGGACAGCGGCTCCAGCACCGCGGACAGCGGCTCCAGCACCGCGGACAGCGGCTCCAGCACCGCGGACAGCGGCTCCAGCACCGCGGACAGCGGCTCCAGCTCCGGACAGAGGCTCCAGCCCCGCGGACATCGCTCGCCACCAACATGGCTCCGATCGCGGACAGCCGCCAGCAGTTCGGTAAGCGAGTCCCGGCTCCCCGCACTCGCGGCCGGGCGATGCTCCCCTCCCCTCCCCGGGAGAACAGCAGCCTCTGCTGAGCCTCCCGGTGCCTCCCAGCACGCAGCTTGTTGGGAGGGACCCGGTTTTCCCTCAGTTCTCTTTAGGTCTCAGAAGTTGTGTGAATTTGCTTTCTGTCCCTAATTTCTCTTCCTTCTTCCCTCCCCGTTCCTCCTCCCCAGTAAAGTAACGGAAGAGATAAAGAGATTTTTTTTGTAGGTGCGGTTTTGGATGAGAGATTTGGGGTTGTTTTCTCTGTCTCTGTTCAAGTAACGTGCATCAAAGAGTTAGATGATGTAAATACATTTTGTGCCACAGAGAAAATCTTTGTTCAAGTCATTTTGGGAATAACTGCCATTCCTTTTATTCTTGTTGTAGGTCAATCATTAGTTAAAGTGAAAGGACATTGCTAGGAAGATGAAAATAGAGGATTTCAGTTTTTTTAGCTGAACAGCGGCATCTTAACCAGCCCAGTTTCACTGAGAATAACAAAGATGACAGTGAACTTTTCAGTTTTGTCATTTCTATGCATTGGATGTAGTGTGGTACCGAAGTTTCAGAAACAGTCATGTATGTGCACTTACAAAAACCATACGTAAGTTGCTTTAGTCAGAAAAGCAGTAAGTGGGAATGTTTCTGAACTCTGCTTGACAAATATTGAGTATAGCCTATATTATGCTTGCTTTAGCAGTGGTTTGATTCAAGGATCATTCCACTGACTTAGGTGAAGAGACTCCAGATTTATATCACATAACTGGAATAATAACTTCTCCCAGAACCAGTAGGTGATGTTTTCTATTAATGCACTGCCTTGAATGTTAAACAATTGATTTACATTATGACAAAAGCAAGAAATTAATGTTGTGATACAATTATTTGTAAATAGAAAACCATTCTAGTTACAATTTCATCTTCTCTCCTATGCCACCCACTTGAGGTTTCTAACCATACTTGTGACATCATGCTTGTCTAATTACTTACTTAAGAAAGATAATTAATAATAAATGTCAAATTGATTCTACCACTACTTTCAGTAGCTGTAGAATTAAAGTAGAACATAATTACAGTAATATCCATTACTATAAAAAGTCTATTATCTCATGAGAAAGTATTGTAAATGTACAAACCATTCTTAAAAGATATTAAAGTATTCTGATTAGTTTTCAATTACTTTTAGCTTTCTGTTTTTATACCATGTATACTTAAATTTCTGCAGCCTAGGGAATTCTTGAAACTCAAAGCCACGTGCTTAAGTTAGGAAAAATTCTTTTTGGTTATGTATGTGGTTTTCAATCATCTCATTAAGTTCTTGCAATTAAGTATATAGACTAGTACAGCTTGTAGGTGTCAGGAAAGTGACATGACTGTTGTCATAAAAAATTAAAAGCCAGGCCTGATCCTTTCTGTGCTGGAACATTATGTCCTACTTTGCTCTGATAGTATTGTTGTCGATTTTTTTTTTCTGAATCATCCCACTAAAAAGCAAAGGTATATTGGCAGCCCATTTATCTGCCCAGCTTGTCCCTGGATGAAGCTGATTTAGTAATACAGGGGAATAGTTTTCCTTTGCTCATCCAGAATGACCAGAGAGAAACAGAAGTGTTACATAATTGCCTTTATACATAAGCAATGTCATGACATTAATATTCTACTGGCCATCCACAGTAGCAGGGAATAAAGATTAAGCTCTGATTGTTACATTGTGGGAGGTTTAAACTCACTTAGTAATATTACTTATGGGCAAAATTGGATTTCCAATTAGTTGTGCTCATTTACCCTTCGATGCATGCTTTGAAGGGCTAATGATACTCCATATGTAAATAATGACACATGGCAATGGAGGTTGTAACACTTGCTCAGGTTCCTCTTTATTCAGTGTGAGTATAGGATTCATATTAAAACTGCAGAGAATTTTGTTTTAATGTTTTCTCTTATATGCTCCTAAGAAGTACAGACCCTTTCTGAAACCTCCCCACAAGCTTTGCTTCAGTGTCTTAAATGTAAAGCTTAGTGGTTATCAGTGTTAAATTTAACGTGATTTTTTCAGCTTTGAACTCACATGTGACTACCTAATGTCACATCCATCTGGAAAAGACACTTTGTATATAATTATTCTAAGTTTTCTTGATAGACTTCCTCCTGCAAAGTATCAAAAATCCCAGTGAAACTGTTGAGTGCTATAACCTCCAATTAAACTCACTTATTTCAAGAGATACCTCCAGGCAATTATGGGATCAGACCATAAAAAATTAGTTAATTGAGTGTATAGAGTATTCTAGGAAACGCTATGAAAAGCAGATGATGTATCTATAAGTAATGCATATTTCAGAGTGTGTTTTGGCTAAACAACAAACCTCCATAAATCCAAAGCTGAAACCAGCTGAGAGCTGGTATTATTCACATACATATAAGCTCAGAAACTACACACAGACGGTTGAGACAGTCGAGAAATTATGAGCAGTGATTATTATTAGGATGGGAATAGTGTTTTCCTCCCTAACTCTTCGTGTATGGAAAAATACTAGCATAACAAGTGTGCCTTAATTTGGGACTGCACACTGCTGCCTGCAGGTGGCGAGCAATATGTACAATGCAGAGCACTTCCAGCATGTCAACCCTGCTGATATCACCATCTCGTATCAATTTGTTTTACTAAATTAATGCTTTATTAAATATCACGCAGAATTCAAGGTACTGCTGCTTATCTGCTTGTTGCTATTTATTTGATTTGCAGATGAAATTCCTACAGTGGTTGGGATCTTTAGTGCATTTGGCCTTGTCTTCTCTGTCTCCCTCTTTGCTTGGATCTGCTGCCAACGCAAATCTTCCAAGTCCAATAAGACCCCTCCATACAAGTTTGTCCATGTTCTGAAGGGGGTTGATATTTACCCTGAGAATCTCAACAGCAAGAAAAAGTTTGGAGCAGATGATAAAAGTGAAGCAAAGAACAAATCAGCCATGCCAAAGAATTCTCTCCACCTTGACCTGGAGAAGAGAGATCTAAATGGCAATTTCCCCAAAACAACCACAAAAATGCAGAGCTCTCCAGATCTTGAAAATTCATCTCCTAAGCACTTTGCAGAAAGGAAGAAAGATTCAGTGTCCCCTGATAGCTTAAAATCCATCACTTCCCTGTCATCTGAAGATAAACAAGACAAGCTAGGAACTCTCTTTTTCTCCTTAGAGTACAACTTTGAGAAAAAAGCATTTGTAGTGAACATCAAAGAAGCTCGTGGGCTGCCAGCAATGGATGAACAGTCAATGACTTCTGATCCCTACATCAAAATGACAATTCTGCCTGAGAAAAAGCACAAGGTGAAAACCAGAGTGCTGAGAAAAACCTTAGATCCAGCTTTCGATGAAACTTTCACGTTTTATGGGATCCCCTACAGCCAAATTCAAGACTTAACACTTCACTTCATGGTCTTGAGCTTCGACAGATTTTCCAGAGATGATGTCATTGGAGAAGTCCTCATCCCTCTCGCTGGAATTGAACTCTCAGAAGGAAGGCTGCTAATGGACAGAGAGATCATCAAAAGAAATGTTAGGGTAACATATTTTTTACTCAAAGTTTGAAAATGTTGTGCTAGGGTTAGCTATGATTCTTGTGTAACGCTGCTGCCATCTTGGAAAGAAAAGCAGAAAAGCTCAGCATGCAATTCCTGAGATGCTTTCCTAACGGCAGTGTGAGGAAGCCATTACACAAATGCAATAAAAAAAAAACCATTACAACAAGCATGTTGAAAGAAATTGCTTATGCCATAAGCTCTAATTTCTTATTCATCTGGTCCAGCAGGTTTGAGTGGACCCATTCCATTTAGGTCAAGCAGATTCAATCCACACTGATTTGCTTTTAATTGCTTTTAAATGAAAGAAAAAATATATTTATATATTATTTCCTTTCTCCTCCCTGTCCTTTCCTATTTGGCATCATTCTTTCTTAAATCTTACAACTACAGGGGTTGTAGAGCACATTATTAAGGAAGTCTTTAGTTATAGAAGTGGGACCTGCTAGAGACCATACTGGTGATGTTGTAGCATCACACTGGTGCTTTCACCACCTTGTCTCTCATGATTTGTGATACAGGCTGCACCTTTACTAAAGGTAGTAAGGGAGAAGCCATAGACTTGCTGGAGTCACTGGCAAAATGTCCTGACTTCACTGGGATGAAAATATTTCATACCCTGTTGTCTCAGTTCAGAATCAGGTCATTTACAACCACCCCAGCTGAACCACAGAAATCCACAGGCATCACAAACACATCTCTTAAATCTCTGCTAAGGAAGTGGAATGTGCATTGACGTTCAACATGATAGTTTTCAAATGACAAGCATACTGCCAAATAAAATAAATGTCTACTAGACAACATACTTATAGCTACTACTGTTACTTTGCAATCCTATCCCAATATGGCAACAAATATAACTTTGCTACTGATCTTTTGTTGAAAACTTATAGGATTTTCTGGTATATAAGGTACTATCTTTTCTTGTTTCTCTTGCCTTCCTTCTCCCTTTGAAATAAACTACTCCTGCAAATTCAAATCAAATAGTCATAGAGAAAATCTTTGATCTCATCTTTATTCCATGTATATGATACTGCTTTAGAAAGTGTCAGTGGATAAGATTTCACTGACACTTTGAATCCTTCCTGTTTAAAATACTTTACTGAATATTTTTTTCTTTACCTATACTAGACTTTTTTCCTCCCCAATATATCTTTCTGGAATTTTGTTTGGCTTAAGATAATTTTCTTTTTAACTGAGATTTTTTTCTCAGGATTGCACTTCTACTCTCTGAAGATAGTGATGTCATGTCAACATATATTTTCCATTTATTTATTATTTATTTTTGTTCAGTCTAATAACTAATTATAAGAAAATTTATATAACTACTATAGAGAGAAATTATATTTACTATGTAAACCAGAATAGCACCATATGTTATATCCTTTTACACAGTTTTTGAACATACACTTCTGTGATATTCCATAAATCTTAATTCTGGTTTAAAGCCTGGTCAATATAATTGCTTATAAATAGTTTGTTGTCTTTTTTTTTTTTCCTTTAATTTCCTCAGAAATCATGTGGGCGTGGAGAATTACTGGTCTCTCTCTGTTATCAGTCTACAACAAACACACTCACTGTCGTCGTTCTAAAAGCCAGGCATCTACCTAAATCTGATGTGTCAGGATTATCAGGTAATGGTTTTAATAATGAATATGCCCTGAGAATAAAAAACAGAATGACAAAAGACAGCTGAAATGTGGCATTTTGAAGACTAAAAATATTCCATAAATGCAGAAATGGTGTTTCTATTATTTACAGCCTATTAATTTTATTCATATCTAGGTCAATGCTTTATTTCCAGGGTATGTATTTTACAAATTTGTTCTTCAATCACATCGAGAAAAGGTGGCATCTGTTAGGAGTGGAAACCAATGAGTTTTATGATTGTCTTGAACAGAACCCATCTGCCATAAGCATGGGATATTGTTTGCAGATACCAAAACCTTTTATTTCTGACAAAAAGTGAGTTTATTTGTAGAAGATCAGTATTGAGTGAGATCATCATATGATTTATCTCAGAAGAAAAGCAGCCACTTACCACTGTGTTGAATTTGGCCCACTAACATTTATTTGGCAAGGTGAAAAGGTGAGCTGTGCCAGTGCTGGGAGGAGGCTGCAGCATCACACTCATGCTTTATCATGGGCCAAACTTGGGGTGAACTAAGAGGTATCAGGTTTTATCCTCTCTTCTACTTGTCTGCTGCCATTTCTCATTCAGTGGAACCTCCTCTGAAGCCAATTCTAGAATTGCATATAGAAGACACATTAGAAGGCTATATAACATAATAACAGTATAAAATTTAATGTCCTATATATATAAGAATGCCACACAAAACCAGCAGTACACAACAAAGGGCTGTAGTACCACATCTGCTGCTGCTTCTTTGTAGAACTGGCAGTCTTTCATTTCACTGGATATTTTGAAAGAAGCAGAAGGTGAGGTAGTTTTGGGAAACACTGAATAATTATCACTGCAGCCAATAATACAGTTTTTCTATTTCTCATACTGCAATTTACCTAGAAAACCAGCCCATCCTGAACCCAATGTAACAAAGCTATAGATAACTCCCATCAGGTCTCATTTAAATCTTCCTTTGGATCTAAATTTTGTTCACATATCAGGAAGTGAAAGGATATATATGGAGCCCAACAAGAATAAAAGAGAGGATATGTACTTTTAAAAATTGAGCCCAAAGTCATAGGAGACAGTAGTGGTTTCATGAAGGCATCATGACAGCAAGCTGATCTCAACAGACCTGCCTGATGTTTACTCAGGTGGGAAAATAACTTGATAAAAAAAAGCCCTCCTGGTCACAGCATCCACCTGGACCCTACAGAGCATCCAAACTACACACTTGTTTCCTGCACCTCCTACAACTAAAGCCAGAAAATTTGTTTGCTTTTCCTGCTTCCCCCAGGAGAGCCGCCTTGCTAACTATAATGGGAATGTAGTATTTCTACAGGCAGCCATGTTGCACCTGGACACCTACTTCATTTAAACAGCTCTTCATTATTTTCTGTTCATCAGTAAGGCCAGGTTCAATAGGTATTTGTGTGTCAGTAGCATACTGCACTCAGGACAGTCATAATTTTCTCTGTGACTTTCCCCTCATCCCAACAGTAGTCTTGGAAAAGGAGGGGGATGAAATGGTGCTTCTGTGGGATAAAATAAAAAATTGCATGATTCAATCTCCTTGAGAAGAGGGGAATATTTTTATACTCAGATGATGTTCCATTTTCAAAATCTCCTTGATTTCCTTGGTCACTGATGACGAGGTCTCCTAACGACCTAAAAAATCCAGTGAAACTCTCTAGCCTTATCTAGTAGCTGGTCAGAGGTGAGAGTCATAAAACTTCCTCTAAAAAGAAATGGAAACCAGTATGAATTCATTGATAGATATTGATTTTGATATTTCTGATGCTTGCATGGCATACAATAAATTCAAAGCCAGTGAGTGTTTTCATTACCCCCTGTTTTTGAAATATTCATTATAGCAATAGAATATGAAAGCAAAGAGGTACTCTATTACATCCCACTTCTGGTAGACTATAGTCAGTTCAAGGAAAAATATAACTTTTACTCATCTAACCATTTCAGTCTGAGAACTGTAAGATAACATTTATAAATACTATTCAGTTTTAGTAGCACTTCTTTTAAAAAAAGTATCCAAGTGTTCTTGATTAATTTGGCTGGTTGTTTACATAAACGATCATGTTTGACTGGGTTCAGTAGAAAAGATTTTGTACTACATCAATGCACCATGAGAACCTGGAAACAGGCCCACAATTTCACAGAATAAATGCCAAGGTAATTGAAAGGGTTCTGTTTTAAAATGTTCCCTCTGAAAGAATAAATATGGCCATTACTGAAGACAATAGCAAGGGAATCTCACAACAATTAAATAATTATGAGGAATGCAAGCACTCAAAGTTGGTAGACAGCTGAAAATATGAACATTTTCCCTTCCCATATTCAAAAGTAGTACAGCACAGGTGTAAAGTCAGATACACACTCCCACAGCAAACATACCCTTACATTTAAAGTTTATTGTCAAATTTGTTCAATAACAATTGGTGGCCTCAATTTAATCAGGTTAATTGACTTCAGTAGAACCCCAGCAGAAATATCACATCCATTCTCTTAGCCTAAGTTTATTCACTCCTTTCTGAAGCTTTTCTTTTCATGATTCTGATTGATGCTGATGATTATACACCTGTAGAATGTGTGAAAAGCAAATTTCTGTTACACATAAGTATGTAATGGTACATATTTTTCAGAGACCATTAGAATTTTGTGCACTTTCAGACCATCTTTGAATGTGGTAGAGATGTTGTTAGGTTTAATGGACTTCAGCACAGGATTTATCTCATGAAGGAAATACCTGTATTTGACCATGGTCTAAACTCCCCTGCCTCCCTTGAACATAATTTTGGTGACCATAAAGGGAAATTAACGGGGATAATTCAGATGAAAAAAAAGAAAAAAGGATGGGATGAATCATCTTTAATAACCTGAAACATCTACTCATTGTGATGTAATTGCATTAGATAATTATGGAATTTTCCATAAAGTAGATCAAGGAATTTCTAAGCAGCACTGTTCAATAGCTGACCTGTGCTTTCTTTTCATTGCAGATCCTTATGTCAAAGTGAACCTGTACCACGCCAAGAAGAGAATTTCTAAAAAGAAAACCCATGTGAAGAAGTGCACCCCAAATGCAGTTTTCAATGAATTGTTTGTCTTTGACATTCCTTGTGAGGGCCTTGATGATATCAGCATTGAATTTCTGGTTTTAGATTCTGATAGGGGGTCAAGGAATGAGGTCATTGGCCGGTTAACCTTGGGATCTTCAGCAGAAGGAACAGGTGGAGAGCACTGGAAAGAAATTTGTGAATATCCTAGGAGACAAATTGCCAAATGGCATATGTTATGTGATGGTTAGCAGCTTAGAGAGGGGTTGGATCTTAAAAAACTATATATATTTCCATAGGCAAGGAGCAGGTTTTTTTCTTTGCTACATATAATTACAAGCTTTTAACTACAAAACTTTTTTTTTTTTTTTCAAGGGGGGCAGGGGATTTGAAATAAAATTGGATTATCAGAACAGAAGGTAACTTAATTTTCACAGTAAATAACGGAATTTCTATTTCATTAAACTTTAGCATAATTTGTTCAGATTCATATTCTTCTAGAGTTTAAGTAGCCTGTAAATTCTGAAGCACTATAAACCTCAAAGTCTTGAAAAAGTCACTTATTAGTGACTCAAATAGAAGAAGAAAACCTTATTACAATATATCCAAAAAAATCCCCACCTGTGGCTTATTAGGGAAGGGGATCGATCTAGAAAAGCCATGGGGATTGAGGAAGGGGGGGGGGGGGAATTCCTTCTACCCCTCCACCAAAAAAACCTTCTTTTATGAAAATTCAATCATTATTTGTAAGTTTTGTTTACTTATACTTTGATCATCCCAAAGAATGAACGTTTTCAGCATTTTGCTTTACATATCATGTTGTGTAAAACTATTTTTTTTAAGTGTCAAAATATTATATAATTATTTACACTTGGATTTTTTAAATAAGTTTATATATATAATTTGTTTTATTACAGTGACCAAAATAGATGCATATTTCAAATTGATGATCAAGGTAACATACATTTTTTGTTAAAAGGGCTCCTTTACGGGTGACTGTATGTGTTACAGTATATCTAGAATTTGGGGTTAGATATGGCTTGCATTTTTTTCCTCTAGGTAGGATTACACTTTAAACATTTCAAGCCATAGAAAAGACTTTCTGTTGAGATGAGGTAACCTACAGGATATTGGAATCAATGACTTTTCACCAATTATATTTTAACCATTCACTAACCATTCATTAAAGAAAAGTTGTTGCCTTTTTTTTTTTTTTTTTGTAGTTTCATTAAAGAATAAACAAAATAGTGAGACAGAAAAGAAAACCTTATTCTGCTGTTTAATTTCCTGTGTTTAACTTCCCGGACTGTAATGAATGCCATTACAGTCAGTACCAATATATGAACTTCAATGCATTTTTAAAATTTTGCAGGAGAAGAAACCAAATTTACCTTATAATTTCTCCAATATTATGTAGACAAAGCACTTGGAAGGTGCATTTCACTTCGATTATATGAATTAATGTACATTACTGACTCTACTGAAAATGGTGGTGGTAAGGAAAAATAACTTTCTGATTTCATGTCAGTGTGACACGTCTATTTAAACTTAAATTGTGTCAGGTTGAGGAAATGTCAAGTATAACAATAACAAGTGTACAAATAAAGCATTTAGACCTGTGAAATTTAGTCTTGGTCACACCAGATAGGTTTTTAGGCCGTCAGAACTATAGCACAACTATAAGCAGATTATTTCCTAAAGTTTGTGCACTAATTTGTGATACAGAATTGTTTGCAAGTATTAGTCCTACTTCATGTTCAAGTACAATATGTATAAAGAAGAAGATAGTGATGCTAGTTGTTGACACAAGAAGGGTTAAAAAAGTGGAAAACTATTTTCAGTATTTTTGCATACGTCATTTGTCACGTGTAATCCCGTTGAAGTGAACGAGACTACTTGGGAATTAAGGTACTGCTCATTGCGAGTAAAGGTAGCAGAATGGGCATGCCAGGTTAGAACAAACCAAACATACATTGAATGTCAATCTAGTTTCATTAAACAACAGACCTAGGTCCTACTTAAAACTGTTGGGGATTTGTTGTCTACTTTACCTGTTCTCATATGGCCAAATTATGTTTGCAGGAAAGGACACTGAAATATGAAATATGCAAGTAGACAAATAGTACTGGAAGAATTCCATTGAGGCTCTTCCAGGTTTTGTGTCAGTATTTTCTCCAGTTTTTGAGAATGTGTTTGATACAACAGTGTTTATAGATTTCTGTAAAAATACATTTTCAAAATAACATAAACATGCTTTTTATGATAATGCTAAATGTAAAAATATTGCGTATTGTATGTATAAAGGAGAGGAATCTTTTTTGATTATTTCTTTAGAAAGCTGATTAGCTGCTTAAGGGCTAGAGTTTGCCAGCCACATTCAAGTGGAACTAATCCAAAGCCACCAAGTGAAAGGGAAAGATGCCCACAGGCTTCAGTGGGGCTTGATGTGCAATCACTGAGCAAAACTCTTCTGAGTCAACCCAGAAATGTCACTGGGACCATGGATATGGGGAGAAATTGTTTTATCCAATGGAGACTGGGAGAGTTTAGGTCAGTATAACACAATCAGAGTTGTTAAAGTTTCTAGAAAGGAAAGAACTGAGCTGGAAATGATTGCATCAAAGAGAGTGGGACATCTTGCAAATACAAAAGATGGAGGTTTTTGTATGCTGGCCCATAAGTAGTTAATTATCTCTAGAAATCAGATGGCAGGCATCATCTGTCTCCAATGAACACAAAATATTACATTAGGGGATAAAACTTCATCATTTTGAATTAATGCTGGGCTGTGATCATCTTTCATTTCGCATCCAACAAGTCGTCGTCAACTTTTTTTTTTTTTTTTTTTTAGTTTATATAGTAGCTTGAGGGTTAATATTTCTACCAGATAAATGGCAGTTTTTGTTGGGGGTGGGGGGATGGAATGGGAAAGGGAAGCAAAGACATTTTTATTAAATCTAAAAACACTGTAAATAGATTTTTTTTTTTTTCATTTAAAGCAGTGCTTAACTTGGAAAGTTGAGTAAAGATGACTTGTAACACATTTTAAATCAGAAAGAGGCAGGAGAGCGAATGTAGGCCTGTACTGAGGTGAGAAATTCTGCTGTTTTATAAACTATTCAATTCTCATTGTGAATATCTTGAACTCTGTTAAGGATACTGTACTGTATTAAACATGTAAAAAAAAAAAGATGTTTGTCTAAGTAGCTTACAAAAATAATAACTCCTTGAATGGGAGACTATCCATGTCTGGAGATCTGTCGTAACTAAATACCTGATTCGTTATGGTGTTGTAACTTAATAGAAGCTATTCAAGAGGAAGCATGGTGTATGAGATTTTGTAAGTTATTTGTGCTGGTTCTGTATGTTGTGCCATGTGTGTAAGACAAGAATAAACTGCTGCTTTTGTTCATCCCATCCCAAATAATTATCCCACCTATGTTTCTTTATTTTTCCCAAAGATTTCTGCTATTTTTTGTGTTCATGGTCTACTCTCTCATGCTTCTATCAAAAACACATTTGACTTGCAAAGTCTTCTCACAGAGGTGGATTAGATTTGTTCTGCCAAATACTACCCAGGTGCATCACATGTTCTTTATTCCCAGCTGCTTGCTGCATATCAGTCCTGAATTATACTCTGCACCCTGGCTAGAACTTGGAACATGGCCCTTGACAGAAAATATGGGCCTTATAGGGACAGATATACAGATGCAAACAAGAATGAATTCTGACATATTACATGGAAGGATCAAAATTCAAGTCACATTATCCTGCTGTCATTCTAGTTGTTTTCTGGAAGCAAAACGTATCCCCTGGCCAATCATGCCGTACCACTTCCTTGTAGACAAAGAAGTTGTGTCAGGCATCAGGTTGCCAGGTGAGTTTGGAAGTTAAGGTAGAGAAAACATTCATTCAAATGCTATACACAAATACAAACTTTGCTGTTGTGGTCTCTAAGATTATCAGAGTATTTACTAGCACGGAAAAAAAAGCTAGAGAAGGAAGAAGGCAGCTGCAGCTGGGGTACATGCTGCCGTTTAATGACTCCCATTGTGAGCTCCAACACCTGGAATGGATCCCTGATCCTTGTAGCAGAAGTCAAGTACAGGATTCACTAGCCAGATGTATAAAATAGAACATTTTCCACGGTTATAAGCTGGCATATTCTCTCTGACAAGTCTCCTGTCCCCAGGAGACAGGTACCAAGTGTGAGACTTCTCTGCTCCATCCCATGCAGGCACTTCTTTTCTCTTCCTTGCATTGTACAGTTCTCCTAAAACAATGGTGATTCACATGGTTCACATTCCAGACATATTTCTTCAGGACAGAGATCAAGAATGTCTTCAGGTTTTCCAAGTACAATGCAGGTGAGCCTCAGGGGGAGTCTCAATGGTAATATCCTGATTGCTATTTGTATCTCAAATTGCTGCAACAGACCATTGAGAGGGCCCTTGCAGATGTCCTCCTCTTTACAGGACAAATCCCTGAGGTCTAACACTATTTTGTAAGCCCCTTATATTTCACAGCATCATGGATAACAACATGATTAACACATGGTAAAAATATATAACCACAGATGGCTATATACAACACATTTTTTTTTTCCTAGAACAAGACTCAAATATGGTCTCTGTAAGCTGCTACCTTTTCATCTGCTCTCTCCTTCATGATGTCTCATGGAGATGCTGAACAACTCACAGCACTCTTGTGACTGCTATAACTGCCACTGACACTTATTTGCTTTGCTGCTGGTGACTCCTGAGCAATTACCTTTATTCAAAAAGTGCTACCGAGTTCTCACAGGTTTTTTCTATATCTTTAACCCTCCACCACTGAACAGCTGTTGTAACCCAGCTTTGGTCCAGAAGCATCACTGGAGTACTGTTTACAGTTGCAGCATGGAAGAACTTTAAAGTTAAGTAGAAACGAAGGATCAAAATCAGCAAGATAAATGAAAACATAGCTTTACTATGTTTTTGCTATGTCTGCATTGTTATGCCAGTTTTGCCATTGTGTGCCTCTTTGCATGACCAGAGAACTTGCAGTCACAAGTGTGAATGCTCTGATTGCACCATCAGCAACAAAATCAGGTGTTGTCCTAAAAAATCTGTTGACTTCTGCTGAGCCCCTCAGTCTCAGTTGCAGCAGGAGACATCACTTAGTCCCCCCCACCTCTTCCTCTCCCCCAGTGCTCTGCAGTCACCCTTGACATGCTCTGAATAAACCTTGGCAGTACTGTTCATGCCCAGATGGAAGAGCTGAAATAGTCCAAGGGCTGGAAAAGCTTTGGCAACACTGGATCCTGGTCTCATGGCAAGGACCAGACGTCCCAAGATATCACCAGGGCAGGTTGGCAGACTGGGCATCCCTCCCCATGTGAAGGGTGTCTCCAGTATCTCTCAGCCTCCTTTCCTTCTCTGTGAACACACACAGCCTGTTGCTCCAGGCTGAGGCTTGCTCCTGTGTCCCATCTCTGGACACTGAAAATCTCAACAGTTTCTGTCATGTGCCACTGCCCACCCTCACTACCCACTGCTCCTGAAGCTGCAGCAGGCCCAGCCACGTAACTCCCACATATTTTAGTTTCTATAATTGTGTAACTGCTTCTCTTTTAAAAGCAGCATGTCGTTCACTCTGCAGATCCAGCTGGATTTCTTTCCGTGAATCTTTCTGACAGCAACATGCTCTTAGGTCAGTGAAGAACAGGTTGGGTCTGACTGGAAGATGCTCAGCCTCCTCTCATCCTGACAAAGGAAATTTCACTCATTACTGAATCTTATTCTTCCTCTTTGGACAGTCTCTCAAGAGGGTTTTTATAGGTGACTGAGCTGTAAGAAGACATGTGGGCTTGCATTTTTGTAAGTGGACGTTTTGGAATTTGGGGTTAAGTGAAACATGCAAGAATGTCAGGTCCCACTGGGTGACAGGTAAGTGCTGTGCTACTGAAAGCAGCTTCACTGGGGCCGTGCTTGTACACAGGGCTGAGGTAGCAGTCACATGCAGGAGTTCTGAGTCATAGCATTTTGGATTGTGACTTAAACTAGAATAGATTGTTTGCAATATAAGTTAATGTTGCAGAAAGAACTCTGTCTTTCTTCCATGTAAGAAATACTGTGTTATGAAAGGCTCTAGTTCTAAAACAAAACAAAACAAAACAAAACAAAACAAAACAAAACAAAACAAAAAAACCAAACAAAAAAAAAAAAAAAAAAAAAAAAACAAAACAAAGAAACAAAAACAAAAACCAAGAAAAATAAATACAAAATTCAAGATGTAGAACTTCAAAATACACAATGAAACACATTAGGATTATTTTCTTTATTTGTAGGTATAAAAAAAGTATCATTGTAAAACAATATCATTGCTGTAACAGTTCTTTTTACTAACCAGCTAAGGGTGTTGTATGGTGACTGTGATATTTAATTTAGTCTTGAAGACAACTCCAGGGATAACCATGAATTTTCTCTGACAGATGCTGTAAATATTTTACGTGGCTCAGCAAACACAACTGTTTTTATGGAAACAAGTAAGAAGTATTTCACAGTATCACTGGCCATATTGATTGCATCTCCATAATACACTCTCAATGAAATAGCCTTTAGGACTATGTGAATGAAAGGTTCTAGTTGAAGAGGGAAACCTCCGCATGCCTGCATCTGAAGTGCCTCTGTACATTGATTTGTGGGGCAAATAAACAGTATTCTAGCCTCAATTTTCCTTTCAGTATCATGGGATAAAGCTTAACAACATCAATAGCAGATACTAACTTCATGACTTTTGATATGAATTATTATTTTTGCTTTCTCTGGGGGTGTAATGCTGATCTGGGGACTGCATTTTCTTGAGATAAATCCCTCAAAGCTGTATGCTGCAATGGATATATGTGGAGAAGAAAGTAGATGTGAATCACAAATAGGCATGTAACAATAGAGAATTATCCCAGGCTAAAATCAGAAGTTATAGTAAACAGCAATAAAAGGTGCAGATAAGTAAATCAGTTTGAAGTGCAGATGAGTAAATGTTGTCAGCAGACAAAAGGAGGCAGAAGTCTGATACTTTTACAGAACAAGCAAAACCAAAGTGCAGTTGGCCTCTGATACACATTTATAAGTCCTGTGAGGAGCAGCTGAGGGAGCTGGGAAAGGGGCTCAGGCTGGAGCAAAGGAGGCTCCGGGGGGACCTTGTGGCTCTGCACAAGTCCCTGACAGGAGGGGGCAGCCGGGGGGGTCGGGCTCTGCTCCCAGGGAACAGGGACAGGAGGAGAGGGAACGGCCTCAAGCTGTGCCAGGGAAGTTCAGGCTCGACATCAGAAAAAATTACCTCGTGGAAAAGGTTCTTAAGCGTTGGAAGTGGCTGCCCAGGGGGCGGTGGAGTCACCACCCCTGGAGCTCTTTAAGAACTGACTGGGCGTGGCACTCAGTGCTCTGGTCTGGGTGACAAGGGGGGGATCAGTCACAGGTTGAACTTGATGATCTCGGAGGTCTTTTCCAACCTAAACGACTCTGTGATTCTGTGACTTATGTTGGTTGTTTTTCACCTTACTCACTCAGTGAAAGCAACATACCCTTATTTCAGCCTGCTCTGATACACACTATGTTCCCTGTGTGTGATTGGTGTTGCCTTACCTTTGAACAAAGGCTGCAAGGGGTGAATATTGCACTTTATATGTACAATAATTGCCTAAGGAACTGTCAAGGTTTCACTGTTAGGAAGTGCTGGGCCAAGGCTGCTGCTGTCAGGTCTGGACTGACACAGTGATGCCAGGAAGTTCTGTTTGTCTCAGATGATCCTCTAGCATCCAGGAAAAGCCCTTTTCTTTCTTTCCTTGCTAGGAGACTCAAAGAGGGAAATTCTGACCAGGAGTATGTTCAGAACAAAAGGTTTGGTTTCCTGCTCTACTCCAGGCTTTTTGAATCACTGCATTACTTGCTACTTTTTTAGTAGCTGCTAGAACTACCTTAGTTTTGCTGCCTTTATCTTTTCATAGGTGTGAACTGATCAAGAGCAGCCCTGCCAAGAAGGACTTGGGGTGCTGGTGGATGAGAGGCTGGACCTGCCCTGGCCATGTGCACTCACAGCCCAGAAAATCATATCCCAGGCTTTATCCAAAGCACCATGGGCAACAGGTTGAGGGAGGCAATTTTGTCTCTGCTTTCATAAGACCCCACCTTGAATGCTGCATCCAGCTCTGGGGTTCTCAGCACAAGAAACACATCAACCTGTTGGATTGAGTCCAGAGAAAAGCCATAAGGATGATCAGAGAGATGGAACACCTTTGCTTTGAGGAAAGGCTGAGAAAAATGGGATTGTTCAGCAGGAGAAAAAAAGGCTTTGGGGTGACCTATTTGCTGCCTTTCAGTACCTAAAGGGAGCCTAAAAGAAAGTTGGAGAGAGACTATTTACAGAGTAATGTAGTGAAAGCACAAGAGAATGGTTTTAAACTGAAACAGAGCTGGTTTGGATTAGATATTAGGAAAAAAATTCTTTACTGTGAGGGTTCTGAGGCTGTGGCAAAGGTTGCCCATAGAAGCTGTGGCTGCTCCATCTCTGGAAGTGTTCAAGGCCAGGTTTGATGAAGATCTGAGCAATCTTGAGTAGTGGAAGTTGTCCCTGCCCATGACATTGGAGTTGGAATGGCAAGATCTTTAAAGTCCCTTCCAACCCACACATTTCATTATTCACCCAGACAACCTACGTTTGTTACTTCCTCTGCACCCATTTTCAATAGTCATGGTTCTGCTACATCCATAGCCAAATTCTGAATTTCTGATACAGTTACCTAGGTAACCACATCCTCACAGGCTTTCATTGAGACCTTTTCTTGGACACTGCCAACTTGACTCCCACAAAAGTCTCCAGTGCTTCTGTGAAAGTATGCCTTTTCTGGCTGTGACTGTCCCTTAATCATGTGTGATATCCAGCCCTCCCCCATATTACCACAGTCCTAGGCCCTAGGGTATATCACCATGTCCCACAGCCGTAGGGAGGAGAGGAGAGGAGGAGAGGAGAGGAGAGGAGAGGAGAGGACAGGACAGGACAGGACAGGACAGGACAGGACAGGACAGGACAGGACAGGAGATCCAGCAGGCAGGAATTGTGCAGCACGATTGATTTATTTAATTATTTTACAAACTCTTTTATAGACTTTTCTCTTCATAGTCTAATTGGACAAAGGACCAGCCACCCCTTGGGGGTGATTGGCTAAAATCCTAAAACATCCACTGTCAAAATATTTTTCTACTATGCTATAAACAAGACTTTTCAAGGTTGCAGATGGCTTGGTTGTTTACATTCCCTGCTACCTCTTCTGTGAGAGAGAAAAGTCTCTCACAGGCTTAGAAAATAGCAAGAAAATCCTTGCTAGCAGCATTTTTGTATCCACACCCCCATAATGCTTTCTGGGGCTTTTTTGCATCTTCTTACACTACAATTTGTCACATTGAGGAATTTCTTACATCAGGTTCAGTAGTTTTCTTGTCAAGCTGGCTAAACTTCAGGCCGATGCCTAGTCACTGGTTATTTATTTGTCTGTGGTCTAACATTAACTGCCATCTTCCACACGTGTTCCTGTGCTTTTGTGGGATAGAAACAAAGCCTCAAGAATTAGGCTTGGACTGTTGATGTCCAATATATCTGTGTTAAAAAAGTAGCTAATTTGTTTTGCCTTTGTACCATTGGATGACATTTTAGCTCTGGCCTAAATCATTAAGATGTGGAACACTGTTATGCCACTTAACATTTCATTTGAGTCAAAGTGTGCCTGTCTTGAACCTTTCTTAAGCCTTTCCTTGTTGAATATTTTGTGTTCTTTTATCACTAATTTGGATGAACTCTGTTGCCTCACATTTAATGCACAGATTCTGAAAAAAATACATCCCTTACTGTAATACAGTCAACAGAAAACTTTTCTTTTCTTCCTCTCTCCCTACAGCCAACATTACAAAGCCAGAGATTGAGATAGAAATGATCCTTAAATACCCAGTGGAAAACCCTGATGCACAAAGCTGGGGCAGCTCTGAGGTTTCACAAACTGAAGTTTATCCATCTCTGGTAAAAAATAAAAAAATGCAATTAAGGTGAAAGTGAATTTGTGCCTAATTTCAAAGAAAGGCAGCTTTAAGTGACCCCTGAATAATAATAATATAAGACTATTCTTTATGGAGAAGCACTATCTTGCCCATCAGTTTTGTTGTGGACTTATTGTTTTAGTTGATTTTTTTTTTATTATTCACATTTACGCAGGATACAAGGATCTTGTCACGCATTGTCCCTGCTGGACCTGCCTCTCTCCCAAGGGGTTGTGTTCTTTGCCCACAGAGGCAAGCTTCACACAGCATTCTACTGGAGGCAATCTTCTGAGTGGAAATTGTTACCAAAACTGTACGGAGCTCAGAAAATATCTTCTATGGACAGAAATTTTATTGTGATAGGGTTTTTCTCCTGTTTAGAAGATCAGTATAAATTTTGGAAAGGAAACAGTTTTCCCAGACTTTTCATGGTTGTTCCGGTTTGGCCAAATTTAGAAATATATCCTCTGAGAGAAGGCACAACCACCCCTCCCCCCCCCCCCCCCCCCCCCCCCCCCCAGGTTCGGGAAAAATAAATTTTCCTCGAAGGAAAGTGAAGGAGATAAAACTATTTATTTACCAAACACACAGGAAAAGGAAAATAAGGCTAAATAAGAAAAGGTTTCACTGTGGAGGAAAAACCTGGGAAAGTGTTAGAGTCCTTCCTTTGGTCTCCTTGGAGCTGAGGCTTGGCCCAGGGCCAGGCCCTCTGTGCCCGATGGAAAGTCCTCCCGATGTGCTCTGAGGTTGAAGCAGTCTAGTAGAAAAGGGAGAAAATCCGGAATTCTAGAGAAGAAAAAGCAAAGTCCAACTCTCAGTCTCTCTCCGGAGAACCAGAAACTGAAACCACTGGCCAAAAACTGACTGGAAAGCAGCAAGCTGGGTGCTTCCTCGCTCCCCTGCCACAGCTGGGGAAGAAAAAACCTGCTATCTCTGTGTGACCTTGAACAAGCTGCAAACTGCTTTGAAAAAGTTTTGCTCATTTTTTTCCTTCCCCCTCTCAGGCTCAGTTTAGAGGCATAGAAAGGCACAAAAATTAATTTCTGGGCATAGGCAGCGATATGGGATACACATCATAACGTCACCTCAAGACATTCCACCCCTTATCCCATATTGTTGGCTCAATGCCCAAACTAAGATATTCTAATTCTACACATACATTAATACACATATATATATATATATATATATATACATAGCTATATACGAACAGTGACAGTGACAATCAGCAAGCAGGGGTATACAAGCATTTCACACTACAGGTGGTTTTCACACAACAATCAGATCTCCCTGCGGTACACAACGTGTTGTTCCATCTTTCTGCATTACCCACCATGTGCAACCAGGTCCCTGAGCAAAGACAACCCCACGGGTGGGTTTGTCTGTACTCGAGGCAGAATTTATCCACACAGGCTTTCCTAACAGACCTCTGACATGCACTACTGGGACCTTATCTCCATCTACTACTGTATGTAGGGATTCAGATTGGGCTGGACCAGCTCTATTGGTGGAACCTCGGGTGTTAACTAACCAGGTGGCCTTTGCTAGATGCTGTTCCCAATTTTTCAAAGTTCCCCCACCTAGTGCCTTCAAAGTGGTTTTCAACAATCCATTGCACCGTTCCACTTTGCCTGCAGCTGGTACATGGTAAGGGATGTTGGACACCCACTCAATGCCATGCTCTCTAGCCCAGGTGTTAATAAGGCTGTTCTTAAAATGAGTCCCATTGTCAGATTCAATTCTCTCAGGGGTACCATGCCTCCAAAGGACTTGCTTTTCAAGGCCCAGGATGGTGTTCCGGGCAGTAGCGTGAGGCACAGGGTAGGTCTCCAACCATCCAGTGGTGGCTTCTACCATTGTGAGCACATAGCGCTTGCCTTGGCGGGTTTGAGGCAGTGTGATGTAATCGATCTGCCAGGCCTCCCCATACTTGTATTTGGACCATCGCCCACCATACCACAGGGGCTTCACCCGCTTGGCCTGCTTGATCGCAGCGCATGTCTCACAGTCATGGATGACCTGGGAGAAACTGTCCATGGTTAGATCCACCCCTCGATCTCGTGCCCACTTATAGGTGGCATCTCTGCCCTGATGGCCTGAGGCATCATGGGCCCATAGAGCTAGGAACAACTCTCCCTTGTGTTTCCAGTCCAAGTCTACCTGTGACACTTCTATCTTTGCAGCCTGATCTACCTGCTTGTTGTTTTGGTGTTCTTCATTAGCCCTACTCTTGGGGACATGGGCATCTACATGGCAGACTTTCACAACCAGCTTTCTTACTCGGGCAGCGATGTCTTTCCACTCTTCAGCAGCCCAGATTGGTTTTCCCCTATGCTGCCAATTAGCTTTTTCCCACTTTTCTAACCATCCCCACAGAGCATTGGCTACCATCCATGAATCGGTGTAGAGGTAGAGCCTTGGCCACTTCTCTCTTTCAAGCAATGTCCGGGGCTAGTTGAACAGCTTTGAGTTCAGCGAGTTGGCTTGATCCACCTTCTCCTTCAGTAGCTTCGGCAACCCGTCGTGTGGGACTCCATACGGCTGCTTTCCACTTTCGTTTCATCCCTATGATGCGACAAGAACCGTCGGTGAAAAGAGCGTAGCGTGTGTCTTCTGATGGCAGTTGGTTGTACAGTGGAGCTTCTTCAGCGCGTGTCACTTGTTCTTCTTCATCAGCGAGACCAAAGTTTTCACCTTCAGGCCAATTTGTAATTATTTCCAAAATCCCAGGGCGATTCAGTTTTCCGATACAGGCGCGCTGTGTGATGAGAGCAATCCATTTGCTCCACATGGCATTGGTGGCGTGGTGGGTAGAGGGAACCTCTGCTTTGAACATCCACCCCAGCACCGGTAGTCAGGGTGCCAGGAGGAGTTGTGCCTCAGTGCCAATTACCTCTGAGACGGCTTGGATTCCTTCATAGGCTGCCAAGATTTCCTTCTCTGTTGGGGTGTAGTTGGCTTCAGACCCTCTGTAGCTTCGGCTCCAAAATCCCAGTGGTCGACCTCGAGTCTCACCAGACACCTTCTGCCAGAGGCTCCAGGACAGGCCATGGCTCCCAACTGCAGAGTAGAGCACGTTCTTCACTTCGGGTCCTGTCCTGACTGGGCCAAGGGCTACGGCGTGAGCGATTTCCTGCTTGATTTGGGCAAAAGCTTGTTGCTGTTCGGGGCCCCAATGGAAATCGTTCTTCTTGTGGGTAACCAGGTAAAGAGGACTCACAATCTGGCTGTACTTAGGAATATGCATCCTCCAAAAGCCTATGGCACCTAGGAAAGCTTGTGTTTCCTTCTTGTTGGTTGGTGGAGACATTGCTGTGATATTATTGATGACCTCAGTGGGAATCTGATGCCATCCATCTTGCCATTTCACTCCCAGGAACTGGATCTCTTGAGCAGGTCCCTTGACTTTGCTCTTCTTGATGGCGAAACCAGCTTCCAGGAGAATCCGGATAACTTTCTCTCCTTTCTCAAACACTTCTGCTGCAGTGTTCCCCCACACAGTGATGTCATCAATGTACTGCAAATGTTCTGGAGCCTCACCCTTTTCTAGTGCAGTCTGGATCAGCCCATGGCAGATGGTGGGACTGTGCTTCCACCCCTGGGGCAGTCAGTTCCAGGTGTACTGCACACCCCTCCAGGTGAAAGCAAACTGAGGCCTGCACTCTGCTGCCAAAGGACTGGAGAAAAATGCATTGGCAATGTCAATAGTGGCATACCACTTCGCTGCTTTGGACTCCAGCTCATACTGGAGCTCCAACATGTCCAGCACAGCAGCGCTCAATGGTGGAGTCACTTCATTCAAGGCACGATAGTCCACAGTCAATCTCCATTCTCCTTCAGATTTGCACACAGGCCAAATGGGACTATTGAAGGGTGAGTGGGTCTTGCTGACCACCCCATGTCTCTCCAGCTCACGGATCATCTTGTGGATGGGAATCACAGCATCTCGATTTGTCCGGTACTGTCGATGCACTGTCGAGGTAGCAATTGGTACTCTTTGTTCTTCCACCTTCAGAAGGCCGTCTGCAGATGGGTTCTCTGATAGCCCAGGCAAAGTGTTCAATTGCTTAATGCCCTCTGTCTCCACAGCAGCTATTCCAAAAGCCCACTTGAGTCCCTTTGGGTCTCTAAAATACCCGTTCCGGAGGAAGTCTATGCCCAAAATGCACGGGGCCTCTGGGCCAGTCACAATGAGGTGTTTCTTCCACTTATTTCCAGTCAGGCTCACCTCAGCTTCCACCAAAGTCAAATTTTGTGATCCACCTGTTGCACCAGAAATAGAAACAGATTCTACCCCCACATGCTGCGATGGAATTATTGTACACTGTGCACCAGTGTCAACCAAGGCATCATATTTTTGTGGTTCTGATATACCAGGCCAACGAGTCCACACAGTCCAAAAAACCATGGTTTTCCCTGGCCTCTACCTGGCTAGAGGCAGGGCCCCTCTATGCCTGGTTATCCTTCTTTCCCTGGTCCTGCATCTTAGATGTTCCTTCATGGGAATTGGACATGCCATCATCTTTTCCATCATTTCCGGCAGTTTGGCTACAGGCAACTGGAGCTACTTCCTTTTTGGTAGAACTTCCTTTCTGAAACTTGCGCTCGCTCCTTCAATTCACGCACTTGTGCTGCCAGAGCAGAAGTGGGTTGTCCACCCCACCTCCTCATGTCTTCCCCACTGTCACACAGGAAATCCCACAGCTCACTTCGTGGGATGTTCCTTCTCTCTGGGGAACGTCCACGGAGGAGGCACTCTTTAATCTCCTGGAGACTCTTCTCCATCTTATCTTCCATTTTCTGCATATGTGTTTCCACAGCTGCGATTCTTGCATGTGTTGGGCCATGCACAGAGTCTGCATATGCTCAGAGCTTCACTGCCATATCCCGCATGGTCTCATTTGCACCGTAGTCCGGTTTCATTATTGCTAAAGCAGAAGCGTATTCTGGTGGCCCAAGGTGTATGAGTTTTCACCACATGTATGGAATAACTCTGGCCCGGTCTGGACTCCTCAATCCTGGGTCATTTGTGAAGACAACTTCTACCACCCCTAGTTCTCTGAGGCATTGGATCCCTTGTTCTATGGTCTTCCACTGGGTTTGCTGCAGGTAGAGATCATCTCCACACATATATCTTTCAATCACACCTGTCAAAATCTGTCTCCAGAGACTGGTAGAGTCAGTCCCCCTTTTCATCGCTTGGTCAATCACTGGATCACGTGACAGGGATCCCAAATGCCTCGCTTCAGCACCGTCCAGCATCACATTATCACCTGCAGCATCCCAAATACGGACCATCCAACTTATGGATTCATCGGACCATCGGGTGTAATCCTTTCTTAGGCTGTGAAGGTCCTTTATGGACATGGACTCAGTAATGGTTTCTGTGCCTGAGTCAGTTGGTGGTTTTGAGGTTCCTTCCCTTGCATTATCCTCATCTTTCACTGGGCGATCAGTTTTGTTGGTGTGCTTCTTCCTCGTGACAGGAACCACTGCCAGTGGCTTAGACTCTCCATCTGGTTTGGGCTTGCTGTCTGGTTTATCTGCAGCCTGAGTGACTGGGGTATCTGCAGGCTTTGCTGATTTATCTTCCTGTCTCTCTACCCTTACCGTCTGCAGTGTGTGATAGGCATATGCCAAAGCCCAACATATTGCAAGGAGCTTGTTCGCATTAGAATTGTGATTGTATTTCTCTTTCAGATATTTCGCCACCTCAGCTGGTTTCTGAACGTGTTCAGGGGGAAAATTGCAAACCATTGGGTCAGAGAATTTCTTCAAGATTTGGCCCATATCCTCCCATTCCCCACACGACTCAGGATGTTCCACCTCTGGGTCAGGTGTCTTGGCAGTCGCTCGGGAAATCTGAGCTCTCATTCTAGACAATCTGTGAATCACATAGAGGAAGCTTACCAGATAAAATACCAGAAATACCAGGATGGTGGTCTCTTTAACATCCAGGGGAAACTGAACACTCTCAAAAGATAACCTATCAAATTTAAAGAGAAGGGGAACCCCGTCTCCTCCTCCTCTAACAATCTGGGTGCAGTTACTAATAAATTCCCAAAACAGGCTACTGAAGCTAGGACTGGGGTTAGGATGGAGAAACCACATATCATACACACCTCTGACAGCTGCTGTACCTCTGTCAACTTCTTATAAATCATTATCACTGAGCACAAGAACATAGAAATTCTGATTTGTCTCCCTACTCTGTAAAATTTACATCTCAGGGACAAGATTGGAGCAAGTTGTGGATAGGCAAACAACCCTAGGGACCAAAAAAACACTAGCACCTCAATGAAGCCTAAGGACCAGAAAGACATGAGTACATCGAGCCAGAGGGACATTATGAACTCAACCAAAATGGTGACTTCTTTACCCCAACACAGAATAAGTAAATTCAAACCAAAATGTAATTAACACAGGGTTTTTTTTTTACTTTCCTTCGCGCCACGCAGTTGGGTGCCACTAAATTTGTTCCGGTTTGGCCAAATTTAGAAATATATCCTCTGAGAGAAGGCAAAACCACCCCTTCCCCCCCACCCCCCAGGTTCGGGAAAAAATAAATTTTCCTCGAAGGAAAGTGAAGGAGATAAAAGCTATTTATTTACCAAACACATGGGAAAAGGAAAATAAGGCTAAATAAGAAAATGTTTCGCTGTGGAGGAAAAACCTGGGAAAGCGTTAGAGTCCTCCCTTTGGTCTCCTCGGAGCTGGGGCTTGGCCCAGGGCCAGGCCCTCTGTGTCTGATGGAAAGTCCTCCCAATGTGCTCTGAGGTTGAAAGCAGTCCAGTAGCAAAGGGAGAAAAATCCGGAATTCTAGAGAAGGAAAAGCAAAGTCCAACTCTCAGTCTCTCTCTGGAGAACAAGAAACTGAAACCACTGGCCAAAAGCTGACTGGAACACAGCAAGCCGGGTGCTTCCTCGTTCCCCTGCCACAGGAGGGGAAGAAAAAACCTGCTATCTCTGTGTGACCTTGAACAAGCTGCAAACTGCTTTGAAAAAGTTTTGCTCATTTTTTTCCTTCCCCCTCTCAGGCTCAGTTTAGAGGCATAGAAAGGCACAAAAATTAATTTCTGGGCATAGGCAGCGATATGGGATACACATCATAACGTCACCCCAAGACAAGGGTCTAAAACAGAGAGTTATTTAGAAATAAGTTGAAGATGTAAAGTTATTATTTTAATGTCTGTTACATTAATTCAGTCATTAATGCATTTATGACTTGAAGAATGCTGGTTCTATCAATTAAGGCTTGTCACTCTGCCTCAATTTCAGGTAAATATTCTACCTCTGAGACCACTGCATACTTAAAGAAGCTACTCTTTCCATCACCCCCTTTTTTAAGTCTAATAGTAATTGATAAGGATTAGAAGCAGGCATAGATATTACTCTAAGGGAGAATGTTTAGTTGTGGACTTGACAGTCCTGGGGTAATGGTTAGACCTGATGATCTTAAAGGCCTTTTCCAAGCTAAATGATTCTATGATTCTGAAATGAATGTTTTGGTGCAGAAAAGCAATATAGTTGCTGTGAGCTAAGAAGATAGTTAATTCACAGCAAGTAAAATAAAAAACCAATCCAAACAAACAAAAAAAAAAAACCACCCCAAACCATAAACAAACAAACAAGCAAAATAACAAAATATCTTGGGGTGACCTTATGATGTGTATCACATATCTCTGCCCTACGCTCAAAAATTAATTCTTGTGCTTTTCTATGCCTTTAAACTGAGCCTGAGAGGGGGAAGGAAAAACTGAGCAAAACTTTTTCAAAGCAGTTTGCAGCTTGTTCAAGGCCACACAGAGATAGGGACTTTTTTTTTCCCAGCTGCAGCAGGGGAGCAAGGAAGCACCCAGCTTGCTGCTCCCGGGTCAGTTTTTGGCCAGTTGTTCAGTTTCTTGTTCTCTGGAGAGAGACTGAGAGTTGAACTTTTTTTCCTTCCCTGGAATTTTGGATTTTCCCCCTTTTCTACTGGACTGCTTCAACCTCAGAGCACATCGGGAAGACTTTCCATCGGGCACAGAGGGCCTGGCCCTGGCCCAAGACCCAGCTCCAAGGAGACCAAAGGGAGGACTCTTAATGCTTTCCCAGGGTTTTCCTCCACAGCGAAAAAGTTTGTTATTTAGCCTTATTTTCCTTTTCCTGTGTATTGGTAAATAAATAGCTTTTATCTCCTTCACTTTCTTTAGGGGAAAATTTATTTTTCCCGAACCTGGTGGGGGAGTTGTGGTGACCTGCCTTCTCTCAGAGGATATGTTTCTAAATCTGGCCAAACTGGAACACAAACAAACAAACAAAAAAACATAAAACCCCCCAAGCAATAAAACCTACAAAACCTATGAAAAAACCCCAAGCAAAATGAAAAAAAACCAAAACACACGAAAAAGAAATAGCCCCACAACCCAAAACATTCAAGCAACTTTCTTAGTTCAGAATGGAAAGTAAAATCAGATTATGTTCAAGATTGTCACTACACTCTTTAGAAATCAGAGCAATAAAAACATCACTATGGCTTTGGAGTTCCTTCTTCAGAAAACTGAATACCTGAGCTTTTGAAGGTGGAGCTGACATAAAGGGGCTGTTACAAATGTGTTATACGACGTGTAAATTAACGGATGACACATCTCCAGGGTCAAGAATTGTACTGACCCAAAATACCTTAGTATTTTATCCTTGTTTATGTTTAATCCTTATTATGTTTATTGCTTAGGGAAAAGAGCACAAGTAAATGGTGGGGACTTATCCACAGCACTCACATATGGGCAGAGTGCATGCATTTGATTATTTCTATTTTACCTCTGACCATAACAGACAGTTTCACAGAGGGATGATGGGTCAATCTGCTCTCAATAGGAAGAAGGTGTTAATGCTTTATACTTCTCAGGGTGATTTTAAACCTCAGCGAAAGCATATTTGCAAACCCTATGTAGATGAGTATCGCTAAGAATTGTTGTGAAAGTGATCAAATCGGAGCTTGTGCTTGCCTGGCATTTTTTGCTCTCTCAACAGTAATTTGCAACTCAGAAATGTAAGAGAGTTATGATACCCAGAGCTAAGAAATATCTGCAAAAAGATTATACTGTCAGCCAACATCAATTATTATGATTAAAACCTGATGCAATAATAATTCCTGTCCTAGAATCCCCTTGACAATAACTTTGTTATAGATACATGGCACTGCAAAACAGCGTTCACACAGACACTTAACTGAATTTGCCCTTTGCATAAATCTACAATATATAGTACCTATATAAAGCAGGCAATGTTTGATATGAATCCTCTCTGAAATATGGTCCATAAAACTGATACAAAACAGGAACAAAGTCAATGTAACTAAAATACTTACAGTAAGTTATTTAGGTCTATAATATGAATTTCCTATTTTTTTTCCCTCATACTTTTGTGTTAAATGCCAAAACTGGCCTGTAATTGTGAATGAATGAGAGAGTTATGATACGGTGTACAGCAGTCATGTCACTTTTATTCTGTGCAATAAATTTAAATGAAATACACATTATCTGAAGTGATGTTTGCTATCTGAGCTGAAAACAGACGTTCTCTGGCAATCTTCATGTTATATTACCCCAATTGTGTTTCACACTTGTAATCTTTTTCCTCACTTCTGATTAAAAATTTTATCTTCCACAACTTCTTCTGGAACCACATCAATCAGCCTGTATTCCTAATTCCTGATGGCTTCAGGGTACAGGAATTGCTCTGAACTCAAGAAAACTTGGTGAGAGGTAACTCCCTCTAAAGCAGCCATATAGGTGTCAGACTGTGAATGGGGCAGTTAACTTTTGCCCATTGCAACCAGTTCCCAGGACAGGTGCTGTTACCTGGGTCATTTCCTGAACAAACATAGGAAGAGTCGTTCTCAGCCGGACCACACAGTCAGCAACAAGCGAAGAGACTGGAGCACAAGTCTTCTGAGGAGATCTGGGGGGCTCAGCCTGGAGAAAGGAGACTCGGGGGGACCTTCTGGCTCTGCACAACTCCCTGATAGGAGAGGGCAGCCAGGGTTCGGCGGGCTCTGCTCCCAGGGAACAAGGGACAGGAGGAGAGGATTTAGCCTGTCTGTGCCACGGGAAGTTCAGACTGGACACCAGGAAGAATTTCTTCACTGGAAGAGTAGTCAAGCATTAGAAGAGGCTACCCAGGAAAGTGGTGGAATCACCATCCTGGAAGATTTCAAGAGAGGACTGAATGTGGCACTTAAGTGCTGTGTTTTAGTTGACAAGGTGGTAAAGGTTGGACTCTATGAACCTGGAAGTCTATTCCAACCTAACTGATTCTATTATCCCCCTTTAACAATGTGTGTGTGCATCTTTGGGTCATCACTTCTATCTGTGTAGTAGCAATATCCCGGACCAATGCAGCAGACCCATATCCTGTTACATGTCATTGGAATGTAACTGTGGAGTGCTCACCCCTGTGGTTTGTTAGCTTCGGCCATTGGTTTTGCTTACAAATTAAAGTTCAAGTTTTTCCTGCATACAGCTGTTTTCATGCACTTCCAAGACAGCCTTCTCCAGTGATTTGCAGGGAATCTGTGTTCAGAGTGCTGAGCAACTCTGAATAATGTCAGAGAAGGGAAGAGACCTCACGTCAGCATTGTGCTGTGTGAGAGAGTGGGGGTTCTTGCTTGAAAAGCTGAAATATGCCAGAATCCATCTATGGAGCTAGTCAAAACAAATAGCGATGAGATTCTGTCAGGTGAAAAGGAAAAAAATAATTTTTGAGGAGCAATTCATTCTCCTATGAAGACATTTTCAAAAGTGGATTTTTTTAAAAGTATTGTTGGAACTATTTTATTTCTCAAAAATGAGGGTTGTCTGAGGCAGTATTGGTGTTTGACTACAGCTTTGTTACTTTGATTCATTTATTAAAGTTTTACACCATTTTCAATGTTGCATTTGCATACCACAGTAAGTCGGAAATAAACCTTGATATATTGTCACTATAAAAACTGGTTCAGAGATTCTGAGTAAAATTACTATGTACTTATCTTAAAAATGATGCAGATGCAAAGATTTGAAAATTTGTATGGTTTTCAAGTTTCAAATTATAAAAGTTTTGAAATAACGTTTTTCCTGTAAAATTGAAGTTATATTTTCTGAATAACTGTTCTTAGGAATTTGATTCTGCAGCTTTAACACACTTAGAGTGAGACAGATTAACTGCAACCTGCAGGAATGAAGAAGCCTGAAGGAACTTTTTAGTTTCCAGGGCTTTTTCAAGAGCATTTTTTTTCATGTTAATGCATTCTACCGTGTTGTGTAAGGCAACAAAACAGCATCCAAAGTGGAGCCTTTTTATGTGTTGTACTGTATGTAGAAAACAGAGAATTTGTGGGTAAGTTCAAGTTTTTTAGGGTGGCTACAGCCCTATACTTCACAGACCACTCTTCTAATTGATGTGTTTCCTAGGGGCACACAGAGATCTCTTGCAGGGTTTGGAGATGGAACTCTGCTATTTATTTGTGTCTTTGAACTCAGGCTTGGTTTGCTACTGTGGTTAGGAAACTTAACTGTGCCTCTATCTTCTCCTTCAAGGTAAAGGGGTTTGAGACATGAAGTATTCCTCAAAGATTTCAGGGAGGCCTGAACACATGCTCTGCTCTGTTTGAAGTTGAATGCTTTAACAAAGAGATTTACGTTGTTCTTGTGTTCAGCCCGGTGATGAAATAGGACTCTGAGCCTCAGGGGCTGCAAGATAAGAGTTAACATGAAATTTTTACACAACTTTCCTCAATATAATAGAGCTGTAATACATGTTCATTTCCAGTAATATATCATGAAGGACATGATTAGAAGCCAGCAGAGCTATACCAGATGGGTATCCAAAAAACTAACCGCAGTTATGTGGATGCTGTTGGATTTACAGGAGTGTTCCACATTTTAGAGCCCAAAATGAAGGACTGTGGTTCATTTCCTCAGAATTGCACTTTAACAATGCAGTGTGTGTTATCACCAGTTGCCAGGAAGAAACATTGTGTACACGGGGTTAAGCTGTTGCTTCTGATAAAACTGGATTCCTGCAGATTGCTGCATCAATGTTTTTGATTTTGACACAATATTCCAAACTTTACACAAGGAAGAAAATATAAGGACTCTTGATTGCCAGGCTCAAGGATTTAATAACTTGAGCTGAATAGAAGAAAGGAGATGTCCTTCAGAACAAGCTAAGCAATGTAAACAATGTTTTTACCTGGACTTTCTGCCTGAAAATTTTAAACTTTATTAGCCCTTATTTATTAAAAAGCAACATCAGTGAATTTTACCACAATTGGACACTGCTCTCACTATCATCAGAACAGATCCTCAGAAAGAATAATGCATTAGCCTGAAAGTTGCTGTATATTAGACGCAAATAATGTAGGAAAACTCCTATTTTTATGAACTTTAAAAAATGATCCTAATACCCTTTCTCACCCTCATCTCATTATCACTTAAGCACAAATACAGTATTGAAAAGAATTTGCAAACTCCTCAAGTTCCTCTGCTGGTTTTCTTCCTGAATTTATCAGAGTCTCTGTTTCAAGTGTTCCCAGTAGTCACAGAAGACTAGGCCAATGCCTATGTGGAAATGAAGTTCTCTTTATAAACTCATTCATTCTTTTCTCCCTGCTCAGAGAAGGAATTTGGCTATCACCCAGACTCCAACATCAGACAGAATAGTCAGGGTACTTGTTTACCTAGTGAATCAGAAAAGACAAAATCTGGTCACTTTTGCATCATGGATGAAACTTCTTTCTCATTTGCTATGCAGATTACAGATAAATTAGGTGTTCTTCAGTATGAAAAATAGCTATTGATTTCTTAATTAAATAGAAAACAACATTTTCCTGACTTTAAAATATAGCTATTGATAATATCTGAAAACAATATTACATTAAATTTCCAGAATAATATATTGAAAAGGAAATTAAAGACATCATTAAAAAAGTCAGAAAGCAATAAAAGGATTATATTCGAAGTTATCATTGTTTTTAAGAACAATTCAATTTTTTCTACCAGATTAAAAAAAAAAAAATGTAGAAAAAGAAGTCTGTTTGGAATGGTATCCTGATGGAAGAGACGGCTGGAAGGACAAACATGCTATTGATATTATTGTCATTGTGGTCAAGTGAATTCTCCATAAAGACGCCCAAACCATATAACTGTTAATTCAGTGAAAATATAGGAACCAGAGAGTTATTTTTGAAAATATCAAATAAGTACAATATAGGACTATTATGGAATATAGGAATATTTTACAATATTATAGAGTGATAATTTGCATCTTGAAATTAATATACCAGATTACTAGTATTAAAAGAGTTAAAAATTTCATTAGAACAGCTAGATTCAAATGGAAATATATTTTGATCAAGGATGTTTCAGGATAAAGGGAAGGGCCTTATCTAGAGGTTTTTACTTTCCTTTTAATGAGTGTGTGATCTGGATCCCCTTTAAGGATTCCCTTTATCAAGATCCAGTTTTTTATAGAAGAGTCATGAGAGATTTTACAAGGCCATGCTTAGCCAGCTTCCTCTTAGCAGGAAGGGATACTACAGTCGTTAAGGAAATAGGGACTTGGATTTCCTCGGGACTTTCAGTGCGAACAAACAGGAGTCTGATACTAGAAGACAAAAATATTGAGGATAATCTGACAAAGAAAGTTTTTATGGAAATGCTGCTAACTAATCTTTTAGTCAAAGAGGCATGTATCTCACTTATAATGCCTTCCTGTGGACTACCCAAGAAGCCACTTTTCCAGGTCAGCTGTGTCCAACTTTCATGGGATTGCTTGGTGAACTGGGAGAAGCAAGGTTAAAAAGCTCCTTGTTTTCCACTCTGGTTTTGCTGGAAAGGAAAAAAGGATACTGTAGTAGCAACAGTTTAGAGGTGTGAATCTGTCAGCCTTTTGTTAACTAGAAAGCACATTGGCGTGGAACAGTCTGCACTCTCCTAAGGATGAGTAGATGCTCTTTTTGAGAGTATAACTGGGACAACAAAGTATAAGATGCAGTTCAAATGTTCCTCTAATATAAGTGTCTGTCATTTTTTCCACTGGACAGGGTCAGTCTCTACCTCTAGCCTTGTGTTGCTCCCCTTCTGTGTTGCACAAGCTAGACTAAATAGCAGTAAAAGCAGGGCTTGAAGGTTTTCAAGCTTATAAGGAGGGGCATTCAGAAACTGTGTTGCAATAAAAGTTGTCTCATGTGTTCTCCAGGTGTCTGACAGGCAATTAGGATTACAACAGATAAAGTAAGCTGTGTAAAGGTGATAACCTATATTTACCTATAACCTAAAATTGTATTAGAGTTCCCTGCTTTGAACAGTTGTATTGGTTTTGCACGGCCTGGTTTTAGATGGGTCCTGTGAGGAAGCTGCTGGAAGCTTCCCACCATGTCCAGCAGAGCTAATGGCTGATGGCTCTGAAGATGGACATGCTGCTGGCCAAAACTGGGCCAATGAGAGAGCTTGGTAATGGCCTCTGTGATGACATATTTAAGAAGGAAATCAAAACAAACTCACTAGATTTTGGGATTCTAGTCAGAGAAGAGGAGGAGGTGACAACATGTGAGGGAAACAACATGGAGACACCAAGGTCAGTGAAGGAGAAGGGGCAGGAGGTGCTCCAGGCACCGGAGCCGAGATTCCTCTGCAGGCCGTGGTGAGACCATGGTGGAGCAGCTGTGCCCCTGCAGCCCCTGGGGATCCACGGGGGATGCAGAGATCCACCCACAGCCCCTGGGGATCCACGGGGGATGCAGAGATCCACCCACAGTCCCTGGGGATCCACGGGGGATGCAGAGATCCACCCGCGGCCCATGGGAGAAGTGCCTGCGCCAGAGTGGATGGATGTCTGGAGGAAGCTGTGATCCAGTGGGAGACCCAGTGGAGAGAGGGTGCCCTGCTCCCAGGCTGGAGCAGCCTGTCCTTGGAGCACTGGACCCCATGGAAAGAGAGACCCACAGCACAGCAGTTTTGGGAGGGCTGTGTGCCCATGGGAGGGGCTCAGGCTGCAGCAGGGGCGGTGCGGCTGCTGCTCCTGAGAGGGGACCCACGCTGGAGAAGTTCAGAGTGAAATATTCCCCATGGGAGGAACCCCACGGCCTCACAGGGGAAGATTCCTCTCCCGGAGCAGAGGAAGGAAATCTCAGTGACAAACTGACTAAATCCCCATGCCCTGTCCCCCTGTGCTGTCGGTGGGAGGGAGGGAGGGGCTGGGGGAGGAAGGTGTTCTAAAGGCTTATTTTACTTCTCATTATCCTCCTCTGATTCTGTTAGTAATAAATTCACTTCACAACTTAAGCTGAACCTGTTTCACCCTTGTAGCATTTCTCCTGGTCCTTATCTCGCTCATGAAGTGTTCATTAATTTTTTTTTTTTTTTTTCCTTTTTCCCTCCTCTGCCCAACTGTGGCAGGGGAGGGTGAGCGAGCAGCTCTCATGGGTGCCTGGCACTGGGCCAGTGTCAAACCCTGACAACAGTCATTGAGCTTCCCTCTTGCACTTGGTATTTAGTTGTGATAAAATTAAAGGCAACAGGCTGAAGAACCAGGATGCCTTTGATGGGAAGTGATATTTAATGACCCAAGTCCTTTGTTACAGAGGAGATCAAAGGAGACATAATTAAAGTATATTTTGGCCACAGAAATTATTCTTAAAAAATGACAGAAAAGTTATTATTATTTGAAATTTAATAATAATTTTATTACAGTAGGTAATTTTACCTATATATATTTACCCATATGTATTATATTGGCACTAAAAAGACATGTCAGTAATAAAATTAGGAAAATTGAATTATCTGAATTTATATAAGTTCATTAAAAACAATAGGTTCACAATGGCTTAATTACATCAGCAATTTGATGGGCAAGAAACTTACTTCAGAAGTTGATAGCCAAAATGGATTTCTATAATAAAATCAGGATTCTAAATTTTGTCTTTGCTTTGCTTTGCTTTACTTTGCTTTAACTTATGAGTCTACCTTACCACCACCTTCCTGCAAAAAAAAAAAAATAAAATCATTCCTTTACTTGTAGTTAGCAGACTGCAACAAAAGACATGAATGCAACCTGAAGAAAAGCTCAGTGATCTCTAGACAGAAATGGTATTGGTACTAGGATGACCTTTAGAGGGAAATCTGAGAGGCTGTATAATCTGATTGTCAGACTTTACTTCAAGATCAGAGATTCACACTTATATGCTCAGGGAGGTGTACTTGTAATGATCTGATGTATTCATCTGTGACATTACTAAGAATTAATTGTAAAAATGAAAAAAAAAATCAAAACAACCTATGCTGGCAATGGGCAAAAGGAAAATACAGGCCTGGAAAAGTCTACATTGTGCAAAAATTCATTTTAAGTTTCAGAAAGAAAATATTTCCATAACTTTATGCATTGGTCCCTATTTTTTAGTGATTTTTATACTGTACCATTAGTTTGTGTTCCAAGGTTAAAAAGCCCCACCAGTAACAAAAAGTCCGTTCTGAAAAAAAACCATAATTGTGCATTTTAAGGGCAGAGGTGAACATCAACGTTGTAGAGAGGAATATTTTCTCTCCTAATTAACTACATTGAGATTAACATTTTTGGTTTTAACTCTCACAGAGCTATAATGTTTCTCTGCATAACAGCCAAGCAAATCATTGGAATGGCAAAGAGCAGCTATGTTAAATTCAAATGGAACTATAAACTGTAAAATGACTTAAACTGTGCCTGGCATCAAATTAGCACATTATGGATTATGTGTTTGGCCCAGTGCCATCCTCTCCACTTGGATAGATGAACAAACACAGGAAGAGTTTCAGTAGAGGATGTTTCTGAATGGTTTCAATGGTTTTAATGTTTGTAAATAAAGAACCTTGAAAGCCGCAGTGCTGCACAACTGATTGGGATAAAGGTTACACAAATGTGTCCCTTGTAGCTGGATACACTGCTGACATAGCTGTTCTCAACAATTCCACTGCAACTTTCTGAGTAAATAGCCACAAGCCCAGTGTTGTGGCTGAGTGGGTATGTCTTTGTTGCTCTTCTCAGCTGGGCTGCTTGCTGAATCAACAAAGACCTCGGGAGAGTCCTGCAAGGTTCCCAGCCCAGTGTCTCACATATTGGCTAGGCAAGGTGGTGTTATTTTCCTGCTTTAGTACAGCTTCATTAAAGTGTTTGATGTCTTCTCTAATTGTGTGTTGAATTGCACAGAATAAACATATCTTTGGAGAAAACAGTGATTCAGAGCTTCCAGCAGTTTCATAGTCAAATCTCTTTTTTCTCTATAGAATTGATCAATAGTCCAAGTTTAATCAGTTTAGTCACGCTCAAACAACCTTTCACTAGAGAGAATACATCTGAATATTTCTTAGTGTCCCTTTAGTCCATCACTCCTCTTAAGAGTAGTCCTTGTCTTTCCCCCCATTTTTGTTTTGAGTCCGTGAAAGAATGTTGAGTACACACTTTTTAATTCTCGTAAGAGGACTCACACTGTAGCCTTGCCTACCTGGCTGCAATAATCTTTTTATTAACCACAAAACCAATTTGTGTTCAAAAAGTTGCTATGGGATTCTTCTCTTCTGTACAAGGAAGTGGGTCATAGTTTTCATTTTTCCTCTTTTTCTCACATCTGCTGTAGTAGAGGAACTCGTGCAGAGAAAACAGGCATTTCAATCCTTTGTCCAAAAATCAGCACTCACTCTTGTGAACTCAAATGACTTCCAAGTTTCTGAGTAGTCAAGAGTTTATATAAAACTTAATTTTTTTTCTCATATTGAAGCCTCAGATAGCCTCAATGTGTTCAATTGTCTAGAAATAATAAAAAGCATGAGAAACAGACACCATCTTGACAAGCTTCTTGTTTAGAAGTCAAAGAAAAGAAATGTACAACAAAATGACTGAAAATCACTACTCACAGCCTACAGGCTCTAACAGGCAGACAAACAAACCAGCACCAAATTTAGCAGTTTACTTGGTTTCAACATATAACCTATAGGTGTGTTGAGGAGAAATGGACAATATTAAATAAGAAAGGGATGTAAGTTACTTTCTGTTTCTTTCCTTTGTCTTAGTTCCTGCAATAACTTTTTCCAGAGGAAGAAATACAAATCATACTTCTCCAGGTAAGCATTGCAGCTGGAGAGCCAACAAAAGCTATCAGTTGTTCAGAACTTCATGAAACTTTCAGGCTTCAGGCTACAATTTTATAGCCTCAGCTTAACCCTTATGTATTTTATATCAAAAGCTAAACATAGCAAACAAAAGTCTTCTCCCACTGTCACTATTTTGACATTAAGAGGAGCTCCAGAACACTGTGAACACATTCATCCCTAGAAGAAGAGTTATGTTAAGGGATCACAGATGTGCATCATACCTATCCCCCCAAATCAGGAGCCCATTGCATATGTACAAATCACACATCAGATACAGCCCCACAGCCACAGACAACAGCTGCATACAACAGGACATGTATGTCTTTGATTCCTCCTTTGACCCTTAATGATCATTTTCTCTCTGCCATTTTTAAAATTAAAAGTATATTTGCAACTGACAAGGTAAAATTAATGCAAACCAGTGCCCTTTTTGGCTCAGAAAAAACCTCAGATCTTTCTTCTTCTTTTACTTCTTCATGGTTTCTCAGAATTTTTTCATAGTGTATATGCACCTATTTGCCATCATTTAAAATTACGTAGCCAGGGCAGGGGGATTGGAACTAGATGATATTTAAGGTCCCTTCCAACCCAAACCATACTGCTATTCTAGATTCTGTGATTTTAAAATTGCCTATAAAAGGTCATTAACACTTCCAAGAAGTGTTGACTCTTTTTCCTACATTGCAGAAACGTAATAATTTCACAAAAGCACTTTTTACCCCACTTACATGAGGATTTATATGGTGTGTACTTATATTGAACTATAAAATCTTTACTCCAGCAGCTATAACAGCCTGTAATCTGCTGGCACACTTTATAGCCTGTTAAGATATTTATTAGTATATTCAAGGACAGTGGTAAAAATAAATCATACATTTCATTAATATGTAATTATTAGTGATCATTTGAATAGCAGAAGGTTTACCAGGCTGAACAAGTAGAGCAAATTTAGTCCGAGCCAAAAAGTTAGGAGTACAGAATGTAAGACCTATTAATGTTGTCCAGTCAAATGAACTAAATGGAATGACATTGGGGTTTCTTTGAAATTAAAACTTAATAGTTCTATCTCTGTCTTTCCAAGGGTCTGATCCCACAAGAAAGTCTTTATTACAACATTCCTACAATGATGGGAAGTGTAATCTTCACCTATTCACTTAAATACCAGTAGAACTTGAACAGATTTTTTATTTGTTAAGCTGAGCTCCTGCTTCCCCGCTGTAGAAATTAGCACAGCAGGCTCTGAGTCACCAGAATGCCATGATCTACAGTCAGAAATGGGGCTGTGATTCCTCTCTAATGATAGAGCTTAAGAATGTGGAATACCTAGTGACAGCTGCTATGTGAAAATAATCAGCCTTAAATCAGTGGGAATGATCTCACAGCAGGCTTCTATTGTTCGATAGCAAATGTTTAGAATAACAATTTTATTGCTGCAGAAAGGAAGAAGAATTAAGCAATAAATAGTTTGTCAGTAACCCCACAGCAACTTTGATTAGGGTTACACTATTACAAACATACTCTAGGGACAGAGAATAATATTTGGGATTTTTTTCATCCAAGACTGGAACATGTTGCTGTTCCTGTTGATTTCATTTCTCTTTCTTTCTTTGTAAATGCTTAATAATAGGAAATGAATTATTTATGAAAATACAGACTTGAAATGCTGACCTGCATCTTCAATGTAGCATTAAAAATCAGCAATTTTACCACCCACAACAAACAAGATCTTGTGGTTTCACTGAAAGTCACAGTTCTCCTTCTGAGAGTTGTTCATGCCTCTACATCAAACTTTAGCCACTGCAGTGGGTTCAACAGAGGCCATACCAATAAGCTCAACAAAACAACTGATGGTACAGATCTGGATGCTTTCAACACATGCATTTGCAATAGGATTAGAGTATAGTCATCCTAAACTAAGATCATAATCATAGTAATAATAATGGATTTTAAGTCCCTGAATAAAACACAGAGAAGAAGTTAGATTCAATGGTACTGCTCTCTGAGCTTGTGATATAACCTTAGAAGAATAACCTTTTAATAAATAGGGAGGAAGAATTCCAACCTTATCTAAAAATTAGAAGGAAATTAGTGCCTTAGTGCATGTGATGTACTTTTATTGTTCATTTGCCCAGGTAGCTGGCATGGAAAAGGTGAGTGTGAAAGCATAAATTCACTGCATTCCTGACTGCTATTTCAGACTGTGATTGGATTAACACTGGCAAATAGTGAATCAACTAATTAAAAGAAAGATTTTTCCCACCTTCGTTCAGTTCTTCTTTAGTAACCCTTTGGAAGTGTTAATTTAGACACAACTCTCTGATTTCTGTGGTCCCGGGACACATGGAGGCCTCCGTTCTGTGCACTGAAGAGACCTGCCACTCATGAACACTAAAATGTATTTTGGGAAAACAAGTCACTGATTTCAATGTCCTGGTTTGGGGAACCCCACTGAACACTTTGGTAGAACTGAGATTAGATGTGATCCAGTGGATTTTTCTAGAACATATCCCATATTCATATGACACATACATATAGATTTAAATATATGTGGACTAAAGACACAGTGGCTTTAATTGATTTTTTTTTTTTTTTTTTTTTTTTTAAGAAAGAAAGCAAATCCTTCAAAATACAGCTTTCTCCTTTTTTTTTCAGTACAAACTATTTTGGAGTTTGTTTCATTCACTTTGTCTTATGTCAGCAAGAAACCAATCCTTTGAAAGTTGCATGGGAAGCTTTTGTCTTGACTGACTCTAGGCAAAAACAAATGTAGTCAAGTTCAAACCCAGGGACTGATTTTAAAGTTAAATGATTCTTAGTCAATCACTTTGTTGCAGGTATGAAATTTAACAAAAATAGAGTTGAAAAATTTTTTGCCTTCATAACCTTTATAAATTATCTTTTATAAAAATGATTCAAACCTAGCTTTATTTCAGCTGAGAAAAGACTGTATTTTTGATACTGTTCTAAATGTTTCACAGACTTCTTTTTTTATTTAACTCTGCTAATTTTTTATCTGTAGTGATCGCTCAAGTGGAGGGGATTTGGATGCCACTCAGGAAAGACGTGTCCCAGAGCATTTGGTTACAAAACACATTAGTACATCATTCTGCTCCTTATTTCACATGATGAGCTGCCTGAAGGAGGATAAATGGCTCATAAAGTTCTCAATGGCCTAAAAGCAGGACCATCTGTTGAAGTCATCAGTGACTTTGTGTCTGAGCTTAGCAGCTGGGAAGCCTTCAATTCATCAGCTCTTCTTTAATCAGCTAGGTATCTCTGAAGTCAGTGGGAATTATTGTAATAGATTCTGGAAGAGCTGAGACAATGGTAAGAGCTTTCCCTATTTTGAGATGATATCCATATTTCAACTCATTTCAATACACAGATTTTTGGCTGTTCAGGTACCTGGCTCTCTCAGGCTAAAAATGCTCCACATCTGTTCATATTGCTCAGAGAGATTTGTCAGATTATTAAAAGGTGATAAAGATCTACTGGACCCTTACATCTTATACTGCTGGTAAATTTGAGTACTCAAATTCACATATGTGCTCTTAATGAATTCTTGCTTGTGTATGCCATCACCCTTGGGAAGAGAAAGCATGAAATGCCAGCACAAAGGGGAGAAGAACTTGGTTTTCATGGCCTCTGAAAGTTCAGAAAGTTCTGTTATCCTTTCCTGTTTAATCCATGTTTCCATGTACAGGTAGACTAATACTTTTAATTTGAATTACAGACCTGAAGTAATATTTAAAGTCTACAGTCATTACTTGAGGAAAGGAAGTCAAACATACAACAATGGATGATGAGGGTTGGTTTAACTATTTTCTAGGGAAAAAATGGGGATAGGGGTGTGCCTTAAATATACTTTCTCTGAGAGGAATATTTCTTTGAATTGTGATGTTATATATTCCCAATGGAATTCTCCTCAAAATATAGCAAAATTACCTTTGAAACTTATTGCAAGAAACTGGGGGAAATGAGGGAGGCTTGTCATTCTTGTAAAAGATCTCACCTGCTCTTTTCCCTGGCTTTAGAAATTAAATTATTAAAGTTATTTGAATATAATAACAAAAAAATAAAATCCAACTCTTCCCCAATAGGATTTAAATATGGAAGGCATATTTCCTAAACCTCAATGTTATATAGAATTGTAAATGACAACAATTTTTTAATCATTTCCTCTTCATGTTTTTTTTTCCTCTTCATTTTTGCCAAAGTATGTGGTAAATCAATTAAGAGTCTGTATGTACTTCATCTCTGCATTACCTGTGTCTCATTTGCCAGGAGCACTGCGCGAATCCCCATCAAAGTATTAGCACTGAAGTTTCAACAGTGTCATTAAGAGGGAAAATTTTAATACCCTTATGCACTGATAATGTGATTGTGTTCACCTAAGTGAAAGATCTTTATATAAATATTGGAGCATAAAATGCTACTGAAACTTAAAAGTAATTTGCTTTTCATAACATGCAAATTCAAAACCTATTAATGGGAAATATAAAATCTATCTATCAAAACTGAGAAAGATGAAATCTTACAGAAGTTCTTTATCCTTTTGAAAAAAACCCAACTAAACTAAATCATAAATTTATTTGCATATCCAGAATAAGAGCTAATATTATTTAATACATGTTCATTGCAATATTTTGTTAGATTACATTAGGGAGGGAATATCTATTAAACACAAAATATTTCAAATGAAGTTAAGTGGGTTATTTTTCACTTCTCTGCTTATTATGCATCATTTCAGCCAAGGAAGGGTCAACAATTATGAGAAATAGATCTATTTTTCTTTTGGTTTAACATGTGAGTCAACATCTTTAACCCATCTACCTTAGGAAATGAAATATAATGCAAAAATAGTATAAAAATATAACAACCTCATACTACTTTTTGCTTCCTGAAGTTTCACAACTTGAGGATAAAAGTGTTCATGTGGACTACAAAAGCATTCTTTTTTGCATAATTAACTCAGGACGTATTTTTTAACCTCTCAGCATGCAGAGAAGAACTTGAAAGGTATTGTAAGTGCACACTCTCATGATTAACACCCAGTGGGGGGAAAAATAAGTGGAATTTAAATGGTCTAATGATTTTAAATAGTCTGTAATTGCAGTTTCCACATCCTTTATTTGCTAATAGTGGATAAATATCTCAAAGACCTGAACAAAGTGGTGGATGTCCTCTGGACAATAAGGAGGATTTGATATTTGAGTGTCCTGTTGTGATTTCCATTATCAGAATGAGATTTATATAATTTTCTTTGATGGTGTATATATAACCTTTTTCAACTTCTGCATGAAACCAACTAGATAAAGATGACATCTCTTGGTGAGTAAAATTATATGTTCAGCAGCAGCAGCAAACATATTAGTAGGTGCTGCAGGCTTCAAACCCATCTAGTGGGATGCATTGGTTTGAAGTAGCCATCATTCACAGAGTGAGACTAAAAAGTCACAAAACTTTTTAGTATGTACAGTCAGCATATCTCACTGCCCAACTGGTAGGAATGCCCTATTATCTACAGAGAACCTGAAAAACTAGCTTTATGGAGGGATTTTTCTCCACTTTTTTCCATTCTACTGAGAAACTTAGAAGTTATTGGTTGTTCTTGTCGACTGCTGGGTTTTTTTTTGTGATTGTTAGGTGGAAAGAAGCCTTGAGGCAAAAACCCTAAAAGAATTCCCCTTGCAGTCAGCCATATCACACATAACTGGAGGGTTAACTGAATGTTGTAGTTGTCAGGGTGAGTCACTGATTTCAGCTTTCTTCGTCTTCTCACTCAAAAAGAGAAACCTCCTGTTGAGGGATGGACTGGACACGCTGTGGTTTGTGAACAAGGAAAATTATTGAGGCTGTGCAAGAAGGATTGGGAGAGTCACAGTTCACAGGGATACGGAAGTTTACACCCAGCCCCTGGAGTATGGAAGCACTCCCCGTTGAAGAGGCCACTAGCCACGATCTTATATAAAAACCACAATGTATTGCACATTTTCAAGGTGTCAGCCACTGAGTTTTGAGATGCCTGTGCAGCTGCACATGGCAGAAATCCCTCGGAGATGAGTCAAATGAATGCAACAAATGCAGCAACAGTTAAGCAGCTGTTTTGAGGTGAGTTGTTATTCTGACATGCATTAATATCTCACCCACCCCTTGTTGTAGGACTCTTGTGTTATAACTTCAGTGAAAGAATGGTGAGAATTAGTCAAAAGAATACAGTTTAGTATGCCATCTCTCTTACAGCTTCCTTGATGTCAATATTCCTCTGCCTTCTAAACTCAGAGCTCTCCACACTGGCAGACCTCCAAAATGCCCCGCTTTCTTTCCCTGTACAGTATGCCTTCCTGCCCAAGACCTATTTTCTCTTCTGACAGCAGTACCCAACCTTTCTCCTGTGCACTTTCAACTCTTACAATAAGTCCCAGAAATTGCTCTATACACTTTGCCAGTCAGTCAGAGAGTCACAGAGTCAGGCTTTCCTGTTAGTCTGTGCTGTGTGGTCCTATTCCCTGCTGCATGACTGGGTCCTGTTAGCTGTGACCCTTGGCTGCTGATTGTTTAACCAAGATATAGGAGCCAGGGTACCATTGCAAACTGCCCATCCTGCCAGGGAAGATGTGATTTTTGGTGGCAGTTAAACTGCACTGTTGGACTGGACTTTTTAAATCATCCTGCTTATAAAAGGCATTGAATTATTAGAGGATAATTCTCAGTGGATTGCTTAGAAGACCATCTACCACGCCAAGAACCAGCAGAATACAATCACTTCAGGAAACCGAATTGTGATTTTGGCTTTTATTTCAAAACAGAATTACTTTTGATGGTCTTGCAATTGAAAAATTGTTCTGCAGCTGACAAAGTTTATGAAATTTTAAGCAATCAATGTGCCTGAGGCAAAGACAGGCTTGGCCACTCTAGATTTGGCAAAAAAAAAGCACTTTCCAGAAATTGATTTTTGGTTATTGGGTCCATGTATAAACACTATATGAGTGTTTTGGGGAAATTTTTTTTGGAAAAAAGTGTGCTGTGAAGCTTTTTGAACTCACATCTCTGTCTGTAGAAAACTTGTTTCACAGGAAGAAAGAGGTGACTGTAAGTATCAGGGCATTTGGAAATGTCTGGGTGTGACCTGGGACTTTAAGCTTTTTGTCTTTTCCTAAAGACAGAAGAAAAGAGTAAGAGAAAGACACTTCTAGAGGCACAGTTTGGAGGATAAGCTAGAAGCTGTACAGATTCTATAGCACAGATAATTGTTCAAGGATCTGTTTGGTATGACTATGCATCTTTTTTCCTCAAAAAGGGAAAAGATGTGTTCCAGAGCTTCTTGGTGGTTGAGGTGAATAAACTGGATTTGTTTCAAATTATTTGGGTCTATTCCAGATGATTAAGCTCTGTAGCTGCTTGAAATGAGTGATATTCTATGTTGCTAGGTTTGGAAGAGCCAGGTCCCCATAAAAAAGAAGGGAAAAAATCAATATTGTTGCATGGTTTAGAAAAGACATTGTTTTTTTCTTTATTGCAGAAGAGGCTGTCAGTGTAACCTCATGAAGCGAGATGATATCTCGACTTACCAAGCTAGGTGCTTGCTTGCTTGTTTATGACAGCTCTTTTTCTCCCTTTTCCTAGCAACCAAGGAACACAATGTTATCAGGCTAAGTGAAGTGGGCTCTACTCAACAGGAATTAATCTCCCTTTGCAATACAGAAACAGGTTTTCTGGAATCTTTGTGCTTCTTAGGTCCACTTACACCCACAAAGACACCTACAAGCCTTGGGGCATGGATGAGGCTGTTTTAAGTATCCTACTTTAAAATCAAACCCTTAGGGATGAACTGAAGAAAGCTTGTGCAAAATGGGAACACTTTCTTATCTCTTTTCAGAATTCTGTGCATTTTTTCTCCCAAGCCATGCACCTTTCTTTCTTCTTGGTATTTTTATTTCTTTCCTGCCTTCCACATTTCAGCATAATTTTGAAGCTTAGACACTTAAGGAAATAATATTTTTTTGCATTACGCTCTAGGAGGGCTGTGACAACAAATCAGTTTTTCTGCATTTTCTTTCAAAATACCTGTTTAAAATAACTTTGAAAACCCTAGTAACACCAATCATGTTCTCAGATACTGCACTAGGCTACAGTCTTCTTAGTTTTATTCTGAAATTAAGGATTTGTCTTTCCTAGTTAAATTAAATATTACCTATTATATTGAAGATATGAATTTACACATGGATATTGTGTTTACTCTGTGTTAATATCAAAGGGTACATTTACTTTTGCATCTTCACATAAATGGTTTCACACCACAAAACGCTTGTGGGTTTGGATAAGTTTTCTTATCCAAATTCTTAGCAAGATATTATTAATCATTCTGTAGAGTACAGGACAGATTCCTCATGGCTTTGGGGCTGAAGTAAATTGTCACATTTTATACTGTATCCTTATAAACAAAGAGTATTCAAGCAATTAACTATTTTCCTTGTGTTTTCCATTCTGGGTTTTTGATGAGTTGTAGTAACAAGATTTTTGAACAGGACTTTGTCAGTTCTCATTGAGTTGTGGAGCTCAGTTGATCTTCTGAAAAACAGACTCTCGATAGAGGATCAACCATTGCTTAGCAGGTAGATGAATTCTGATTTCTTTCTGCCAGTGTTGTGGAAATGACTTAATCCCCAGGTATGTTCTAACTTCAGCTATGCATGATCAGAGGGCTAAAAATACGTGGTTTTTTTGGACCTTCTGTTGAGTGGAGAAAACAAGTAAAGCTACCAAATGTTCCCAGCTTTCAATTGCATTTAAAGTTCCTTAAAGTCTGAAGACAGAAAAATAGCTCATACCGAGATCATCCAAAAGGTAAAAAGAACAGCTGCCATGCAAAATAAGGAAGAAGACAAACCCGACTTTCTACCCCTCTCACAAAATTTTCTTCCCTATTGCTATTGATACAGAGAGTGTTTTAACCTAACTTGATCTATTCTGAGCAATCTGGGAGTCGTAGGGAGAACTGTATTTCACTTAAAAGAGTGTCGGTGAGGAAAATATACAGCTGGGATTTTTCCAAATCAAAAGGAAGGAGATGTGTTTCAGATATCAGAAAGCAACTACAAGCCTTATTTTACAGATGATATAATATTTGGGACGTCATTTTTTTGTTGTTGTTGAACATGTTCCTCCATGTGAGAAGTAATGGTGTGACTAATACCAAAAAATGTGTAATATCATAACATGATATGTCAGTAAAAAAAAAAAGTCCAAAATATATCCCCCCAAAATCTTTAACACATCCCTTGCTTTGCAACAATTTAGAGTACAGCCTGTCATTTCAGAAATTTATATGTTTTGCATCAGTTATGGGTAAATTCTAAGGGATTATTTGTGTATTATCAGAAGCTTATTAACTCCTCCTGTCACTAGCACGTGACACAATTTTCTGTTTCAATATCGGCTCCTAATGCAGTAGTGACACTGATAGGATTAATATTTGTGTTTTTGCCAAGGAGCCACACCTTCCTGGCTGAAATGTCTAAACTTGGACAAGTAAAGTAAAGCGTTGAGAGTGTCAAGACTGAAGAAACTGAGCTTTTTGGTATCTTACTAAAAAGGTTAGACTATAAAAAATGCTTCTTTGGATACAATATTTAAACAGAACATGGAACAAACCAATTTAAAAAGATTTAAAGTCATTGAGTTTCTGTGCTGATAGGTCATGGGTACAACTTAAATAGCAGCAAAAGACATGAAAATGAAAAGGGTAAAATGCAATGATTATGAAAACTTCTGTACCTGAGTAGAATCACAGAAAAGAGAAAAAAATGGTGACCAAAGGAAAATCTTGAAGGAGCTCTTCTTCTTCTGATTCTTGAAGCCATTTCTTTGAGTTTGCCAGCAGAAAAGGACCAGAATAGTGTTAGTCAAGGTGTTAATTGTGCCATTATATGAATGGGAACTATCTTATCAATGTCTATTGCAGTTTTATAAACTTCTAAACAAATGAGTGTGCCCAAGAGGCGTTGCAGACATTTTAAACTGTGGGCCAAAAAAATTTAGATTGCATCCTGAATGGGTTTGTGTGAGATAGAAAAAAAGTCTCAATAGCTCAATAGACACCAGGGAAAAAAGTGTAAGAGTGTAGGAACTGTGTGATGACAATGATAGCATCAATCTGTGAGTCTGAAGACAGACTGAGGACTGGTGAAGACTCTGGATACAGGTATGCAATAAATTTTTCTCATTTTTTTCCCAGAAATACAGAATTTCACTGGAAGTTAAGTTCTACTCTGTTTATATGTCAAGCAGTAGGAAAAGCTTAAGCTAGTAAAAAGTCCATCTCAGAGGCTGAGGTTGCAGAGTAAGAGTTGGAGTTCAGCTTGCTTAAATTTAGCAGTCTAAATAGTGATTATGTTTCTCATACTGTGATCAGGGAGAACAGGTGGATATCTGATCTGTCTGATTCATTCAGTCTTGAAGTCGAAGGGATGAGACTTCAGCACTTGTCCATTGACCAGAAAAGACAAAGAATGATTCAGTCAGGGAACTAGAGGTTGATCAGTTTAATCTCTGATCCTGGGAACAAATTTCCAGGCACATGAAGGACAGGAAAGTGACTGAGATCAGCTACCATGGATTTACTAAGGTTAAATTGTGCTAGACCAATGTCATGGAAATTATTAGATCTGTGGACAGCAGGAAGAAAGTGGCTCACCTTGACACCAGCAAGGCTTCTGGCAGTTTGACATAGTATCTTTCTACTTGGAACGCCAAAATACGGACTGGTGGGTTGGGAACTGGCAGAACTGTCAAGCCCAAAGGGTAGATGTCACTGATTGAGTCTGGCTGTTGGGTGTGAGTAACATTCCTCAGGGGATAAGGATAAGGAGGATGGTCAAAAGGAGTTCAGCTGACTGAAGGAGGGGGCTGATAGCAAACTCAGAAATTTCAACCCTGAAAGTCCTCTGTTGGTTACAGAAATAACGACACGGTAGTCACACATCTCCTTATGTCTTGATACAAATTTTGACAAGATGCTCTTTGTTAAGAGAGGTGAGGAGGAGGGAAGAAGAGACAGCTAATCTTTGTAGAATTTAAAAAAAAAAAAGCAAAGCAGACAATCAACATCTGAGACTGTTTTTTAGAGAAAAAGACAAGCTTATTTCTCTTGCATTTACTGATATTTATAAGAGTACTGGCAGGCAGCTCTGAAATCCTTGACTCTCAGCTACTTCTAAGCAAAAGTACAATGCATTTCTGAATAATTACTTGTCATCCACAAGCACATACATGACTAAGTGATTCCTGAAAAAGTTTTCAAGGCTAGAGGGTTTGGCAAATTTCAGGTTATTTGCTACTCCAGTGGTTGATGCCAGGAGCGTTTTAATACTACAGTCAGAATTTTGTGATTCTAAGCAGGATTGTTATCCATGTGAGCAAAAAATAGTCCATTCATGAGCTTTGGCAATAAAGTCTAGAAAAGGATTTTTTCTAGGATTTAAATTACCAGAAAGGACCCTTGGCTGTTAGAACTCTAATTGTGCTATCACTGTGAAGAATATTTTACTTCAGATTATAAATAAACCAGGAAGACATTCTAACCCATTGTAAGAATGCATTACAAGACTTCATGGATGTGAAACACCGGTCTGTTAAATCTGCTTTTGTGTTAACAGTTACCAAAAGAATCTTTCCTCCATCACTGAGGTGGTAAAGTTACATAAATATTTTAACAGGCATTTCTGTTGTGGTGCTTGGAGAAATTGCTCATTGAAATGCTTAAAGTGAACTTGTGGGGAGTCCATCAAACTGAATGTAATGCATAGTGGTTTGAATCACAAGAATAAGAAACAATAAAATTTTGGTAGAGCTTTTCTAAGAGGTGAAAATACAGCTTGAAGCAGTTTTTCACTGTGGCTTGCTTTAGAGCTACTCGACAAAGGAATGTTTATTAGAATTTTATACGTAGACATATAATGTGCAAGGATTTATAAGGCTCTGAGAGCCTTACAGGAGCTGTTGGAGCTCATGACATCACATAGCTAAATTCTGACTATTCAACAGCTTTAGATGACTTAAATGAGGCTAGTTACACCATCATGTCAACATATAAATGTGATACTGAAATTTAAGACCTCAGGTAGTCATGTAGCAAACATGAAATCATTGTGGGCTTGATTAAAGTGAAATAAATATTTGAAAAAGGACATAATTTTTGTTTTGTGGGTGTGATGTCTAATCATGCTATGCTTAGTGTTGGAGAAGAGCAGCAGTGAATTAAGAAGCTATACAGGAATTCTGCGACAGAAACACAGATTCTGAGTGTCAGATCAGTATTTCAAACATCCTTCAGCTGGTACCATAAATGCTGTTTAGTTGTGCTGACAGCAAAGGTTCACAGGTATCTTAACCTTAGCTGGACATTTCTGATTAGAAATATTCACAGGGACTGTTAAAGTTCCAAACACTTTCTTTTTTAGGTAACTTGTTTTTGTTTTTCACTTAAATTATACATTATTATTATCATAGTTGTCCTTCATGGGATGATATAAAAGGGAAGACATAAACTGTAAAAAAGACAAAATTATCAGGCATATTAGAACCCTATACAGAGAAAATGAGCTTTCTCAGAAATGTCTAACATAGCTTAAATGAGAAAAAAGAAATTGTGGAAGAACAATGATGCAAGATGGCTAATCAACTTCCACGCTAGCACTGAAGCTCTACTTTACCTTTGAAAGTAAAAGAAAAAAGGAAAAATAGGAAAAATTGGAAAATTAGTCAATATGTTGACTAACAAATTGGGAAGCCAGAATAAAAATTGATTTATGCAATATTTTAATAAATTCCACCTCCACGCTCCTTTTTTTATTGGATGTATTTGTCACCTTATAATTGTTCAATTTTTGATCTACTTTCTTCAAATATTTAAGTCTATTTGTATGGGAGATATATTTCCCCTTTAAAAAAAAATCATGTAAAAGACAATTTTTACTTACAAAAATCTCATCATCAATAACAAAAAAAAAAAAGTATAGACCAAAAAACCCCAAACAAAACCAATGGAAATTCAAGGAAAATTAATCCTCAATTTAGACCATGTGCTTTTGAAACCAGGCTGTAAATTGAAATTTATATCATTGCTTGCTAAGATGTTATTCTGTTTTGAGGTATGATATTATCCTAGGCAAAAATATTTTTTGAAAACCCCAGACAGATCATTATTGCATTAACTAGATAAATGAAACTTGCTTAATATATAGAGAGCATTCTCAGAATTAAGTGTACAGTAGGGAAGAAACAATGGAAAAAAAATAGCTGGGTGTCGATAGACAACAATAGCTGCTGCAATAAAACATGAGTTCAATTTTGTCTTGCACCTTGGCAAAGCTAGTTTTTCAGTGTTTTCATGCTTTTATGAGAAAACTCTTCGAAATAGTTGTGTTAATATGTATAATTTAGAATGGCCAATAAAAGTGCTGGGCTACTTAGGTAGAAATAAGCACAAGAATAAAATTAGCCAAACCAAATTTTGCTAATTTAAATTTAAATGTTACAAAGTCTATATGAAAATGAAATAATGTGGAAACATCTCAGGGCTCCGGGCTTAGTTGCCACTGGAAAATCAATGAAACCTCTGGAGAAATTAGAATTCAAATTCAACTCCAAGTCGGCAGTATTGGAACAACTTAAGATAAAATTGATAGAGAACAGTTTGAAAGTTTCATTTGTACTCCTGGACTGAAAAGTAAGGTATGAACTTTTTTGTGGTTACTTTTTAATTGGTGTTCATGATCTGATTGATGTGATACATGGACGATATAAGTTAAATAGTTCAACAGAAGACAATTTTTTAAAAAAAGAAGCTGTATGAGAACTATTTTTAGAAATTTAACTGCCATTGTTTCTTACCAAAATACAGTAAGGCCCCTATTTATTAACTGAACCTATTTAAAATGGCAAAACATTCAACCAATATAATATTTAGTGATTTTTTTTTTTTTTTTACAACAAAATGCTATAGAATAAAATTAGAAGGTAGTTATTGGAGTTTTGCAAAGGTAGAGTGAGTTTACCACAACAGGAAGGAAGAGGTTAATCTGTGTTTAAGAGGAAAACCTGACAAGCAGAGGGAGCAGCATTCTCAGTGTAAAGAAAGGTAGACATTCCATGATTTGCTATGAACCACTGAACAGCAGATTAATCTATGTCCATCTCTTAGGAAGATGGATGGTACACTACTGCTTGTTAAAGCCAAGTCCTTTTTCATCCAGAGAGTTGTCTTTGTGATGGCTCTACAGCTTTCCAAGGTTACTGTGTTTATGATAGGTAATAATTTGCCAATCCTGCTTCTGTTGCTTGAAGTAACAGTCTTTCTACCCTAAATTACAAATTAATGGCCATCAGTATTTACTGTGGATACTTCCAACTCATGGAAGGAGACTGGGAGCAGGTGATTCTTCCAAAGCAACTTTAATTTGATAATTTGGTATCAGCAGACTCCCATATAGCTGGCAAATATGAATGTGAAAAATATGCTTATCGGAGAAACAATTTCCAAATGCTTTCAAAATTTAAACAGAAACCTGAAAACAAAAAATGCCTCACAAAAATCAAGCCTTGATTGTGCTCGTTTCTGTATTCAGCCTGTTGTAACGATATGGTCTGTATTTTTGTCGTTAGCCACCTACAGTGTGTTGTAGCTAAATCTGGTTTTGACAACTATTTGATCATCAGCCAACTAAAGCTAGTAAGAAATTACTTATTATTGTTATCTGTTTTCCAAGGTAGAGAGATTATATAGAAGCCTGGAAAGGATGAAGGGGTTATTGTGTGTTCCAAGCACCAATAGCCAGATGGTTGTTGAGCCAGCTATGGATGGTTGGTAAAAACATGCTGAGAGAGGACAGGATGTGGCTGGAGAAGGAGCCATACAGTAGTAGGACATCATTTCTTTGCGACAAACATCCTTCTTCTGGCTCCTGAAGATAAGCACAACACAGTACAGTGCCAGAGCAGGAATGAGATCAAGGAGTAGGCATGCACTGTAGGGATCAAGGCCACCAAAGACCCCCAAGCCCCACTGAGCCATTTCCAGAAAGGTCTAGAGCAAAGGGCTCTGCAGGATAACTGGTTTGCATAGAAATCAAGAAAATTATCTTCAGGGCAGGGAAAACTTTTCTATGAAAAGTACCCCCACCAAGCCCTGGTACATGTGCCCCAGGACCCTGGACATTCCGCCAGCTGGATTGATGCTGGAGCCAGGAGTGGTGACCTCTTCCTTTCTTTTCTCTCTCTCTCCCCGTCTTTTACCCATCCCCCTCCCTCTCCCCTTTTACCCTATCACTTTATCCAAACTCACTGCTGTACACTTATACTGGAGGTCAGGGGGCTGTCACACCAATTTCAGTGCCAAGTCTGGAATTTACGCAGAAAACCTTTTTAAGATTGTGCGGACCCTCTCTGACTTTTGTCATTCCTTCCATCCATGAGCATCTCTGAATCTTGTCTGCTTCCTTCCCCTTAAGGGCAAGGTGTCACAGATTATAAGGTCATCTGAACAAAATATCTTGATAGGAAGTTTGATCAAAGTTTATAGCTATCCTCCTCTGTTTGTGGGGTTCAACCTTACTTAATCAGTGTAAGATCAAAGGCTTTGCTTATTAGAAGGCAGCAATTTTCACAAGTTGTCAAAATGCAGCTTTCTGGTCTATAAGGACTAAGTCAGACTTGTTCTCCCCGGGAATTTTTTATTTTTTTTATCTATCTATCTATCTATCTACCTAATCTATCTATTGTTTATCTACCTATCTACCTCTTATCTATCTATCTACATATCTATCTATTTGTTTTCAGCAACACTATGCCAGAACCCCTGACACAGTTCTCCATCTCTCATATAAAATAGTGTAAATCATTTCAGCATCCAAGTTATTTATTTTTCTTTTTAACCAGAGGATGATAACTGCATTTTGGGCACAAGTGCTGCCAGTGGCTTTAGTTCATCTCGTTACAAGTGGGTTTTGAATCTAGGACAAAATTATTTTATGGCTAGGGCTCTTATTTGCAAAATTTATATCCGGAGATTTCATTGTCTCTTCAGTTTTACATAGCATATTATTAAAAAACCTCTTCCAAGTAGTAATTTCATATAGGACATTACAAAATTATGTTCTGTAAATACTCCAGTTGTCAAAAGGATGTCTTTTTATATGTCTTAAGAGCAGAATGCAAATGCTAGCTGACTTGTAAACCAGAATTTTCCTTTTAGGATGGGAGAGGAGTTTAATTATCAAAGTTCAGTAAGTGTAACATTATTTTCTATTGTGAAACATTGCACAAAAATGCTAGATACTTTCACCAATGTTATTAAAGTTAATAGTTGAATTTTTCATTAGTCATCCACTAAAGTAAAACAGGACTCTTCTCTCCCTTAATTTAAACCAGTAGTATCATTCCGGTTTTGATACTCAGCTTACTTTGAACTGATGCTTTACATCCTCTTTTTTTTTTTTTAAGTCTCACTCAAACTTGAAAAAGCAAAAAAGTCTGGAATTAACATACACCTGTCAGATTTTAATTATTTTTAGTGGCCTGAGGGAATATAAATGAACACAAAGTAAGTGGTAGAAGGCTGAAATCACTGGTTGGGCAATTATTCTATCCATAGTCTTCCTTTTTTTAATTTTTGTACATGTTTTAAAGACTGAAAACACTTCAGGACCTGTGATTCATCCCCTCTGTTTTGCTTAGAATATCTTTGTACATAAATTGTGTTTGTCAATATTATCAGTGATGCACTTCAGCATTTTCATGTAAAGATTTTGCATCTGTATCCAGAAGACATCAAGAGCAATCCATACTTCAGCTTTGTCAAATATGTATTTTAAAGAAAAGCTAACTGATTATCTTCCTCAAAAAAAAGCTATACAAACAAAAAATTAAATTCTTAACATCAGATTCACTGATAATGGGATGAAGTCATATAAAGTTATCATAAAGATGTTAACTAAGGCTGAATGCATGACTTTGGGACATATTTTGCTTCTGGTAGGCTAAAAATGTTCATGACGGTGTCATTTTTCATAGGAAAAACATTAGTTTTGGACAGTCTTAAGGCATTTACCGTTCTAAACAGGATTCAGCTGTTCTTACATGACTACTGTTTTAAAAATTGTACCGTTCCTGTGATTTGTGGATTTGGCCACCAAACTGAAAAACCCCAGTTATTCCTACAGACCTGTTTTTTGACAGTACTGAGAGGTAGATGTTGTAAGCTAAAGACGCACTGGAACTGTGGTTAGTATTTTCCAAATTTATTTTTCTGTTAATGATAGTTTTTTTATTTAAAATAACTTTGTTTGGATGAACACAGCCTTCCCTCAGTGCCACAGCTTTTTGTGTTGTAATGTTTGGGATGAGTGGGATGTTTTCTTTGCAGCATCCACTGCTGCTAGACTTCAGTTGCTTCTGTGTTTATTAATGTATGGTATTATTCTCCTGATGGTTTACATCATTATTAACACCTCTCTGAAGAATATACCTGGGCAATGGGGATCCTTGGACTGAATATCAGATTTAAATATGCCAATCATTTTTCATTAAAAATCTTCAGCTTTTAGAGATTTTAATGAACTGAACTCGGATGAAATTTGGGCTGTTTTCATCATACTTTTGTTTACCCAGAAAAACAGGCAAAAAATAAAAAGGAAATAAAAATGAAATGATTGATAATTTCGAATTACAAAAATTCTTACACAGTTTAAATTAAATAGAATGTTTTCTGTCCACTGTCTAGAACAAAATAAAAACACTTGGGGTTTCCTAAGTGCAGTTTATAGATGATTCTGGACTGAGGTTCAGCAAATACAGGTGCTTTGTCTGTGCAAAGGTTATCTTGCCTAAGCTCATCCCTTCAGAGCAAGGAGGTTATTGACATTTTTAAGAAAATCTATAGCAAGCTGAAGTCCATGAGGGAATCATTGCTTTAATTTGAAGCAGCTGGACAGGCAGAAAAATAAAAAATCTATTTGATTTAACAAAGGACAGAAAAATATGCTAATACTAAGGCATAAGGCTTGACATGAGGTGCTGAAATCCTACAGCAGTTTATAATCCAAGCCCACTGCAAAAAATTAATTACTTAGTCCTAAATGTTCAAGTCAGTGTATATGGGTATCAGTCACATGAATCCTAGCAGTCAATAAGATTTCCATATATCTCCAAACCCTGCTTTGAGAATGCAGTTCTTATCCAGAAGTCTGAAGCTGATGGGAGGAAAAAAAAATTCTTCTTGATTTCACCATGCAGTGAATATGCCATTTCCAGGCTGCACCCCTAAAAAATCCATTTTAGGACAGCCACACAGACATTTTACTAAGGAAAGAAGGATTAGAGATTTAAAAGTAAAGAGACAGGTGTTTTATCCTTTACAAACAAGGAATAGTTTTGTAAATGAATGTTTCCTAAATGTTTGTAAATGTGTTTCCTAAGCCAATGCAAAAGTTGTAATGAGTGTTTATGAGTAACAAGTACAGTACATAAGGCAACTTAATCATATTCATTACTATATTATAAAAAACCTCCTATTTTTTATTAGATATCAAGAAAAATAACTAATGATTTCCATTTATGACAATACAGAATTCCTTTATGAAAGGAAATCTCTGTTTTGGCAAATTGAATGCTGCCAGAGTGGGTTTTTTTAATTTCTGTTGTTATTCTAAGAAAAAAAAAACACCACATTTTTTTCTTTTTTTTTCTTGTATCTTGTGTTTCCTGTTAATAAAAACCACAAAACAAAACAAAATTAAAAAAAAAAAAACCCAGAACAGTGAAATTTACAAACACCCTCACCCAAATTTGCATGATAGTACTTTGTTCCTACAGGTGTTTAATGGGATTTGATTCCATTTACAGTATAGCAGTTTTTCATAGTTCTTTGGATAATTCCTTGAGAGAGTTAGTAGGAAGGTAGTGTGTGCAAAGGATGTCTCTGTAAACATTATTCAGGGAAGCTGAAAAGACAAAAGATTTGCCATGCTTCTGTGCTTTTCCTACATATATCATAATTGCCACCAACCCCACCTCTGTAGATTTGTAATTCCTAAATCAGCATTCAAAGATAAAAATCAGCTGCCCAATCGCTAAACACCTGAATATGTAATTTAGCTAATCTGTCTGATTTGTTTTTCATTGATCAATTGTTGCCCTGCTAAACATCACCAGGATTGTTCTATAAGTTGAATGCAGCATCATCACTAGATAGGTTACAGTTTTCTCCACCAGCATTTGGAACCCCTGTAGATTTGATCCTTCTGACTGAAACAGAGAGAGATTCCACTAAAATAGCAAGAAACAATTTGAAATTTATGGTCACTGGGAAAACAAAAGAAATTACTGGGAATCTTAAGGCATAGAGATGTTTCTTTTATTGTGTAAATATCTAAAGGAGTTAATCACCTCATCTTCTTTTATAATATAATATTAGTTAAAAGGAATCATGCCATGTGTTCCTAAGGCTGTGTTTCAGAGCACTGCTGTCCACGTGGCAACCATCTATAGATTTTCCTTAATCCTTTTCCTTAATAAACCTATTCTGTAATGGAGAACAGTACAAAAGTATAGGTAAATGCATGTCTTCTGTTACTTCTCACCTTTGCTTTGCCTTCTTTGTCTTCTGGAAGGAAAGGCCATGAAGCTGTCTCACCTCTAAATGAAATTAGGCCTCTAAATCTGTGCAGTTATTGTTTATAGTGGAAGCTGCTGTAAAGAAAATAAGTGTGTTTGTCAGACACTGAAAGATGCTGCCATAATGGTTTACAAGTATGAACTCAAGATTCTGCTGGGCTTTTAGTTTGTATTAATTAGGAATTCAGATTTACAGGAGAAAGTAAGGATCCATTTCCACTAACATTTAGTACCAGTCATGTCTCTTGGGCAATAACAGTCATTACTTGCTTTATGTACATTTTGTTGTGCTCTGCTATGGGACATTTTTCTTCATTTGTATACTTTGAAGCTAATTCTCTCTACAATTCCCATGGTAAACTGTCAGCTTTCCACCTATAAAAGGAACAGTATTTTATTCTTATCTTTTAAGCAGCTGTATTCTTTATACAACCCACATTTCCGTGCAGATGCACTTTTCCAAGGGTATAAAATGCTACAATAGTAGTGAGTAACCACTTATAGGTCTTGCAAAGCATTTTGTTCTCCTCTTCTGTTGTTCAGATTTTTAGGTGGATAATCTACGAATGCTAGAATATCTGTGTGGCATTGAACTGAGAATTTTGCAGTGATCATTTCCCTATGTACATTCTTTACCATTTGCAATCCTTTTAACAAAAAGGCACAGTAAAAGAGGTCTATACTTTGAAGGATTGGGGCAGGGCATGGGGAGACCATGCATTCTAAATAGAGTTTTATAGGCTATTTGCATCTTAGTTTAAGACACAATGGAATGAACATGCCCAGAGCAAGCATGAATGGGCATGGTAAGAGCATGCAAGTGGAACTGGGAAGATAAAGACAGGAGTTATCCACCCTGCAAAGCTTTTTGTATCTTCTAGTTTAGATTGTGGTAGTTGTGTTGTGTGAACACCCAGGCAAGAATCTGCTGTGCTGAAATACTAATTCGCTAACAGAGTAAATTTGGGTAAGAGTAGGAGATGGGAGAAGAGCCCATCATGTTATTGATTCTGTTGTTTGCTCAGAGCTGCAGTAAGAATTTATTGGCTAAGTATCTGCTGAAGTGCGTGTTGTTGTCTTGGCTTGTTTTAGCTTCATGCTACTAAAAATGATACATAGGGAGAACTGGAAGTCACAAGAATGAATGCTGACCCAAGCATCAGTGGATGCCAGCAATCTGGGATCTCACAATTTTTGATATTTTAAGCCTGAGCTGAGACCTGAATTTCTGAAAAAGTTTCTGTACCAAATCACAAACTTTTAGATGAGGTGTAGTAAGCTACTGAATATTCACTTTATATTTCATAGAATCATAGAATGGGTTGGATTGGAAAGGACCTTAAAGACCCCCTATTTCCAACTCCCTGCCATGGTGGGTGACATCTTCCACGAGACTAGGTTGCTCAGTGCCCCATCCAACCTGGCCTAGAACACAATATGTTAAGAAATAATTTTATTTTCTTAAATAACTACAGCAATTCATTAATCTTTGAAGAGCTTGTTTCCTTCATGACTGGAAGAGTGCTCCCTCTCTCAGCTGGTTAAGTGTAATCCATTTATTTTGCTGAAATGACAATCACTGAGCTATTTTTGCCACAATTGCACCTCGCGTTTTGTGCCTTCTATCATCATGTTATTTAATGTTCGTTTTCTACTCTAGGAAATGATGCTGAACATGATGTCCAGCTTATCACATCAGTATCACTCATATCCATGCTACTAGTGATAATAAAAATCTAAACTTCCTGACAAATGTATGCTACCTCAGGAAAATAAGGGATGGCGAGCAGGAGACGAGTACACAGAGGATTTAAGAAGTGCAGTATCTTTATGCTTATCTGAAATGCTTATAGTGAGAGTAAATGCAGTTTTTGATGCAATGCAGGTGGAAAGGCACAAATCTGTAGCTAGACCTACGTAAATCCAATAGAATACTGTGTTCTGAAGTAGTGATTACTTCCACAGAAGTTACAGAAATATTCAGTGTACATGGAGTATGATTACTGGGTGAAGGTTTTAGAGGTTTGCTGAAATGAGGATGACTTTACATGCTGCTGAGGTTAGATGGCAGATGGCTGAAGTATTACTCCATTTTGATAGACCTTCTATTTCTCATTCTGCCAGTTCAGGGTAAGATACTGTAACTTCTAATACTACTAACACAAATTCTTTAGAAACTGGAACCCAGGGCTCATCCTTAGCTGAAGGTCCCAACAAGCAGGATGAAAGTGTGCTCTTAAGAATACTGTCCTATTAGTGCCATTTGTCTGCATAGTGCTGAAGTCACAGTAGGACAAATGGAACCTGTCTTGGCAGCCAATAGTCAGTCTTTTAATATGTTCCACTGCAAGATATGTGTTACATGATTAAATTCCTCAACTCTTTAAAGAGATCTGTGCAGCTGGAATAGCACTCCTGGTTCTTCTTCTGCATTTTGGTGGTTTAGAGTGCTGGCACAATAAGTGGAAGTGCCTCTCTTTTCTGTGAAATAGACTGAAAGTAAAGGGTTTCTTCTATGGTACAGGAAATGTGATTTCAGAAAGGTTCAAAACTATAATGGAAAGAAAGGTTCTTTAGGTAAAATGAGTTTTAGCTATAATGACATTTTTCACTTCTTCTTGTGTGTTATAAGCCAGTTTTAAGGGCACCAACTGAATGGAGAAACTGAAGAGAAATACCTGGTGAAACAAAAATGTGGAGGTTTCAGATTGTCTTGTTGTCCATACCACAGCATTTATGGGTATGATGAGTACCATGGGAAACATCTGAATAAGTCATGGCAGAAATTACTTTCCATTTTCCTGGGAAAGGTAGCTTTGGGTACCAATTTTCAGGCACATGTGCAAGTGTGGCATTTAGACAATCTGAATTTTTAGCTTCAAGGAATCTAAATCAACCCTTTCTCCCTCCTGCTCTATGCATTTTGCTGTCTTTATGTTGTTCTTTGTCTTTTTTTTTTCCTTTCTTCTTTGCTTCCTCTCTTTTACTTTATTCTGTCTCCATCTATGTCTTTTCCTTAATAAACCTATTCTGTTAGGTAAAGCTGGAATTGGATTATTTCTGAGATATTATTTGGAGAATCTGTTGCCACTCACACTGCCGCAGGTTAGGAAGCACAGTACTAATTCTGATATCCTATACTGTAGTGTTTCTTCCACAAGGAACTCCCGAATTCCATTGCAAATTCTAGTTCCTATTGCTACTACTGTTGTGCTGATTAATAGGCATAAATGTAGGCTTGTGTGCCCAACCAGAGTGGCAGTGAAACATTATAGGAGTGTTGCTATAGGGCCCTCTTCTCGGCCCTGGAGGGTTGTTATTTAAAATCAGGGCTTGTCATACATTATGTTAGGCCATATGCTCTGACTGCTCTGCGGGTACTGCTCAGCACTGGTGCATAGCCTCCAGTGTCAGACGTAAAATGAAACTCCAGTTTGAAATCTATACCTGTCATGTTCTCATATTTTTGGGTCCCTGAGCACTTCAGGTAATTCCAGAGACACCTGTTAGCTAGAAATCCTTAAAAACTGTTCAGACTTTGAAAGGATGACATGGCCGTATGATTTATGGACTTGTCTGACTCTTGTTTTATTAGGAGTCTTTAATTACATGATGTACACATGATGTAAATTTGGAACTAAGTGTGTGGACACTGAGATGTAGTTTCATAAGAAGAATATGACTGCAAAGTGTTTGTACTTTCCTCCTGTAATAGTCAGTAGCTTGTGCTGCTTATTCTGGTCTCATTCCAAAACAAGATTAAGGGGTAAAAGTGGTTTTCTGCTGGCTTAAGAGCTGTCCAGATTTCTCTGAGCTTTTCTGGATGGTTTCCTGAAGTAGATTTCTGTACTCTGAGGGTTTTACTAAAATACAATACTTCTCAAAGACTTCTGACACAAGGTCAGGCAGCCATGAATCAAGGCAAGAGTCAAGAAAAACCTATATGATTTTTCCTCTTCTAAAGACCAAAAAACCATAGATATTGCTAGAGAACTCACTACCACTTTCTTGGTAAAATTTTATTCATTAAAGGTTTTCCACTGGGTTGATTTTTTTGGGTTTGGACAGTTTTGGATGAGGTATCCAGATACAAGACCTGCATTACAGGTTTAGTTGCAAAGCACATAGCAAATGGTGTTACTCAAATAGGCCATGTGACATTTCTGTGTAGTAGAAAGGGTCTTTCCCTTTGCACTCAACAAAGAACATGGGAAACCAGGTGTTAAATTCTTAACTGAAGCAAAAAGTGAGCATTTTTTAATTTTGTGTTTGATAACATCAGACACCTTGCAGTTCTCTGTCCCTCTTCTTTCAGGAAGAATTCTTTTAATGCTCCATATTTTAAGTCAATATTACAGAAAGTATTTTTGAAATGTCTATATTTTTCCTTTTTTCAGTAGAATATTAAAGCCTTCTGTTTCTGGAGATGGAAGTATACCTTTACCAACACTTTGCAAAGCCCTGGTGAAGCTTTTGTACCCAAAACTGACTTTCCTACACATAGACTCAGTTTCATTTCAATTTTTTTTCCTGTTTTGTTCAATATTTGAGTCTGCTAGTTCTTTGAAGTTTATGAAGTCAGATAATGCAAAAGTTGCAGTGAGGAAAAGACAACAAACCCAAACTACCAGTTATTGTTCACCTTCAGAAAACTCACTGCACTTCCGTGGCCTTCCCTACTCCTTGTTTCTGAGCAGCCAGAAGTGACACTAGGCAGCAACACTGTTAATGTGTCCCAAGAGAATGGATCTGCAGAGTGAATCACTCCAAAAATCCTTACTAATGTGTCACTGAGGCCAGTCAGGAAATTTTATTCAAAAACACATTCCTAGTCCAAACTTACACTTCAGGGTGGCTTCACCTTTAAAGACTTTAGAATAGAAGAGACAATTTCAGTTGTTAGTAACCTACAGTGGTCATCCAGTCCTGCTGTCGGACCAGTTCAGGGCTGGCCAAAAGTTAAAGCATGTAGTTAAGGGTATTGTCCAAACGCCCTTAAACTCTGACAGGTTTGGCACATGGGCCGCTTCTCTAGGCAGCCTGTCCCAGTGTTTGACCACCATCTTGAAGAAATGTCTCCTGATGTCCGAGCTAAATCTCCCCATGTCCAGCTTTAATCTGTTCCCATGTGTTATATCACAGGAAGAGCTCAACACCTCCCTCTCCACTTCCCCTCCTCAGGAAGCTGCAAGCAACGAGATCGCTCCTCAGTCCCCTTTTCTTCACTCTAGACAAGTCCACAGCCCTCAGTCACTCACTCACCACAGACATTCATTCCAGCCCTTTCATCATCTTTGTTGCCCTCCTCCTTCTCTTCATTCCAGTCAGAGTGGCAAAGGGAAAAATAAAAGAAATTCAGAGTGGTGTGATGTTCATAATACGGGTGTCATTCAAACCTGACCATTGTAAGTAAAGAATTATTTCAGTTTGGGTAAAAATAAACATTCAGAGGAATTAGCATTCTCAAAAGTACAATGCCTTTTCAGAAAACTTCTATCTAGTTAAGCAAATACCTTGAGGAACCACTTTCATCTTTTTTTGCACGCTAGGGATATGTGCATGAACACAGAGGCACAAACAGACACACCCCTCACATAATAACACTGTCGAAGAACGTAATCAGATAACATCAATGCAGAAGTCTCCTGTGGTTATGAATGATTTTGAGGAAGCAGTGTGATGCCAGTGATTGTTCTGGAGCTGATGAAATCATCAGACTTTTGTTATCTTTTACTATTTATCAATTTGAGCGTGAGGAGGTAGATGGGAGAAGCCCATGTGGTTTGAAGAGCTGCACAATTCAGACTTCACTTCAGTTTGCCCAGTTTATGATTATTCTTATCTCACATAAACCAAATACAAAGTACAGGAAAAAAAAAAAAAAAGAAGAAAATCTGCAATTTATAACTGCAGTCTGTGTGACTGTCTAATCCTGCCAAAGATTTGGGGAAGCAATAACGAACAGGCAAATTATCAGGTATTTTTCTATTACATGTTTTTGTGACTTATGTGCAAACAAATAAAGGGGTACTAGATGAAATAAAGATGTAATTTCAGTCATGAGCTGGATAAGATTCTGTTCATGAAACGTTAGAAATATTTCTCAAAGAAATTTATAATTATTTTATATATTATCCACATAAATTAAATTAAAAAAATATTAATAGCTGTAGAATTATACATTAATTAAAAAACAGGGTAAGTCATAAGGTATTACTGATATTGCCAGAGGAATAGGAAAGAAAATGAAAGCCCACCTTTAAAATAAAATGTGGCAAGAAAATATCTATTTGACATTACTGTATTTGGTACAACAGGATGTGTGCACTGGTAAACAAATTGTGATTAATTGGACAGTCTTTGACAGTATCAGTCTTAATTGTCTGCCTTTAATTTGAGGTTTCCAAAAATTCAAAACTCTAAAAAATCAAATCTCCTTAAGTTCCAGTGGGCTGTCAATTAAATTTGACTGATTATGCTCACCATTATCCTATAAAAATAATCCATAATTAATTGCTGCACTGTGCAAATTGCAGCAGGACAAGAATAGTTTACAGGCTTAGGGAAATGTATGGTAATGTGCACCCATGCTCTCCAGACACCTGAATCTCAATTTTAATATTCCCAATGTCCTTCCAATGTCAGACTTAGTGATTTTTATGGGACTCATTATAGTGCATTTCTGCTGCAATTGGAGGATTCTTTAGCATGGTTCATGGCCCATACCTGCCAGATGAATCGCTATTGCATATACATGAGGAGAGAAAGAAATTCAGGCTGGCAAAGTCAGTATTCCAGATTTGCTTTGGGAATGTTTTCTCCAGGAATCTGAGGGCTCAGGGCAAGAACTTGCTCCGAAGGCCTGTCTCAACTCTCTATGCAAACCTGGCCATTAAAATTTCTTTTTTTTAGAATAAAGTTCTGTAGCACCTGTTTGAATAGGATTTACAGGAAGATTTAAATGAGATTATATGATACTGTCATTTTTATTTTTCAGAGAAATGAATGCTGACACTGAACACAAATAATGAAATAATGAAAAATATATAAAAAAAAAAAAAGAGCTGGTGAACATTCAGTACTCAGCAGCAGTGACATTCAGCAGCAGTAAGTGTTACAGAAAGTTCCACTGAAGATTCCAAGAAATGGGTCAGAGAAGTTATCTTTTTCACCAAAAAGTTGGGAGAGTGAAGATGTTTAAAAAATCAAGGCCAAATTTGTGGTGATGCATTTTTTTAGAAGATTTTTCATTACTGTGAGTCAAAATTAATATGATACAAAACAATCATCAAACATGCTTTGACTCATTATTGTTTGATAATACAGCCATTGTCAGGGACATGTTCTACATAACCACATAGATGTTACTAATAACCAAATTAAAACAAGTGTTTAAAGATGATTTAAAAATTGCTAAGCTATGTCACTTGTTATGGAGCAATAACCATAACTGTAAAGAAATAATCTTTCTTAGTTACCTGTAGCCATATTTACAGTCTCTCAAATACATCTTTACAGTCAATGAGTCCTTATCATGGTCTTTTGCACTCCTTCTCTTTTTAGTTTTTGCTAACTTGCAGAATTTTTCCAAGTCAGTATTTCACAAAGAAATATCATTTAATAGATGGAAGAATTTAACTGTATTTAATGAGATGCATGATAAATCTAGACACCATTTACTTCAGGAAAACTTGGAACTAGGCTGCCTGCTGAAAGAACAGAACATCTATTCCTTTATGTAAAAAAAGTTAGACATAGCTATGGTCTTCATCTCAAAGGAGGAGCTGATTTAATAAAGAATGTGAGAATATTCTCTTCAGGGCAAAGGATAATCTGTTTTCAGGATAATCAAATAGAGTGGTGTGGTATTAAAGAAGTTGCCTTTTTCACTTCTCTGTAAAAAAAAAAAAAGACAAAAAAAGGAAACAGAAGTAAACTTCTCATTTTAAATTTACATAATTATGCAGATTTTCCTTTTAAAGACAATGTATCTCATAATCTTTCTGGAGCGTGAGGGGTTTAAATGCTGTGAAGAATTTTGACAACTGTCAGGCACCAGTTACATCAAAGCCATAGTCTGCTGCTCATCTGGTAGCTAAGATACTGAGAGAGATTTTTTGGCAACACAGATCCAAGAACAGGCATTTAGATGAGAGCAAGGGTTACTGTAGTGTTACTGAGGTGTAAATGCTTGTTTTGTGTTTGTATGGCCAGGCTTTGGTGGGGGGGAAGGGGGATGTCAGGGGCTACAGGGAAGGCTTCTGTGAGAAATTGCTGGAAGATTCCCTTATGTCCTGCAGAGCCAATGCCAGCTGGATCCAGGATGGAACCTGCTGGCCAAGGACAAGCCCATCAGTGATGGTGGTAACACCTCTGGGATAACAGATATGAGAAGGGAAAAAAATGTTATTGCACAGATTTAATTGCAGCCAGGGAAGAGTGGAGTAAGAACGTGTACGAGGAACAGCCCTGCAGACACCCAGGGCAGTGCAGAAGGAGGGGCAGGAGCTGCTCCAGGCTCTGGAGCTCAGATTCCCTTGCAGCCCCTGGAGCAGCCCATGGTGAGGCAGCTGTGCCCCTGCAGCCCAGGGAGGGCACGGGGGAGCAGAGATCCACCTGGAACCCCGGGAGGAGCCCAGGCTGGAGCAGGGGGATATCCAAAGGAGGCTGTGACCTCATGGGAAACATATGCTGGAACAGGATTCTGGCAGGACCTGTAGAGAGAGGAGCCCAGGCTGGAGCAGGTTTGCTGGCAGGAATTGTGACCTCATGGGGGACACTGGAGCAGCCTGTTCCTGAAGGACTGACCCGGTGGAGAAGTCACCCACTTTGGAGCAGCTTGTGGATAACTGCTGCTTGTGGGATGGACTCTGGAGAAGTTCATGGGGAACTGTCTGCTGTGGGAAGGACTCCAGCTCCTCTCCTTGAGCAGCAGCAGGAACAACGTGTGATGAGCTGATCATAAGCCCCATTCCTTGTCTCTCTGGTCTCCTGGGGGAGGAGGAAGAGCCTGGGAAGAGGTGGGGAGAAGGTGTTTTTAGGATTTATTTTATTACTCATTATCCTGCTCTTATTCTGTTAGTAATACATTGAGTACATATTCCCAAACTGAGTGAGTTTTGCCCATCTCAGTAATCGATTTTTGATCTCTCCCTGTCCTATCTCAATTCATTAATTGTTTTTATTCTTTCTCTCCCATGTCCAGGTGAGAAAGGGAGTGAAAGGCTCCTCGACAGGGTCAGCCCCACTTAAATGTTCTACTAAAACCTTAAGCAGTCTAATTAGAAGCTGTTTGAGGAAAAAGAAATGTTAGTACATTTTTGAAGAACTTTCAGAAAAAAGTGAAGGCATACTGCAAAGCAGAAAGAGAAGGACATTTCCAAGTATGGTGGTAGAGAGGGGCAGTTAATTCTAATACTATTAGAAGGTGTAAGTTTTAAAGTCATTTAAGTGTGAATGAAAAGACAGACTTGAGGACCTGAAAGATCTTTCTGCGAAGATAAGATCCAAAATAAAGTTTGGATTCATATGAAATACACCCAAAATTCTAATTAAATCCATGTGGAAGTAAAGGATATCACAGAGAATAGTCAAAGTAAGAATGAGAGTTTGATTTTCAAAATTAAATTTTTTTATACTTCTTTTCCCAAAGATTGGAGGATAAATATAGAAAATAGAAACAAAACCTGGACTCAATATTTGTAAAATAAGGATATTACAGGGGTTGCCCTAAGATGGTGCTCAGCTAATAAAGGATTCCTGAAATCAACTTAAGGTCCTGGAAGAGCTGTGTCTTTCATCTGGTGTGTATCAGGAGCTTGGCTGCTTGCCACTATCCAAGAATACTTTACGGTTTATAGTTAATAGGAGGAACATAATTCATTTGATCTCTTTGTTGGCCTCTGCCTAACATGGTATTTGTGTGCTCCTTCCTATTAAAGATCCATTATTGTCTCAGCCTTTTCCTTTTGTTATACTGCCAAGCTCCATCAGCAAACAACCACAACAAAACTAAGGAGAATAAATTCTGTAGTCTACCCCTATCCACGTGCTTATGCCTTGCAGGTACATCAGCATCCAGAGACTGCAAAAAGTAACAAAAACTGTCTTATAGCCACATACAAAATTATGTTGCTCTGCAAACTTGAGTCTAACACAGGTGTTCTGAGCCTCAGGGCTTTTTGTGGCAGAACTCTGAGCCTGATCTTATGGTAGGAAAAAATATCTTGGACTTGAGAGCTGACCAGATGTGCTCTGTTTGAGTTTGTCTGTTTGTTTGCTTGTTCATCATAAGAAAATCATAAAATTTTAATAAGAAAATTTGTTTTCACTACTTTTTTTCTTACGGGCAGCAAATTAAAGCTAAATGATATAATTCACACCTCCTGGAGCCCTAGAACAGTATAACCACTTAGAAAATGGTGAAACTTCACATCAGTGGAGTGCAGCTTTGGAAGCAAGGTTGCAGGGTAGTTAGTTTAAGTCGTATTTTAAAATGTGGGTTTTTAAGCTGTGTTTTAAAATGTGCTGTTTAAGTTTTATTGTGAGTTAATATGTTGTAGTGTGAGTTTATACATATGAAGACATTTGACTACAAATTTAATAATCTTTAGAAGTAAAATATCTCAGCAGATATTTGTGGACATAATGGAGTCAAATTTGGAAAGTAGGTGTATTTGTTAGCATTTTAATTGCACTTGAAATCAAGATCAGTACATACTATGTATTTATTTTGTACAGAAAAATATGGTTCTTAAGCCCAAAACTCTGAGATTTAAAGAATTCTGGAAATTATTTATTTTCAGAACAATGAAAACCGCACTTGATATGAAAACTGGTACTAAAGCATGGAAATACAATGTTAATCTGATACACAATATTGCCTTGTAGGATTCTTTGACAAATTTGACTCCAGTAAGGCATATTAAGCATTTCAGTGCAAAGAACCAGGATTCTGATTTTGTTGTTTTTTGGGTTTTTTTTGTGTTGCTGTTTTTATGCTAAAGCAATATGGTCAAACAATTAATGATACAACGAAGCCTACAGTGATGGATTTTTTCAATCGTGGTTAATTAACAACATTATAAAATTACTGCACTGCTTTGCCCTTCATGCTGTACAGAGGTTAGATTAGCACTTTTCCTAACACATAAGCTTATTGATCTTACAATATTTTGTAAGAATAGCATCTTTAAACTGATTAACAGACTAACTAGTGACAGACTGCAGTGTCTGGTGTCTTTGGTAGCAGCAGATCTCGAATCGATTGCAGTGGGAGTGACAAGTGGGATATTTGTAATCTTTTACAACACAGCTCTATAGGAAATTTCCAAATAAATGCACTTGCGTACTTGTCTAGCTTGTAATCCACTTGGCAGTGTTTAAATGAGAGAGTTTACTTCAGGTTTCTAAAACATAGTGATATCTTTCATAGAGGTTTCCCAGTGTTTCCAGTGCTGTTTTACATATTAAATTGGTTATTTTAAAGAGATTGAAAGCTGTCCAAATAAGTCATTTGATTGGAAATCAAGCACAGATATATACAGAATGCAACAGAAACTTTTAGTCAAGAGGAGATTACTGTTCTGACAGAAGTATATTATATTCATTTTTGTGTTGTTTCTTCCAAATAATTGTTCATCATGTAGATGAGTCCAAGACACTTGTTACTCTAAAGGTTGCTAAATGTTTCTCTATTCAACATGGGAAACAATGTGTCAAGTGAGAGATTTACCTAGCCAAATCCCTGAACCTTCTCCACAAAATATTTCACTAGTGGTTTTAAAGGAAATGGCTTTGTTTTCTTACCATTGTTGAGCAAAATTATGCACTTAGTTCTGATTTTTTTTAATTACAACAGATTTAAGGAATAAAGTACTCCCTTCTGTTCAACCAGCAGAATACCAATAAACAACTTGATTTCTAGAAAAAAAATTCATAATGGAAAATAATCCATGACACTAGAAAAGTTTAAGGCAGAGAAATTAAAATTTATCCTCTTTGGTGTTCCCCCGGTGAAGTTAAAGCTAGTTAGGTTTACTCAGTATTGACAGTGAAGTGGAAAGCATATGAATGACTAATCAAAGATGACGTTCAAGAGTCTATCTACTCCTTTTTATCCTTTTGTTTTTTTGGTTTTTTTTTACTGATACACTATTTGACATGGTTCAGAGCAAAAATCCACATGCTTAAAGTGACATTCAGGAAATTGTTTTCAAGTAGAAGGACTTTGGGGATGCAGGCATTATCATCATCTATAAATTTTCAGGTAACAACTGAAATGAAAAGTGTTTTTTATTTTTTTTTAAGTAGTCAAAATTGAAATTGAAAGAATCATCTTTTTTTTCTAGAAGCCAATATTACAAGGATGACTTGAAAAGGAACAGAGTGACAAAACATTTAAAGTCAGAAATTCTGACAATACCAGTAGATTGTGATCTGTCCCTGAGAGTATTCAAATATAGATCAGAAAATAAAAGAAAAAAACATGTCTGTTAATTTTGGTTGCCTGTGTTTATTGTGACTATATTAGGCTTGACATGCACTGGTAGTAAGTGTAAATCCATATTGTATGAAGTATTGAAACAATAATGTGGACAGATTTGGGAACAACACTTCAAGACAAGCAGGGGAGAGTCCTTGGGAACACAAAAAGCATAAAATGACCTGTGGATGAGAATTGATAGAATAATCTTTCCAGTGAAAAATAGGAAGCTTGAAAGAAAAAACAGAGACAGCAATGCTGAGAAGAACAACATTCTCCATACTTACAATGTTCCTTTGATTCACTAGCCAGATATTTAAATATGTGCTTGGTATGTTCACTACATCTTTTCATAATAGCTGCAGTAAATAGGATGAAAAGTGATAATCTTATTGTGTAATAAGGATATTTGGGTTTCAGAGACGTTTCTAATGGGATAGTGAGGCAATGTATTTCAGAAACTGAGTAATTTCTCACTCTGGGAGACTTTAATGTAAGGCTAAGTAAATATAGTTCAATTTACTTGCAAGGATTTGTGGCATGGGGCAAGGATGAAAAAGATGACCTCTTCAGAGCTCTTCTAATTCTATTTATATGGTATTTCTTATTATATTCATGTTTATAATTTTCCTGCCTAACAAAAGAACTGGAAGGTGAATCAATTTAAAATAAACTTATATTCATTCTCACAGAAAGCATGTTCATATGGAGTAAGGCTTTAGGAGCTCTAAGATTTTCACATTTTGAATATCAGTCTTGCATTTGAAAGTATCTGTGGGTGTAATTAAAATTCAACAGAAATCCATAAATGGCCCAAAATCATTAGTATTTCTAGACAGTTAGGATCATAAATCATTTGTAAAACTTTATTGGAAACCCAGAGAAAATAGCTTTTCCCTTTGAAATAGTCTGAGACATGACCTTCAATGTTTCTGTTCTGTATGGAGTTAGAGTAATCACTTGTAGGAATTTTAAAGTTAATGTTATATGAGTGCTCTTGAGAATGTGACAAACTGTCCCTATTTCTCAAACCTTTGTACAGCAGGCACAGTATTAGTTGTGTTGTTTGACCTGGGATTACCAAAGGGGAGCTGTTTCTCGTGACAAACCTTTCTTTGACAAGACCAAAACCAAAATGCCTCTTTACTCTCTGGACTCCGAAGTAGTTTCACATTTTCTGTTGATAGTCAGTCTTGCATCTTTCCTTCTTTCATTTGCTTTTCCTTCAAGACATACTGATAAGATTAGATTAAAATGCATTTCAGCAGGGGCAGGGGACACTATTTTGCCTGACACGAGGGATGGCAACAGGAACTTCAGAACAAGAGGCATATGTTAAACAGCTGAGGAGCCAGCTTCAAGGTGTGAGGCTGTCAAGTGTCCAATGAACTACACTGTGTGTGACACAATGAGTCATCACACAGATGTGTAATTTGCAGAATAGAAAAGGGATGGGGATTACTGAAGGAAGTCAGCATGATTGTGGTAGGTGGGTGATTGAACCGCTGGGTATTTCTAGTAGGAATCTGAATTCCAAAAACACAGAGATGCTTCTGTAGTGTGTTGGAGGTCCCTTAGCAACACGATTCAGAGGTGTTCAGCATATTTGAGACTGCATATATTAAACACACTAATGTAAAATTTAAGTTTAGAATTTTTTTTAGGTCCCCTAGCAATTACGTTATTATGCTAGCAGCTTTTGTCAGAATTGATCAAGTTAAGTTAGTGTGCCAAATGTATTTTTTTCTCAGGAGCAGGTTCTCCAGTGCTGTGCAATGATTTCTGCATTAGCACTCTTTCTTGTCAGAGCAGCACTTCAGCAATTCAGCAAGCTGGCCTTATATGCCTTTTTTGAAGGATGTTTTTTTACATTTCCTCCCTCTGCTGTATCTAATATGTAAACATGAGGGACAAAAGATTGGTCAGTGTTTCCATAATAGCATGGACCTCAGTGGGCTCATGCATATTCACTTGTTATTAGGTGGTTCATATGCCTTTAACCCATCACTTAATGGAGCACAAATCAGTCAAGATTTGCATTTTGCTTGCTATTCAAGTTTTTAAACTCATGAGCTCCCTGCCTAATGAAAAGAATATTTATCCAGGTTAATTGATAAAACCTCCTCAGTCTAAAGTGCCCTAGGAAACAATTTCAGAACACTTACATGTTGTATTAACATCCCATTATTTTATTCAACAGCCCCAGAGCAAGCGGGGATGTAGGATGAATGATATGTGTTTTCTAATGGCATTTTCTCTAGAAAAAATCTTGTCTACATCTCTTCTAAGATACCTCTATGTTCTTTTTTTTAAGACCCAAACATCCTTAAAGATCTTTTCGGCCTTAACCCACAAAATAGGAATTCAAACAAAGCAGTTGCTAGATTCTGAATACTGGTTTAATTTCTTGTTCTATTTTACAGTGGGTTTTAATAGAAAATTAAAAATAAAAAAAGAGAAGAAGAAAAATCAGCAGAATTGCCATAAAGTCATAAGCAATACGTAAAGAGCAATAGAACCAAATTTCTTAAATAAATGATTCATTATAAGTTGTACTTCAAGCTTTTTTCCAACCTTTGCTGTTATCCTTTTTTTTGCCTAAGGACAGCTTTCTATGAATTTACATAGTGATAAATGTGTCTTTAAAGCAGTGAGGCAGAGATAAAATAGATGGTTGGAATTTGCTATGGGATGTCACACACTGTAAAAACTCCAGTATCTCAGGTTAAATAGCTGTATTTAGTGCAGTTTGTTCCTTTTATCTGTAAAATATTTATGTTGGTGATTTTTTCCCCTATATTAATAAGTGTTTCAAGCCAAGTAATTTCAAATCATCTCAGTATTAATTTTTATTAGCAGCAGACTGAAAGTAAACCCTTGTACTTTACTGCTCTGTTGGGAGAAGGAAGACTAATTGATGTTATTGTAAATGGGAATAAAGCTAAATACTTCTCCTCCACTACTGAATTGAGTGAAATTAGGGCAGAGGAGGCTGTTTGTCAATAGGAAGTTATGATGAAAACCAATTAGCATAAGCCCTATGTTATAAATTGGAATGCAGTATCACCTTTTCAAGCTATGGACAAATCTCTGAAATTTGGGAGGATATGTCTGTCCAATACATTTATTACTATAATGTAATAATACTTAATAAACTGCTGAAGTTAAATAAACATGAGTGTGCCTTTAAAGCAAGATTTTAAGTGTTTAATCCTCATCAACAAGCACTTAATTCTGCTCTTTCAGACAGAAAATGCTGTCAGTATTTTTCATGTTTGTCTTAAAAGATAAGGAAGTGGCTTTCTGTTTGGTTGTCTTACTCATCTTCCTCCTCTAATATAATCCCCTTTTGTAGCCTCTTCCATTTCATAAACTCCTTCCCCACGTTCCAGCTCTAAACAAAAGAAAAAACAGACTTGCCACTTTTCTATGACAAACACAGCAGCTGGAAAAAAAAAAAAAAATCGGACTCATTCTTGTCTATCACGTATACATTATGTTCACTAATATTTTTATATATAAATATATTTTGCTTAGGTCGGCTTTTATGTCATTCCTGCAGCCACTCACTTTCCTGACATTTTAATGTCAAACAAATGTTGCTGGCAGGTATGGGAACAAAAGCTCTCCAGGAGAAGGTTGCTGTGTTGATGGGAGATTACCAGAAAAATCCAGCTGTTCTAAGCAGTGGTTTTGATATCATTATTAGTTTTATCTACTGTATCAATAATGAACACAAGAGAATGGTTTTAATGAAAATTAAATTCTAATCACAGCTGGTATTAACTGACCTACCTGTCTGTTCCTGCTGAAATTCAATATTTAGTTACCATATTATTATATGCAGCATTTCCTGTTTACGTCCTATTTTATGCCCTGATGAACAAACCCTTCTGAGTTCTGAGGTTTCCATCCCGACATAAATACAGGCACCCTGCCCTGACACTACAGAGCTGCTCGTAGCAGGGTTGGCTCAGAAGTCCCCCAGGACAGTGGCAGATCCTGACTCTGGAGGACTTCTCAGAACATAGTGACTCTCCCTCTCTCCTCTTTTGCTGTGTAGCTGAAAACAGACATCATACTTGGATTTCTCAGTGTTTTCCCAGGACCTGTTCATGTGAGTATTCCTTAAGCAAGAGATGGTGGTTTTAGTAGTCCATGATGGATTCAGTATTTAAATTATTTTTCATTACAAGATCAATTATACTGTCCACAATTCCAAGCATCAAAAATTTTCCTAACTTAGTCACTACGTTTCTAAATACTGGGTTTTTTTGAACTGGTGTACATCCACTGCGCCCTAAGTTTTAATTAGGAGGGAAAATGAGTATTCATGTTCTGTTCACCTTCTCCATTCTAGTTATTATTATAATCATATCTAGGTGTCTGTTCTTTTTCATATTTTCTTTGCCCACCAAGCTACCTTTCTAAACTATATGTGATCTCCTACACCTTTTTGTCTCCTTAAGTTTCTTTAAATCATGTCCTTCATCAGTCTATGATTTTTTTCCTCTCTCTTTCAACTTTTAATTCTAAAGTACTGCTAAGTAATACCGTATGTTTACTCTCTGTGAAATTATTGGAAGAGTGGACAGATGAAGGTGTCTGACTTCCAAAATACTTTGTTAGTTGCTTGTCCTGCTTCCATTTCCATGTCTCCTTAATAGTTACCTCAGTCATGAAATCCCAGCACTTTCCAAAGAAAAACAAGTTTTGCTCTCCACTCTTTTTGTGGTAGATTATTTTTGGTCCCCAAAAATATTGAATAACAGTTAAGGCTGGGCAAGTATCTTATTACTTATCATGTTTTTTAAATAGACCAGATATTTTAAGGAAAAAATCAGAAATTGATGAAGAGCTGCCATGTTTTGTTGTAAGTTTTCACTGAATAATTTCTGTGTGAGATTTTTCACACTGAATTTGTTCACCAGCTTGGTAAGATAAATCACTTGATGTCAGTACTAAATACTTTTAAAAATTTGGTTTTCTTCCTTGCATCTTTTCTGGATGAATAAATATTTCCCCCTTCCCTCAGTCCCTGTCTCCCTCAGTCCCTGTCTCCTTCAGAAACTGTGTGTGAAAAAGATGGGAAAAAACAAAGTAACATTTTTTTTCCCAAAGTATCTGGTTTATTTCTGCAAATAATTGATGCAAATTGAACTAAAATGAGTATTGATCTGGGGAAAAATCTAGCCTTAGAAAACTTCTGTCTTTGCAGTAAGCATCCCAAAGAATAGAGAAGAATAAAGGCTCTTAAAAGTTGTTACTTGTTTCACGTGTAATGGTATTAAGTGTAAAACTAGCAGACTTGATAAACATAGGGTGCATATTTAACTCCAAGGTGAAAAGAAGGTTGTCTGGTTTGTTTTATCATTAAGATTCAAGCAAATACTATGTAGAATAAACGAGCTTCATAATTAAGAAATTTGATCTATTTTATTTTGTTGGAGTATCCGATCTATTTGTTCAATGACACTGCAACCCCAGAGGTATCAGACCTCTTGAGACTCACAAAACTGCTGCTGTCCAGGAAGAGAAACAGAGAACGATACAGAGCTGGGAGGGGGCAGAGAGAGATTTTTATTGGAAGCTGTTAAAGTGGTTGCTATGAGACCTTCTCCAGCTAACACAGGCACAGCAGTGAGTGTGAGGCTGATAAATCATAGCTCTTGCATTATACCTTCCCTTTCTGCCTTTTTTTTTCCCCTAACACAGATTTTGTAGTTAAGATCAGAGAAAACACCTGCCAGTTGCTTTTTCTTCTGTTTTGCTCCCTTCTGCTGCCTCGTGCAAGATGGAGCTAGAAAATGCAATGATCAGCTCCTCAAGCAGTTCTTCAGCAGGCTCCAGAGAGTACAAGGTGGTGATGCTGGGAGCAGGGGGAGTTGGCAAAAGCGGTAAGTTTCAGCAACAATATTTTGGGGGAGAAGGGGTGAATTGGGAGCGTAAAGTTCACAGGACAGGGGCATTGTTTAATGAGGGGTTTCGTTCCCCTTTCTCTTGCACATGGCTTGGATAAAAGACTATAGTTCGTGACTGGGGCAATGAGTCAGCTTAATTTGTTAGAGACTGAAGCGCTGCAAGCCGTTTTAATTGGTTATTTGTGTAGAACTGACCTTGAGTCTGCTCTGTGTGAGGAGAGAGCAGTCAGACTGCTGCTGTGAGTTTAACAGCAAGTTTCTGTGTCACTCTCCCACTTGGTGAAGGGTGGTGGTTTGCTGGACAGCGTAGATATAACTTGTTGGCCTGATGGTCCTTGTGCTCAGGTAGAAATCGAGCTAACTGCAAAGTCAGCTGTACAGTGCAGAGTGTGGGGGATGCCTGCAGTGACTCTGTTTTCTTTTACACGTATTTTGGGGGTTTTTTAAATTTTTTTTTTGCTGAGTGTCGTTGTGGCTCAGCTGTTTTTAGTCTCTTCTCCAGTCCGGACAGGTACAGCATGCCTGCTTGAGACTCACTCCAGGCTAAGAGGCAGATTTGCAGCATATTTTAATATCCCTGTCCATAGCTGGCAAGATATGCTAGTGTCTGACAATGATATCTCTTCAGAGGAGTCATTATTTTCTCTGGACAGTGTTTTCTTTTTCCCAGATATTATCAGCTTTGATTTATTCTCACTGAAACCAGCATTCTCTGTTCTTACAAAGACTTTGCTGAACACGCAGAGTTTGTCTCAGAAGTCAGTATATTGAGCTGGCCACACAACAAGAATTTGATTATATCTTCTGGAAATTCAAAAGAAAAACAGAAAGAGAAACAAAATTACAAAAAGCAGGATAATGTAATATAATACACCCAGGCTAGATTCCAGGGAATTTTCAGGATAAATAGCTGTGACACTAAACTGTAATAACTGTGTAGCTCAAACAAGCTTTATTTATATTCAAGCAATAAAATATAGGTGCAAAAAGTTAAAAATTGTGAGTGAACATAATTTTTTTTCTGTATCCATAATTTTTGTGTTCTTCTTATATTTAGCTTCAACTTCAGTGGCATATCTTTCAGTGAAAGCTATTTCCCATCAGTATTGCTTCACCAAGCAAACAATTCTTGCACAGATGTTACTATATAATCACTATGTAAAATGGGAAAGAACAAAATATTAGCAATCTCAGAGTAAATTTCTGCAATTTCAAATTATGTCTTCCAAAGAAAAGCAGGTATCCAGGATGTGCCAGCTGGAACTTTCAGTAAAATATCACTTCTTTTTTTCCTTTATTTTTCTTTTTTTTTTTTAATCTTTTTTCTTCTTCCCTGAGTGTGTCCAAAAGAGGACAGCAATTTTTTTCCCCCCCCCAATATATGTTTGTAGGAGTAATGCAATTTTGAAAACTTGTTCACCACAGAGTATTAAAAATGATACTACTTTCACAGCATGAATGAATCATAATAGCCAAACTTTATATGCATATGGAGGAAATTTCCAAGTTTCCATTACTATTAGATAAGATTTGAAATCACAAATTTAGTTAATTTGAATCTCTGTGTTCAGGAAACATTAGCTGGTAGTTTAATGAGAATAAAGCCTTTAAATTTGTGGATTGCACAAGGTATGATACATATCCAAAGCTGAGAACCACATAATTAACAACAAAAATCGTGTGGTCTAAAGAAGAAAAGATGGGATTAAGTGTATATTTGTGAAATTCTATAAGATTAATGAAAACTTTCTGTTGTTATCACAAAAGTGAAACTTCTGGGTGAAAAAAAATTCCCCAGCAACAGAGCATTATTAAGAGTTTATAAGAAAGGAGGTGGGCAGTTCAACTTTTACTGGCTATGAACTTCTGATGTGTAATGGACCTGAAATACTTCCGTAGAATCCTGAGAGATAGTTCAACTGATAGAATTCAGATAGAGATAAGTAAAAATAGATGTCATTCCATAAATCATTAATTCATTCTGACTGTTACATAAACAGGATTAATTTACACTGGATGAAAAACAGAAAAAGGCCTTAATGACTACTTTCATTCCACCAGATGAGCTCTGCTTTCCCCTGGTGACCTAGATTTTCTGTACCCAGGAAATTATGAATTTAACCATAAAAATGGATCACAGTAGAAAAAGGATGAAAGACACAAAAAAAAAAAAAAAAGTTACATTTCCAATTTTGATTTTGACAAATCAGTGATATGTGGTTTAATATATTGATAACATTCTGCCTTTCTTTCCCATCTTCTCCCTCCTTCTTTGCTTTAAAGTCATGATAAAAATAGTAACAGCTGGGGTTAAATTACTGAGTGGGAGACCTCTTTCGGATGAAAGCCTTTCCACTCCTCAATTCATTCAAATATTAAATAATTCAGGTTTGGAATGAATTTTCCATAGGAACCAAGCCACAAAAATGTTAGATTTCTTTTTATCCTGGATGTAGTTCACTTCTAGAGATCCCCCAGGCATTTTGATCTTGTATTGCCAACCCTCCCCTGCTCTCTTACTGTGCCACTCATGCAAGGGGTGGAATGAGGAGGAGGAGACCAACAAGGGATGTTGTTTTGGCATTGGTGTTTACAAAAAATTTTCTTTGGATTAGTCAAGCTTGTCTTTTCACTTCTCTGCTCCAAGATGGCAGACTGTCCAGGAGGACAGCCAACATCCTTTTTTTTGGGCTATTCAGTGTGGTGTAAGTTTCACAGGAATTGGTAAAAGAAGATGAACTCAGTGCATTCAAGTCTGACACCCACCACATAGAGAGTAATAATGTGTAAACTGCAAATGGTCTGAGAATTGCTCCTTAAATGTTCTCACACTTCAAAATCAATTCTGGAAAAATAATAATAATTTAAAAAAAAAAAAAAAAAGGTCTGCCACTATTTTATAGGAGGAGAAAGCACCACCTCAAAACCCAGCATTTGGAAGAAATAGGTAACAGTTGTGTCTAATTAAAATGTACAAAGCTAGACGTACATTTTTATTGGAGTTGATTTCTGTACTCTAATTGTGCAGTATGGATTCCCTAGAATGGGTTATGTCTTCTAAGGCTTCCGAAAACAGAATTCTTTTTGTTTTCAGAGCAATATGTTAATTTATTATGTTGCATAAGTTGTGTTCATCATCAAGAATATCAAGTAGAGGCTGATGCAAGTTCAGACCAAAGTTATGCTACAAAATAAACAGAAGTAAGTAAACTAAATTTTCTGTTGACTCTCATTCAATTATAGTCCATATCAAAATGAAGTATTTCTAATTATAGTTCTATTTCAATTAAAAATGAGAAATTGACATTTGGGCTTCTCTGCTCTGATAACAAGTATCAGGCCATGTCAGTACCACTCAAACCTACCTCAAGTTGACTGACAAAGAGTTCAAACCCTAAGAACCTTAGTGGTTTTGACACCCATATTTCACAAATACCTTCAGAGATCAGTAAATAAGGTGCTCTTATGGTCCTTTTCTGATGCAGATCAGACCTCTGGGTTTAGCTCTGATTTTCAGTGTTACAGAAAAAAAAAAACCAAAAAACCAAACACGCACTAAAGAGCCTGAAACCATCCGTTGCTGGCTTATATTTAGCAAACCAATTACATGGATAACAATACTTAACTGCAGCACATTCTGCAAAACATTAGCAATGATTAACCCAGGGGTTGCACAGTGACTACTAAAATGAACAAATTGATGTACCTGTGCAACTGAATAAAATAGAAAACCTCCCTCTGATGAAAAATTATTACCCGAGCAATCTCCAAATGCTGATCAGATTGCACCATAATCCACCTTTTTGTGCATCTTCTTGGCTGAATAAAAATGTTATTTTAGCATGTTCTTCTTTGTTTGTTTTTTCCTAACCCTAGTTAATGATGATTTATTTAAGGCTGAAGATGATCTACAGTTATTCCAGGTAAATAAAATTACATGTTTATGCACAGCAGAGGTGTATCATAGATGCAAAGTGAATTTCTTGTTAGCCCTCTTATGAAAGTTGCATTTCAGATGAGTAGAGGAATTCTTCAAAACTAATTAATATCTCTTCAAATTCTTCAAAACTAACTAATATCTCTTGCTAATAAGAAAGATTTTTATCTTGGAGAAAATGTTCATTTTTCAATATTTATTTCTCAAACTAATTGCCTGATGATCTGTTGCCACCCTACAAAATTTGAAGATATTTTAAAATAATTGTCCCTACACTTTTGTGAAACTAATTTATTTCCAGTTTTATTATATATTGGAAAGTATTGAGAAATGTATTTCCAGGCTTCAATCTTAAAAAGAATAAGAAAGAGGAAAAGAAAAAATTAAGAAAATATTCTCTCAGGGATATTGGAGGAACAGTGTGAGGAAATGTATTCTCAGTCTGTGCTGGCTAAGGGAGACATTCTTACCCATTGATTTCCTTGATTTTTCTTTTTTTTTTTTTTTTGTCTTTTTTTTTGCCAGTGTGGCATAAAGGCTATGTTTCTACAGATGCAGATGACTTATCCAATTAATTTCAAGATCATGTGTACACAATAACTTCTAAAATGTGTGAAAACAATTATGTTCTCTGTTATGTGGGAACTTCAGTATGAGGAATTAGATTAAATCTGCAATTTTCTTTAATTTATGTATTCAATTGTCCTTTTTTCTGTCCTGTTTTACCTCTTATTCTGCCTAGATAAAGCAAATTATGTGCCTATTATTTTCAAGCATGTCCTTATAACAAGAGTCCCCAGTAAATAGAGTACCCTGGAGTGTGTGCTGGAGAACTGGCCCACTCCAGCTGTTTGTAAACTCCCTGGAGATAAATTAATGTATGATCCAGGTTACCCTGAAAAGGATGAAGGGCAAAGGATTCCACTGGTATCAAAAGTGCTGAGCTTGAGAAGCACCACTTGGCCCTGCTGATGCTGTTCTTACCCCATCACAGGGCTCGGTGTCACAGAGCACACTCCAGACACTGATCAAACACCTCAGCAGAGATTTTTATTGGAGGAGGTGGGTTTTGATTTGGCTCCTTATTTTCCCCAGGAATATTTTCAGGTACAGCTATGCTTCCTGAAACGCCTAGTAGATGAATCAAAGAAAAGGGTCTGGCCTTCTATCATAACCTGAGGAAAGCCAATCACCAGGATGAAGGTGTTGAATTTAGTTACTGCTCAGTAGGAGTCAAGGTGAAAAAAGTTCCCTTTCAAGCACTTGGGCATGCTGTGGATTACAGTTAAGGCAATCCAAGTCACTTTCCCCCCCCTCAAAATCATTATAAGTATAGTTTTTGGTGTCTTAATTTTTCCTGCTTCTCCTCTAACTGCAAAAAATGTCGTTTTTTATTTTGCTGGAGAAGAAATTAAGATACCTAATTAACAAAGACACACATCTCTATGCCATCTGAAAAGAATTGCTTGTTCCCTCATCATTCTCTGTCTGAAAAAAAGGGTAGTCCAGATTTTTAATTCCTTGGGTGGTTCAGGGAAATTATTCTACTTATTCAGATTTAAAAATAAAAATAAACAAAAAAAAGGAAGGATGAAAGAATATCGATTTTTTTACTACAGGCAAACTTCCTTCCTTGGCAACAGTTCTGAAAGGGTGAGGGTACTGACCATTCAAAATGGCATATGAATTCCCTTGGTCACTTCATAGAACTGCCTGCAACCTCTGATTAGCTGTGACCTGGTGTAGAAGTGGCAGCGTGAGGCTGGGGAAGGAAGGGAGGAGACAGAAGAAGTGACAGTGGTGCAGACCAAAGCACATGGTAATGCTTCTTGACAATTATGTCTCCATGGAGAAAAAATCCTAACTGACCGCTCTAAGCCACCAGCTATGTCATGTCTGGGATACTGTAAATTGAACAGCAGTCACAGTTCTGATGCACAATTGCAGGTGTTTCAAGCAAAATAATGGTGGTGCATGTTGTATTTTTGCCATGCAAAAGTGAACAAACACCTTGTAGAGAATGGCCACCAATGCCAGACAATCACATCCCTGGTTTGGGTAACTTCCGGATTTCTCATAAATGAGATTAGGCTCTGGATATTGTACAAAGGCAGAGTTCCTGGTAGGTTTGTGATCTTTGATAACAAAACTCTCCATGTGTTTTAGGTTCCTTCACAGGTAGGTAATTGGATTTGTTTCAAGCTCTGTTTTGTGTAATTCCATCTTCTAGACATTTTATCTTATCTGTTTGTTATCAACTTTGAGAAAATCCATGTTTTCTCTTAATACTTGTAGACAATGATGAATTCACACCTCAATCTTCTTTCACTGCAATACACTGAGTATCTGAAACCTCACTTGTAGGACCTTATTTTCCTGCTCAGACCGTCCTGTACGCTTAATTAGAAAGCCCTAATATTTCCACATCATTTTCTGAGTACAAATTCCAAAAATTCACATTCTCTTCTATTAGTGGCCTTACTAGAAGCAAGAATGCCTACTGGTTTCCTCTGTAGAGTTATTTTTTGTTACTCAGAGAATAATGAATTCTTTTATTCAGGTGTAGTTCACAGAGGTCATGTACAGAGAGATAGATGTAGTAACTTGAAGCTATTTTCTCTTTCCCCCAGTGCATTTTCTCTTTCCCACCTGTGCTATCACACCTCTTGTGATGACCTAAATCCTGCATTTTCATGTGTGTTATATTACTTGGGACCATTGAATCTGAGAATTCAAATAATTCTGGACCCCTTTCTGATATTCTTCATTTATGTTTAGTGTGTAGGTTATCCACTTAAAAAGATTAAATACATTATTTATTAATCAATTTCTTTTGCATATGGGCAGACCTTGTGGACAGAGCTGTTTGCCTCAGGGAAATGAGTTAAAGATGTTTTCATTATTTTGGCAGTTCACATAATTCAATGGTTAGAGGTGGAGGATTCAATTATGTCCTCTGTACTTAATGGGGGGGGGAGGGGGTGTTCTGCATGTGAGATACCAGCTCGGTGCTGAGAAATCTGTCTGGAGTCCTGGATTCTTCAGCACTAGAAGATGTCTGATAAATAGGACAGAGTTCAAAGAAAACCAACAGAGATGATAAAAGGAGTGACACAGTATGATTTATGATGACAAATGACTATGACTATATTGAAATGGCTGCTGTAGACAGTAATTCATGATTTTTTATTGAGCAACTTGCATATGTATACAGTGATTCAAGGTAAATGGATGTGGCTGTGATGTGTTGGTTTAACACAGCCTGGTTTTTGGTGGGTGTCCCAGTTTGAGACAAATTAAGGGAAATGCTCTGGGAGGAACGTCTCCTCCAAAGAAGGCAGGTTACAGCCACCTTCCCCACCAGGTTTGGGAAGAAATTCCTTGGAGGAAAGTGAAAACAGGGAAAAAAACCCCTCTATTTATTTAACAAACAGAATGCACAATGAAGAATAATGATAAATAATAAAACCTCTCACTGTGGAGAGAATCTGGGTAGATTTCAGTGTCTTTTGTGGGTGTGCGTTTCTCCCCTCCAAAGCTGGAGTTTGTTGGGGACCCTCTGGGCTGGTGTAAGGTCTCCCATTGTGTTCTGGTGTTGTTGAACAGTCCAGAAGAGAAGAAGAAGGAAAAACTGAAGTCCCAGGGGAGCAAAGGAGTTTAACTCTCCATCTCTCTCTTCCAAGAAAAGGAGTCAAGAGCCGGGAAAAGCAGGAAGTGATTGTATCCGCTCTGCAGCAGCAGCAGCTGTCTCTGTGTCCTTGAACACAAAACCACTTTGAAAAGTTCGCCTGGCTTTTTTTCCTTCTCTTGGACCCAATTTTAAAGGCACAGAAAGGCACAGGACTCATGTCTGGACATAGAGCAGGCGATAGGGGATACACATCATAAAGTCACCCCAAGAGAGTGGGTGGGAGAAAAGCTGCTTGAAACTTCCATGTCTGGCACAGAGCCAATCGCTGAAGGTTCTTACAATGGGCAGGTTACTAGCCAAAGTAAAGAAGTTGGTAACACCTCTGTGATGACATATTTAAGAAAAGAATAAAACTGGAGGAAGCTCTCTTTTCTTCTCCTGAGGGGTGGTTAGGTGGCCGCCAGGGCCCATCCTGGCCAGGGCCTTCCTGAGGCTGGGACCGTGTGGCCGGGGCTGCCTGCACAATGCCAGCAGGGACCATGTGGCCAGCAATGAAAACATGGCGAACAATTCCCCCATATGGAGCCGAAATCTACCTATTAATCTCAGCGAAGCTCTGTAAGGACTTTTCAATTGATGGAACTTGAGAACTGTGCTAGTTTGAAAAACAAACCAGTGGGAGGCACCAAGTCAGAATAACAATTTAATGGAAATTAAAGGAAAGGAAAAGAAAGTAAAAGAAAACACTGACAGAGTCAAGATACAACCTGAGTCCCTGTTAGGCAGGGTAGTGGTAGCAGTCTGGTGGAATGGTGGCTGCAGTCCTCTGAAGTGGTGATCCTGTAGTAGCAGGGGTCTGCTCTTCCTCAGAAAGTCCAGTGGTGGCTGTGTAGCTTCTGTCCTCTGGAAATCCAGTGGAAAGAGTGTCTCTGGTGCTCAGAGTCCCAGATTATATCCAGGATGGGATGCTTGGTTCCTCCCTCTGGGTGGAGCATCTCACAATGGGGTAATGAGTCATGAGGCCAAGTGTTGATTAGGCTCGTTAACAGAAGATAGTCCGGAGGGAGTTATCTCTGAGTCATGCGGCAGGACAATGAGGGGCCATTAACAGCAAGATAGTCTGGGGGGGAGGAGGCAAGGAAACACTGCCCCACCTGATTTCCAGAGCTCATGAGGATGGTAATAGAATACACTGCAACCCAGGACAAGAACAAACGAACCTACAGACAGCAGCTTTCTCCTGAGTCAGAGAAAAGGGAAAACTGGGGACACCTGAGGAGAACCAACATGGTGTTACCGAGGTTAGGGAAAAGAAGGAGAGGGAGGAGGTGCTGTGGGCATCAGAGCTAAGATTTTTTTTTTCCTACAAGCGGTGGTGAGGACTATGATACAACAAACTGTTTCTCTGTAATCCATAAGTGCATGGGGGGATGCAGAGATTCATGTGCGGCCCATGAGAAAGAGTGTCCATGCTGGAGCGAGGGGATGTTGAAAAGCTGTAATCCAATAAGGAACTGAAACAGAGAGAAGACCTTTGTTTCTAGAGACAGATAACTATTGCTTCCAAACTAGAACAGTTGCTCCTTAAAAGACTAAAACCCATGAACTAAAATGACCCACTCTAGGAAGTTGTAGGAAGACTGCTTGACCCGTGGGAGGGACTCACATTGCAGCAGGTTTGGGCGGGACTACTACACATGAAAGTTGAAACCAAGCTGGAAAGGTTCGCAGAGAACTATCTCCTGTGGGAAGGGTCCCATGGCACAGCAGAAGAAAGAAACTCTTTTCCTTAAGCATACTGCAGAAAGATTTTTAAGAAGTGAAATACAGACCAAAACCAACCCATGTTTTGTCTCCTTGTGCAGTCGGTGGAAAGAGGGAGGGACCGGGAAAGAAAGGTGTTCTAGAGGTTTATTTTAGTTCTCATTACCCTTTTTACTTTTAATTCTGTTAATAAATTTTCTTTATACTGTTTATGTTTTGAACCAGCTTTGCCTTTAAGTGTTTTTCCCCTAATCCTTATCTCAATTCAGGAAGTTTTTGTTTTAATTCCCCCTCTTCTGCTCAGCAATAGCAGAGAAAAATAAGAGCATAGCTTTTTTTCATGGGTGCCTGGCACTTGGCCAGTATCAAACCCCAACAGATGTGAATGGGTTGATCTATCCAGCTTCTCCCATCATAACACCCAGATGATGTTATATAAATACCCACCTGGATAAGGCTAGCAAATGAGCTGGTCACTTCCATGCTCCTTTGGAACAGGGGATGGAGAATTTGCAATATTCAAAAGTAATGAATATCAAGAGAAGAACACATATATCCCAAAATTTGAGGAGAAAAGTGGCCAGAATTCCCTAATGGAGAATAACAATTTAAGAGATGAAATTGAATTAGAACATGTATAATTAAGAGATATATGAGACCTTCAAGACAAACTTTCTTTGGTCAATAATGGTGGCATATGCCCTTAATGATTTGCTTAAAAGCTAGATGGAACATTGTGGAAGAAGAGTCTTTGGAAGGAGCAGGCTGCTGAAAGTTTTGTTAGTCTAAGTGCTTTACACTAAGAGAATAAATTACAGAGATTGAGCATTAAAGAGCAAATATACCTGAACAGAAAAAGCACTTACAGTTTTCAAATTCTCTTATAGAAGGACTACTGTCATCCTCAAAATTATGAGATGTGTTAAAAGTCATGAGGACTTTTGGCTGCTATGGCGCTAATAATATACATAGCCAGCAGTTTTCTTTGTGTTCAGGCTGCTAAACAGAGATCCTTAGGCTGGTCTCAAGACTGGATTTGTTTATTCTGTACAAAAAAAAAGTTAATTTATGTTGCCTCAAACAGAACTAAAATGTGTCCTTTAGTGTATAAATGCTCCTGTAGAACTGGAAACGTGCTGAAGTAGCACCCTTAAAGTACTGTCCATCTCATGTGTGAGTTGGGTGATGGTGCAGATGGAAGGCAAACAGATCTGTTAGCTCACCTCTTGCTGTTCTCTGTTCCAGGGATGGAAATGGAATTTACTGATTCAGGGTCTTCACCTACACTGCTTCTATGCGAACACTTATGTGTAGGACCCAAGGGAATGTCATGAAGCTGAGATGGGGGAGGTTTAGTTTGGATATCAGGAAAAGGTTCTGCCCCCAGAGGGTCGTTGGGCACTGAACAGGTTCCCTGTGGCACGGTCAGCACCAGACTGACGGAGATCAAGAAACATTTGGAAAATTCTCTCAGGCACAGAGTGGGATTGTTGGGGGATGGTGCTGTGCAGGGCCAGGAGTTAGATCTGATGACCCTTGTAAGCCCCTTCCAATTCAGGGTATTCTATCACTCTAAGTGATTAGTACTCACAGAAGGTTATATTAATGAGTCTGCTTTTCATGGTGTGATTTATTAAAACAGAGCTTCACTTAGAGTGAAGATTTCAGTGACTTGTGCACTGCTCAGCTTTTCCTGTTCACACTGCTTGCTGTAAAGATTCAAGGCTATTCCTCAGGAACAGGAATCAAACTATCAAGGACTCTCCTGGTTTCAGCCACACACAAATCTGCCGTTTGAAATGCCCAGACTGAAGTCTCAAACAAGGGAACAAGCACTGTTTCATGACAATGACTGGGCACTGTCGGTATCTTTGCTGTAAACAATCTGTTGAGGCAGCCACAGGAGCTGTTTCCCTTCCAAGCCATCCCTGCTGCTGAGCCGAGCCATCTGCAGCATTTTTGGCACGTGCTATCTGCTAGAATTTGGAGGAGATTAATTCCCTTAGGGACACTCTTGAAAGCACAATTAAGATTTTTTTTTTGTGTTGCTGCTTTCATCTCTTTTCTTTCTATATTTCCCATTTTATTCCCTTCCATTCCTCTGGTAATCCTTTTCCACTTTAAATTTGTTCTTTGACTTTAATTAGTCTCCCTTTATGCCTGCAAGACTGTCTAATTTTCTTTCCTAGAATCTGGAAGTCTCATCATGCTCACACAGCTCCAATGACAGGAATTGGGTGTTACCAGAGTCTTGTGCAGGGTCGCAGTTTCAGAAGAAGTGTCTTGGGAAGACATTTTTCCCAAAAGTGCCCCACTTTTCCCTAGAGATCTTCCAATGCATTACCTGCCCACTAGGCACTGGAGACACTGGCTAAAATCACTTTGTTTCAAGGCGGATGGGGAGCATCCAAAAGATGAGGGTGTGAATGTAAAAGTCTGTCTCAGGAGATGCCAAGTTGGACTATCATGAATTTGGTCTCCAAAAGAGTTATGTTTTCAACTCACGTGGTCAGTGTTTTATCTTTTCACTAAAATCCTAGAACTAAATGAGTTATTTCAGGGCTCACAAATGTTTATAAGATTTAAAAATTAATTTCATAATCTTTGGCAAAGTAAAAGCTGTAATCAGCTCAGAGACTGATGCACGTATTTCTTCTTCAGCTTACACTGACTGCAGTTATGAGAGTTATGAGAGACTGCAGTTATGTTGTGTAATTTCTTTCCTTGCAATCTCCTTGAAGTGCTAATGTAATTCTGTAGTTCTTGTCCATTTTCACATGCCTGAAATAAAACAGTCCTAGCTCAAATTCGTATTCTCTGTCAGATCCTGTGACTCCTTTACTAACTTGATTGCTCTGTCAGATTCTGTGAATCCTTCAGTAACTTTACTAGCCTACTACCTGCATGACAGCTTGTTGTGTTATACTGAAGTTTTCCCTATTGAACCAGATCTTGACTGTCTTTACAGAAATGTCTCTTCAGAAGCTTGCAAAACGTGTACTATTGTTTTAGATTTTTATTCAGAATGTTCAAAACCAAACCCAAGTGTTGTCAAATTCTCAGTTGTTTCAGAAACAGCAGCTTCTTAAGCCATCCAGAATGCCTGGCAGGCTTTAAAATCTCTCCCTCTCTAATTTTTTTCTGGACTTTTTTATATAGAAATGATGTTCTCAATTTGATTAAAAAGCAGTCATTAGACATTTTCTTCATGACATGCCTGGTGCCATGGTCCTTTGATTACTCATCACACACAGTATGATAGACCTCTGTTCTGTGCAGTATCTGGCACTGGGTCCAGACCAAGGATGTGTTCCTGGGCTTCATGGGGTCTCCTTATATTTGTAGATATGCTCTAGAAACACGTTGTTTCTCTCCTGGGATTAGAGAAGAAAAAAGAACAATCTATTACAGTAATCAAGTAGCCCCTCATGAGCTCCAGAAACCGCCTTCTTGTGCCTTTCTTCCACTTAAAGCAGTTTCATTCAATGAATTTCCCAGAGTAAAAAAAAAAGAAGTGAATTTGCAACATAATCTCTCTCAGTGCACACTCTGCTTACTGGTCTGTTCATATAAAAGTGGAAGTCAAAAGATCTATTTTTCAAATCTTTCCCAAGATACTTAAAAGTTAAATGCCTGACATAACAATTACATAATTTTCCTCTGTTGTTTTTTTTTCCCCCCAGGTAACATGCTCAAAATGACAATTGGGTATGGTGAGGAAGGGGTTAGGAAAAAGTCAAAAGAGAAGATATAAAAGAAGCAATCCAAGCAATTAGTATGGGAAACATTAACAGACGTCAACAACCAAGAGTAGAGAACAAGACAATGGAAAAAAAAGAGACATAGAAAAAGACTGAGAAAACAGAAAACTAGAAACAGATGAGTAAAGCAATGATAAGGGAGTAAAGGGATAGAAGGAAAATGCAGCAATTTGTACTTCTAAGAGCATTGGTCTCAGATGCTGTTTTTCCACTGCAGTAATCCTACCTGGTGCTAATAGTGCATTGTCATATCCCAACAGCTGTACACAAAAGGTACACAGAGGTCATGTTAGAGAATCATTCTCCTGCCTCTGTGACTTCTTATCCCATGTTTCTCACTCACTGGCTCTCTGGAGTAGGAAGTTGGAGAGGCATCATCACAGCTGTAGACTGGTGTGGGTCAATTTTTTCTGCCACGGAACAAGCCGTAGGACAAGAGAAAATGGCCTCAAGTTCTGCCAGGGGAGGTTTAGGTTGAAAATTAAGAAATATTTCCTCAGAGAAAGGATGTTGAGGCATTGCAACAGGCTGTCCAGGACAGTGATGGATTCACCATCTCTGGAAGTATTGTCCATGTGGAGGTTAGGGACGTGGTTTTGTAGTGACCTTGTCAGTGTTGAGTTAATGGCTGATCCTGATGATCTTAGAGGTCTTTTCAAACCTTATTTTCCTATGATTCTGTGATTCTAAATCTTCCCAGAACAGCCCTTTTATGCTCACCTGAGTTGATAGACAGTCTTTTAGACGAATGATGCTTCTCACAATTTACATATTTAAATAGCATGGAAAGGCGGGAATTTCCTTTCGTTCCAGCTCGCCTGTGGAAGGTGGGGGGGGCCTCGGAGCCTCTGGGCTCCACCAGGCCGGGCCGGGGCCCCGTCCCTTTCCAACGCCGCAGCACAGACCCTGGGCTGCTGGGGGGTGGGAGCTGTCCCAGAGCCGCAGGCAGCTGAAACCAGCCAGGGAGTGCAGCACGGCTAAACCCAGCCAGGGAGTGCAGCACGGCTAAACCCAGCCAGGGGCTGCAGCACAGCTAAACCCAGCCAGGGAGTGCAGCACGGCTAAACCCAGCCAGGGAGTGCAGCACAGCTGAACCCAGCCAGGGAGTGCAGCACGGCTAAACCCAGCCAGGGAGTGCAGCACGGCTAAACCCAGCCAGGGGCTGCAGCACGGCTAAACCCAGCCAGGGAGTGCAGCACGGCTAAACCCAGCCAGGGAGTGCAGCACGGCTAAACCCAGCCAGGGAGTGCAGCACGGCTGAAACCAGCCAGGGAGTGCAGCACGGCTAAACCCAGCCAGGGAGTGCAGCACAGCTGAACCCAGCCAGGGGCTGCAGCACAGCTGAAACCAGCCAGGGAGTGCAGCACGGCTAAACCCAGCCAGGGGCTGCAGCACGGCTAAACCCAGCCAGGGAGTGCAGCACGGCTAAACCCAGCCAGGGGCTGCAGCACGGCTAAACCCAGCCAGGGGCTGCAGCACGGCTAAACCCAGCCAGGGAGTGCAGCACGGCTAAACCCAGCCAGGGAGTGCAGCACAGCTGAAACCAGCCAGGGAGTGCAGCACAGCTAAACCCAGCCAGGGGCTGCAGCACGGCTAAACCCAGCCAGGGAGTGCAGCACGGCTAAACCCAGCCAGGGAGTGCAGCACGGCTAAACCCAGCCAGGGAGTGCAGCACAGCTAAACCCAGCCAGGGGCTGCAGCACAGCTAAACCCAGCCAGGGAGTGCAGCACGGCTAAACCCAGCCAGGGGCTGCAGCACAGCTAAACCCAGCCAGGGAGTGCAGCACGGCTAAACCCAGCCAGGGAGTGCAGCACGGCTAAACCCAGCCAGGGAGTGCAGCACAGCTGAAACCAGCCAGGGAGTGCAGCACAGCTGAAACCAGCCAGGGAGTGCAGCACAGCTAAACCCAGCCAGGGAGTGCAGCACAGCTAAACCCAGCCAGGGGCTGCAGCACAGCTAAACCCACCCGCGGCGCCCTGGGACCGGCGGGTCCCTCTCCTCTCGGTGCGGAGCTGGCGGAGCCAGCAGGAGTCGGCGTCGCCTCCTGCCTGCAGCCAGCGCACGCCGCGCCGAGCTGAGGAGCGCAGCCAGCAGCACACGGGGAGCGAGGCTCTCTCCACCCGAACGAGGACCCGCTTCAACACGGCGGCCTCAGAGTCAGGGAGAGGAGAGAGTGCGGCCCGTGAGACGGAGCTGAAATGGCGGCGGGAGACGAGAGGGCGGTGCCGCCATTCTCGCGCGTAGCTTAAAAAACCTTCCTGCATGCTGTGGTAAGAAACTGTAATATCACAGCCTGTTTGTCTCTTTAATCCATTTGAAGTACATGGGGGGATGAAAAATTCACGTGTGGCCCATGAAGATTGTGAAGAGTGCCTATGCCAGGCTATATAGAAGCAGTGAGAGGCTTTTAGAGACTTGTAGCAAAAAAAAAGCCTTTGTGTTGAGGCCAAAGTAACTCATCCTTAAAAAGATTAATAACCTCATGTGATAGCCCCTGTTTGGCAGTGTGAAGGAACTGTGAGGTTTTTCATAGAAGAGATGTTTTACACCACAGCAGATTGTTCTTTCCGGGCGGGTCTGCTGTTGGTGGCACTTTGGGAACCACGTGCAGGTGAAGAAAACCCTTTTTTCCTTAAGCATATGAAAGAGACTTATCAAGAATTGTAACACTGACTAAAATCCCAGGTTCTGTTACCCTTTGTGTGAGTTGGATAAAAGGAGGAAAGAGCTGGAAGGGGGGGAGGGGGTTTGCTTTAATTTCTTGCTATTTCTTTTTTATTTTTAATTCTGTTAGTAATAAAACTCTTTCTTTGTCCATAACCATTTAAGTTTTGTGCCTGCTTTGCTTTCTCCTAAATCTTATCTCACAAAAGTAAAATAAGGAAGTAATGGATATTTTGAACCAAACCACTCCATCTTCTCAGCCATGTACAAGGCTGTGTAAATCTAACATTAATATAAATTTATGGGGTGCTAGGCAAAGCGATGCTTCTCGTGTGTGGTTTTCTGACAACCATCAAGAACTCAGAGGAATCTGTGGGCCCCAGCCTTAGCAAGATGTAACACCCTGTGAAATCAGTGGGAGGCACAGAATTTGTCAGACTCTTCTGTGTTCTTTGAAGAACTAGATTCCTCCACGCACAGAAATCTTCAGTGGAATAATGAATCACAGTGATGCTAGAGGGATATCTCCTTTGGTAGCAGGAGTTAAAATTCTGTTTTCCCCAATCTGGGAAAAAATGACAAGATGAAAAACAAATATACATGTATTTCTATATGTTTTCTCTTCTTCTTTGTGACCCAGCTCTTACCTTTGCTCTCACTCCCCAGCTTTTACTGCTCATAACAATATAAACAAACCCCTACTTCACTATAATAAATTTTGAACAAGTGGCAGTAGGAGGAAAAATCAAAACAAAAACCCAGTGACTATACACAGATTTAAATACACGTATCCCTGAAACATGCTCATGTAAGGTTTATTTAAGTGTAAAGTAACACACATTTTCACTCTTTAAGGAAAATAGTTGTTAGTGCCAATGTGTTATTCAAAGAATTTATAGAAAGCTGTGCAAAACCCAGTGAGATAACCACTTGTGCTGATTGACAGTGACAGCATATTAAAAGAATAGTATTACTTGGTGATTGAAAGCTTTTATTCCTCAGTTTCATTTACCTAAAAATAACTATGGATCAAAATGGTTTGCATAGCTGCCTTTTATGTTTCTAAAGCATCACTGTACATACTGGATGAGTATTAGTTCATTAAGTTTTAAACCAGTTTTGTGTGTTAGGATACTTTAGGGTGGTGTAATTCAAATACATTTTCAAGCTTATGAATAAGATGCATTTCTGATTGGCTATAGGTAGGAAAAATGCAGAAATTGAAACTTTTATTCCAAGAACTTGCTAGTTGTTCCCTTTCTGATTCTGAGCATCACAAATGAAGTAGGGAAAAATCGTAGGCAGTGAGTAATTTACAGGGCTGGATCTCTTGGGAATATCTTTAACACCACTGGTGTTAATTTAGTCACAACAAAAAGCAAGATGTGGATTGGGAACAGATGAGATATGTTGTAGTCGACATGATTGCTCAGGAAATGACCTAGGCAGACGGAATAACCAGTTTTCGCTGTGATGAACGTTTCTGAATCAAATGTTTCCCTGGCTCACAGTCAAAGTTCAATGCCATAGACAAATACTATGAAAAATTCTTTTCAGCTTTAGTGTATAACAAGCTGCTAAAAAATCATTAAGAAGTTGGTGATAGAATTACTTGTCTAAGTACTAATTCCTTCCACCCACTTTTATCTCTTCTCTCCTTGCAAGCTCTCCCTTTACAGATATGGTAGAATTTATGGGAGAAGTAAGAAATGTAAAATACCACCTGTTTATTTTAGTAAATGGTGTGGAGTCCATGCTCTCTATCAAAATTCCTTTTGTTTTTCCCATAAACTTACTGTAACTTTATTTCCTGCCAATAAAATATTTTACCAGGAATATGGCAATGTGAAAGGGCTTGGATTTGCAATCTATTGGGAAAGGATTTTCTGTTCCAAATTTATTTTATTGACATGCCTAATTTATTTCTATATTTAAATTAATGTCAGGATGTCTAATATATGATTAATTTCTCACAATGGCACAGTGTTTAAAAGTTACCTATCTTCAGAACCCTCTCTAGTTAAGCTGAGAACCAAATACATATTTGTTTACTTAGTGGAAAACCAAGATAGGATGGGCCTTATTTGTTCTGTCAGTGTCTTATGTGTCATATCTGTTCAGCTCAGTGATTACTGTCAGTATTGTGGCATTTGAAAGAGAACCTGAAGAGAGTGGAAATGCAATTTGTGTTCTGTGTTGCCTCACGCATCACGAAGAAAACTGGCAGCTTGACCTTAGCAGTAGAGCAGAAAGAATACAGCTCTTTTTTTTTGTACACTGATCGTTCCAGCCAAATGAATGCATCTTAATGGGGAAGTCACTTACTCCAGAGTAGGTGGGGAGGGGAGGGAAACAGGAAAATATTGTGCAGCTGAAGAAAAAAAAAATCTGTATTTGTTCCTGACTCTCTCTTTGAAATTACTATAGAATTCCTTGACCCCTATTTTCTGCCCTACTCACTGAAACATCTGAATTAAAATGGTTAAAGCAGTGCGTGGTTAAGTGGAATGGAGCAGAGAGAGGGAAAGGGGCGGGAATTTCCCCTGTAATTTCTGTAGATTTGGAGAAAAGCATCAAATACTATTGTGTGCAGCTAATGTTATAACAGTTTATGACAAAATTGAAAAGGCAATGAGCCTCAAGAGTGTTTCGTGTTTGATACATTAGGGAAGTGAACAGCTAACTGGATTAATATTTCTGGGCTATGGGAGAGTTTCCAAAGTTTAAAACCTTAGCCTTCGTTTAAGCAATTACTGTGGATTGATCACAGCCAGCATCCAACAGCAATTATAGTGGATTGATAGAGCTACTTGCTCACTCCCCAGTCCTACAGGAAAGAAGGAGAAGAAAGAAGAGAAGAGAAGAGAAGAGAAGAGAGAAGAGAAGAGAAGAGAAGAGAAGAGAAGAGAAGAGAAGAGAAGAGAAGAGAAGAGAAGAGAAGAGAAGAGAAACGAGAAGAGAAGAGAAGAGAAGAGAAGAGAAGAGAAGAGAAGAGAAGAGAAGAGAAGAGAAGAGAAGAGAAGAGAAGAGAGAAGAGAAGAGAAGAGAGAAGAGGAGAAGAGAAAAAAAGAGAAAAAAAGAAGAAAAGAAAGAAAGAAAAGCTTGTGGCTTGAGATAACAGTTTAACAGCTGGAGCAAAAGCTGTGAATACAAGCAAAGTAAAATTAAGAATTTATTTACTAATTCCAACTGGCAGGCAGACTTTTAGCCAATTTCTGAAAAGCAGAGCCTCAGCAGACATGATGGCTGCTCAGGAATACTAATGCTATAACCATGAATGATCCTGCTTCCTCCTGCTTTCCTTGAGCTTTTATTCCTGAGTATGATATCACATGATATCATACTCTTATCTCTCTGATCAGTTCAGATCAGCTGTCTCAGCTGTGTCTCCCCACAGGTTCTTGACTACTCCTGCTGGAGGCAGAGTGAGAAAAAGAAAAAGCCTTGATGTGGTGCAGAACAGTTCAGCAATGACCAAAACATTGGTGAATTATCAACACTGGTTAAGACACAGAACGAAAACCTGCCACCATGCGGGCTGCTGTGAAGAAAATTAGCTCAGTCACAGCCACCTCCAGTACAGCAATTTATAGCATGAAAAGGAGTGAAGGAGATACGGGGCTTTTTTGTAGTTTGTGTCTATAATATCATTGCATTAACTACCTGTTGGTGCTGACATGATCTTTTTTTTTTGAAATGTTGGAGGCCACAAGTCCTGTGGGAATCAGCATTATTTTCCTTCTCTTTCATCCTTGTTTATAATTTGATTTGACAGAACTACCAGTTTTTTATTTGTTTCCTCACTTTTTTTTTTGTAGAAACATGAAAATTTGAAACTAACTGCTGTTGGCACAGAGGTGTTCGTGCTCTACATCTTACACATGTATGGTTTTCCTGAAGGCCACTTGAAATATTTACTGCCCAGCTGTGTTTCTGGGGAACACCACCACTGAATCCAGCTGAGCCTTACGGTCAAGTGCTGAGGTGTTTACACAGTGCTTGAATTTTTTTCCACACAGGAGGAAGTCTATGACACAGTACTTTTGCTGCAGCTGAAATGAGGATAGCACATTTATAGCATAATTACATCATCATTGGCAAGTGGTGGGTCAGCATCACCAACACTTTTTTGCCATTTCTAAAGTACCTGTAGTTCCAAGGAGAATTAAATCACTTAGATGCCTTTCCTGGAAGGAATCTCTCCATGCCCATAGTGGCCAGTATTGCAGTCATCCTCCGCAGCAGGTCTTTAATTTCAGTTTCACATTTCTCTGTACAGCAGAGTATTTCTAGGTCAGTCTGGGAAGCCAGGCTGCTTTTGAAGCCCAGGACTGCTCAATTCAGCTGTTCTATCACAGCTCGGGAAGTCTGAGCCAGCATCAACCACCTTCAGGAACCAGACACAAAGTAGCTGGGCCAGTGGAATGGGTCAGCAGCATTCCTCCTGCAGTGCTGATGCCACGGGTTACAGATACCTCAATAGCAGTGCCTTTGCTCTCATCATGTCTACGACACTGGATGCAGTACTTATTGTCCAGGTGTTTGTTTTTTTTAAAGGGCTCGTCATTTCTTGGCATCATCAGGATTTTTGGCAAATTCTTAGGTCTGCTCAGTGGCAGGAAATGGTGATTCAGAACCCCAGTAATCAGTGTTGAGGAATGCAGTGGACAAGACTGACAGTTATTAAAGGCAGATGAAGTTTTTCCCTCTTTCTTTCAGCTAAAATAAAGGTAGACAAAAATGCCACGAAATACATGTATAAAAAAAAAAAAATAAAATTATCTTCTTCGTATTTCATCTGATCTAATGTAATGCTTAAGACTCTAGTTTGTGGATGTGTATTTCAGTGTTGTTTCCCCTGTCACCATCTTGGTTCATACTTATTTTTGAAAAATACATATCTATTTTTTAGGTTTTGAGCGTGAAAAAGACACAGAAAGCTCAAGTGAAGTCCTGTCTAATAGTCCCTAGAAAGCCATTAATCCTTGCCTGGATTTTAATTTTCAGTTTTTCAAGTCATAAATGTGCCTAATTAATAATCTCATCATTTACTTACAAATAAAAAGAAATTTAAGCTACATCATGTCTAGCAATCAAATCACTGGTATTGCAGAAGCTGATGCATATGCTGGTTGAATTGAGAAAGATATTTCAAACATAATTTATGAGTAAATGTAAATATCTTTCTGGTCTAAACTTCCCAGTCCCCTGACACTAACTTGGGGCCACGTTGCTCGGATTATCTGATGGCAAAAGTTGAGTTGGAAGACAGAATCTTAACCAATCTTAACCTATTCTGTGATTTACATATTTTGTCTTATTTTGTGTTCTAGTGTCCATCTATCTGCTCCTGTTTCCCACCAGTTAAACGAGACCAGAGGTATTTGCCAACCTTTGTATATAATAAGCTTTCTGAACTTCAAATGCAAAATACCTTTTTAAAGCTGTTAAATGATACATCATTGCAGGTGCTTCAGCCACAACCTGTCATTATGAGCAGCATAGTTCCGTAACTGGTACCAGGTGACAAGTTCTTTGAGCTCTATCCAGCAGTGTCATCTCAGTAATCACTCAGATATATGTGATAAAATCTGTAAAGATGATGCAACTAGGCATAATGGCTTAAGGTAAGAGAACCTACAATACATTCTGGTAAATTAAACAGTCAGTAAAGTCAGTGTGTATCTTTTCAAAAAGAACTTTGAATACAGTACCCAGGTGAGATATTAGGAAGAAATTCTTGGCTGTGAGGGTGGTGAGGCCCTGGCACAGGTTGGACAGAGAAGCTGTGGCTGCCCCATCCCTGGAAATGTCCAAGGTCAGGTTGAACCGGGCTTGGAGCAACCTGGGGTAGTGGAATGTGTCCCTGCCCATGGCAGGGGGTGGGATTTTAATGTCCCTTCCAACCCAAACTGTTCTATGATCCTACAACACTTACTTTCTACAACTACTGGATTGTTGAGCAGATATGGAGGCACAAGCAGCTCCTTCTAGTCCACGTTTTGGGCAGGGCCCAGTGCTGTTCCTCTTCTCTGGAATTTGCTCCCAAACAGAAACTCTGGGAGACAAATAATAGTTTATTTCAAACCTTGATGCACTTAAATGTGACACACCTCTTTAGGTGTTCAAGATTCAGGCAGATCTGTGATTTGCCAGAAAGAGGCATTCAATAAATTCTGTGGGGAGAAAATTGGATGCTAAAGCTAACTAATGCAGATAACATTCTGAATCTAGATGTCTAGGCTTTCCAAAGTTCATGGATTGAGGAGGGCACTATTAGACACCTAATGCTTTCTATCTGAGCGAAGCCTGGATAAGTAAGCAACAGGGATGTAAAGTTGTGAGAGGGTAGGTAGGAATAGACATAATTCAACTGTGGGCAAGGGTGATTGATATAATTGATGCCAAGAGTTTTTGAAAATGATAAATTGTAGCATTCAGTAGCAGTTCCTATTATTGCAAAATTTAACAGTGTTTCCTCTTATTTATATAAGATGCATATGATGGAATAACTCAAATTTGTTTTGAATATATCTTTCCTCAGTTAAAACCATCCATAGCTGTAGTGAAAAGAATGGCCTTGTTTAAATTGAAAATGTATAGTGTGGTGTGTATCCTCCCCAGACCTTAATCCATTCAGAATGTGAGATTTTTCAGTCTCTAGACTAAAGAGCTCTGCAGACTGATGAATTTAACTTTGGAGTTCCCTAACAGTAGCCTTCAACATGCCCAGAGGCAAAGATTCCAGAAACACTCTACTTTTATTAAAGCAAGTTAGATTTAAGAATTTTTTATTTTCAGCAAGGCAAACAGTAAGCATTGGCTGTCCTACTGCATCTTCTTTCCATCCATTTTTCAAGGGAAACAATTTAACTCCTACACATGAAAAAACTGGGAATCTGTTATTTAGACAGTCTTAATTTTGTTTGCAGAGGGTGCCTTAGATTTTGCAGATATTTTACAAAATGTATGTTACTGTAAATAGCTTTAAGGATCTCTTATAGAAGCATCATCACGAAGTCCATCTCTGCAAGGAATATTTTTAATCTTAGAGTAGCTAGGTCTTCCAGAAGTGCGGGATTGAAGGCAGCTGACAGGTTGCAAGATTTTGCTTTGCTTGCATTCAGACAGACAATTCTTACTAGACAGTTACTTGATATTCATAGTTTCACTGAAACAAGTTAAGTCAACAGTTTCAAAATGGTATCACCGTATTTGGAGAGTTTGGTGAACGATGAGTCAGAGCTTTGTGGAACAGACATGTCTTCTGACATCGATATCACTTTGTCTGCTGTGCTTCTCACTTTCACTGGCACTTGTTCTTGATTGATCTCTTGTTCTGCACCACTTGATTCATCACGGTCAGCCATCCACGGGCATGAAAAATTCATCCTGAGACAACAGATACTTTGTAGCTTATGATGTTTCTTTCCCTTGGGTTTCAAGACAATTAATTCCTCCAGAGAGCAGAAAACTTATGGATAATAACAATTCTGGTGTTTCTGTGGTGAGAGCAAGCACAATTTGGTCTCTCCATTCTCTCACTCAAGGATAAGGTAATGTGTTACAAAGATTAATTATCTAAATAATCAAAAAGTAATTCATCTGACTGAGTGTGCAAAGGAGTGTTTTTCTGCCTTGATGTCAGTACTACTTAATACTATGTACTAAATTTCCAGAAAGTTGTATAGATCTATATCAGCAACTTTTTTTTTTTTTTTTTTTTTTTTTTTTTTTTTTGGAAGAGTTCCCTTTTTAAACTGCTTATCCTACTTAGATAAATATTTACTTAGATAATAAATTCTAACATGTCTTGGTGTTGCTATACCTTTATTTGTTATAGTGCCTACTTGTCTATGTCAAATTTGATCTCTCACAAGCATAATATCCCTGTAAAGTGTACTTCTCTCTAAACCTGTAGTTGACATCAGCTTTTTCACCACAGCTTCCAACTAAAAGAACTGGGATAGTATTCTGCCTCTAGATACTATGGAAAATCTGAAATAAAAACTATGAAATCACCCATTATTAGGTCAAAGAGATGAATATAAAGCTCTTAAGTCACAGGCCAAAATCTTATTCCTGAGATTACCTTTCCTCTCTTAGAATGGGAGTCAAATTGAACGTCATCAGATCTAGAAAATGTGATAGTTGGTAAGTGCTGCCTGATGCCTTTTATGTTGTTTCCTGTAAGAAAAAGTGGTGCCTGAAACAATCAAAGAGACAAACGAAGTGAGAACTTTGCATAAGAGACAGATGATATGTAATTTAAACTATCTAGTGGCTGTCTACAGTAATTGAGTTGAACAAATTGCTTTCCTCCACAAGCAGTGGAGTCGTCTGGTGCAATGTGTGTAAATAGCTTGTGCACATGTGATGGGGTTGGGCATGATGTGCATAACTGACGTGAGGGGGTCCAAATCATGCACCTGCTTGTGCCTAGGCTCTCATTACCTCATCCCTTTGCTTGTGCTTCCCTCTGTTTCCATATGCTCAGATTAAACAGATATATCTAGTGAATTTATTTTTTCTATTGTGCAAAAAATAGGGATTTTCTCTTTATGTTTCAAATGTTGTGTTATATTACAATGCCTGTGTCACTGCAATATAGCATATCTCTTCTTATGTTCTTTTGCCTCCTACTACATCTCTAATACTTCCTGAGAACTGACGTAAGTCTGATGAGAGCAATTTATTGGAAAACAATCTTTACCGTTGCTTTGTGTGCCTTCAGGGATGCAGCAGCTCCATTAGTGAACACTACAGGTCACTTCCAGTGGCCCCTGACCAGTGCTGTGGCTGTAATGAGCTGTATTCCATTAAAATTTCAAAAGACTTTGTGCAGGAACACGTGTTTAGATGTAACTGGATAATTCTTCAGGTGACTAGATCTCCAAAAGCAGAATGATAGCATGTCACTCTCTTATATGTGGTAATCTCCATGAAAGGAATATCCTTACCCCTAACATTAAAATGGGTCATACAGATTGAGGTTTCTACCAGATGACCTATATTGGAAAGTCTGGCTGTGTCTGAAGATACTATTTCTCTGTGTGAGTTCTATCTTTGTCAGATCATTATTTGACGGTGTCAGTTAATTTTCAGACTGTTTTTCATGCATTCATGCACCCCAGAACACAGTTTGTCCTCTTGGCTGCCAGGGCTCGCTGCTGGCTCATGCTGAACCTGTTTTTTCACCAGCATCCCAAGTTCCTTTTTGCCAGGGCTGCTACCTGGCTATTCCTCCCCAGGTTTATGCTTGTGTCCAGCATCACTCTGTCGCAGATACAGAATCTGGCATTTGCTTTTGTTGAATTGCATGGCAGTGATATTTTCCCAAAGCTCCTGTCTATGTAGATCCCTGTGCAAGGGCTCTTGTCCCTTAAGAAAATCAGAGAAGAGGGTTCTTCTTATTGTGTTAAGAATTCAGTTTCTATTGCTCCTCTAGACCCCATCTTAACAGTAAATCATAAAAATTAAATGGATTTGAGTAGAAATTTGCTGTATATCTTGCTCTACATCAGCTGTTGGACAAACCACAGGAATTTCCCATATTTTTTTTTAGTATCTATATCTAGCCAACTGTATCATACTATTCAGTGATTAGCCAGACCTCAGGAGTAAACAAGCGAAAGCTGAGGCCACCTAGAATGGAAATAGGATTGGTAAAAGCATTTCTGCTTGACCCTTGTCACCAAATAAATCTACTTAGCAGAAAACATACCTGGAATGAGATCAGGTGTTCAACAGCTTCAATATATGGCTTTCCAGAAGGCTCCAAAGAAGAGAAATGCAAACCACCTAGCCTTTGCCAGATTCAAAGCAGATGAAGCCTGGCTCAAATCCCATTTAACAGCACATTGATAGGGCTACAAAACTTGTGGAGAAGATTACAGTGAACAAGGTCCCTTTATGAGAGAGATTACTACTGTCAAGTGTCTCGAAATGTATAAAAATAAGCTAAAGCCCAATTTCTGTTAAATATTGTATTTTTCAAAACTGCTTTGCAGTTGCTCCAAAACCACCTCTTTGCAAAAATCAATTCAGTATTGCAAAATGTGTAAAAACACGCTGTGCACCTGCCTTCTCATTATCCACTGGAGAATAACAGGCTGTCAAAGGAAGGCAAAAAGAAACAAATTCTTGGGGTTATTTTATTCATCAATAATCTAAGGAAAAAATAATATAACATTCCATGTTAAAAATTAAGTTGGAAAGGTGACTCTTCTCTTCTGGACATTCTGTGACTGGCTGAATCAGTCTGACTGAATGGTTGGTTGATTTTCCTTTCTGTTACATAAGGTTGTGGTTAGCATGGTCTTCCAAAGCCAGCTGAAGATAGTGGCAAGATTTATATTGACTTCATTGTGATGTGAACAGAGATGTAATGCTCAAATTCTCTGTATTTAACCAGAAGTTTTACTGTATATTTATATACATAACTACCCTAAATCTTCCCTTAGTTCTCAGGGTTTTTCCCATGCAGTGATAAATACACAGCAGAAATTTTACAGGATTTTTGCCGCCATCCTTTCTGCAATGACATCAGATAGGAGTTGAGCTTCAGTTTTATGTTAAACACGGTGCTCTTCCAAAATACTCATTTCTCCTTTTTTCTCTTTGGTCATACAAAAATGCTGAAGAATCTCAGATTGGTATAAATACTTGGAAGCAATAAGACTAAAATTTGTCCAGTTTGAGAATACAGAAACACAGCAAAATGCCAATTCAGTCACTGAGAATTAATTTTGACACATTATCTGAGGGAAGCCCACTTAATACTTTCAAAAATTTTAGGTTTAGATACAGAAATCTTTTCCTACTTAGAAAAGGACACACCTCTATCTTAGTATTCACACATCAAACAAACTTCTCACCTGTAATGCTTAGAGGGTAAGGAGGACAGAGAAATTGCTGCCATGCATGCAAGATCTTGGTGTTGGGTTTAGGTACAAAAGTGTGCAGTTCATTTGAAAGAAGCACTTAAGGGTGCAATTGTGCAGTTCTCTCTTGGGAGAAAGAGGTGATCCGTGTCCAATACCTAAATCAATAGTTGGCCTTGTATAAAAAAAAAAAGAAAACAAACCTGGAAAGCCATCTCTATTCTCAGCATAACCAAGGCCAGCAATTCCATGGAGAAAAAGAAATTAAATATTTAAACAGTATTTCAATGCATAAATTGAATTAAATTCTAGTATCTGGGGTTTTTTAACCTTTCTGTAGACTAACAAGCCTCATGTGTTCAAAAGAGCAATTAAAGAGCTCAGTTGCAAAATAGTTTAATGACCTCCCACATTGAGACATTATTTAATATTAAATATTTTTTCTCCTTGATCTTAATATGCAGATTTATTTAATGGAGAATAGGGCTATTTACCAAAATGCTGGGAAAATGTCTCTGGCAGCATATAAAGAGAACAGATCATATATGATATCATCTATTAAATTCTGATTTTGGCATTTGACTATCTTACAGTAATAAAAAGTTAAGCCACAGTGAGTATTTAAAATAATAAAATGCCTAGATTATTTAGAGGAAACAAAACAAAACATTTTTTCTAAAAGCTGTGATCTTCTGTTGTATGAACATACACTTCCAATAACTTGCATTAAAAAAAAGAGAGGCAGAGAGAGGAAAGACTGGACTAAATGACAGCAGTAAGGAATATATGGAGGTCTCACTGCCATTTCTATGCCATTCTATTCCAAATACATTTACATGTATTTATTTGCAATATTTAATGCTGACCCCTGTACTTTTCATTCATAGGTAAGCCAAGTAATGCATGAGAAAGAAAGAGACTAATGTACTTAAGGTTTCTACTGACAAGAAGTAACTTCTCATAGTTATCCTAAGTCCTAATCTACTCCTCTCTGCACAGGACTTTTCTTTCTAAGACAGTTTCAAGTGACTTGATTCTGACAAAAAATGTACAAAGTTAGAATGGAAACACCTGAAGAGTCATTGGGGAATATCAAGACTGTCCTAGATGAAAAGACTTGGATTGAGTAAATTTTATGCATTTCATTCCCTGAATGTTTCTTGAGTGGTTCTTCAGTGTACACAGAGTGTACATCCTGCATCTGACCCATTTTGAAGTAATGGAGATGCACAAAAAAGAAGATTCTCAAGAGGCATTTTTCTCAGGAAGAAACAGTACCTACTGTTGAATACCCCACTTGAGAGGTCCAAATCAAAGAACTTGAAATCAGATGAAAAATTCCTTTATTTTCAAGGGGTTTTGTGACTGTTTAAAAGAGCACTACAGCACTGCTACATTCTTATGCATTTGGAGTGTTGACAAAGCATGACTTCTTAAAATCCTTCCTGAACAGCCCCTTTGCTAAGGCAGCCTGAGTTTATGAATCATCAAAGGACTTAGATGAGAGTAAATTTCAGATCCAGTTGCCTCAGAGAAGGTCCAGAAACAGATATTTGAACAGGTACCTTACAAGAGAAACTGAAAAGAAAAATCTTCAGAAATTGGGGATGGATGTTTCTCCAGGGAAGCGAGATAGGGTTTGGAAAGTTATAATTTGGGCATAGCAAAGGTGACAGTGAGGCGAGATAGGGTTTGGAAAGTTATAATTTGGGCATAGCAAAGGTGACAGTGAGGCCTAAATTCTCTGAAAATCAAGGTGATGACTCCTGCTTAAGTTTATACTCAAAGAGTACTTTATAAGAAAAAATGTGTGAGCCTCCACCTTCTTTTAGAACCATTCTTCCACAGGAAAACACGTTCCTTCACAGCTTGTGCATATACTGAGAATTGATAATCAGACCAAGAACTCAAGAAAGCCAACAACTGAAATAATAAATAATTTATAGCACTTTTGATCTGATGCTTAATATAATAAATGGAGGTGATTCCATAGACTTTAATGAATATGGAGCAGATCCTATGCTAGTGAAGGGCTTCAGACAGGGAAGACATAATTTAAAATGATGGGATTGGTGAAACCTTCTTTGTCAGATCAGCTCAGCATCTAAACTGAGAAAAAATGGAGCTTTGTGTTTAAATCAAATGCTGGTTGTGCAAGTGCATATGACAGAAAGCAAAAAGGTGCTTCCCATAAGGTACTCAACAGAATAAATGGAAATAAAATCAAGCAAGAAAAACTTTAGCTTTGCTGGATGATAACCTCTTTTACAGAATATTCTATAGAGGAGTATTTGCCAACTGATTTTTACATTAATACTTTGTCTTTAAGCTGCAAGTTAAGGGATGCATTAGCTAATCAAAGCTATATTTAACAAGCAATTATTTTTAAAAAATGAATAATATTTTGCAAATGAAATGGTCAGTGATAGTTATTACTGTGATCTCAGGACCAGCCTGTCTTTCTTAAAAATGAATCTGCTCGTTGTGAGCCGGGACCAATCATTATTTTCAGCTGATTTCAAGCCTCTGTTGGAGAGAGCACACTTTTAACACTCCATAGAGACTTTGCAGAAGAAAAGGCTTTAATTAACAAAAAAACCTACAGCTAAACAGAAATTACATTAATTGACAGTGAGCAACCCTTGAAACATAGGAAAAACAGTAATTTCCTTTCTTATCATTTACTCAAGCTTTTCTTCCTGGTCAAATATGCCATGGTCACATTCTCATCCTTTGATTCATGTTTATCGGAGATGTAAATAACTTTTGTAAAAATCAAGGATTTGCTAATTGCCTTTACACAAAGCACTTTTATTTTAGTAGAGTGGCAGAAGCTCAGATCCACTCTAAAACTCAGATTTTTCATTAGGGACTGGAAATTTTTTTTTCTTTGTTTTTTAGGAGCAAAGAGGATGGTATTGCACTTTCTACTTGTTATTTTGTCTTCTCATTGATAATGTAGCTTGCTGACAGGAATGCATTATCTTCTGGCATGAGTAACTGGCACAGAGCTCATTAACCTAGTGACTGGTATCTGGGACCCTTTGGCCCAGACCATAACTGTGGACAGCTGTAAGCTCCTGGTGCCTGAAAGTGGCTCTGCAGACCTTGTCCTTTGCTGCTGAAGACTTCAGTGATGTGCTTTCTGTGTGCAGATCTATTGAAACAGTGCCTGAGGAGCATCTGCTGTCTTCAGGAGCCTAAATTATTTATATGTCTTTTTAATTACACTTTTATTTTGAAATGTCTTGTCTTTATATATGATGTAGATATACAGAAGTGAGTATCTTTAACTGGCAACATTTAAATGGTGTTTTAACTTTCCCAGAGTCATTATTTCTCCATCTATATTTTTTTAACTGTACCCTGTATAACTGCAAATAAGGTGTAACAGGAATTATCACAATAATCACATCTCTAAGACTCTAAAGCAATCATTGGGAATTAAACTTTATTATTTGTAATCTGTTGTCCATAAAATGAGCATAATTATAAAATGCCACTGTTTTGAGTAGTATTCTGATCTTGACTTCTGACACATTTTCCAAACAGAATAATGATATGAATTCATAATTCTAAATATTTCCTGGGTAGGAAATACAGAGCCATATATGAGATATATCATGTCCAAATACTGCCAAGGTATCTTCAGGAACCGAGTTTGTCTTAGCCATTAGGTTTGCTACTAGATGATCATAAAATCACATAATCGTAGAACCACAGAATGACCTGGGTTGGAAGAGATCTTAAAGATCATCTGGGTCTAACTCCCCTGCCATGGGCAGGGACACATTCCACTAGATCAGGATGCTCTCTTTAGATATTCTTCTTAGAGTGAGCATACATTACCAATAAAAAAATTTGCTACTCACTTACTGGTGGGAGAGAAAGCAAAATGAATGCATGAAAATTTGTTTGTTGGTTTCACACCTCTCAAGATAAATGTGCTGTTTATCTTCATGGTAAACTGTTAGGAAGGAACTGGGAAAAATCTTATAATAGTCTTGAAATGATCTTTTAAATCTCAACTCTGCACTTAATAGCAAATATATATATATTTAAAATAAAATATATCTCATACAAATTTTCTTTGTAGACTCATTTCTGAAAGTCATCGTACATCGTTAAAATTATATGATATTGCAGATGAGTCAAAATCTCCCTCTTTTGAGTCATTTAACCTCTCATCCTCATAACCAGCAATTTCTTTGTGTTCCAGAAACTGGCCTTTTTTAGGTATGTTATGGTTTTAAACATCTTGTGATGTTTGTGGAGGTATTTGCCCACATTTCCAAGCCTTGGCCACTAAAACTTTGCAATTATCCTCAGCCCGTGAAGCTGAGTGGTACTGAAGGTTTTACATCTTTGGTGTTTCATAGCTTGCCTTGTAATAAAAATGGTCATGTAGTTTCTAATAGCATTGCACTTTGCAACAATCAGATCAAAACCCAGGAGGAGCAGGCAGGAATAATTTTGTAAAATTGTCTCTCTATAGTCTTATGAATCTTTCACACTATTTTCTTCCTTCTGAGACATTCTGAAGGAGCATCACTAGCCCAGACTAATAACATGCTAAGATGGGGACAGACTTTAATTACACAGCGAGGAACACCTGGGCAGAAAATGTAAAGTAAATCAGCTTACAGAGAGTAACGTTCTTTGCTGAGTACAGAAGGAATGTGTCTGTTTTGTTCACTCAGAAAGGGGAAATTCATCCATTCTTGAGGAAGAGGGAGGAAAGGAATCTCAGCTGTGTGCAGCACACTGAACAGGGCAGGTATTCCCAAGCCCAGGTCCTGCTTTGCCTGATGTAGCAGCCAACACCATTGTCTTGTAACCTTTTCCGAACAGGTCATTAGGAGCAGTAACCATTGTATGTGCTGGTGTGCATTTGGACTCCATAACTCTTGTTTCTTCATTTACTTCTTGCACTTCACTGTTTATGCTGTGAGAACTCCAGGGTGGCATATTTTCAGCTTGGGCACTTATCCAAGGCACATGCTATCTATCTTTGCATATGCTGAGCTGCTAATACACAGGGAAAGCATTCCCTTAGTTTGTTTGTGAATTTCTTTGTTTTCCAGTTTGATCTCCTCCTCCCAGTATAGCGCACCATGTTCTGTATCCGTAATTCAGATAGCCCTGGGGTCCAATCACACTGATAGCACACACAATAAAACTGACAGTCAGAGACAAATGCTGACCCATCAAACACAGCATGGCCAATGATTCTATATATGCCAATCAATTGGATCAATGTGAAATGGTTTTATATATCTTTTTTTTTAATTTTCCATTGACTGATGTGCTACATTGTGAGAAAGTAATGATGCAGGGTAAAATGAATTGTCATTGGCATATGTCATCTTGCATTGCTATTTTAAATATTGAGGATATTCATCAAAAGACATGCCATGTTGTCACATATTTTGTAATTTATTTATCACTGATGATTTTAAAGACATATTTGAAACTGGAACATAATTGTCACAATGAGATTTATGGCCACAAGATCTTGCACACGACCTCTGATACATAAAACCCAGGGATATCCTGGATTTCTGATGTATGATATAATATTGTTGGCATTAAAAAAGATGTGATTTCTTCATTGTTTCCACATGAAATCCAACTTATTTCTTACTATTCTCTCTATGTTATCTTTTTTTGGGGTATTAGGCTTCTTGAAGAAGAAAACAGGATTATTGTTCTTTGTTTTTAAAACTCTAGTTGAGTGATCATCTGACAGATTTAGTCATCTAACTCCCTTCCTGGAAAGCACATGTTTTTAATAAAGAAGGATCATGTGTATAGTATGCACATATTCACATAAGCACCATCATGTAGTCAGCAGGAAGTGAAAAATGTGTATTTCACTCTACTGTTCATGAAGCCCACTGGAAAGGTGTCCCTGATGTCTGGATGAATACAATCCCATGTCCTGCATATGATGAGATTCATCTACCATTTAAAGATTCCTGTAAGTTCCTTGAATCATGATGAAAGACTGGTCCAGTCATTCTGTTGAAATCATAAAGTGCTGGATGGTATTGAACAGGTAAATCACAACATTGCAGAGATCTGTGTACTCTGGAGTGTATTTCCTAATAATATTAAGCCCCCCCTCCAAGTTCACTGCCTGATCAAGTGGCCAATAAACCAACAATATGTCTGTCTTCTTCTTTACCTGTGAAATTGTACACCAGGGAATTCAGCATTTCTAAAGGTGTTTTACCATGAAAATTATTGTACACATGAGAAATATTAGTCTTATAAATAGCCACATAATGATTACTTTAGAAATAAAAACAAAATAACATGTACAGACATAATTTCTTAATTCAGTGAGTTCTTTATTTTGAAATGTGTTTCAGTGTTGAAGAGAGCATGAATAAACTGAAGTAGGAAAAGCAATCAGTCCCAGGATCATGCACCTATCTTCTATAAATGCTTCAAGAGGCACAGTGCTATCAGATTTGATGATGCCAAGTATTCTTTCTGAAATTATATCTTGTACTTTAATTCCTATGTCAGGCTGAACAAAATGGCATCATTTATTAATGGTAGCTAAGAAAAGATTTATCTACAAAATTAGTGCATGTTGCCTCAAAATGCAGCAGCAATGGAAAAAGAGAGTAATGTTTACTGGAATAAAACATTTTAAATACCAAATTCACCCTAAAAGGCTGGATTATAATCTTCACTATACACGTCTTCAAATCTTCCCCAGTCCAGTATTTAAGACTTGAAAATTATGACCTTAAAATAAAAAGCCTGCTATGATCTTTTCTCAGTGATTCAAAACAGACTTGTAAATTTTCTTGTGGGATGAATTCTCCACAGCTCAGAGCAGATACCCCAAAACACATAAACACAGAGTCAACTAAAACTGTATGTTTGAATCCTGCTGAAAAAATTTCTTAAATGTATACTTGAACACTTTCATAAATTATTTAGCAGTTTTGTTGAATAACCTCTATACCAAAGATTCTTAGTAGGATTAGGTCTTGCCAGCATCCAGAATTGGTCCAAAATCCAGTCAGTTTTAAATTTGTAACACAGGTTTATGCCAAAGTTGCTTAGGTCTGATGACTAGAGGACAAATCATTTGATTATTTCAGCAAGAATGAGAGAGACAAATACCTAAAATGTATTTTTTTCCCAAAGTTTCAGTTTTGTGTTGACAGTTTTTAACTCATTTTTTCCATTAAAGTTCTCTTCAGTTTTAACAGTTTTTGTCCTTTTCATCTTAAACACACCCACTAGTGCTGGCAACAGCTGTACCTCTATTTTCCAGAAAATAATTTGATAGAGTTAAAATGCTGTCTCATTTCACTTCTGTTAACTCTATAGCCTCCATCATAGCATAGGACTGATAATTCTTTTAAATTAATATCGGTGGTTGCCTATATATAACACAAATATATAGATTTCCTTTGTTGGTTTCTTTGGGGTTTTGTGGTTTGTTTTGTTTTGTTTTGTTTTGTTTTTCCAATTTCCTCTGACAAGAAAAAACCTCTCTAAAGACAAATATCCACATGGAATTTATAGCAAATTGTAGCTAAGTCTTCCTAAATGGCCTAAATAATAGAGAAGGTATAACAAACGGATTAAGGAGAAAAAAGTCATAAAGGGGAATTTAAGACTAAGCATAATAAACAGTGGTGATATTCCAGCAGCTGTTTATCTGTTGCACTCAGGTGATTTCTTGGGGTGACATTATGGGAATATTTAAAATGTTAAGAATTGAAAGAAACAGTATATATGGCTTTTTCACGGGATTTTACCTATGTGAAATTCACTTTACTTTAAACATGTAAAACATAGCTGTTTACAGCTAGTTTAGTCTAAAGGCCTTTATGTCCAGTAGAGAGGGTAGAAATTCCAGGATATGATTCAGCAGTGCAGAATAATGCAACTATTGTATCTTCTATTTTGTGACAAATATAAAGATTGTTGTCAATTATTTTTAATATTTTTATATACGTCAGTGCAACAGTAGTCTCCTCCAAGTTTGAGAAAATCTCTTCTGCCCATCTCTCTTGTATTATAAACTCAGCAGAGATTTCTAGAATGCTTCCTGACTGTTGGTGAATAAACCTAAGGGTTGGAGCACCTCTGCTATGGACAGAGGCTGAGAGCTGGGGTTCTTCAGCCTCAAGAGTAGAAGGCTCTGGGGAGACATTTTTGAGGTGTTTTAGTAGCTAAAGGAGATTTATAGGAGAGATGGAGAGAGAATTTTGACTGAGCCTGTAGCAATAGGATGAGAACTAAGAATTTTTAACAGAAAGAGATAATTTGGAGCAGTACTTTTAAATAATTCTTTTTATGATGACAGAGCTGAGGCCCTGGCACAGGGTGCCCAGAGAAGCTGTGGCTGCCTCATCCCTGGTGGTGCCCAAGGCCAGGTTGGACAGGGCTTAGAGCAACCTGGGATAGTGAAAGGTGTCCCTGCCCATGGAAGGGGGTGGAACTGGTTGAGCTTTAAGGTTCCTTCCAATCCAAACCATTCCATGGTGCTTTGAGCCTATGAAAGTTAATGGTGCGCAAGCTGTGAAATCACAACCGCCGCTGTTTATAGCAATTAGTACAGTGAAACATCACTCAAAGAAAATAAATCGTATTGTCTTAGAGCCCTATATCATTAGCCATTAACAAACCACTCTGGCAAGTCCTGTAATTTCAGATTAAAAAAAATATCCCTTATTCTTCAGTTGCTGACATATGGTTATATTGGTGTCACCACAATGGCCATTAAAACAAAGCAGAATTACAGAAAACTCACCTGCACTGTGTCTGGGGATGAAATAAAAGTGACACGTCACTTTTCAAGGCCTGTAAAGTGCTAAAAATGCATCTACTTTAAATATGAGATGTAGTTGTCTTGAAATCTTTTTAATTAGTTACACAAAGGACTCATGAAGTGAGACTTGAGAGCATCTCTTGCATGAAAAAATGGCATTCTGTGAACTAGGCAGAAGATATTTCATGTCAGCAGATGATATTTGAATGTCAGATTTACATCTTTGTGTATTGCATGAAATTTTGGTGTTAACCAATATACTCTACCCAAAAGTCTGTATATATTCCAAATACAAGAATCTCTAAGTTGATAATTGACCATATTTTCAGGTTATATATTGTACTTTACAGTAATTAACATATTTCCTATATAAAGACTACCAGAGGCTAAAATGTTAATTTTACACTTTCCCAGTTAATCAGAAAAAAAAATTATCGTATTTCTACTTAATTTGTATTGAAAGGTAACTTCATAATATTTGTCTTTTTCTTAATATTTTCCCTCAAACCCTGTTTTTCTTTATCAGGAAATATAATAAGTAAATTAAACTGATTGCATGTGAGATGCATGCTGCCTTCTTAAGAGGAAAATATTGTGCCACACAAATTATAATGGCCTTGTGGCTGCTTTCTGTGCACAATTTTTATATGTTCTACAGAACCCTAAAGCAAGATGTGTTCGTTTACCTGTGGTGCCTCAAAAAGTGTATTTTAATATTCCTTTTAGGCACACAATATAGATTTTTGTATCGGTATTAGCACTAAAGAAAGATAAGTTTGTGTTTTTTAAGTTGTGCATGAATAGATGGTCATTCTGTCCCTTTGATCCAGCCTGAATACCACACGTTACATGAGGTTAAGAGACAGTGGTTCAAATATGGCAGTGCAGAAATAAATGATCTCTAGCTTTGGAATATAAATATACGTGTGTGTGTTTTTATGTTTATATGTTCATGTGTGTCTCTACGAACAATTATATGCATGATTGTGTGTATAAGCAACATTTTTCACCCTGTGGTTAACATTTCTGTATGAAATGCAAAATGGGGCTGGTAAAACCATGATTTATTGTTGGATGGTGCCACTAGCTACTTGTTCAGTTTTCATCATTAACACACAGTGCAAATACAACCGCAAGATTAATGTTAAAGAAAAATTTCAGAAAACTAATGGAATACCTAGTTTTGCTTACATTTCTCAAATGTACAAAAAAAAAAATTATGTACAAAAGATAAACAGCAATTCTTCTCTTTGAGTTACTTATATGCAATGTTCCACTCCTAAAGTTATTTTAGCAATAGTTATTTTAAAAGTAGTTAAAATAAGTGACATTTTTTCATTTGATGCTGGGAGAAACTCAAGCCCTTGTTGCCCAAAATTCCATGACAGCTTCTAGGAAGTATGGAGTTGTGGTGAGTGCTGAGAAATCAGAGTTATCTCCTGCTAGAAGTCCTCCTCTTATGTCTAGACAGGTGTTTTATGTGCCTTGAGCATTACATTGGTAAAATTGGGGAAAAATAATCTCTTCTGAAGATCTGTGTTATAGTGTTAATTCCTAGATAAGTGGTTGAAATTCAGCTCCCTGCTGGTGTCTAGGATGCAGTTCCTTTGTGACTTCTTCAAAACATTAAAGAAATCATAAGTAATGTTGACACAAAAGAATGTTGTTGAAATTGAAGGGAACTGTGATGACATCATTGAATAAAATGAGCTACAAAATTCTGAATTAAATTTTATCCACAGAAGAAGCATAAACAAACTTTTGAGCAATTAGTTTGGGTAAAGGTGAGGATCAGTGCAGGATTAGTGGTTTAATGTTTTTGTAACCCCTGAGTCAGTACACCAGCAGCATAAGTCAATAATAATGTGAGACATGAAGTTTATTAGTTGAGCTCCATCTGTAAATTGTTTCTTCCCAGAAGCAGCCCAGCCATTGGTACTGGGCCAGATGGTGATTCTCAGCTTTTGGCAGTGCTCTGAGCTTCGGGGTGTTGCTGTAATGTTTGTTGTGCTCAGATGGCTCATTCAACTAAATTCTAAATATTGGGTGTAAGCTGCTGCACCTGTTCTAAAGGTGAACTCACCTGCTGCAGATCTTCCAGTCAAAATCTGGGAGTTGCAGGCAGCTGTGACATTTGGGATGCTCATTCTGCCTAATTTAGGCACAAACATCTGTTTTTCAAATATCTGCACCTGAGCTGCTGAAATGAGTGTCCACTTTAGGTCTGTGGGTATGACCCAATGATCACTTTAAATTGGCTTCAGTGAACATCACATAGAGACCAGAAGACAGAAGACAAAGTTGAAAGCCATTCGGGTCTAGGACTGAACACAGATGCCTCTATGTAGGCAAAGGCTTGAATTGCAGGGTCTGTCCCTAGTATAAACACGAATTTCAGTGTGACCATAAATATTTAAAAAAACAAAAAAAATAGAGAAAGGACCATAAAGAACTAATAAAAATGAACTAACTCACCCGTAGAAACATTTGTATTTGAATGTAATATCACACTGCATCACAATGTCTTTGAACTTTTGGCTGTTTTATGCAAACAGAACTCAAAAATTGTCTGAGATTTCCCCCTTACTAAGCCAAATCTCAGCCTCAAACTGCTATGCTGTACATATTTGACTGTATTGCATACATGGCTTGGTTAGTTTTGCTGTTATTTATAGCTGGTAAATTAGACTTGAGCTGTAATTTAAAAACAGGTATAGAGCTACAACCGCCTAAAACAAATAAATCCCCAGCTGTAACTTGGAATATCATTACTTCAGCATTTCAATGGCTTAAATGTCTTTATTATAGAGTTTAGTCAGATCTTTCCCAGCTCCCCAAAACTCAGGAGTTTTATCATCAATGCCAAGGAACACAGAATCAGAACCTCCCTTTTCAGAGAAATAATTTCAAAATTCCTAATGGTTGTTGTCGACCCTGATGTTTGTTAGGGAAACATGCCTTTCCTTGCTGCCTCTAAATTATTTTCTATCTGTCTAATAGCAGCTTCAGCGTTTTAGAAAAAAAATTACTGTGGATGATAACAGGAAAGTGTGTAGGTCTATTAGGAAGGAAAATCCTGGAGGTAAAGGTGACAGCTTTACGACACCAGCCCCTGCCTTATTTACAGTAACTCATTTTGTATCTAGTGTTTCATATTGGTGAAGCCAAGGCCGGGAGCTGTTTGTTATTTACGCCAAACACGTAAGGGGGATGGTGGTATCCAAGGGGGCAGAAAATAGGTCTGTTGATTAGAACAGTAAATTAGAGGAAGGCAGAAAGGCAGAGAAGGATAACTGGATTCCACAGACATGCATAAACATTTCATGTTGTTTGCTACTTGTTACTTGGCTTCCCTATAAACCGTGCACCAGAAGTCTTTAAGGTAATAATAAAGCTTCCCTCCTCATCCCACTCCCTGGGTTATTTATCTCTTTGGTTTGTCAGACCTTCTGTTTGTCTGACCTTTGCTATGGTTAAAAAACAAGAAGTTGTTTAGTCCAGAGTGTTGAAACTGCCATGGAGGCAAAACTATCCTCTGTACAGCTGCATAAGCACTTGGTTTTGACCTATGTGAAAAGGAAACCTGTATGTGGGAGGTAAATTTATCTTTTCCTTCTATCACACTGGATTTAGCTCTTCAAAAAATGCCCTGAGGGACCACTGGTTCAGAGACCATCACAGAGCAGTCTTCCTGAGCTGCAAGTTCTCAGGGGATTTTACAAAGTTCTGCTTTCTTTCTTGATATATTTTATCTATATTGTTTCAGCTCCAATAAAAAAGTTAAAAAACTGAGAGTTTCAGCAGTGCCAACATATTAGCTATTTACATTACATACAAGACTTGTAGTGTATTTAGTTTTTTGAAAAGCTTTGTTTCTAAAAATATTTATTTCATATATAAATATTTTGAAAGTCACAAGTGTATTGTACAGATTTCACTATTTATTTTTTAAATACGCAGATTTTATAATAATGTCTCTAAATATATAAATATCTGAATCTCTCCAGAACAGTTTCTGGTTCAGTTTGATTTGATTTTCAACCATGTACCTTTCTGCTAATTCAAAATTACAATACAAGAACTCAATGAGGATTGCTAAATTTTGCAAATTAGTAGATTATACCCAATTTTGGCAATTCACATGAGCATAATTTTGTCTTTAAACATACAAATAACCTCATTGCCTTTAAAGTAAAGCAAGTGCTCCAGTTTCAGCTTCAAAACCATATATGATTAGAGATAGCAATGAACATGCCTTATGAAATGATACATTTTGATATACTGATGGTAACTAGAATTTTGTTTAATTCACTTCTACTGTTTGCTCTTTTGACATTATTTCTGCTTTCTTGACTTTTTGTGTCTGTTTTACAGACATCTTTGGCAACTTTAAAGGCATTTGAAGATCTTAAATGAAGTTATCTTTCAAATGCTATATCAGAATAAGGAGAAAACTTTTGCCAAATGCTTTTGAAAAGGTAAATTTACCACAAAGAAAATAACGTATATTCACATGCACAGCCACTAGTGCTGTGACCAGCAGTTTCCTCAGCTCCTACAGAGTCAGGCATCTAATAAATTAATCATTCTGATTAGAAACTGGAATGTGAAACCATTCTGTAGGTATTTTACTTTTCTTTTATTCCTCCAGAAAATACTAGCACATCTCTCTCTCTCTCTCTCTCTCTCTCTCTCTCTATGTGTGTGTGTCTATCTAGTTATCTGTATTTATTTATTTGGGTTTTTTTAATATATATATTTCCCCATTGTTAGGAAACTTCTGAGAAAAAATAAAACCTACTGAATAAAATAACCAAAAATAGCCAAAAATAAAGGCCTTCCAAATGCCATTGACAGCTCTTGGCCTGGTTTGATCATTAAGTGAAATCAGTCAATTTATAATTGGTAGCAAATAATTTGAACATGGCTGATATATTCTATATTTGCTTGGTTTTCACCTATGCACAGATTTGATGATCCTGTATAATTGTAACTCTTTTTTATGTCTTGACTATATGAGTTAGATGAGTTCTAGATGTGAATGTTTATAAAATTTGCTTTTTTTTGCAAGAAAAGACATTTTTCAATTAAAAAAAATAATCAGGAGTTGATTATTTTTTTTGCTAAAAAAATGCAAATAGAAAGTTGTTTTCAGTATTTCTTCTTTTTTTTTTCCCCTCTAGAAAATCATCAAATTTTTAAGCCATGTAATAATATATGCACCAAAATTATACGTAATAAGTATATTCATTTGCAAAATGTAAAGGCAAATAACCACAGTTATATGTAGATATGAGAGAAATTTGAACCGAAATAGAAAGGTTTGCCACTTATTTCAGAGGAGTCACAATTTCACTCGTGATTTCTTTTGGAGGATATTTAAATGCTCCTGCTGGAAAGTAAAAACTTACATGAAACGCAAGCTAATATCAATGGAAAAGCTCCCAGTGTATCCTGGTTCATGTCCTTCAAAAAATTTGATGCAAGGATCTCTCAAAGAAAGAAGTTCCAAGCCCTATCATGCATACCATGTAAAACTGAAGCAAAATCTGTAGTGAAAGACATACTGCAGAAGAAAAAAATATTTTCATAAGAGAATGGACAGAAGTTGCTCACTCTGTGCTTAGGTAAGTGGTCCAGAATATATATATTTTCTGAATCAGAAACAGAGAGAAGTGCAAAAAGCACATTGTTCAATGGATTGGACTTGGACAGATACTGGGACTAAAATGGTGTTCAGGGTTATGCATGTAATGACATCATAGTTGGATGTTAGAAACCAGGCTTAATATCCAAATCGTTTTTGCTTACTTCCTTTTAATTGAGTGGGTTTATTTTACAGTTATAAATACTTGCCATTCAGCCAAAGACTTTGCTGACTAAAACACTGATGACAGGTGAGTCATTCTGTCACATCTATATCACTGTATCTTTGAAAAAGACCTCATTCTCCCCTTTTCTGGTAACTGAGCTGAGTCATTTCTGAATCAGCATAGCACAATGTCATCACACTGTTAGCATGCAGTGCTTCAATATAATCTTACTCACTGAGCCCCTAAAAGTCCTCCTAAGTCCTTTTTTTATGTATACATAAGAAAACATTTCCAGTTGTCATAACCTAAAGGTGTGTGGGTTTTTGTGTTTAAGGTAGAAAACTTATCAGGGTCTTAAGTTTTTCTATGGTTTTCAGCTGCCAAATCATGATTTTTAGGGAGCTGAGTTATGATGATGCCTCTGCACAACCAAGAAAATTTTCAGTGTTTTAATTACTGTAGAGATTGGGAAAACATAAATCCTAGTCCTATGATGGAGCAGATGAAGTAAATCTCCCGACCCTGGGGCAAAATTATTTTTATTAAGGAGGTCTGATTATAGGAGAAGTTTCCACAGTAATTAGGAAAATCCAGAAATGGCTACATATATCTATTTCAGCTGGTGGTGAGGGGGGCCAGCAGCTCTGACCCAGGAAGAGGTGACCGGTCCGGGGAGATGGTCCCATAAGGAATCGCCTTCCCAAGGCCCGGTGTCTCCCCTCAGCTGCTGGCAGAGGGGCCCTTGCAGAGACTGTCAGCTCTTTAGTGATTGTCAGCTCGTGATTCCAGCTCAGCTCTGCAGGGCAGCCTCCAGGCCAGACCAGAGAGGGACGAGAGGCTCATGTGGCTGGTTCTGCACAAAGACAGCTTTAATGTTGGTCCCCTCTGGCGAAGGGGAGAGCCAGGGACGAGAACCCTCTCTGAGTCCCACAGGAGCCAGAGGGCTTGCTTTTATAGGGATACAGGGGATGAGTAAAGGCCAATGGGTTACAGAGGATCTGGGATGGGTAAAGGCCAATGGGTTACGAAGAAATCTGCATAGTGTCTCCTAAAGGACTGTGGGTCTGTCTTTTCTCTCCGTGACCCAAGAAGTGGTTGCCTTTCCAGGGAGTCCTGCTGGGCGATTATGAAATCTCTTATCTCAGCAGAGATCCCTTTAGGGCAGGGGCTGGGCATACCCCACATATATCCACGTCTTTTATGGCCTTATTTGAAAAAGAAATTCATTTTGATTTTAAAGGTTTTTTTCAAAGTTCAAAAACATTTTTTTTTCATCTATCTCACCCCAATATACTGTGTTCCCAATTAAGCCTCAGAAATCCTGAGAAGATTTTTGCCTCTAATACAAGGGAAGGTTTCAAGACTTGTGTAAGTACACTGTGCTTGTTTGGGGGAGAGTGGGATGCTTTGGAAGGTTGTTTCAGTTTGGTTTGGTCAGTCAGTTGTTTGGTTGGGGTTTTTTTACCTGCTGTTGGTTTTTCATGGAAAGGTCTAGGGTCACCAAATAGGGCTTCTGTCTGCCATCAAGCAACGGTGATACATAGCACCATAAACCCCTGAGACAGCTGGTTCACACCAGAATAAATGACAAGTACATCAAGGGCAGAGAGTGCATTATGAAATACACAAAAGTAAGTTTACCCCAGAAGAATGAAAGACTGAATCTCAGCCTGTTCTAGAGGCCTAAGTGTTCCTGGGTCGTGAGTCATCTCCTTCCAACTGTAGGAAAAAAACAAAACCATTGTCAAGTCTTTCCATGTTGCTGGTGTTGAGAGCTTTAACATTTCTTATTCACACAGAGGGTACAAGCCAGAACAGGCTAATGTAGGTTTTCTCTGTGAAAATACAATCAGCCCTCTAGAACTTTTGTATGTATTTTGCAGCTTTCTGACCTTTTCAGAGGCACACTAATGCTGTAATAAATCACCTCTTTTAGTGCCTGAAGTGCTACCTTTCACCCCCAAACATGTCCGGCAACTGTGCCTGCTGTCAATATATCACCATAATGTAGAGTGTACAAGTGTCAAGCAATATGAATGTGCTTTTGGCAGATGTCAACTTCCAGCCAAGTTTGTACTGAGAGAGCAGGAAGAGGGTGAGAGGCCTCATTTCACTTTTTCATCCTTGTACTTTGTAGTCTTTTGATCTCTATCACTAACTCGATTGTCTCATGAAAAATGCTTGATCTCATGCCTCCTGCCTCCTTTCATCCAGATAATTTCATGTTAAAGGTATTGTTTAAGTCTGTTCTTAAAAATGTCATGGTTTTACTAACTTGGTTTTAGATGAACTGTGAAGGAATGCATTCACAGCCAAATCTTACGTGGCTATCCCATAAATCTCAGAGCTCTCTGAGATTTCTGCTGCCTTGGTTTTCTTGGAGGTTTGGAAACTGAGGCAGAAAAGATGTCAGTGATAATCAAAGGATAGAGAGTGGGTAGCAGAGTCAAAAGCTCAGAACACCTCTCCCCAGATTCACACAACCCCATAAACCTTCTTCGGGAGTATTTCAGTGATTGCTACGTAAAATGGAAGTAACAGGTTTGGTACTGTCTTCTGAGTTAGCTCATTATTTCCCATTGATTTGTCTCCAGATTACTCATTGTTTTCTAGATATAGAAACTCTCTTTTTCACAACTAATTCCAGCTTTAGAAGTATTTAAATGTTAAGATACTATATTCCTTTCCACACCCTTAAAATGTTAAAGCTATTATTTAGAACTGTAGGATATCTATTCCAGCGTGTGTAAAATTTCAGGGCCAGGTTGGATGGGATTTTGAGCAACCTGATCTAGTGGGAAGTGTCCCTGTTCATGGCAGGGGTTTTGTCTTTGAAGCCCCTTTAAACCTAAACTGTTCTCTGATTCTATGAACATTGTTACCTTAGTGATTTTCATTTTCCCTGCACAGCCATGTTCTAAGTGTGTCTGGTAGCAGCACAGAGCTACTTGTCCATCCAGAAAACCTCACACCTCGTTTTCCTCATTTCCAAGCTTTCTCAATGGTTTGATTTGCTTTTTGGGGGCCAGGTTGTAATTACCAGGCTTTTAGATTTGGGCATGCTCATGTGTGGATGCAGGGGGAATAAACAACTGGAGATCTTCCCCAGCCAAGGAGCCTCCCCCTTCCCTAATCTTACAGAAATGCTCTTAGATTGTGTCTTGGGATGACTTTGTGACACGTATCCCCTATCACTGCCCCATGCCCAGGAATTAATTTTGTGCCTTTCTGTGCCTTTAAACTGAGCCTGAGAGGGGGAAGGAAAACCTGAACAAAACTTCTTCAAAGCAGTTTGCAGCTTGTTCAAGGTCACACAGACACAGAGACTTTTTTTTCAGCTACGGCAGCAGAGTGAGAGTGGGGAAGGCACCTGGCTTGCTTTTGGCCAGTTTTTCAGCTCCTTTTTCTTTCTCTGGGACACGGAGAGTTGAACTTTTGTTTTCTTGGGACTTTGTTTTTTCTTTTTTTTCCCTCTGCTGGACTGTTTCAACATCAGAATACATCAGGAGGACCTTCCACCGAGGCCTTGGCCCTGGAGGTGGGCCCACCACCCCGTCCCAGCTCCAAGGAGGGGGAGAGAGACATCTACGGAAGGACTCTGAAATTTTCCCAGGTTTCTCTCAGCAGAGCGAGAGGTTTTATTATTTAGCATCATTATCCTTTTCCCGTGTGTTTGTTAAATAAGTAGTTTTTATCTCTTTCACTTCGAGGAAAATTTTTTTTTCCTGAACCTGGTGGGGGAGGGTTGGTTGTGACCTGCTTTCTCTCAGAGGATATATTTTTAAATTTGGCCAAACTGGAACAGAATGGTAGCAAAAAAATTAAGAACTCATGTTGGTGTAAGAGATAATGTGGCAGGTGACTTTGTTGTGAAGTGTTGCCTAATTAGCTGAGGGCAAAAACATCTGAGATATGACAAGGAAAACATGTTGAGTGCAAAGTCACCTCAGTAGTGAGGAACACTTTTCCACTCACATAATGCAAATGATGTGGTATTTAGCTCCCCTGAGATAAATAACTCCACTAAGATAAATATGAACTGAAATATATGAGTAGGAAACAAATTGTAGAGGACAGCATTCTGAGAATTCCTCAAATATTTTTGAGGAATGGAAATACTGATTGGGATTTTAGCAATATTCCAGTGTAAATTTTCTGGATTTAGGTGTATCTTCAGAAATCCTTTCTTCATTGTTGGTCTACTTCTTTTAAATATGATTTGAGCACAGTGGTTATTAACAAAAAAGTAAAAAGCATCAGATATAAAAAGGAAGGATGAGAGAATTTCTGAGAAAAAGACAACATTTTAAATTTTGTTTACATTTTCATTGAAAAGGAAAACCAGCATATTAATCTGCCTTAATAAACAGAAATTTAAAAAAAAACCCACAAAAGTGATGAATAATTATCTATAAATCATATAATTTATAGTAGAAGGGTAAATATATGTAATTTATTACAAAATATAAAACAGTACTGTTAGTAAATCAGTTTCATACTTTCAAAAACGTCGATGCCATCAATCCAAACCAATAAATTTGCTTTTATTTGTTTCAGTTTCCTTTCTTGAATTTCACCTAAACCAATTTTCTCACGCTGAAGTGTTTTAATTTCAATGGAAGTTATATCAGCAGCAGGCAATGAGATCACAACTTTAATCATCAGCAACACTCATCACTCTCCATAACTGCCTGAGAAGAGGTTGCAGCCTGGTGGGGTCAATATGTTCTCCCAGGTAACATGTGGCAGGACGGGAAGAAATGGCCTGAAGCTGTGCCAGAGAAGGCTTAGATGGGATATTAGGAAAAATTTCTTTACTGAAAGGGTTGTAAAGCATCTGCACAGCTGCCCAGGGCAGTGGTGGAGTCCTCATCCCTGGGGAGATTTAAAAGCCATGTGGATGTGGTACCTTGGGACATGGGTGGGTGGCAGCCTTGACAGTGCTGGGTAAATGGGTGAAGTCAATGGCCTTGGAGGTCCTTTCCAACCTAAATGATTCTATGGTTCTATAAACTTTCAAAAAAACATCTGGATGTTTGAGAGAGGCACAAAAGATTATAGTTCAAATCACCAAGGACAGATAAGCACCTAAAGCCTGCTTAGTCAGAGGGAATTGGTTGCCAACAGTGTCTGTGAATCTGGATGTTATCCTCTAGTCACTATAATCTGGCACTGATAAGGAAAGAATGAATAAAAACCTCAGCTCTGTTTTAACCCTGAATAAGACTTCTGTGAGGATTTAAATGGAAGAGTTGTATCTTTCTCTTTGATGTGTCATCAGTTTTCCAGACCATAGGTTTGATGTACAGAAAAGTTGGTACCACATTACAGAACAGCAGCTACTCTCTCCCACTCGCAAGAAAATACAGCTGCTGTCACTGCCAATTCCTCACTGCTTGATGTATGGGGTGTAATTTCACATGGAAGGTTCCACAGGAGCTAACCACTAGTTTGTGTTAGGAAACCTGCAAAAAACCTCAATTTACCACTACCTGAAACAGCAGCAAACCAAGCTTGAGCATCTCAAGTTATCATTACAGGGAAACATGTCAGCAGTTAAAAAAAGAAGGAGAGAAATGTGTGGTTACTGTGAGGTTTTTTTCCCATTGAATGAAATGACTTTATCCTTTTTTGAAAGTGTTTTTCTCAGTGAAGTAATGATACTAGAGGCTGGTAGCTGCAAGCCAGGGCCCACTTGTATGAAGAACTACCCTACATTTCTCTCATTCGCTGTACTCCCTTTGTAAAAATGAGATTTATACATTGACTTTAATTGAAACATGTCTATCTGCAATGGTTCAAGATCAGCTCTATTCTTCTCTGAAATAATATGTGAAAATTGAGTCTTTCTAGCTTTATTTAATATATTCTGTTTTAAAAATCACATTATCCTGGAGCCTGCTTTAAAACCTATTTATGTCATTATATTTTGGATTGCTCACTAATGGAAGGCTTAACTTGCCATTGGGTTTTATAACTGAAGAACAGTAGAAGATACATTAAGTTTTCTCCCTGATTTTAAGTTGATGGAAGAAACACAGTGGGAAAATGCACTAATGGTAGCATTTACCAGCAGTAATTTCTGTTTATTAAGACACCTTGTCAAGTCACATAAGCTAAGCAGGGTAGGAAATGTTCAGTATTTTTGTGGGAGAATTTTTGGGAAGGGATCAGGGATACACTACAGAGGAAATGGTTTGTAAGTGGTAGCAATCTACCTTATTATCATTAATTTGTAGCACATTATGATGATGTCTCTTATGTGGGCAATAAATTAAACTTTCATCTAGTTCCTTGTTTCCTTAAACACTAAATGGAATTTTTAACACGTATTTTACAATGCAGTGTGTTCTGCCTTCTGACATTGAAGCAGAAACTGAGTCTGGATATAGATATTAATGGTAGTCAGAAGTTTTCAGTACAGCCATTTTTCACTAGAACCTGCTGATTCAGAAGACATGGGACTTTTCTGCCATGAGAGCACTTTTGCTGAATGACGTTTTCCTACAAGTTTCTCATGTCTAGGATTAATTTTTTGCACAGTTTCTCTATTCATCCTTCAGTCTGTAATTTTCATGTAATTTTCATGCTGGAAAATTACTACCAGTGCCTAGTATTTGTCTTTGTTCCACTAATGACACCTTGAAGGAAAATAGTGAGAACTCATATCTTTACATCTAATAATTACAGGAAAGAGAAGGGTGAGAGCTGCTCTGTGATTAGGGATTTTTATTTATTCATTCAAGATTAGCCCCAAAACAAAAGATTTTTTTTCTACCTTTTCTTTCTGAGGGACTAATTCCACTCATCTGCTTCCTAATTCTTTCTTTTTACTCTTAGGGAACATATTGCCTCATCATATAAATTTCTGCATTGAGTCCTTTGTTTCATTCTGATGCAAGAGGAGGAATTGTAAAACTGATTATTCTCCAAAAAAAGCATCTGCCTTGCTCTGTTACCACTAACTCTACCTCAACACATTTTTATTACAATCTGCTCTTACTTTACAGTAGTAAGGGTTACAGTGGTAAGTGGATAAGGAAAAGTTCCCAGTTTCTCTTCCTGCTGCCCTAATGACTTGTTGGGTTTTTTTCTGTTTAAAATTTATGTGGGGGTTTTGTGTGTTTAATTTTCATTCTAGTAACACATATTTAATTTAAAATACTTTCGTTTTTAAGACTATTCCTTTCTGATGCCTGATATTTTTTTCTGTGGACTTCAGATTCTATAAGTGAATAAAGCACACACCAGTTTAGCAAAAAAAAAGAGTATAAAAAACAGTGCTGTACCAGCATCCAAACCTACGCAGGAGACTGTGTTATACACAGAAAGCTTCTGTATTTTTTTTTAGTGCACCAGAATGTGTTTAACACAGAAATAAAATTTAGCTTGCCTTCATTTCAGAGCCAACACTCAATAAATAATACATTGTAACACTTAAAAAATTAATAATTGCAGCTCACAGATTTTGCAGCATTCACTCCTGAAAGAAGTGGTAAAGCCTTTTGCCAATTCCTTAAAGGCTATGACAATGTAAAAATGACTGTATTGGGCCACAACAAAGGTGTCTTTAGGCTGATGTCCTGTCAGTGCATCTAGTCTGTAATGGTTGGTTGGGGAAGAACAAAATAAAAGACATTAAAACTTCTGCTTAGAAATCCTTGCACGCTCTGGCAGTGTGAAGAGTACTTTTTTGTGAGGCGACATCTTTGAGTTTACTGCAACCAATTTTAAAAAAATCAAAATTTTTAATCTAGCTATAAGCTTTGCCATTTACCATGTCATGGGGCAATCATAAAAATAACTATAATCAATGTGCAAAAATACCTTATTGCTAGATAATTTGACATGTATCTCTAGGTACCTTCCCCATACTCTTTAAATTTCATGAAGTACAGTAAAAAATACCCTGCATTAGACATCAGTCTTCTTCTCATGCATCTTTTTGACCCAAATAAATGCTCCTCAGACCCCACCACTCTCTTTGCTTGGTTCAGGAGACTAAACCTATCAGCTATTTATTCTAAAACATACTGTAATCGACATACAGCATGTGTAGATAAAATAAATACATACAAAATAAAGGAAATATCTTGCATGCTCCAATCACCTAGTTCTTTGTGACCTGGAAAATTGTCACCTATCTGATAGAGAAAAGTTTTCTTAGTAAATTGTAGGAAAACAAACTCAGAAATGCAACATATTTTGTTCAAAACCATAAAGGCTGCAGATGAGTCAGCTGTGACTTCATGAATTGTATATGAAACTCCCTCAGGTTCTCCCCCTAGCCCTCCCACCCAAAGCAGGTCATAAATATATGACCATTAAATTATCCTTGTGTTTTACAAAACAATGTTTTCCATATGGAAGCTTCTTCCTGGAAATAAAAAGGCTTTATAGAGTCTTTGAGATCTAAAACATGTAATAGTTTAAGAAACAAAACCTTAATTTCCAGAACTGATATTAGTTGCATATCTGATTCTATATGCTCTCCTTATTAAACATCATATATTAAATTATCATTTTCCCTACCTTAAATTGAGAATATAAGGGAAAAATCTCCAAAAGAACCTTACATTTCACTGACTCAACACTTTCACTTAAAAAACACTTTTAAATCAAAGAGGTTTTTTACATTTTCAATGTTTGAATCTTGTTCCAGAAGATCCCTCATATGATGTCTAAAAATATTTTCTAGTCCATAGCCTAAATTATTTCATAGCTAACATCTGTCATTTGTTTCACAGAAAAAGAAATTGTTTAATTTTAATATCTTTTCCTTTCCTAATTCTTTCTGACCTTGAGTCATTAAACTTGTAGAAACTGAGCACAGATGAAATCTTTCTCCGATTGCTTTTAGAGACATTCTAAATTTTTTCTCCTCCTAATATGGTCCATAATTTTTGGTGTCTCCAACCATTCAAACTGGCTGTGAGTGTTAATGCAGTTCATAGAGCTCATTAGATTTTTGAAAAAAACGAAACCTGTCTTTGCCTCCTACTATTCACAGAATGAAAGAACGAAAAAAATATTCTGAATTGGAAGGAACCCACAAGGATCTTTGAGTCCAACTCCTGGTCCTGCACAGGACCCTCCCCAAAAATCTCACCATGTACCTGACAGCTTTGTCCAAAAGCTTCTGGAACTCTGTCAGGTTTGGTGCTGACCATTCCTTGGGGAACCTGTTCCAGTGCCCAACCACCCTCTGGGGAAGAACCTTCTCCTTATATCCACCTAAACTTCCCCTGACACAATGTCAGAGCATTTCTTGGGTCCTGTCCCTGGTCACACAGAGCAGAGATCAGTGGCTGCCCCTGTTCCCCTCATGAAGAAGTTGTAACTTCAATGAGGTCTCCTCTCTGTCTCTTCTCCTGTTGAGCAGACTAAGTGTCCTCAGCCACTCCTCACATGGCTTCCCCTCAAGGCTCTTCACCCTCTTTGTTGCCCTCCTTTGGACACTGTCTAATAGTTTTATTTATTTCTTACATTGGGTCACCCATCACTGTTCACAACGTTGAAGGTGAGGCCACCCCAGCCCAGAGCAGAGGGGGACAATCCCCTCCCTTGCCCAGCTGGTGATGCTGGGCCTGATGCCCCCCAGGACAGGGATGTCCCTCCTGGCTGCCAGGGCACTGCTGACTCGTGTCCAACTGACTGGGACCCCCAGGATCCTCTCCATGGCACTGCTTTCCATCCTCTCCTTCCCCAGTCCCTCTGTACATCCAGGGTTGCCCCATCCCAGGGGCAGGATCTGGCACTTTCCCTTATTGGGCTTCACATGGTTGGTGTCTATTAGTTAAGACTCAATTGGCAGAAAAATAATTGCAAATGATGATTTATTTGACTAGCCAATCTAAAAATTCATGGATAGTTATAAGGATGTTTGTCATTTTTCAAAGCTAATTAAATAGAAGTAAACATTCCAGTCTTCAGGCATGAACTTCTGAAAAGACAATATATTTTAGAAGATGACTCCCAAAAGCTTGTGAAAAACCCAGAAAGACCACCAGAAAGACCAGACCTGTTCAAACTCTTTAGAATTTCAGAAATAAAATAGTAGCAATATAGTTCTTGTTTAGTTATTGAAATAGTCCAACTTTGATACAATATCATTTGTATATATATATTAATATGCACATGCTTTATTATGTAATAAAATCAGGTGTGTTAAATATGCCCTGACCATGTTTTAGAAAGTTATTTAGTGTTATAAGATAGAGGCAAAGTTGCCTGTTAAATTTTTAAATAAAGCATATTTATCTGTTCCTTTTCTGTGACAATGTCTCTTTGTATGGTGCACTTATAGTTTTTAGACTCTGTACTTTCTTTGCCACCTTCTCTATGCTAATAATATTTATACTTTCTTCTTTTTTCATGAACTGCATGAACTAATCCTCAAATCCATTGACTTTGCTATATTACATTTTTTTTAACGTCTGCCTTCTGCACTGGTCTCATTGAAATCTCAGTGTTTATAAAAAACACGAGTTAAGGATCCACTGACAGGGTGGATCTAAATTAAAATGGTGTGAATCAACCCTATGGAATCACTGGTCTCTGAGCTACAACTGCTGTGGTAATTTTGTTGGAGTGCTTAAAGTGTAGGATTTTTTGCTGGGGGTAAAGATTCTACTGGAAACAGATTTATTATACCATCACACCAGCACCCAGAAGAGTATGAATATGTGGAAGTTCTTGGGTGAATAAAGAGGTATAGGAAGTTCAGGATGAGATATTCACATCAGGGATACTATTAGCATAACAAATATTGTGTAAGCTTGCAATGTACTCTCCAACCTTGAAAAATAGATATAGGACTGTTTTCAAAGTTTTTGATATAAATAAATTTAGAACAAATTAGAAAAAGAGTGGGATTCTATTCTATCTGCTCTCACAGCTGTAGGAGTATCAAAACATTTTTCCTATTGGCTTATGAGCCCACTCACACATATATATATATTTTAAGATTACTGCTGTCTTTAGATTAAATTTAGTATTGCTGTACTGGTCAAAAGGATGCTTCTGAATAAATATTTGACTTCAGCCTTTTTCTAAGCATGTCATTTCCTACTCAGTGGTTAATAAAATATTATTAAGAGAGAATTAGGGATTATATTGAAAGTAGAAGCCAAGACTAAATTTATTATTCAAAGAAAATGTATATATTTCTATGAAAGCATAGCTATCATGTACACCTTTCTAGATAGTTTATAAATATTGGATACACATGTTTAGAAACAAAGAAAAGTTAAATGCAGGATCTGAACACCTTTTTTGTTTTAAAAAGACAGGATAACTTTAAAGTTGCTTAGTTACTCATGCATATCAGGCTTACATTTGCTCAGCTGGGGCAACTTGCATTTGCTTAGCCACAGATGGATATAAAGAAGATGCTATTCATCTGAAACAATGATCCTTTCACTTATCATATCTGTTGTGTGATGTACATGTCCCATTTAAATGAAATGATCTTCACAGTGTCATAAAATATTCATTAAAAATTTTCAGGCAACTTGCAATTCAAAATGTTTCACAATATCTGCTATGGATTAAAAGGATTTTGTTTGGTTTGATTTGGTTTTTTTTAACCATTTCTTAACTGACACAGTTTTCACATGTATATGTATTTATTCAAGTATCAGTCTTACCAATTTATTCTATTTTTGTATCCTGCTTTAAAGCCACATTTCATGCTTTCTATATGGCATAAATTAGAGTCAAGGGTCCCCTCATTTATAGACCTGTAAAAATTTGGTGTACTATAATTTGGATTTCCAAAGGAAAAAAGTCACAAAAGTATTCAATGACAGTTTGGATTTGTCAGGTATGAGTGCTAATGTATACGGAAAAATGTAATGGATGAGGAAAACCATGGAACCAAGGAGAATATTTTCAACTCACAGCATGAAATACCAATGCCATTTTTGTGTTAGTTTTCAAAATTAATTCACTCTGGAAAATGACTTTGGAGCTGATGTCAGTAGCAATGAAGAAGCCAGCATATTCCAGCTGAGGCAGCTCTCCTGCTGGGGAGCCCAGATAGGGTTGGTTGTAGACAGGTCTAATTCCCAAGGCTCCAGCTGAGCTACGTGGTTTTATGCCAGTGGTGATTGAATGTCCTTGTCCTCTGGGAAGCATTCCACCAGCTTTCAACCATCATTTAGAACTAATTTCTGCACATCCAGCAGCCGAGTCTGTGGAATACCTGGTAAAACTGGACAAAACTCTTATTGGATCAGATGTTTGGAGACTTCTTTGTCTTTTATCCTCCTGCTATAAGGAGCCACAAATCAGTTATTTCTTTGGGTTGCAATTCCAGTTTCCTTATCTTGCACTGGAATTCAGTGATTAAAAAGATCAGTGTACCTCAATTCCTTGTGTACCCTGTTCCAGGGAGAGGGTGCTAAATCCCCATGTGGGAGGTGACAAAGACTAAACCGGCCAAAGAAGTTCCTTCCTCTGGTGATTAGGAGGAGCCTGTGACAAAGACCTGTCAGGGATGAAGTTGTGGGACAAAATGTGTAGAGAAGGAAGCTTTTATTCACCATTTTCCCAACGAGATGAATGTAAGGCATTCTCACTTCATTATTTTGAGTGTTCTCTTGACACCTTTCTCAAATTCTGTGCTTCTCCACATTCATTTTATGAATAATCATAGAAACATAGAACCATTCAGATTGGAAAAGATCTCTAAGATCATCAAGTCCAGCCATTAACCCAGGTCTGCAAAGATCTCCACCAAACCATGTCCCCACATTCACAGTCCTTTGGAACACTTCCACTTTTGCATGCTACAATAGAAATCTTGATGTTTAATACAATATGATGCTTTCAAATTATTTCAGTCCTCTTGGATACTGTGGATTTGATGAGGATATAAATGATGTATTCACTTGTGGCTGTCTCAGGCGAGAGGAAAAACATTTACCATGAGTTCTGCCTGTCCTCTGAGAATTTTTATTTCAATTCTAACTACAGATTTTGTGACTCAGGCATAGCTCCAAAAGGAAACAGAATGAGATCAGATGCAGAATAGTTTGGGGTGTTTTTTAAAGACAAAAATGCTTGGCAAGAGAAAGCAGCAGGTTGTGAAGCAAATTGAATTAATTTGTGGTACAAGGCCTCAGAAAGCTGGAAATGTGTAGGTATAAGCCCTACGAACAGCATCTCTGCTAGCTGCCTCAGCTTCTAAGAACAAACTAGGCAGATCACATCAGGCATTGATTTATGCTTCATAAATCAGTAATCACATGGAGGTGGCTAAAAATCTGTCAAAATTAAAAAACCAAACAAACAAACAAACAAAAAAAAAAATCAGGTGTCTGTCCTGGAAATAAAAGTGTCCAAACATGCACGGTACTTAAAAGTAATGCATCTGAAAACAGATAATACAGAAGACATGAGTGTGACTGCACGTAGATTTATTGCCCTATAATATATATAGACTGAATGAGCTTTTTCTTACACAGTTACCCTCTCTGGTATCTATGAATTTATAATGCTGCTTCTTAGCATTTATATTTGTCTACACTAAAGATGCAATAATTTATTAACATGGTAATAAATGTTTAATACTTCTTCTCTTTATCGTTTTATAAAACTATCTCCCTAACCTCTCTTTCTTGAAAATATGAGAAGGACAAACATTAAACTACAATGCTGTTTGAAAAATGGATGTATTTATACACAGGTTTTTTAAAATGTCTCACATATCGTTCATAACCTCTTGTTGTGGATGTTGTTGAAAGCAGCTGAGATCCTCAATGCTGGATTTCATGGGTTGTGACTGATGATTATGTTTCAGATCAAGTACTTTTTAGAACAAATATCTATATAGTAGCAATAGATGAATTTTACTGCCAGAAAAAAAAAAAAAAATGAAAGAAAATGGCTTAAAAATCAAGCAGTATTTTAAAAATCCTATTTGACCCTTTTTTTATTTTTTCCTTCTTTTTAATTAGAATTCACATATTCTGCTTTTGAAATGCTTTCGTTCACAAGTCTCATTGTTCAGTAGATACATTTACTTTTCAAATTACTTGAAATTCAAATTTCAGAGGAAAAACAACAAAGAAAATGTAACTTGCCCTGTTCTTCTGATTGCTCATTGTATCACTGCCGTCACCAAATACCCAAGTTTACTTTTGTGGTTATTCACGATGAATGAAGTTCAGATGTCGTGTTGGACAGGATGTGAAAATTTGTGCCTTTCCACATAAATTGGAGTTGCACTTCCACCTTGCCGCCTGTTCCAAATGGTAGAATGCAGTTTTTCTGAAGTGTCATGAAACTTTCCAAAAATTTCTGAAAGCAGTTTAAAAAGCAGTCTGTTCAGAAGAAAGGTGCTCCAGGTGGTTGAGAGAAGCCTTCTTCTGTTGCATCAAGTTTAATGAATTAGGTACTCCTAAGTACACCAGAAATCAAATTAGGCACTCTAGTTAGTGGCATTTTGTAGCACCATGAAAACTTTTATGGATCTGTCCTGTAAATCATGTTTTATCTTTTTCTCATGGTAATTTTCATCTGTATGCAATATCAGATTAACAGTATTTACCAAGTGTTAAAAAAAAGTAAGATTTAATACAAGAATTGATACAATGTATTTTAAAAGTTAAGAAGTGAAGACAAGGAAAGAGGTTTAATTCATATTTTTCTTCATTTATCAGTTCTGAGTTATCAATGCATTGTTGCAGAAGTAGACATAAAGCAAAATTTGTACTCACATTCTGAGCTGATATTTGAATAAGCAAATTATCCATGTGTTCTTCTTCCTGCTTCTATTTAATAGTGCTGATAAAATTCTTTTTTCTTCCCTTCCTCTCTCTTTCTCCTCTCCAGCAATGACAATGCAGTTCATTAGCCATCGGTTCCCTGACTACCATGATCCAACTATAGGTGAGTACAGATTATTCTCCTGTTCATCCCTTTCAGTCTCTGCCTATGTGAGATTGTGAGACAGTGAGAAGCTGCTTCTAAAAGGCACTTAGATAGAAGCAAGATTTGCAAACTTTAGATTACACCTTAATTTTGTGCTGACAATTGAGTTGTGTCATGCTCTTACTGTAGATACTTCTTCCTGGAGTGCTTTATACAAAAATCTCTTTCAAAAACAGGGTTCTGCATTCAGGCACTGTATCTAATAATGTAGTGCATTTATAGCTGCAGAATATGAAATAAAATTACTAAAGATTGTAAAAACTCCAGTCTGGAGTGGGATTTGTTTCTTTCTTTCTTTGTTTTCTAAGTTATGTTATTTTAGTACTCTTTTCCACTATTAAAGTCCTAGCTGGCCTTCTCTAGAAACATCAAGTGACTACGCAATTTAATAGAGTTGTGCTCTGGGATTACACACTCTGCTAACTTCATTGGGTTTCCCTACTTTATAAGTTTTGGTAGTAACAGAAACTCACACATATCTGCTTTACACTTTATTACAATGCACTTTTTCATCTGAAATAAGCTTTAAATGCTTACTGACTGTCAGAAATGCATTTTTATTCATTTAAGAGTGCCTTTGTTAGTTTTACATATACTTGCATTTATACACACTATCCATGTGCCATATTTAATTATAACAAGGAAAAGATGGGAGAATCTGGGTCCAGTAAGTGGAAAAAGCACTAGAACAAACCTCATTTACAAAGATTTCTTTGGAGAAAAAAAAGAAATTAACGCCCTCAGCCAAAAACCTTTTTTCTTTTAAATTTTGAAATATTTTGAACTCACCTTTAACTTCTATAAAATTATTGTATTGCTAAATAGAGCAGGAAATGACACTTAATATTTTTATTAGTTATTTCTATAGTATTCCACATTTCCTGGATGCTAACTCTTGGCAAATGGTCATAATTTTAATAATGAAAAAATGTATAAACTTTCATTTCATTACTAATCCTATAACTGTTAAAAAATTTGCAAAATAGCAAAGGTGTCAGCTTTAAAGAAGGCAAAACTACTGTGGAATTGTTGCAATTTCATTTTCTGCTCTCATAAAAAAAAAGAAATCATTAAATCTAATTGGAAAAGAAGAACATTTTTAGTTATCGACATCATTAAGTTATGTACATACATCCATCTTTATTATTAGCTATCCACCTGCCATCAGTATTTATCCCTATATTGTATCTCATCATAATCTTAACTTATTGGTCTCTAGACACCACCACAATATGAATAATAGATAATCATAAAGAGAAAGAAAGCTTATGATGCATTCTAAGTACATACTGCAGGAATGCCTAGAGGACCTAATCAGGATGAAGGTCTCCTTGAGTTAGGAAGAGCTTCCACTCAGGAAAACCAACACTAAAGAAGAGAAGAGAGGGTAAAAGTAAACAGGGAACTGTGAATTCCATCTCACCCAGCTGGCTAGACAGAGATCTAGAAGTAAAAGTTTTTCTCTTCAGCAATTCTGTTTTTCAGAACATGCTGAAAACATCCTGAAAAACAGGAGGACATCCTGAAAAACTCTTATTACTATCTGGGCTCCAAAACATGTACTAAACAGAAGAAAATAATCTTGGGCTAATTATGTATGTTTCCTCTCAGGTAAACTTGTGGTATGATGCCTTAAAATTGGGCATTAATAAAAAAAAAAAGTAGAAGGAATCACTTGCTGTCACATCTATTACAACAATCACATAATTTTTGAATGTCAGCCCACTGAAAAAGTTTGTATCATTGAAGTTGTTTTTAGTACTTTTACATTACTGGTCTCTACTCACAGAATTAATCTCATGTTTAGCTACACATCCACTGGTAGGGATATTTTTGCTATTTAGACCATCAGCCTAAAAAAATAAGGGGATCCAAAATGAGCACATCCAGGGCTACGCTGATGTCAGGAGATACCAGAGAAAAGGTTATTTTTCAAAAGTCATGAGGAGCCAGACACAGATTATTTATGTCATGGGGAAGTTATCATCTAAGATCAGAGATCTGTCTAGTCAGAGTTTTGTTTCTCACGGTAACCCAACAGCAGATGATGCAGAAATTAAAAAAATGGGCCACATATGTAATCTACACTCAAGCTGGCTGAGTAACAAAGAAGAAAATTAAATACAGTTTTTCATCTCTGTCTTAGATCCCCGATCTCTCTGGATATCAATTTATTACCTTTACCTTGTGCCATACATTTTAGGACACTTCCATTCCTCAGCAATTTCTATCGTGATTATAGAACTTACGGACTGTCCTGAGCTTTCCTGGGCACACCGGCCTCACTTGTTTGTGAACTTCTTTGGAAATAGCTGGTTCTTCTTACCTGTGGCTTTATTTGTCTCTGGGCATTTTTAAGAAGATTTCTGTAGAGGTCACTGAGTGGTTGATATTGTCCAGAAAAAATTCTGTAGTGTATTCAAATGATAATCCACAGGTTCGCAGTACTAACCAAACTGTTGAGACTACAGTTCTACAGCTGAGTTTTAAAATAAGGTGGATTGTTTCATTTGCTTGACATGAACATAAGGATCTAATAAATACCAACCTATTTTTTTTTTCTGATATTCTTCCTCTACCTATTCCATTCTCTGTGTTTTCTGTGGTATGAAATTGTGGTGGCAGTGACCATGATACTTAGCTGTGCAAATTTAGACAAGATTTGAAGAGGTGGAGCTGACAGAATTGGTGCTGTACCTCCCTGCACTTTATCGGGTTTTTTTTCTAATTATCTCTCCTAACACAAATAGATGGGTAGGAGGTACCAAAGTAGAGGGGCCTTTGTAAGCAGAATCATTGTCCCTGAAATCTCAGAAGTCTGTCACTTTAGGTGATAAGGGGAAGTTGTTGATGCCCCTGGGACTACCAAAATATTGATAATCCCTTTGTCATTTTTAAGTTTTCATTGTCAACTTTAAGCATTGGCATGGAAATGGAATAATGATTTCACCTGGTTTTCATTTCTGTAGATTCCTGTGAAATAGTTTGCCATCTTGGTAAAGATAGGAGACAAAAACTGTTCTCCAAACACATGCACTGGTACAATCTGGTTGATGTCCTAGTTGAAAAGCAGAGCCAAACCACATTCAGTCACAAAATACAAAAGCTCCAAAAACCATCTTGGTCAAACCATGGTCAATTAGGAACACATAAAAACCCTAAACCAAGGAAACTACGTAGTTTTTTTGCTTTGACTTAAAAATAAATGGCTTCTAAATGGGTTTCATATTTTATTTCATAAAAGCTCAAATCCTTTTAATACTAAGAATTGTTTTGTTTGGTTTTGTTTGTTTGTTTGTTTTTTGTATAACAAACACATTTTATGTCCTGGCCTACTTGTAACTCTATAGAAGCGTACACATGGTCAACTGGCTTCTGAAGGTCTTTAGAAGATTTTTCTTTTCCTCCGTATTTTATTTACATTTTATGCTTCATCTATAAACTGATAAGACAGTGAGCTTTAAGGGGAGAAAATATTTTTTTCTTTTTTTTTTTTTTTCAGTCTAATCCAACATGAGGCTATAGTGAAAACTGCTTGCTGATACTGACCAGAGAATGCAGAGTCCCTTCACTTTAATTTGCTGCCAAATGTGCTATCCCTTCCCAATTCTGCTCCCATCTAAACACACAGGGATTTATCCTAAACATTGTGCAGTAATAGTCTTGTAGCTTTGAAGATGCAAGGTGTTATTTTTCTTTTTTTTTTTTGCAAGAGTCCCCAGGAATCCATGGATTTTCCCTATCATTCCTTTTCATTGTGTTTCACCATTATGTTACCAATGCATCAGAGTTTTCTCTTTCTGCAATGACTCATATCTCTAGCAATACAGCAGAAATATCCAATAAGAATACAATGGTGCTTTGTACTTGCAACTTTTTTCTTCTGTTATCCACTGACATTTCTGAAATATTACAGGGCATCTTGATCACAGAAAAGCTGCTGCTGCTACTGTGAGGTGACACAGAAATTTTGCTGAAAGGATATTTCAGTTTCTACATTAAGGGATACATATGGTTATAGATTTGTATGTTATCCATACATATACTTCAAATGTGTTAATTTTGATCTTGAAAGGGCTATACAAATAGGTTTAGAATTATTTGCATGTTTTTTCTCTGTTGAGGTTTTGTTTGCTTGCTGGTTTTTTGTTTGGTTTGTCTTTCCAAGTATGTGGAAAGCCTAACTTTTTTATTCCAATGAGAGTTTATTGGAAGAAATGCTCTCTGTAGTGCAGAACACGTGTAAGGTGTCAAATTTGCACAGTAAATGTTTCTTTCAGATGTAGGAAACTTTCTTTTATTTCATCTGGTTGTCTTAGTTTGGAAAAGCTGATAAAATCTGGAGAAACTCAAACTGCAGATTAGATATAACTAAGTGTGTGTACACATAAATACAGAAATAGGTGTGCCAGTATTAATTTAAAATATAGGGTAAACATTGATTAAAAAGTTAAATGTTATCTGAATGCCTAATTTTAATGCTGTCACTTTGAGTTTAATGCCATTTCAAGATCAATTTGGTATAATGGCCATGTTTTAGGCTCTTCTGCAAGCATTTCAAAATTTTGAGACAGAAACATACTAGTTTTGTAAGTAAAGGGGGAGGGGAAGGGTAAAATTAGTATTACACTGTATGTAGAAAAAAATAAGAGCTTAGCACTTTGTGAAAATTAAATTATTTTAGCACACATTTAATATTTAATTGTAGTCAACAATGGGCATAAATTCCAAATGGCAGTGGATGTGATAATTTTCTGGAACAAATGACTAAGAGCAATTTACAGTCTGCACAGTCTTTGGCAACATCACAGAGAGTTAATGTAAGTGGTGTGTCAGGAAAGGAAGCACGACATAGAGCAGCAAACTGGACGGGCTCCAAGATGCTCATTAACCATGTGACTAATCTTAAAATGAATACATAATGCAAACGAGATGAGAGAGCAGCTTCCTGTTTTGGTGAGATATCACTGCATGAGATTGTGTCAAATGAGCAGTCGAGGGCATTAAGGCTGTGTCAGTGTCAAACTCTAATTGAAATGGGTGCGGGATGGAAAGCACTCTAGCATTAAGCACATGAATTTCCATGAGGCTTCCTAACGAAGTAGTGCATTCACCAATGCATCAAATAAAATGCATTTACTCATCTTTAATAAGATGTTGGAAGTGTGTGGGTGAATTTAAGAAAAAAAGGTATAAAATGTAGATGGAAATATTCTAGGTTTATATAATGCTTACCAAAAAATGCCTGTGATATAAAGAATATTATATTTGTTTTCAAGGTACAATAATAAAAAAGGAAAAAGCAAGGGAAATACAAACCTCCTTAAAGATTAAAGAAGACAAAGGTGGAGCACATCTGCTAGATCTGCAAAGAGATATTGTCACAAAATTACTATTCACATTCATATTTAGGGTACAAGAAGTTTCTAGAACATTTCTGCTCTTACATAAAACAATGAATGCATGCGTAGACCGACCCTAAATTAAGTCCCATTCTCTTTTTTATAGAGAAAATAAAATATTTGGATGGACTGAGCAAGCCACAACTGGATTTGAGCCCCCAGATTGTTTGCTTTCTTTTTTTTCCTTTTATTTTTTTCCTTTCAGTCATCATTCTCCATATATTTATTAGCCCTATCTGAAATGGGATAAGATATTCATATGAAATGATCAGTTTGTCTCCAAAGACAGTCTCCCAAGGGTATTCAGACTGATTATGGAGATGTAGCAAAATTGCCTGTGTTTGTGTTCCATATTCATCATTGTTCAAAACAAGAAATGAAGAATATACAAGAATACTGGTGCATGCATTTGAACGATATTCTTAAGCCTGTGTTTTATTAGTATTTTTCATTTTGCTATCATTTGGTATTATCTGCATTATTAAGAGATTAATAGTCACTTCTGTTGTAAAGAATTCTGTCTTACGTATATCAAAAAGAGCTGAGATTACGGCTGTTCTGTTTGACTAAGGTTCACATTTAAACATCTAAATTTTAATGTCTGCACATGAATCATGTATCATGGTTCAGTTTTGTGGGATTCAGGGAGATTTAGGAGTGGAGATTCAGCTCTTTGCTCACTTCCTGTATCACATGTTGTGAGAGCCATTTGAGATGCTCTGGAGTGTGTCCAGAGAAGAGAACAGAGATGGAGAAAGGTCTCGAGCATGAGTCTGATGAGAAGTGACCAAGGCAGCTGTGGGGTCTCAGCCTGGAGGAAAAGGAATCTCAGACCTTCTGGCTCTCCACAGCTCCCTGACAAGAGGGGCAGCCAGGGGCTGTTGGGCTCAGCTCCCAGGGAACAAGAGACAGGACAAAAGGAAATGGCCTCAACTTGCTCCAGAGAAGGTTTACATTGGCTATCAGGTAATTTTTGTTTTCTGTGAAAGGGTCTTTAAGCACTGGCACAGGCTGCAAGGACAGTGGTGGAGTCACCAGTTGCCATCCCTGGAGGGATTTAAAACCCCTCTTGGTGTGGCACCTGGGAACATGGGTTAGTGGTGGGCTTGACAGTGCTGGGTTAACAGTTGGATTCAGTGATCTTAGGGCTCTTTTCCAACCTAAACTGTTCTGTGAAAGATTCTGTGTCCTGAAGTTCTGCTTTGGTTTAGGACCCTCACCCAGAAAGCTGTAGATCTTCCACACGTCATGTGTGGCTGATATCTGTTCCCTGTGTGACATAGGATCCATGGATCACCAGAGCCCTTCTAGTCCAGTGAATGAAAACCAGAAAATATTCCCAAGAGCATATCAAGCATCAAAGCTCCTGTATGGGCAACTGGATAGCATCCATACTTAAGAGTAAGGAGATTTTAGCTACCTACCTTGCATATAGACACATATTTTGTAGCTTTCTAAATCTAGGTGCCTGAATTGTGGTGGCTTCTCTGACAGCTTGTCAGAAAAAGGACCTTCATAAGTCACGGTGATACCTCTCAGAGTGTCTGGATAGAGGAAAATGAAAAGTGAGCCTTGCTGTGCACAATCCTTGGTAAGGTGGCAAAAGGAGGGAGAACAGTGCCATGTGTCTGGCTGTAGTGGTTTGGTCTAAAATACTCATTACTGTTTATCTTCTGTGAGATAAGAATTAGGAGAAATGCAAAGCAGGCACCAACTTGAATGAATATAAAGAAGTTTATTAACAGACCTAAAAGAAGAAAAGGAAAAAAAAAAATTATACCACCTTTAGAACTCTCCTCCTCCCACTGACAGTGTAAAGACAACCCTTAAGATGTTCAGTCTGTTTACCACTTCCATAATAACCTTGTTCAGTCCATTTAGAAAGAGAAGTCTCTTCTTGCTTGTGCTATGAAAACAGTATCACACCGAGACAGCCACCCACTTCCAAATATTGTTCAGTCCATTTAGGAAGAGGAGTCTCTCTGCTTACGATGTGAGTCCCTTCCCCCGACTTGCAGCTTTTCCCGCAACTGCTTTCGAGGGTCCACTCTTGAAAGTTTTCTGGGGTACAATTTTAAGGTTGAGCTGTTCAGAAACAAAAAAACAGAGGCCCTTCTCCTTCCCTGGGAGCAAAGGGTCATCTTCATCTTTAAGACTATCTCTGGAAGCATCTCTAGGAATTGAGGTTTTTCTCCTTTCCTCTTTGGAGCAAAAGTCCTCATCTGGTTCATCTGGTTCATCTCTCTCTGTCCAAACTTCTCATGAAATTACAGCTGCGGCAGCATCTGCCTATTGCTTATGAGTTGAACACTCCACCCCCCATATCTTCATGAAATTACAACAGGATACTCTGATATATCATAGCTTCACAACAGACTTTCAGCTTTAAGCATCTCCTCTCTCTCTTCCCTCAGGTTTTCAGCTCTTCACAGCAATAAAAGGGTTAATCTCACCTCGGCCTTGCAGCTGGAATGTGGCTTATCGCAGTTGGTCACCTGACCTCTGCCGGACAGAGGTGCCGCTTTGCTGAATCTCGGCCGCAGTGGGGGGGGGGGGTTCCGAGCCTCTCTGGCTGCCCACGGCAAGGCACTGGGGGGGGGTTCCATGGCTGGAACAGGTCCATCGGCTCCAGGCTGGCCGTGGCCCGGCCCGGCCTGGCCCGAGCAGGGCCTGGCCGGGCCCGCTGGCCCCTGCACGGGGCCTGCAGCCACCTGTGCCAGCGCTGGAAACGAGAGAGAGCTTGGGGGGGAGTTTTCTGTTCTTAAGTGTGGATCACAGAGGCGGTCACAACTTTAAGTGGCTTAAAGAATTGTCCATATTCAAACTGGCCAGCTCATAGGTTCTATCAGGTCCCAGAGGAAGCTGTAAGCACCCCTTAGCAAGGATATCCCTTCCGGGACTATGCTTGCTAACCTATGACACTGGCAGAGTAGGTTATTCCATAGTAAGATAAATATAAGCCATGCATAGAAAAGTAGAGAGTAGCATTAAGAAATTAAGAATGCAAAAAGTGCCCAGACTGCTCACTTAGTTTAGGTTTCAAGGAGGCACCTTCAACAGCACACCTGCTGCTTAGTGTCACTATTTTCTCTTACTAAGAAGGGAAATGGAAAACGTTTGAAACTACAGATTTTCCAGGAGACTGGAAAATCACAGCAGATTTTTCTCGCTCTGATGGAAACAATTTGACTTCAAAACCAAAAAAAATCCCAAGATTTTTCTTTGAAATATTTTTTTTAAGGGTGGTAGTTTGCCTCTAAGGTGCACATTAGTGATAGTTGGATAATCTCTCAACATTTCAGTCTGAGATAAGTCGCCTTAGGTGAAGTCTCAGATCATGATGAAATTTTATTCTTTTTGCTGAGAACTTCAGTATTTTTCTTAAGGGAATAGTCTGATCCTATTCTAAACATGCTGTGCTACTCAGATACATGATCTCCTGCTCTAATGTTAAACTTTTTTTCTTTGAACTTTGCTTTCATAAGGCAGCTGTTCAGTCCTAAATCATTTTCAGACTTCATGTAAGAAATTACCAAAGCAACAAGTTGCATTTTTCTGCATGTACTCAAAAATTTTGGTCATACACTTAATGCCCAGCATTCAGGTTTTCTTATAAATACAACTCATGCAATTATTTTGAGGGCTGTTTATATCAGGTGACAGTTCTTTGTCAATTAACATTTTCAAAGGCTTATGAAATGCTGCTTAATCTACTAATTTTCCTTTACTAATATCTCTGATACAAATAATATCAGAGAAGCAAATGCAGTCAGTGTCTTTCTAGAGTGTAGGTGCCCCAGAGGCCTGATTCTCCAGGCATCATCTCCTCTCTCAAGTCACCAAACACCTTCCCAAAGTTTGGAAGTTGGTCAGAACACCTTGAAGAGCTTTTTGTCTTGGAATTTAGGCTTGGCAATGCAGTGGTCTGTGTCCATCTAACACGCCCTTAGAAAACTCAACAGAGCAACTCTACTGTCAGATTCACTTTCAGACACAGCGGTGCCCGACAGCAGCTACAGCTATGAGCCTCTGCACCATGCTGTGCAGTCTCAGAGGAGGAAATAGTGTAGAGATCAAGTGTAGAGCTATCTATCAAGAGCTATTAATATTATAATATATTAATATACATAGATATTAGTATCTCTATGTAGCTATTAATACCTAGAGCTATTTTTTGTGATAAATCATGCACAAGGAATGATGTATGTGCTATCACCTGCTAGGAACAGACACTGGAGACTCAAACAGTCTGTAGTTTTGTGAGATGAAATAAGCCAAATCTAAAAACTCATTTGTGAAGAAAAAGATGAAATCCCACTGTTCATCTCTGCCCTTTTCTCAGCCTCACTGACTCTCTGGCATTCATTGTACAATTTTTTTAAGCATTCAGCAGTATTCCAGAAGAAAACTAAGCCACCTTAACATGGAATAGTTGCCTACCAGGTTACTGAGTTTAATAATTTTGGTAGAAAAATGTATTTCTCAAAGCTCAAAAAAGTCAAAAGGGGTCATGTAGAAACACATATGGGAAAATGGGGGTATAAGTGGGAATGAAAGAGAACACAAATGGTTTCATTTCTGGGACAGGTGAGGTGTGAAAACACAGCCAACCATCTCATGCATCACTCTCAGACACCAGTTCATGAGCCAAAATTCCCTCTCAAGTTGATCTCTATTGTCAAAAATAACTGTGAAAATTTGCTGTGCCACTGCGTGGGATTCCTTGGGATGTTGTCCATCTCCAGATGGGGAAAACTGGTTAAATTGTCTTTTGACCTCTATAGCTCTACTCTTTATATTCTCAGTTGGAGCACTTATCTAATCAGAATTACCTTAGTTGATAATCTGGCTGGTGATATGACTTCCCTTTCTGCATTGTTTTAGAAATTAAGTAAACAAGCAAATCACTGTTTATTATGAGTCATTATTAATATTTTATTATTATATAAAACTTGGCAGATGGCCAGTGGTGGTGAGTAGAGTTAAATCCGGTTGGTGGCCAGCTACAAGGGGTGCTGTGATCCTATGATTCTATTTCTCCAGCATCTCTGCCCAACAAGTGCTTACCATGGCTGGAAGAGAAAAGTGTTTACTCTGTGTGCTGTCATGAGAGATCTATGCTTGCCTCATGTTCACATGCATAAAAGCACCAATACTCCTTAGCTGCTAATGGTTCATGTTTATTATTTTCCACACTCCGTTAACTTTCTTTGTGTTAGAAGTAAAAAGTATTCCTGCCTCGGCCATCTTCTGTTCTTCACTGAGTAAAGGGTCAATGGAGGATCAAAATACGGTATATTACTCTTCTATTTCTTCAAGAAACCTGAGATTGTGTATCTGCTAAATACAGAGAGAAGAAAAATAACCAAAATCTGTACAGAAGTGTGACCTTGTGGTTGGTCTCCTTAAGCACTGATTAGCCAGATTAAAACTGTGGAAGGAAGACAAAAGCCTTTTCTTATAAATGTCACAATACAAAACATTTCTGTGGTGTATTTTTATAATAACAGTTGTGAGAAATCTGCCTTGGAACCAAAGTACAAGTAAAAACAAAAAAAATACATCCAACACATCTTAAAACACTTGTAAAAGTATGCAGTAAACACAGGAAAGATAACTCTTATGGTGTACAAGTGATTAATGGAACTTAATTTTTGGTACCTGGGCTGATGGGTTAATTTTAGCATTCAATTTAAAAATATTTAACTCAAAATTAATTAATTAAAGCACTTAATATGCAAAGACCAAGCACAAATAGGGATTTCATGTATGACACAGTAATAGTAAGAATAATGATAACAATTAAACAATTTTATTAAAATTATTTCAAAATATCTGCCATATTCAGAGTGTAGAAAGAGTCAGCCAAGAATAGAAACCATTATTAAAATATTCTTGTCTGTTTTACACAAAACAATATGCCTTTTTCTTCATACCAGCTTTGTACAGGGCAGAAGACCTCCAATTCAGCAATGTGTGGTTTTGGTTTGACTCCATTGAAAAAGCTTTCAGTTCTCCCTATCCTGATCCACCAAGTCTCTGACTGATCCATCCAGTAGCTTGAAACAGCAGAAGAACTTAAATGGTTCTTCTGCTGACAGAGGAGTTAATTCTCAGAGCTGAGCTCTTCAGTCCTCCTTTCAGGCCTACAATGATACCCTAATAATTACTCAAAAGAGAAAACTGAGACAGTATCTCCTTCTTAGGTTTCTTCTCTGTTCTCTTGCAGCAGAGTTTCACCAGCATAATCTCATTGGTTTGAGCCCCTCATACAATCTGGGAAATTCAGCTCTGAATCTGCATTCTCTGGGGAATTCAGCTCTGAGGCAGCTCTGGCTGCTTTTTACTGCAAGCAAGCAAGGTCTGCATCTGGATGGTGACATTAAAACAGGAGAGTTTATATGTTTATCCACAGTGAAGTCACACACATATTGTAGCTTCTAATTAGTAATGTAAGTATACAAAGTGCTAGAGCATGCAATAACATCTGCATCTCACATCAGTTAGATGAATAATGCTCCCAAATATGAAATATAATGAAGAAAGCCTTGGGGCTAAAGTGGGGTGATTTGTCATGTAGTGTGGCTGCTGAAGATGTCTGAAGGTCCTGGGAATTAGATGGCTGAAGCTGGAGTGAACACTAAAGTCACTCTGTGGCCTTAGCCCCGTGGTTCTGCCGTAGCTGTCACAACCCTCATACAGTGACTATAGTTACCATTAGGGTCATGAACTTAGAAGAACTTGAAGCCTGTGAATAGGGAAAACTTGCTGTCTCGGTTTGAGACAAATTGGTAGGAAAGGTCGGAAATTAACGCATCCTCTAGTAGAAGACAGGTTTTGGCAGCCCCTCCCCCACAGGTTGGGAAAGAAATCTCTTGGAGGAAAGTGAAAAAAAAAAAGCTGTTTATTTAACAAGCAAAGTGCACACAGGCACAAAATTAAAAAGGTTAGATAATAAACCTCCTAGTTGTGGAGAAAAACCTGGTAGATTCAGAGTCCTTTCTGTAGGTGTGGCTCTTCTCTCTCTGGAGCTGGGGTGCGGCGTGGGCCCCTCCAGGCCATGATGTGGGGGCCTCCCAGTGATGTGTTCTGGACCAGAGCAAAGCTGAACAGTTTCAGAAAAAGAAGAAGCCACAGTCCCGGGAAAACTCCTTGCTTTCAGCTAATGAACAAGAAGCAGGTTAAAAAGCAAGAGAATGCAGCTCTTTTCCCTTCTGCAGAGCCGAGAGCTGGGGAGAGACCAAGCAAGTTATCTGTGTTTTGAACACAGCCACCGAAGGAGTTCCACTGCCTTCACCATCCCTCTCTCAGATCTGGCTTAAAGGGACAGAAAGGCACAGGATTCATGTCTGGGCAATAGCAGGTGAAAGGGGATGCAGCATCATAAAGTCACCCCAAGACACTTGCTTACCTATATCCTGTATATTGTGATTAGCAAAATTATCCCATAAATGATTTCTGAAATTGAAAGAGGCACCCATTCCACGGTTTTCTAGAGGCGGATGATTTATCACACTCCATTCAAAATTCTTCGTCACAGGACAAATGTTTCCATTAACCTTTCTTTCATGGAAGCCGGCAGCCATCTACATCTTACTAAATCCAAGGCACCATCCATGCTAATAACCATGCAGATGTAGTCAACTCGCTAATTACTTCCCCTGAAATGACAAGAAGTGAATTCGTAGCTGTCAGATCCTCCCACTCAGTAGCACAAGCATGGACTTGAAAGAGCAGTGAAATTGCTACCTGCTATTCGTGTTCCCCAAGATAAGGGTACTTGGACTTCTGCTAATTATCATGTTTTGATTAAACAGGAGTACTTTTTTCACTTTGTTCATGTACACCTTTGAATGAAATGAAATTTTTCTGGAAGCAGAGAAAGTAATGATATGCTTTTATTAAATATTAGTGGCATTATCTACATTGCAAGTAGTTTCTAACAGCAAGTGCAAATGTTTGCCTGAGTTGTCTTCAACCTTAACTTGCAAAATTGCCAACTTTTGCAGAGAAATTGTACTTTCTCTGAGGGACACTTCACAAGTAAAATTTAGCCTTTTTGGAGGATGGCACTGCAAGTTCTGAGGAAGAGCTGTGTGAGTTTTCTGGGAAACAAGCTTTGTCCTATATAATAATGAATACAAATTTAGCCACATATGTGCATATTTGCAGATTAAAATCACAAATGGTGGTTTTGTTGACTACAGCATTTGCATCATAACTAAAAGGTGCTCCACTGGACGAAGTCATTGAGATAGACTCTGTCAGTCTTTCATTTAAAGCCCTGTTGTGTCCCAGCAGAAAGTCATCCTTTAAAGGAGGTGACTCAACCTGCACCCAGAAGAATCCTATGTTTTGAAATGTGTTGACATGTAAGAATGGAATGAGCTTCTCCATCCATGGGTTTGGAGAAATGAAGGAAGAGGAGTGCATTGTTTTCTGGACTTCATCTTAGTCATATAAATTGTAATTTGATCTTGGTAAGAACTTGTAACAACTCTGTGGCCTTGTGAACATGCATTTTGCTTTAATTAATAATAATTTTATTTTGGACGTGAAAATGCTTATCTGCAGCTAGAAAATAAAATGTTGCAAACAGTAAAAAATTAATACATAGTCTAGTATTATAAAAATGCCCAATGTTTCTGTAGAAGGAGATATTTGCATTGGTGTCTTTTGTGTTTAATTTTAAATCTGCTCATGGCCCTAATATTTTTTTCAGGAGTGAATAAACTCATATCTACTGTTATGCTCACATATCCTGCTGTAATTTATAAACTTTGGGCCCTGATGACAGAGATCTGACTGTGTGCAAGGTGCTGATGACCAGACAAGGAAGAAATGAGTTTGCCTTGCTGGCTACCAAGGTTTTCTATTTTCGACCTCTTTTGTCTGAAAATAGGTGTCTTACCTTGAATTTTCTACTGTGCATTGTGCTTTGTGTCCTTGTTGATTGCTAATATAGAAGAAAACCTCTCCTACATGAAATTGTTCAACACATTCATTCTTAATTTTAGGTCTTCTTGGAAGCTCTGCAGGCCATTGTCTTCTTTTCCAGCTGCTTCATTGATAAACTTCATGATCATGAGAAACCCAAAGGGAAAAATTAAATTTGACTGGCTCAAAGTTCAGTTCCCTCAGATTTCTGATCACACAAAACATTTTAGAGCACAGATAGTGCTGGAGGGTTGTTTTTTTTTTCTTTTTTGTACTTACTATAGAGTAAGTGAGATTATGCTGCTTTTGCTTTCAGTGCTTTTCAGCAAAGAACTGAAGGGTACCACAGTAATGAAACAGCAAGCTGATATTCAAGAAGTGCTTGTACACATCTATAAGTAAAACTGAAAAAAAACCCTAAAAATAGAAGATGGAATGTGCAGTGGATAACCCATTTCCCAATTTTAAAGGCACTGGGTGCATTTCAGGTCACCAAGAAACCTGGCATGTACTTACCCAAAGCTGAAAATCAATCAGGCTGCTTCAGCAGCTCAGTCTTATCAGTCCTGCCCTGCAGAGCACAGATCTGAAACATTAGGCAGCCCAACAAGAGGGAGAAAGTTGATTTGAGAGCAGCTGTTTTAAGACAGATACATAATGGCATTAGGAGAGGAGCACTGTGGTGAGGTGAGAACTGAACAGAAATGCCCATTAGGCTGAGGAAGATTTTAGGTGAATTATTAGAAACATATGCAGCCAAAGCCTAACGTAAAGGAGTGAGACAAGAGTATGATGAAGAGGGCTGTTAAAATCTACTAATAAATAGTCAGGCTGTATGGGATTTACTGGGCCTAAATGGACGTTTTTATTCCTCTACAATGATTCTGGATGCTCAGCAGGTTGCCCAGAAAGGTTTTGGACTCCCCATCCCTGGAAGTGTTTAAGGGCAGGTTGGGCAGGGCTTTGAGCAACTTGGTCTAGTGGAGGGTGTCCCTACTCATGTCAGGGGAGTTAGAATGAGATCCTTTAAGGTCCCTTCCAATTCAAACAATTCTGTGATTCTATGATTCCCTGCCCTGTGCCCCTCCGAGCATTTAGACACCATTTTTCATTGATTAGGATGAAATGAAGAGATTTATTTGACACAATTTAGTTGTGGTTCTGCTTTCTGCTGAAGATATTAGCTGTTCTTCTACTAAGAGGATAAAATCAACTATGAGTGGTTCTGTTCTTTTGTTTTCAAACATAGATAATAAAAACATTTTTTAAAAATTCTTTTTATTTGCATTTTCACTCCTGTGCCAGTTTCGACAAATTTGGAGGAAAATATCCTCTGATAGACCCCAAGGCAACTCCTTAAAATTATGAATTATCTTATGAACTGCAGAATCACAGAATAGTTTTCATTGGAAGGGACCTCAAATATCATTCTTTCCAACTCCCCTGCTATGGGTGGGGACACTTTCCACTGGACCAGGTTTCTCCAAGCCCTGTCCAACCTGGCCTTGAACATTCCCACAGGTGGGGCGGCCACAGATTTTCTGGGAAACCTGTGCCAGTGAGCAATCGAGGATTATTTTTTATGTATCACTGAAGGTAGAGAAACCTCTAAAACAGAACACAGCAGTTAGTTAAAAGCATGTCATGACACTGAACAAAGGCTAAGTAAAGGAAACAAAGCATTGTGTTTACAGCTGAAATTAAGGAGAGATGGAATCTACAACAGTGATATGCATTTGAATTTAGCAAGGGCATTTGAAAACATTACAGAGTATTTTCTGAAGACATATGTGGACAAAGCCTTGGTTTACTATCTTATCTGTAAATATGTTTATGGCAATTTGAATGCTAAAATGAAAACTGAGAGATAGAGATTTCTGTATTTGTTATCATGCAACTGAATGTGTAATGAATAAATGTATGAATTCCTTTTACGATAAGCACTTAACATGAATAATGCTTTATTTTTTCTCAGATTATTTTAATTTTCTCAAGGCCTACACTATAGGTTTTTTTACAGGCTAGCAGAGAAGTAATATTTGCATTAAATACTGCATTACTTACCTATGTCTCTTTCATAAAAAGAGCTGAGATGTTCAAAGTGTGTGGTTACTGAAGGAAGTGTTTCTAGCTGTGCATTTAGAAAGGCAGAGGCAATTTTTTCTCTCTTCTGCAAACCATCATCACGATTCTTCTGGCTGGAATAATGTTGTCTGTTGCCATCACTTTTGTAGGCTGGTAACAGGCAACTTGTGCTGTTAGCATGAAACTGGGTGAAACCTGAAGGATCTGACAAAGACATGACAAAGCTACACAAATGACAAATGGCAAATGTAGCTTGATGCTGAGAAATAAAAAACAGCATCCCTGGGGAGAAGAATATGAAGTATTCTTAATTGCAGATATACTTACAGAATCACAGATTAAACTGAGTTGGAAGGGACCCACAAGGAAATCCCACCCCTGGCCCTGCACAGGACATCCCCAAGAATCACACCATGTATAATGATGTAACAGAGCTGGAACTGGAATTTACATATCCTAGATAATAGCCTACAACTAATATCCCTACTTGCATTATTTTAAAGGATACTGCTACCTATGTGAGTATTTACAAAATACAAGGCAATAAAATCTGTCAGTCCTGCACCTCTAAACCACCCATTGCTTATCGTGTGTGCATAGCTTATAGGAAGGCAACCTCTGTGACTTGGTGTCCTTGTCTGCAAAATGCTGATAGCAACGTTCACCCAAATTATAAAACACTCATAGTCCAGGAAAATAATTATATGCTAAGGGAGGTTTTAATACCAATGTTTTTTGATGGGTAATTCCTATGACATGCATATTCTTATCTCAAACAGGAGCAGTTAATGTGTAGTATTTGGTACAGTGGTTTATGGCTCTGTTCATACAGTCTTTTTATTTAAAAATTCCTTGGTGTAAATAGAAACAGAACCCATACAGCAAAAGACTCATGACCATCCTACATTCAGGAGCATTGCTAAATTAAAATGCTTTTGTAGCAGATAATCTAAGCACACCAAGAACTGTGTCTCCTGCTGTTGCTTTGGCATGCAGGGAGAACAACAAGAGGCAGAATTCCAGGTGTGGCTGACTGAGCTTGGATTCCTTCTGCTGGCTTGACACCTCCTCAGTCAAATAAAATATCTTTTGGCTCACCTATATATGTGAATCTGATCATTTTTTACTGCAGTTGGTATTGTATAAGACAGAGGAGAAGAGAGACTTTATTTAGAAGGCATAGAAGCAGAATTAACAAATGGAAGAAAGAAGCATCTGACCTATATTTCAGGGACTGGAACATGTCTGTAATGCAGATGAAAAGCCCATTAGAACTCCCCTTTAAATTGTACACCATCCAAATCTATTTGTCATGAAGCAGTTACCTGCTCATAACTGAAAAAGTACTTTGATATATTTTTTATGAATTCAGCTTCTCTAAGATAACTGATGGTAACACAACCTTGCATTAATTACTGTACTTCTGTCTCCAGAATTATGTCCTATAAAAAAAGAAAGCTGAAAAAAAGAAAAAAAGGTCATGCATTAATTTTACACACACACCCCAAAAAACAGAAAAAAAAAAGCTTAATAACATAAAGTTAAAGAATTTTTTTCTTCGTTTTTATTATACTGCAAAGGGCAACCAAACACTTAAGAAAGAGAAGTTAAAAAAAAACCAAAAACCTCTCAAGAATTTTTTTTTACTTGGTTTAATTTAGACAGTGAATAAAGAAAGAAGGCATTTAAAATTAAAAAGAAAAAGGTACCATTCAGAAAACAGTTGGATCTCTATTTGTTTTGTCCCACCTTGCAATACAGTAAACAGTCAATAATCATTGAAGCCAAATGATATCATCCTCTGGGAAGAATTTTATATCTATTTTCATTTTTAGTTTTCATCTTCGTAGGAAATAAGATTCTAAAAAATCGACATTATAAGTAGAAAAAAACATCTTTAATAGTACAGTTTATATATCCACTCATTGTTTAGATTGCAAGGATGTGGGAGTTTTGCTTTGTTCTCTTTTCAGTACCCTAAGAAATGTTCATTCTTGCAGTCAGGGTTCAAAACACAGTTAGCAATATCAATAAACTCCATCCACAGGTTTTTCATGTAATAACCTCCTCTTCTGCTGAATTTTACTCAAGCCAAAAGTTGACACTTTGCAATTAACACAGAAAAAGACTAATCCTGATCTTAATATAAACAATATAGTTTTAGTCTGATTTATTGCCTGATGTCTGATTAGAATTCATGTCTCTATTTTGTATGTTGCCTTAATGCTTTACTGAAACAACAGCTGGATTTTGGCCATGTATTAAATACCACTCGTTAGAGATGTAGAATGTAAAGTATAGATACACATGGTTTAGCAGCCCCCAAATTATCTTTAAAGGGAGCATTATATTTGTATTTTAAATTAATTAAGTGAAAGAAATTGTAGTGTACTGAAACACTCTTAGCACTGTAAATACACCAGACACCAGTTGGTGTATAATGTGGATAATTATTAAAGGGAGGATATTAGAGTGTGTGTTTATTAGTGTTCCTGATAAAGATTTTCCTGCTTTGTTTCATATACATTTAGATGCAGCTTCAGTGGAACATCTTCACTTCTGTTCTACTCTGTCCACATGTGAGCAGTGTGTTCCTGCTCTTTACAGCAATGTCTCAGAACTTCTCTTTCCTTACCATGACCATAAGTTGTACCATGCTGCCTGGGCTAAAAAGACCAATCACACAGTAGTCCCTTCTGAAATCCTCTGGGAAACATGCAAAAATTCTATGGTTTCTGCTTAACATCATAGCTACCACTGAACCAAAAGTATGGGTCCAACATACAGATACATCCAACTCTTGATCTCTAGGAGGTGGTTTCTCTCCAGGTTAACTCCTCTGCCCTATAATCTAAGTAAAATAAAGATATTTGCCCATGTAATAGACATAAAAGAGAACTAAACCTCTATTTACACTACTTTCTGTGATGAAATCACAGTTTAGAGCTATTAATTGTAGACCAGAACTGTGGTACAGCTCTTCCATTTGGTGCATACAACATGATATGGGAAACACGGGTTTCAATTTATGCATCTTGCTTCTGCCTTCTGCCTTGGAAGGAATGCAATGTCCAGGAGATCAGTGAATCCCCAGCTCAGTGGAAGGGCAGTGCCTCTCAAAAGAGCAGCTGTGTTTGAGCATTAAGAAAGTGATAGCTCATGACTGGGTCCTATGATTTGTTCTCTGGTATGAAACTGTGTTAGCTTAAGACAGTGATTTCCTTGATAATTGTGGGCTTTAGGACTTCCTCTTGAATGTGTGCCTGAAGAAAATTCGGGGTTAAAACTCCCTCTTGTTTTCCATCCAGATGCAAGTTGAAAACACCCCAACTGAGGGCATTTTTAGGCATTTCTGTATTACCTGTACTACCCTGCTTTTTGCATGTAGGCAGAGAGAATTTTACAAAGGAAACTCATATCCCCTTCCTGTTTCATCTCTACGTTTCTTGGGGTAAAAGCAAATCTTGTATGTGAAAAGCCTTTGCCTAGAAAACTATTTAGATTCATGCACTTGGTCATAGCACAATAAAACATTTTTCTCTACCACCAACAGAAGACATTAGCATGCATCAAGAATGAAAATGGGACAGTGATTCTTATACTTCTTTGTGAAATGTTTTAAGGTCAGTAGTTAGGGAAAACAAAATGAATGAGAATGACAAAATGTCTTTGTGGATTCAGTGTTATGTCTGCAAAGTAAAAACATTATAAAGATAGTCTGGCTGCAGCATTTAACAGTTGAAACGTTACTGATGACAGTGACATTATATCAGGGTACACCTGGAGTAGCTCAGCAGGGTAGATATCTTACATTTACTTGCTGAAAGCTGTGGCTTATGTTCAGAGGCCAGTGGGTCTTTTAGTTATAACTAACTCTGAACTTGTAAATCATTTTGCAGAAAAAAAAAAAAAGACAGGATTTATCTAGCTTCATTTTTATCCAAGTAGAATTTAAGTAGGAAAATTTCTGTCTGCATTAGCTGTTTTAAAGCTACTGTATAAAGATTCACATTAGTCTAAGTGAAAAGGGAAGTAGGGCCACTGGCTTTAGAGAATCCAGCTGCAGAGCCAAGAATGCAAGCTAAATTTATGGAAGTCATATGTTAATTATTTATGCAGTAATTTAAAGCAAATAGGCACCCACCTGCATGGAATTAATAATGCTTGATAGTATTAATAGAATTCATGTGAAGGAAATACCATGTTTGATTTTACATGTTTTCCTATTTTTCTTTTAATTTTTAGTTAACAAGAAAGATAAAAAAATAAAAAGAAAAAATCTACTGCAGGTAGATTGCACTGTCATGCAATAATAAATTACTTAAACTGCAAGTAGCCCAATTCCTTTTATATGGTCCCTCTTTGCCACAGAGTTTCTTATTCAGCAATCCCTACAAAAAGATCTATTAACAAAAACATATGGTGGTTGGAGTGCTCTGGCTTTCTCAGCAAGGTAGTATATAATATAATTAATTAAGCCTCTGGGCCATCTTAATATCAAGGGGATTAGGTATTTGTTTAAAGAAAGTCATGTGCCTATTAATTTGCTGAATTGAGGCCTAAGATAAAGAGGAAAATACTGTGTGTGATTATGTCATAAAAGATAGCAATCCTCTGGCTACATAGGAGGGGTCTGAGTTAAGGCTGTGCAGAACCATGTATTCAAAGGCTTTAGTTTTTTTCTTCTGCAGGTGGAAAGCAAGTTTTTACATGCTTTTATAAAGTGCTGTATGATGCAACATATATATTAGGGCACAAGTTGGAATGTCCCAAGAATTCCAACTACCTGCTATATAATCCCATATTATTATCTCAGTATTATTTCAACAGTTGTTGGGAGCCTGTTCCTGAGGGTCTCTGCTAGGACTGACTCTTAGGACAGGCCCAGCCACAGGCTCATGGTGGTTAATGACCCTTCTCAGATACCACAAATGCACTTGTCTTGTCTTCACACGTCAGTGCACTTCCAAAGCACAATGTCAGACACAAAAACCACTCAGGCTGCTCTGCATGACTGTTCAATTAAAGAGCACAGATAATTTCCAAGACTATTTCAAGCATAAACATGGGCCATTATCTACACGTCTTTTAATCATACGAAGAAAATACAAATGTTGAGAGGGCAATGAAACAGAAATGTGAGGAAAACTTCTTATGCAAATAGTTGTTCACCTTTTCTTTGTTTTTCTTCTCCTAAATTTAGTTGACAAAATCATGAGCTAATGGAAGGGTCCACAAAGCAGAGTTTTTCCTCCTCTGCCTGCATCTATGATGATTGTGAGGACATAGATTACAGAATCTATTTTCAAAAAGTCTATTCTCAGCCTTTCTGGAGATATACAGAAGTTTTAATAATTGCTCTGACATGCCTGAGCCAGGAGTCCTGTTCAGCCACAGGGAGTCTATCCCAATAATTTAGACAATCTTTAAATTGAAACAATTTGCTGGAAAAGTTATTTGAATGTGTCACTGTGGTAAGTAGAAAAACACTCTGTTGCATAGCATCAGCGCAACAACTCTGAATCTTTGTGACCTAAGTAACACCTGGGGTCTGTCCTTAAAGAAATGGAAATGTTTCCCTTTTAAAAGAAAGGGAAATTTAATTTTTGCATTTTGACACAGTGTGATAGAAACAATTCTCTTTTGCTATTGCTTTGTAGTGACGATAGGATTTCAAAAAGGGACTTTTGAAATAAAACAAGGCTAGGTCAGACTGAAGAGCTCTTGAAAAGCCTACTCCAAACTAGCAAAGCTATTTCATTTTCCATTCTCTGAGCCACTCATATCTTAAGCAAAGTGCACTGTGTTTTTCAGAGGATGCCTATAAAACTCAAGTCCGAATTGATGATGAACCGGCCTATTTGGACATTCTAGACACTGCTGGACAGGTGAGTAATTCTCCAATGTGAGTCATTCAGTCAGAGATAAACTCAAAGATTTTAACCTCGGACGTATGGGTCACAGTGCTAGAAACAAGGTTCCCTATTCAAACATAAAGGAAACAGTGGCAGAATAACACAGAGGAATTAACAAAGGAGAAGATTAAAGGAATGCTGCAGTATAGCACAGTATAATTTCCAAATCTCATCACAGGAGACAGACACGCTGAAATGAGCAGTAGATAAAAAGATGTTTGTTTCTTTTTCTTTTGTATGCAGGAACATCTGTCACAATAATGGAATGAATAAATACTGTGTTGATTGTCTTACGTCTTTCTCAGTCCTCCTTTTTTATATGTATTACAGGAATTTTCTGGTCTGCTTTTACACTAAGTATTTTGTTACATTTCTTCTTCTCCCCACATTTTATTTAAATATCAAATGCTCACACATAAGGAAAATATCTTCATGCCAAAAGTAATACACAGTGCACACGCACAGGTTTTCCAGAGAAAGCTGTGGCTGTCCAGTCTCTGGAAGTGTCCAAGGCTAAGCAGGACGGGACTTGGAGCAACCTGGTCTAGTGTAAGGTGTCCCTGCCCATGGTAGGGGGGTTGGAATGAGATGAAATTTAAGCTCCCTCCCAACCCAAACCATCCTGTCATTCTGCCATCTCTATGACAGCATGTCTGCTGTGTGAACATCAGTCAGGGGATTAAGTTTCATATACAGTAACAAAGAAGAAGGTTAAGTAAAATAATTTATTCTACCTGACTTAGTTCATTCCCTGTCCATCTCGAGATATTTTTACTGTTTAATCAAAGTGCTGCCACTTGCTGATCTTTTCCTCAGGTGTGTCTCAGGGTCTGTTTGAAGGACTTTGTAGTTTCTCAAGTTTCCATAGTGCATGTGCACCTTGTGCAGGAATGAGACAACAGGGAACTTAAATGTACTTAAATAAATGAAATATTTGAGAAGCAAAAGCCTGGTAACCTTGTTTTCAGCTTCCCAGATGTATGAATGCACCTAAGATGGGCATTGAAAATGGTGGGGAGTGCAGTCTGCTGCCAGAAATTTACAGGAAGTTCATCTGCTGTCAGTCATTTTTACATGCATAATTTTTGCATGATTTTTTTTATTTTGGGTCATATGAAAAGGCTAGAACTAAACCTCATTTGTAATTTGTGGGAGGGGGATATGATTGCTAAGTTTTAAATTTTGTCTCTATTAGGAAGAGAAACATCTACAATATTAGCGGTCCATGGCATGTAGTGACCAAGTAATGAAATGTGGTGCAGATATTTCATAGAATCATTGAACTTTTAAGGTTGGAAAATACCTTTAAGATCATTGAGCCCAACCATTTACCCAGCATTGCCAAGCCCACCGCTAAACCACGACTCCAAGTGCCACAGCTACACATTTTTTAAATCCCTCGGAGGATGATGACTCCACCACTCCCCAGGCATCCTGTGCCAGGGCTTGAAAACCCTTTCAGAAAAGAAATTTTTCCTAATGTCCAGTCTAAACCTCCTTTGTTCCCTCAGCCATCCCTCTCTGTAGCGAGCAGAGGCCTGTGACAGAAGCGCCACACTCAGCAGATTCATCAGCCCAGGCCATTGCACAGCCTGGGCAAAGCTATTCTACTTCAGTTGAAATGGTTCTACCAAGTCAATTTGATATGACAAAAACTGTTTTAAATTCCCCTGTTGTTCCAGTGCAGATTGTCATCACTGAAACACATTCCCAGTGTAACTAGGAAGCTCTTCCCACTTTTCCTCCCCACAATTTTTCAGGAGCTGTCCATTCTAAGTGTCCTGGATTTAGCTGCTTGTCTTTGCAGATGTCTTCGGATTTGTTGCCCCTCTATCTGCACTACACAGCTTCAGAATAAATCAAGACCTAATCCAACTCCCATTGAAGTCAGCAGCTGAAATAGGCTCTTTCTTCACAGAGGACTTAATGGTGCTCTCACCAAAGCTCACACAAATTCTGCTCTGACTTTGGTGACTCAGGGTAAAAATCCAAAGCACCCAGTTGAGCTGCTACTGCTCTGTGCCTTGATGGTGCCTAGTTGTTTTTATTCCCCTGGGTTTTATGTCAAATAGGAGATGGTGTTACTGCTTCAAATTCAGGCAATGGAAATCTCATTTGTCTGGGTGTCCTTGCAGTCATAAATACTTCATCATCAACTTTGAATAATGACTTTAATCACTTCAGAAGATCAAGAAGCTAAAATTGTAATTCATCCCTATTTGGGAACACAAGAAGTCAATAGAGAAACTGACTGAATTTAATGTGTTTTGTTGTTGTGCTTGAGGATATATTTCAACAAAAATGTTTCTCCTCTCCCTCCTCTATCTATGGACTAATTGAGAATTTCAACACTGACCAAATTACCTACTAATAATTAATACAGTTTTCAATTGTCATGTCTAGACCTAAAAACCCACATGTGATTTTATACCTGACATTGCATAAAAGTCTTTGATATTTTAACTGGTAGATCCAGTATGAAGCACTTAAATCATAAATGGTTCTTCAAAAATACATTTATGTTCTCAACTTTCTGAAGTTGAAAAAGAAAACAAAACATTCAAACAATGTGAAAAACAGAAATATTAATAAACTTGCTCATCTAGTTACTGATTTTTCTCTTCTCATGAATATACAGACACTATAACATAGACCAATTGCTTGTCTCAGGAAAAAAACTGATGCTCTGTGAACTCTGGATACATATTTTATACACAATCATTTGCCCATTTGTGCTCTTCCAGTACTATTTTTCTACTGAAGGCACAACAAGAAGCATTTTCTTAGTGAGTGTAAGGGTTGGTGCAAGCAGTTTTGCTTCACTGAACTCACTACATCTGCTTTTCACCACCCTCTACACCTGCCAGCCGGTGTTTGCTAGAAGCCTGTGTTTGCTCACCACAACCAAATTCAGACAGAATATGTTTACCTCAGACAGTTTCAGGAGCAGGTATTGATGGAGCTCCTTGTAGCTAGATTGTCATAAACAGACCTAACTTGAGCTGTTCCTACCAAAAAAAGCTTGTAAATATGTGGTGCTGCAAGAAAATGAACAAAAAATTGATGCTGGTATTCTTTTTCAGTGGCACAACGAAGTATAGAGGAAGCTGCCAGTAATTCCTTTGGTTGGCTATCAGTGAAGCCTTTGGCTCTTTAGCTAGAAGTAATATTCTTAACCCAAAACTTTTCTTTTTGTAACTACATTTTAATTAAATCCAAAAGAAGAAGAAAATAAAGCCAAGCAGAATGAGATTGAGATCATATTTATAAAATTGAAGAAGTTTCTGTTTTTTGCTTTTATACTAGCTACAATAGGGCACGTGGAGTATATAGGACAAACTTAATGGAAATCTGCAAATGCAAGTTAGTATCCATAAAGATAGCTTGAACTTCCTTGTTCACCCATATGGGAGATTTTTTGAGTAACTTTCCCTTGAAATTCACCTGTGTCCGTTGAGTTTGGAAGTGGTGTTTGTGGCAGCAATTCTGGGATTTTCCTTTTCTTAACCAATGCATCATAAAAATAATCTTCTCTTACATACATTTAATCTAAACTAATGTAAAGTCTTTGATTTCCAGCAAACTTGCAGGTGCAAATGAAGGGACATTCAGCCTTCAAGCACTTTATTCTGCATTCAGTTCCCTTCACAATTATTCTCAGGGAGTGACAACCCCCAACTGCTCCAACCGCGCACAAAAAGCCTCCACACAGAGTTATAGAAACCTTCTGTTCGCTCATTTACGCTTTCTCACCCTCTCTTCTAGCTTAAAAATATGTTGCTACTTCTGCAGCCCAGAAGTATACTCCTCATGGAGCACACACAGCAGTTATCTCTCCTGCTGTATTTATAAACTGTTGACTGGCACAGGAGCTTTTATTCTTGCCACAGCTTTCCTCTGTGTGACACATTACCCAATCTCTCTGTGTAGACCTCACGCCGAACACTAAAAGAGCAGCAGAGTTCCCTTCACTGAAAAACAATCTGATCTGATATGTAAAAGAGGCAAAAATTGTTTTCAGATACAAAGCAGGCAAGTGTGTGGGAAAAAAGGGTTTCTGTACCTGTCAGCGAGACAGTACATTCCGAGATTATTGCACCAATTTTTGTTTTCTAAAAAGTGAGCTTTTTATGATAAACTTAGTGCACCAGGATATTTCCCAGGTGTGAGTCAGAGACTTGAAAAATAGGCCTTAAAATGTGATGGTATGCCATTTCAGGGAGATTTTCCTTTGTCTGGAGCTGTGTGCACATGAATTCATTTCCAGGCAGACACTTTTCAACCTGACAACAACAGCGCGCTCTGTACTGAAATCCATCTCTCAAATTGCTAGCAAATCACAGGACATGTTTATCCTGCCAACCTGCAGGACTATGATTCTTACCCCCTGCTTCAAGCTTTGAAGAGGAACCATATTAGTCCCAAGAGCCCTTCAGATAAACACACTTTCTCAGACTAAACACTATAGTCCGATGATTCACTCAGGCTGTTATCTGAGACCCTTCTGCTTATTATCTAAACATGCTGCTCTAATCCTGAATCAATGGACGTGAAATCTCAAAGTACACTAGTGCAGCTTATCTCAAGGAAATGTAAAATGCCTTTTTGGCAGTAATTATGCCTTAATGGGTCTTTACAGCATGTTCTTGTAAGGGGAAAATAATTTTATTGCACTTTCTGCTAGGTACTGTAGTGCATAAATGAAATCCATTTTATTTTTAAAGCATAGAGATATTGAAGTAAGTAGCAACTATTAATGCAGTGTCTTAGGTGAGAAGAGCATTAGTTTTATTTCCTTTGTATGTTGTTGTTCCACCGGCTGTTGAAAACATACTTAGAAAGTCAAATCACAGCACTGAACACTTCCTGGGTTCTCAATACAAGTTGTACAGTAATATCTGGGAAGAGCTAAAATCTCTCCCTTGACCAAGTAATTTTATTTGCCAATGGACAGATTGTGAAGAAACACTTATTTGGCACAGATACAGAGTGGAAAAAACAGTTGCAGTAAATCACAGATGAAATTGCAGACCTGACACCAATTTCCTTCAAATCATGAGCAAAATATTCCTTGACTTCAGTAGGAAAAGATCTAGGCACATACTGATAAAAAGGAGTATATTACCACAGGAAGAACAGGCAACTGGCAGCCAAGATTCCCAACTTCCTTTCTCATCCGTGCCCATGAGTGAATCATGATGCAATAAAGGGTGGATCAGTTTGTATTTGTAGGCCTGCATTTGTCTTCCTGTCAAACAGGTGCAATAAAACATTGCAGGGAACAAGCATTTAGGGTGAACATGGGCATTTATTGAGTCTGACAATACCGGTTTCCTGCCCATTGCTACCATTCTGCTTCAGCAAAGCCAGTGGTAGTGGTTCCACACTGATGGTGGAGCAAAACTTTCTGGTGTTTTCTGTTTTCTTTCAACAAAGGCTTGGTTTTTTTCTTGCTTGAAATGCTTTCCCTCTCACTGTTCTGTGTCTTTCTCTAACTGGCAACTTCCAAAACCACAGCAATACACAGTGAAGCTGCTGAAAGATTTATGTTTTTTTTCCCTTTTTAATAAATTGAGAACACGAGAGAAGAAAATACATTATTACAAATTTTGATAAAGTGGAATAATCTTTTTTTCTTCTTTCCAAGCATTTCTTTGCAGCATTTCTTTGTGGGTTCTTGGTTTTTGTTGTTGTTGCTGGGGTAGGGTTTTTTTATTATTTTATTTAATTTGGCTTTGATGTGGTTTTGGTTGGTTGGTTGGTTTTGTTCTGGTGTACACTGAATGGAAAACACCTATATAAACACATCCCATATGAGTAAATTTCATCCAGATCCTCCACAAATTGTGATAATGTAAATTCACCTTTTCTCCCATCACTAAAAAATATTCTGCACCTTTTCTTTACACCAGTGAATGGTTCCGAAGTACTTTGAAGTTCCAGTAGACACTGCACATACTCTGTGTCCTGATTTCTTTATATACACATATGTGACTGTCCTAGATAATATCACCAGGAATTCCATTTTACATAGGCTTGATATCGAAAGCTGCTTGTTACCGAGCAGTTGTACACAAACCAGGGATGCCAGTGGGCAGAAAACTGTATTCTACCTCTGTCAGTTTTCACAAAGCTCATATAATAATGATATTACCAGGACTAAAATATTGGCTTGAATGCTGAGAAAATAAGCACATATTACAGCACCACATGGTGCCCATTTCCTCAGACCAAATGACCAAGAAAAGTTATTTTGCAGAGCCGGGCATTAATACTGCTCAGGAAAAGTAGGTTGCGCCCAAAAATGAGATTTTCAAAATTAAATGTCTTTTATGCCATTCTGTAGTCTTGAATGGTGGTGTCTCCAGACAAAGAGAACAAAAGCAGAGAGTTACATAGTGTTATCTGAATCATCGAAACATTTCACTTATAAAACCACATGAGAAGGACTGCTGGAAAAGGCTTTCTAAAAATGTGATTTTTATATCCCACTACCAGGATAGGAATGGAAAAGCTTAAAGACAGGTAATATCTTTCAAGCTGGAGTTTCAATAATTTTGCCCCAGAACCTGGAAGTGAAACTGCCTCCCACCAATCAAACAAACACAAAAAAAACCCCAACTAACAAACAAACAAACAGAAAAGTAAACCTCAGCAAATTTTGAACTCCATTGCTTGATACCTTTATAATCTGAGAAATGTTATTCCATCCATCCAGGTTTTTTAAAGAGGGATTGAGAGCAAAGTAGAAGCTCAATAAAATAATTAATGAAAATATGAAATATTTTCTGAGGGTTTTTTTCAATTTTTTTCCTTAACAAGCTATATTTTGGATATATATTTTTCTCACTTCCATAGAAGAAAGATTACACAGCTGGAGTAGACTTTCATGCCCGTTTTTATTTTGTGCCTATTGGATGAGGAGAATAAATTGTTGTCATGAGTGTTCCATATCATTATCAGAGCTATGGGATGGTGTGAGACAAACCACACCACGGAATGATCTTTTCTTTTAATAAGACAAAAATCTCACAAGCTTAGCAGTGGCCACATTGACTGTACCTGTGTCAGAAATCAGTGTGGTACCTGACTAACACCATGGAGAAAGCTTTGGCCCTGTGTAGGAGAGTTTTGGCATATCTGAGAAGATACTCAGTGTCTTTCAGAATCATAAAATCATGGAATGATTTTGATTAGAAGTGATTGCAAACCCCCTGCCATGGGCAGGGACACCTTCCACTGGACCAGGATGCTCCAAGCCCCGTCCAGCCTGGCCTTGGACACTGCCAGGGATGGGGCAGCCACATCTTCTCAGGGAAACCTCACCACCCTCACAGGGAAGAATTTCTTCTTGATATCCCATCTAACCCTGCCCTCTGTCAGTTTAAAGCCATTCCACCTTAACCTGTCACTCCATGCCCTTTTCCAAAGTCCCTCTCCAGTGCTCTTGTACCCCTTCCTGGAAAGTGCCTCAAGGTCTCCCTGGATTCTTCACTTTCTCTGTTGGATCTATTGATCTAACCAAGGTACCTCATGACTTACTGTTTTGGAGCTCTGCCTGTGTCCTCACAGTTTGTTGTTTGTTGTTTTTTTGTTTTTTTTTTTTTCTCTAATGCAATGAAAATTATTCAGTTGCTCCAGAAATATTTGTGCATATGGAAATGAAAAAAACATGTTGGGAAGCCACAGGGACATGACAACTCAGTCATTTTGTGTCACAGGTTCACTTTGTCAGCAATACGAAAAGCATGCAGGATTGTAAAAAAGGTATTTTGCATTCATTTTGGTGGTGATTTATGTAGTCCCCAGGGAACACATTCCTCAGATAAACACTGAGCTAAATTTCAGTCACAGAAATGAGTGCACTATTGATTCAATGTTACAAAAGTCTAAAACAGCCACTCCACAGATTGCTTGCTCCTTGCTTTCCCCCCTTTTCAGGTTCTCGGATTAAATTATATCTCTGCTGATAAGTAGGGCACAGGGGAGGGGAGAGAAAAACCTATGTTGTGGAATTTTTAAGGTAAGCACACTTGTTAGAGAAGTCATCATGAAAGAGGATATATGCAAGCCAGAACATAATTTGCAGTCATTTATCGGAGCAATGAGGTGTTTGACTCCACAGCCTCCTGGTTTACTTCTGCAAGGCTGCACAAAGCCTCACTGGGGAAGGTGGCAAGTCTGTGATGACCACAGAAGCTGACAAGAGCATGTCTGAACCCCTGCAAAACCCTTGCTTGCAGCTGTAGTCATTACCTCTTCACTAGTGGGTTGTTTGTTTTGTTTGGTTTTTTTTTAATCTCTGCTGCTTACTAAAATGTAATTACCAAGCTATTAATTTTTCCCTTTAACCATTTATGATGCATTTGTGATAAAAGGTGAAAACTGGCTTTATTCTTTTTTGCATATCAATGAGAATGGGGGAGAAATATTGTATGGTGCATGATAAACCAAATGCATTTGGGGGTTTTAGAGGTAGTTAACAATGAAGATTGCTTCAGTGCCTGCATTTAGAAGAAAATTGCTAAGGTGTTTATCCCTCAGAGAGAGACCATTAGCATGAATATGAAAGAAAAAGGCAATTTTATGAGTTAGGGAGTGTAGCACTGAGGAATTTTTACTGGCATTGTGGAGAATTGATATGGTGATTTCATCCATATTTAGGGGTGAATAAAAAGTAGATATCATCTCCCAGGTGATGGACTGCATCTTTTCATTACTGCACATGACAAACCATCTTGGGGAGGGCAGGATTAATAAAGTTAACAAAAGCAGAGTTGCAGAAAACTGTCAAATATATTATCACGTGGAGGCAGAAGGGCAATTAGAGTGGGAACATTGGGAATCTCAGTGAAAAGAAGCTGTATCTGGAGGCAGAGTCTGAGTGCCACTGCACGTTATTTACTAGTTCCTCAGCAAGAAAGAATGGTCACTTTGTGATGTTATATTTTGTAGTCCTGAGTTATTTTACTGGAAGTTGCTCAAATCTGTCTTTTTCTCCCCCTTATTTATTTCCCTTTTACTTACTTTTTTTCTATCAGCCTGGTGTGGCTCAATCTTCCTGCATAAGTCATGATGCAGGACATGTGAATACAGAATAGTGAGCACATATAAAATGTTCTGCAGTTAGGGAAAGGGCAGTGAAATAGTCATCCATCTGTGCTCAGGATGCAAAGGAACATTGACACCTGTTTTTCACCAGGCTTAATCCTGCATGGTCTGTGACTGAGGGCAGTGCAAGATAGGATGGGAAGCAGTATCACAGCTGAGAGGAGAAGGGGAACCTGAATCTATAAGTTCACTTGTGGGAAACAACGTGATTTCACTGATGGTGAAAATCGATCGTGTCTAACAATGACTTGAAGTCGATAAAAAAAATAACCTCACATATCCATGACATCACAATCCCAGACAGGATGAAATCTTGACATTCCAGTTCAGAGGCTCAGACTCATTTGGATGAAGATGAGAGCAGTGTAATCATGAGTTAACCTTACTGAGTAATTCACATTAAGAAACTATCTTTATTTTTAATTAATTTCTCTTTACATTCAGGACTTTGGTTGTGCATAAAGTCTCTTCTGTAGTCAGAGATTAAAGATGTATTAACCAGTGGGAAGGAATCCATCTCTTTTGGTGAGGATACATTAGTTTTCAGAAAGAATACTGATCTGAGGTCTAATGCAATATCATCTCTCTGTGACTGAAAACCTGTTTCTGGAGTAAACAGGTTATTGCTGAAGAGCATTAAATGTAGGGGAAAGTAGTAGGAGGAAATTATTTTAGAAAGTTTTCAGCCAAAATTTTGTGAAAATCAGGAATGTATCAAATCACAAATCTGTGCTTGAATTTAATAATCAGTGCATGCCTAATTGTGTTTCTGATGCTGCCGACCATCCATTTATTTGGCCCACTGAGCCTGCACCATCTTCTTGCCCATAGGCAAGGTCTTGAGGTCCTCCCTGTCAATCCTAGGTGAGATAACCTGGAAAACCCCTGGAAATCAGCAGCTAAAAGTAATGCTGCTATTTATCATAGAAATGGATATCATACCTGTGTGTCTTCCAGAAAGAACACCTCTCATGAATATTCTCCTTCTCCTGTTTCCCTTTCCAGGTAAATAAATTAGCTTAAATGGGGGTTGCCGGTTGTCTTCTAAATTACAGATTAATTTCAGTGCCTGTCTCAGCTTTATCCTTGTACATTCCCAGAGTTAAGAAAAGGCTACTGATTTTGTACAATGTGGAGTTTGTAATATTGCCTTGGAAGGCTGTCAGATAAAGCTCAGAAAGCCATTAGTCTGCTAGGAACTTGGACTGAATCTCTTTTATCTTCATACTTTTTCCGTCATCTGTGATGTGCATTTTGTCCCCAGTACAAATTCACAGAAGGAAAGGGATATTGCTGTTTTACAACAGAAGCAAGAATTCTTTTCTGTAATTATAAGGCGTGAGACACTGCCTGATCATTAATCAAGGGACTGATTATAATAATAATCCACTTCTACTGCAGGCTTATGGGCTAATTCTCATTTATTACTAATCCCATTTTGAACTGCTCCTGAATCATTACCAGAACAGGCAAAAAAGGTTGTGAGAGATGAGTTTGATGTACAACCAGAACAGTGCAGAGACTTGACAAGGAGAAGAATCAATCTCCATCCTTCAGTGTTTAAGCCAGAGCCCCTGCATTTTCTTTGGTCTGTGTCTGAGCTGTTACTCAGCTCCCTTCCTTCCTCCCAGTGATGTGGCAGATGGTTTAGGCTGGCACAGGTGGCTGAGTACCACCTGCTGCAAAGTTTTTGCTATCTTTTGCTATGCAACTCTTTTTGTTGTTGTTCTTTGCAAAATATGGCTGGAAATAGGAGACAAGCAAGAAGAGAGTGTGAAGTGATGTTGATAATGTTCTGTGTTTTCTTGTTTTCTGCTGTGTCATTTCTGGGAACCTGCAGCTGGTGCAGGCAGGACTCCTGCAAGCAAAGGCAGCAGGTTGGGAACTTTGGCTTCTGTGATGGAAGAAGTGTTCCTTTCTTATCTCTTAGTGTTACTCAACCCATGCTGAGGAACTGCATGGGTTCATGCTGCATGCTGTGAAGGGAAAAATCCTCTATTGGCTTTAGGCATTGGATGCTACATTCTCTTGATCTTTTGAACTCGATTGGAAATAAAACAGCCTTGTAGCAGCCAAATGAAAAGTTTAAAATGGAGGGGAAGACTAGCCTTATCATCCAAATGCATGAAGGATATGACTGGGAAGGGCCTGGCTGATACTGGGGACATCAGAGGCAGGGCTTTGTATTTAGTCTCTGTCGAGGTAGTGAGAGAGGTACAAAAGAAAAACACCCCTGGCATCTTAAACACTTCCCTGAGGATGGGTTGAGTTACTCTCTGGAGTCAATCATGTGTCCCTAATGACTGCAGAGAGAGACTTGAAGACTAAATAAAGCTATGATTCTAAATGTAGAATACCCAACTACCTCTTCAGGGGGCAGAAACCAGACGAAATAAGGCCTGTCCTTCACATCTAGATTAGTACTGGTATTACAATATTTATAAGGTATAATATCCAGCTAACATCCTATCTGGATGCTTTCTCATTTGAAATGTAACTGCTGCAGGTTTCTTGCTGCTTGCTATTACAAATAAGCTTTTAGAAACTACTTGCTTTTGTCCCCTCCTCCTCTCACAAAAAATGAAAGACTAAAAAAATCCGTGAAAACCAAATAATTATCACAGCACTTCTCACCAGTGTACTTTTATTAGGTAAATCTGTTTCAAAAGGTAAATGAAAAGCACACTTTATGACAAGCTGTGCCAGGTGGATAATATGTAATCCCAATGAAGTCAACTTGATGCTTATGTGTGTAACAGAATTTACTAACAGAGAGACATGGGAGGTTTGCACTTTGTCTTTTTTGCTAAAAAGTATTCTTTGACCATATCTGCAAAAACTTTCCTGAGATAGGAGAAATCTCAACTTACTTTTAATAATAAAATTCCAAGTAAACAATGCAGTTTCATGTATTTTTTATTGTTTTCATTTTTGCTCCTATCACTATTTGAAGATTTTTCCCCTCCTCCTGAGTTTCCTGTGTCCTTTTTGTTCATTTTATCCTTGTTTGTTCATTGTCATAGATGAACAATATCCTGCCAGTTTGCAAGAACATATCCCACCCCTCAAGTGTTCACTATAAACGTAAAAAGCCCAGTTTATAATAAGAATGACCCCTGTGGTAATCAGGGAGACAGTTTTGATTAAGAACATCTGTTAGCAGATTCCCGGTTCTAAAGTCAAGCAGAACATAAGACAAGAAGATATAGAAAGTGACATTCTTCAAACTGTGCGGCTGGCCTCCCTGGGGAGGCTCTGACCTCTTCCAGAGATACAAGCCAAGATCATAAAAAAAGAACAGACATCAAAATGTGTGGAGAGTGTGTGTAGTTTGAAAAACATGACACCTTTGTTTCGGAGGTGCTGCATCTTTAAATTTCTAAGCACCACACTTCTGAGGAGCGTGGGGAAGGATTGCACTTCTGAGCAGTGTTTACTCCTCAAACACATCACCACACAATGAAAAAGAAGAGACAGGGATGGTGACCCCCTGCTCATTGCCTTGTCCCTTTTTTTTTTGTTCTCCTCCCCCTTTTTTTCCTTTTTGGCACTGACAAGGCCATCTCTTAGTTACGCAGAACATGGGAATCTGGGAGAAATGGCTTCACTTCAGAGCTCTGCAGGTGTGAAATGGTGATGTGGCAGATGGTGCTTCTAAACAACTTCTATTCTGAGTCACATAGAAGCTTTTGTAGCCCAGCATTCCTTCTCCAGCATTGATCAGGAGGAAATTCTCAGGAAATAGTAAAGAAACACACTTGGCTTTGCTGCTCAATCACTTTGTTTCCTCTTCTGGAGGCATTAAGATAGTGGTCTTATTTGGAAAGCCTTCTGATCTCTAATGAAAAAACCTCGACATACTAGATCTATTTATATATCCATGATAACATTATGAATTTTAAAATTAATTAATCCTATTGCTTCTTATGAAAAATTTTCTTTCGCTCATTGTGAAAAGTGAGCTACAAGAGTATAAATCAAGATGAAGGCGAGAAAGAAGAGGAGAGAAACATTTTCTCTTTGTTAAGTTGTTTTCTTAAAAACTTCTAGAAAAAGAGAGAATATACAGGAGGATGAAATGTGGAAAGAGGAATGCTCTCCCAAGGGTAGGTATGGAAGTATTTCTTCTGCTTGAATGGATTGTATTATGAAACACAAAGTGCTGCTAAGAGTTGAAAATTTTGAAAGATTAAAAGGCAATGAGATAGGTTTCTACAGGTACACTGGCAACTCCACAAAGATCAGGAAAATTGTGGGTCTGCTGGTGGAATGAGTGTGTCCTAATGATGAGGAACATGAAATGTACAAATACACTCAACGCTTTCTCTATCCCAGCCTTTACTGACAAGCTCTGCTCTTATGGCTCCAGGACTTTATGCCTCCTAGGAAAGTTTGAGGAAGAGAGAGAGTAGAGGGGGACAAAAAAGGGAGAAGTGGGTCAAGCTAGGTGTAGGGAGTTCAGTGTAACAGGATGAGACACATCCAAGCATGTTGAGGGAGATGCTTTATATCATTGTGAGGCTGTTCTGATACCTTTGAAAAATTGTGTCAGATGCCTGATCACTGATGAAAGGCAAATGTGATATTTCTTTAGGAGAAACCTAACCATTGAGGGACTTACTTGCCAATGTTCTTCAACAACACGTAGAAATACAGTCTTATGAGGATTAGTGGCTTTTTTTTCCCTGCATTAATTTATACTGGAAAAAAAAAAAAAAGTTATGCTGCTTTCTTTCAACTTTTAGAAAAGTTTTGTTTTGCTTCTATCCAGAATTGATGCTTGTTCTCAAGTATCACATCTCCTAAGAAGAATGATGATTTGGTTTCAAAAGAGTTTTTACTACACTTTTCAGTTAAGTCTTAGTCATAATACACAAGAGAGTACTCGAGACTGATGTCAAGCTGCAAAGTGCTGTAAGCATGACAAATCTTCACTTTAATTCTCAGAATTGATTTCCTTTTGAGGGGGCGTGATTTCCTTCTGTCTCTTCCCCTTGGCATTTACTGACTTGGGAATGTTTTGTATTTTCCCTTTATTGAGTAGAAATTTGTATCCACTATTCCTGAATGATTTTTAAGAGGTGCCTTTTACAGCAAGGAACAATTAAAGATGATATAAGTGAGCCAGATGCACTGATACACTGTTGGTTATTTTACAAGGGAACCAGGCAAAATATAAAAATAAAACTACTGAAAAATCTGTAAAACCTTAGACTTTATCTCTATCTACACCTGAACATTGACAGAACCCAAGTGAACTTGAGTTTTAGTACTGCTTACTGTAGAGAAGCATGAAAAAAAAGTGGAATCTGAAGCAAGGTTTGAACTTAAAAATTAACAAAGAGATTTAGTTGCCTCTTAGTCCTTTGTCTTTTATATATAGTATACATACAGAGTTGCAAAGATTTTATTACACTTGTTGGTCGTTATATTTATTCTTTCTCTTAGTATATATTATTGTGTTGAGGTTCCTGGTGCACAGAGGAAAAACCCATTTCTTTTGAAATCAAAAACCAGGTTTATTTATGTTTGACCCTGGAGTCCTTGACTTTGTACTGAGCAATCATGCCAAGGGGAAAAAGCTGAGAAATGAATGTCAACATAAAAAAATTGGAATGGAAATGACTAGCTGAGTTAACAACAGAAAGCAAAGTCTATGTCCTCAATGCAGTTTGCTCAGAATGCTTAATGCCTCTGAAAATAGATCACTGCAAACATGACACTAAAGTATTTTGTCTGTTTAGTCTAATAAATCAGCAGCAATAATGTGTCATGATAAAAAATTGTGCAGGTAAATTCATTCATATCCTGAAAGTCTTAACTTTGCTCTGGTAGGAACCAGAGCGCGTAGGTAGAGGATTCTGACTCAAGAGTGGCAGTCCCTAAAAGCTGAGAACTCTGTCCCTTTGGAATGATTCAGTGTGTGAAATTAGGAACCCAGAGTCTCCTGTCAGTCAGGGAAAGCCATTAAGCATCCCTGGAGAGTGATCCTGGGAGTACTGGTGCTGCACAATGCCACTTACTGTGAGTAACTTAAACTGTGATGTGTGACTTAATTCCTTCTTGGTTTGCCATAAATGGCTATAAATGAGTGTACAAAGTTCTGAGCACTTCCTAGAGGTGGATCACCTCACTTAAACAGAGCTCATTCTTTGTGAAAGGTTGTGCAGAGTTGTCATACAGTGCGACAGTAGCTGATTTATGAAGTTTCTAACTTGAGGAGACAGGTCGTCTGGTCTGGGCTTTAGGTTCTGTGCGTAAACACGTACTTTTAGCAAGCAGCTCCACTCAGTTGTATAAACGCTCTAAAAATAAATAACAGGTGCCAAAAATAGGTAATTAGATAACTAATGGTATAACTATTTCCCATCAGCAGAAGCAGCCTGTAGTCCATTAACGGCATTGAATTGTTTATCATTTTTTACAAGGACAGCTTAGACAGTGGACAGTGGCTAAACAGCCAGCTAAATTCAGACACCTAATCCACAAATTTAACTTCGCTGAAGGTTTCCATTGTCTGCTCAGCCTGAAGGAATCCTGGCCTAGTTCTGTTCCTCGTACAAAGGAGACTCCCCTACTAAACATGGTGTAGAACAGTTCTAAGGGACAGGTGCAAAGAGGAGAAAATCAGGGTCGCAAGGGATGGGCACTCCAGTGAGATCTTTGTTCTGGTATAAAAGCCTGGGGTCTGAGGGCAGGTAATGGATTTGATGACTGTGTTTAGTCATTAACACTCCTTGCCCTCAGCCTGGAGACTTTGAATGTGATCTCTAGTTTTGTATTGCACCATTTATTAATCTAGTTGCTATCTAATGTAAATGGCAGGAAAAGACCTGGGAACAGAGACACAGCTCTAGTCAGTGTCTTATCCAAACCATAGAGTGTGGAATCCTTTCTGTTTGATATCTTCAGTGTCCAGCTATCCTACTGCCTGGACATCCAGTTTCAAGAGGATGGGCTACGTTGTGACCTGATCCACTCTGTCTTGTAACCTGGTAGTTAATAAACCCTCCTGGGGTGCTACTGGTAATAATTTAGAGATTTTCAAATTCTGAGTAAGTCTCAAAGCAGAATCCTACTCTTAAATTACCTATTAGTTTGCCATTTTGAAGCTTAGTTGGGTGAACTTCTTCCTGCAGCAGGTGAAATGTTTTGAATGATGTATAAAGACCTTGGGTAAAAGATGCATCATAAATAAGTGATTATGGTCAACATGAAAGTCTATTCACAGGAGGTATTGTCAATCAACATGAGCAACTATTGAGAGAGATTTAAGACTGAGACTTTAAAAAGAGCATAAGAAATCCATTTCCTTTCAATTTTCAGCAAGGGCTGAGGATATATGTATGTAAACTAAACTGTTTTAAAATACCCTAGCCTAAATTCCCGATAGAGTAAAAAATACAGGATTTGATGCTGCATCCTGCTGCTCATAGAAATGGTCCAATGTTGATCTGTGTATTCCTTTTTTATCAGACCTTCCTGCATCTTAATATCTCTGGAGAACTGATTCTGTCAGGAGGATTCTGATCCTGACCGACTGTTGCCATGGTATTGGGTTATTCTGGGCTGTGATCAAGAAAAGCAAACAAACTTGAGAAAGAAACTGGCTTTAAAACATATTCTCAAGACACAGTGCCTGAGACTAGGTTTTGAAAACTAAATCTTCAATTTTTTGTACAATGTGGCAGTTATTAAATGCTTCTGAAAAAAAAAAATTAGTAACAGGAAGCATTGCTGTGATAATAAATGCATATATAAAAAGAGAGAAATGGAGGAGAAAATCAGGCCAATTCTAGCACTGTCTGAAATTGTTCATTCTCATGTAATGGCATTATCCCATGGTGAACTGAAACCCCCATCTTTATTGAGACCCTTTAAAAAGTAGAAGTTTTTGCAGATTGGATTCCTGTTTTGCTAGGTACTATTCCAAAGCTGGTGGGAATCGATGAATGTCTTTTTGATATTACTGAGCTTTTGAATTGAGTGCATAATAAGTAATTTGTACCTGTCTCCGATCCCTAGGTAGTAGTATAGCTTCTTTTACACCTCTTAATATTCTTTCAGTTGCAATTCATCTGTTTGTACTGGCAGCACTGCAGAAGCTTCTGGTAATACATGAGACAGTATTTTCTGTATGCAGGGACTTGCATAATAAGTTCATATTCTAAGAGGACAGAGCTCCCTTGATGGGAAAAGAAAAAAAAAAACATCCTAAGAGAAATCCTTATTTTTGGGGTTGATGACCCCAGTAGGATGCACAAATTTCATCAAGCAGTGTTTACAAGGGTAAAACAAGAAATGTGAATCTATATAGGGAATCGGGGAAGTTTCCTGCAAGTTTGTTATTTACGGACGGATAATTTTGTTTGCCAAATTACTGAGAGTGTTCTCCCTGTTCTGCAGGCAGAATTCACTGCCATGAGGGACCAGTATATGCGAGGTGGAGAAGGCTTCATTATCTGCTATTCCATCACAGACCGCCAATCCTTTCAAGAAGCAGCTGAGTTTAAGGAACTCATTTATCGTGTCCGGCACACCTATGACATCCCCGTGGTGCTGGTGGGAAACAAAATAGACCTTGAGGAGTTCAGGCAGGTAAGCGACTCCTCCACTGTTTTTGGCTTGGTTTTCCTTGGCTGCCTCAGGGGTTTCTGCAGCATATGTTGTACAGTGCTACCAGGAATTATTAGCATAAGAGGAGGTTTAATCAAAGAGCAACAAACTTGTAATAAATTAAGGTCTTTGCAGTTCTTTTCATTCATATGTTGTGGAACTTGAAGTAACCTTGGCAAATCACATCCAAACTTTCTCTGTTTTTACTTGAAAAACTTTGACTACTGTTGTCAGAAGACTTACATATATATTCATATACATGTATTCAACATAGAAAAAGCTTCAATCAGGATCTTTGTGGGAAAAAAACTTGGGTTCCTTTGATGTTTCCAGCCATTAAACAGAGGTTTGTTTTTTTCTCCCCCAAACATACTAGATTTGATTAAAGGTTTTTCAATCTCAGACTTAAAAAAAAAAAAAAAAATTGTGACAATAAAGAAACACATATGAGATCACATTTGCCTGAAGATCCAGTGACTATGTTGTTAGAGGGTTCAGTAAAGTGGAGACATTTTGAGAACTGAAGACTTGAATTCACTTTGATTTTTATACAAGATTTCAGCTACCACCACCCATAGAGCAGCAGGTTTTTTCGACTACAAGGCCAATAACTGTGGCTGTCTCAATGTCTTTAATAATCTTTGCTCACTCTTTTCCTTTTGCTCCCTCTCTACTTCTTCCTTACTGTTTATACTGGTGAGTTAGAGAGAGATCACATTAGAATGGCTTGGTTGTGACCTGGTACTGAATGGAAAATATGCCTAATCTTAGACAGAGGCTTGGAACAAGAAGGAAAAAGAAAAAAATATTTTCCTATATGGAAATTTTAAGATGCCTCTGATAGAACTATGACTGCTTACAAATGCCTGACTTCTGTGCAGACATATGTAACACTTAAATAAAATGGTGGGGTTTTTGGTTCATTAGCATCTGTGCTCACACAATCCTATACACTCTTCTCCACTTATCCTGTCACTCTTGTCCCCATTTCTTTGTCTTCTTTATTCTACCTGAAGAAAATCCAAGACAGTATTGAGCCTGAAATTAGTCTTAAAGGTCTGATTATGTACATTTAAAACTTCACATCTGTTTTCCAGATCATTGGCTTCCTCCCTAAATCAGGCTGTGACAAAACCCTGATGGTGACAATCCAGCTGCAGTTTAACTGGCATCTTGAGCTTCAAACAGCAGCGCCATGTGCTTATAGACTAGAGGGGAGGGATATGTGTTTGGGGAAGGATGTGGATTAAGTGGTTTTGCTGAGAGAACAGGACATTGCGCTTGGCCCCAAAGCAGGATACAATTGATTACCTGCAGCTACCTATAGATGAGGTGTCAGGAGTGTTTTATTTCCTAACTGGAAGATAAGACACTCTTGCACTCATCTTTGGCACTATCTCTTTCTGATCTTACTTTTTGTTCAACTTTTATGTTTTAATCACTGTCAACATACATAAAAACATATGCCTGATTTAAATACTTTTACATGCTCAACGATCTTGTCTGGTGTCACAAACAGGAAAATTACTGTGCATGAATGCCTGGATTGGATTTCCCTGACAACATTCAAAATTAAGAGGCATGGGGAGGGGTTTGGGAATAATATTTGAAATTATGCCTGTGAGATGTGATAGACACACTAAAAACTGTTCTATAAGGTCACCACTGATGATCCTGCCTGAATGTGTAAACAAGGAAAGTCCAAATTGTAGTTCTGCATTTTTAAAAGTTTTCAATGAAACAAGATTTAGATCTTCAAAATGTTTTCTTCCATATGCCTTCTACAAATGCCAACATCTGGCAATGTTAGAAGGGTTTTCTCAAATATTCTGCAATCCAGATTTTGACCCTTAAGTCAAAGACTAGTAAGGTAATGCAAAGCAGTTCTGCTCCTTTAAATAAAGCATTTGAATATGACTTCATGCCCATAAGCAAGTATGGACCAACTGTAGAGCAAAGCAATTTATTCTGAAGTCCATATTTTGGGATATTCGTTTTAAATCTAGACTATATCTACTCCGTGGCTGTTGTCAGCATAACTAGTTGGTGCTAGAGTGTATAAATTGTCCTCCTGGAGTGTATCTTCACCTAAGTTTAATCCATTTTAGATTGTGTTTTCAGATACCACTCCACAATTCAAAGCAAATCATGGTTAAGTGGGGGTGATGAGCAGATACTTCTCACAGTACCTTCCTGACCTAAACTGAAGCCCCAGCCTGCAGAAGGACACTTTTGTGCCCAGCTTTAAGCCCATTTTAATGCACCTCAGTGTTTCATTTTCTCAGAACTGGGACATGATGCTGTGCTGTATGTTTAACAGACACTGAAACAAGTTTTATCTATGCTCACTTGTAAGGTTAAGCAATATCTAACTGGATGAGGTCTGGGAATGTAGGTTGAAAAGGATCTTTTCAAGGTCATGCACTGTGGTTACAGCTTCATTAAAAGCATTTGGATGGCTGAGAGTGACAGCCAACTAACTGTGGAGTGACAGGCAGCAATGAGCTGGTGATGTAGGGCATTAACATATCAGTGAACAAACAGGGAGGTATACAAGCACACCAAATTCAAACAGCTGAAAAATAGTAGGTGTCAGAATGCAATCAACCAGATTGGAATTTGACCAGGGCACCAGGGCTAATATTGTGGATTTGTTTAATGACATTTTTCTCCTATGAATTTCATTAAAACAACTGTAATGTTATTCATGTTATTTCAAGACACAACATTAAGTTCAACATTCCCGGGCATCATTTCCATTTAATGACAATTCTGCAACAATCAGACAGGCCATAGTGGCTTGGCCAGACAAAGCTTTTGTTTGAAATGTGAATCCCTACACAGTACAGTTAATGATGTATGCTGCTTTCCTCAAATCTATCAACAGGACTACAAGAACAAAACTAATCTGCAATTAAAATTGTTACTTAGGAGGAAACACTGTCGAGAAACAAAACCAACAAGCTTATTATTTTTAAATGATATTTTTATTTTATGATGGCTTCAGTGAAATTATAATCTTTATGTATGGCTGTGATTTTTAATGTCCTAAGAAATGGGTTTTTCTGTACTCCTTCTTAAACCAAGTTTTAGTTACATTCAGTAGCCCAAAGAATAAACACTTTCAATTTTCTCTGAACAACATGGGGGAAAAACTGGGGGAAAAACAGAGTAAATCATTATCTTGATGTATATGTGGTGGCAAGGCACCCTCCATCCCCCAGTGAACAGGCATGAATGGTTAAGGCATTCACAGAATCCTGGAATGGTTTGTACTGGAAGGGACTTTAAAGCTCGTCTCATTCCAACCCCCCTGCCATGGGCAGGAACACCTTGCACTGGACCAGATTGCTCCAAGTCCCATCCAACCTGGTCTGGAACATTTATCTGTTTCCATTCCCTAATTTTTCAGCCATTGCTCTAGGAAATATTTAAGTATTATGTGCATTATATTCCATAGCTGTTAGACAGAAAAATACAGAACTAAGTGTTTGATTAGGTAACATTTTAATTCCAGTGTTTTCAAACAACAAAGTCATTAGATCAGTAAATGTATGCTTGTATGTTTTTAATTATCATCAGATTTTCAGAAACGTGTAGGACCAGCTGTTTGAAAATGCTGATCCTTTCACTTTAGGTGTCACTTTATTCCAGATGAACACCTGGTTCTTACTGTTCAAAACATGTATAACAGATAAATATCTAATTAGAACATATTCATCTTCAAAAAAATACATTAAAGCTATTCAAGCTCATGTCATACTAATGCTAAATTGCAGCTTTATATAAAAATATTTTATAGTTAGGACCTGTGACATTACTAAAAGGTTGCTTAGAAAATATACAAAAGCCTTTACCTATGGATCATTGCAAAATATTAATTACATTGAGCAATTCAGAGGGGAACTAACTACTCAAGCTCCTTTGAATAATGTGCTGTTAACTCTGAGCTATAAAATATTCTTTCTAGAAGCTTTTTCAAACTTTAATGTGGATGTTAGAACCCCTCTGGAAATTCTAGCCACACAGAAATATAACAGCCTTCACGGAGCAGTTTTTCTTGTATGCTTTTTTCTGACCCCAGAGGAATCACCTATGGGCTCAGCTGAGTCCATGGATAATATGTGGATATCCATTTAGTCCAAAGTTAGGAGGGAAGCTCATGTTTCTTCCAGCTCCTGGTCTCTCTGGGAAGCTTGTCATCAAAGCTGTTAGTTTTGCCAGTACAGTCTTGCTCCTGAAAAGAATTATGCAATTGTTTACCCTTCCACCCATGAGTTGTCTTACTGGCTTCAAGCAAAAATCTGACAGGAGCAGTGCCTTTGAAAGCATTTTCCTCTACAACCTTCTCATTTAGTGGGGGAGGGGGGGGGATCAACATAAAATCTGCCTTTTCCTTCCAGAACTGTAGTGATAGAACAAGGGGGAATGTGTTCGAGCTGAAAGTGAGTAGGTTTAGATCAGATGTTAGGGAGAAATTCTTCACTGTGAGAGTGGTGAAGCCCTGCACAGGTTGCCCAGAGATGCTGTGGTTCCCTCGCCCCTGCAAGTGTCCAAGGCCAGGCTGGACAGGGGTCAGAGGAGCCTGGTCTAGTGGAGGATGTCCCTGCCCTTGGCAGGGGGTGGAATGTGGTGGTTTTTAAGGTCCCTTCCAACCTAAACCATTCTGTTGTTCTGTGATTCTATCATTTAACATGGAACAATAGATTACTCAGAGTGTAAATGTATTACAGAGGTGTCATTGTCTTTTTTACCTAAGGTTTTATTATATCATAAAATAATTCTTAAACCAGGATCACAGTGAGTTTTCATGATCATAACCAGCTGAATAATCTCAGCTCTGTGAGGTTTTACTCTGGATTTTGCACAAGATAAGCTGACTGGTTATCAGACAATGCGAGTGCCAACTTTTAAGTTTGTCATTTTGACAGTTGCTCTATTTTCATGCTTCTCAAACCTTGAAATATCTGAGTCTGAGACAGATAAAGTTTTCATTTTGTTTTGGTTTGCTTTGCTTTGCTTTGTTTTGTTTAGCTTTATTTTTTTAAAAAAACCCTTGTTTTGGTTTAGTTTCTTTTGTGTGAGTAACTGTTTGGTATCTATATCAAAAATTGTCAGTCTCTACCTTCTGGTGCCTGGTTGAGACACTGAAAATACTTCAAGAATATGATATTATATTTTACTTTTGTTTTTATTTTTCTCTGCATAACTATGAAACACTGTTTACTAGATGCTCTCTTACTCATATTATGAATCATGAAACTGCAGTATTATGAATTTCTTACCTTAGCATCAGGCTGAATTCTGTTGCTTTTGGGATTAAAACTGCTTTGAAATGTGTAACTCTACTTTAAAACCAGCAGTTCCATTTCCTCTTGAAAACACTGAGGTAGAAGAGTCTGTACTGAAGGAAGACTCTTGTTTCCCATTATTCAGACCAGTGCCCGATGCAAAGAATAAAAGGTTTCAATTCTCCTTTTTAAGTGCAAGTCAACGTAGATGCATTTTTTGCTGCTTATTGACAAAGAAAAGTGTAAATTTGTGCTAATTGCAGACATTGTAAATGGTGAGATTAAACGACTTGGCCAGGGTCTCTATAAAATCCAGGCAGAAAACTAGGATTTATCACATGTCATAGAAGTGTCTCATAAAATGAGATGTATCTGCCTGGGAAGAAGTCTATCTTGTTGCTGACAGCAGAGGGAGGCTCAGACAGCCACCTTCTTTGCCTTTTTACAGTGGTGCTGGGGAGAGATGGAAACTTACAAAATTGCTTCTGACATATTTTAAGTCAAGAATCAAAACTTACTGATTCATTCTGTTATTGCTGCTGCTAACTACAGACTGTACTTCTGAACCTTGCACTCATATTTCCTTCAGTTTTCGAATAAACAAAGTCCTAGACCACAACTACAAAATCATAACAGAAATTTGATCCAAAAAATCCAGAGGAGAATATGGCACAGAAGAGCAAATTCTTCAAAACTATGTCGTGTCCAGAAAAGGGGAGCTGGGGAAGGGTCTGGCGCTAAAGTCTGATGAGCAGCAGCTTAAGGAGCTGGGAAAGGGGCTCAGGCTGGAGCAAAGGAGGCTCAGGGGGGACCTTGTGGCTCTGCACAAGTCCCTGACAGGAGGGGGCAGCCGGGGGGGTCGGGCTCTGCTCCCAGGGAACAGGGACAGGAGGAGAGGGAACGGCCTCAGGCTGGGCCAGGGGAGGTTCAGGTTGGACACCAGGGAAACATTTCTTGATGACAAAGGTTGTCCAGACCTGGCACGGATGCTCAGGGAAGTGGTAGATTCCCCATCCCTGGAGGGATTTAAAAGCCATGTGGATGTGGTGCTTGAGGACACGGGTTAGTGGTGGCCTTGGCAGTGCTGGGGAATGGCTGGACTCAATGGCCTTAGAGGGCTTTTCCAACCTCAGTGATTCTAGGGGTCTATTTATTTGATTTTTTTATTGAATCTTTAGATTAATCCTTTCATCCATTTTGATTCCATCTTGATTGTTCATTTTCCATGGATATTCACGTAGTTCCATTTTCCATCAGTGCCTGACAAAAATGAATTACATTTGTAAGGAGCAGCCGTCATCAGTTATACCCACTTGCCTACATATTGCCTTCCAACATAATATCACATCATATTCTTTGTTTGATCTTCAAAATCTGAACAATGTAAGCCATTTTTGCTGTTTTGGTGGAGTTATGACAGTTGTCTGAATATTTGGAATTAAAACTACTGAAGTTGTTATGATGTTTTATTATCCTAGGAAACTGTCAGACCTTTGAATAATCACTTTCTTGCATTATCGAAATGCATATCTGGATTCTGTCATGTTCTTCTATGACTCTAACTTCTATTTACTTTTAATTGATTTTGATTTTTCAACATTTCTTTCCCACTGGTCATTGTCCTAAGCAGTCTTTCTCATATAGTTTTCAAAAAAGAATCTTTATAGCGTTTTCCCTCCCGCCAAAGAAAGAAAGAAAGGAAGAAGGAAAAAGAAAGAAAAAAAAGGGTGCGTATTTTTCCATGCCAGTGCAATTGCAGAATTAAATTTGGCAGCTGTAGTGTTTTGGAAGGAAATTCTATCATTAACAACTTAACATTGATTAGCAAATATTCATTTATAGATAGTTTACCTCCTTGTCATTACAACGCTTTCATGTTTCCAAAACCTCACCCAAACCACAGCTTCTTATTACCCAGGCTGCAGTAAATGCTGTCAGACTTACAGACAATTGCAATGAAACTGTTGACTCATTTCTCAGTTTGTAATTGTGTTAACCTCTAGTGAACCACCCAGTAGGTCCTGAGATTCCTTTAACACGGAACAGAAGACTAAGATGAAGATAACAAGTTGCTCTGTAGGAGAAGAAACAACAGCAAAACCATAGCTGCACTGCAGATAATAAAAGGTTTATAATGTAAAACATGGATATTCAGAGATAAAAACAAAGACAGCTGATTTCTTGTAGCTGAAGCAGGACAAAACAGGACGCATAGCTAGGGGTATACACAGGGGAGGGTGTTGCAAGGTGTCTTCACTGCTAAGGTTATTAAACAGCAGCACAGTTTATATTGTTTTGAAAGGCTCCCAGTACTTCTTATCTCTACCTGCTTTAACTTCACCATCCACCTCAGAGATTTTTGTCCACCCCAGGCACTGGATCCTGACTGGGCATGACTGTGTGTGACTTCAGTGGGAGAGCACCTCGGAGGAGAGGTGTGAAGGTACAGAGAGGCCCTTTCACCACTTGCCTTATTGATAGAGGCTGCTTCTCAAGGTGAACTTGGGCTGAGATTTGTCAGCTTGTCCTGCAAATTAGCACAGATTGACTCTTGTGAAGGTTTTCACATGACAGTCATGCCACAGGATCTTTCTTTGTAATTAAAGCAAGCAAGTCATGTTGTAAAACTTGCACACAAAACTCCTGCATGGTTGCAGGAGTGTAGGGCTTGTTTGCAAGCAAGTTTGGGGTGCTGCAGCTTTCCTCAGAATCTCTCAGAGGGAAAGATTTTGACTACACAGTGACCACACAGAGAGGCAGAGCTTGCAAATGAAACCAGTGGCATCATTTGTTGGGTGACTGGTGCTTAGCCAGCAGCCTGTGATGGATATTTGTTGTGGTTCAACCCCAGCCAGCAACTAAGCACCATGTGGCCACTCACTCTGTTCCTGGTGGGGAGGAAAATTTAAAAGAAAAAAAAAAAAAAAAAAACAAACAACAACAAAAAAAACCACTTTAATAATTGAAGCAAAATTAAGTATAAGATAATAATGATATTAATGGTAAAAATTATTAAAGGAGAGAGAGGAAGAACAAAGCCCAAGAGAAACAAGTGATGTTCACCACCCTCTGACCGATGTCCAGTGTGTCCCCAAACAGAAATAGGCAGCTCCTGGCCAACTGCCTCCAGTTTCTGTCCTGGGCATGATATCCTAAGGCATGGAGTATCCCTTTGGCCAGGTGGTGTCAGCTCTCCTGGCCATGCTTTCCCCTGGGTTTTTTCATGGGCAGAGCGTGGGACACTGAAAAGTCCTTGACTGGAGTGGGCACTGCTGAGAACAACTAAAATTTCTCTGTGTTATCAACATTATTCGCATTCTTGCAAAGTAGAATATTAACACAGGCAGCCACATATACTAAGTGTGGTTTTGGTGCAAAAATGTGAATTTCTGGTAACCAGGATAGCTTTCTATGTGTTTTTGCAGTAGGAGGTCAAACTACTTGAAAGTAGAAACTTTGCAAGAATTTAATTACAGCTCATTATGGTGTTATTAATAATAAGAGTATGACCTACCATTTAAAGAAAAGAAGATTAATCAGTTTAATCATCTTTGATTTTTTAAGATTTGCTTGTATTCCAGTCTTAATTACTCACTTTTTTTCCCCCCAGATGAATTAGGAAGTTAGATTTGTTTTTAATCATATCTAACTACTTGCCTAAGAATAGCAACATTAGCTTCACACACTGTGACATTGTTTAAGTTGTGCAGTCATGACAATAAAAGAAAAAAAAAAAGGTCAAAAATCTCTTATCCCCCCAAAAAAATGAGCCCAAAAAAGTAAATGAAGGGGAAAACATATATTAATATCTCATTCATGGTGTTCAAATTTTACCTTCTAAAATCTGTGTAAAATGGCAGCTTCGAAACCTCTGAGTAAATTTTTTGATATAACACAGTTATTTCAAGAAGATCCAGGCAATCACCTCTTATAAAATGACATTAAAACACATTATGGCACTTGAAACTAAAGATGCTAAATGTCTACAAAATATCAAAATTTGGGTTTCAATCTTAGTCACTCACATTACTAATTACATAGTTTTTCTGATCAGAATCCCCGTCTGGGAGTTAGGGTATGGTGTGTTGTTTATTTGAAATTAATCTGTAATGGATTTGATACAGCTTAGTATATTCATCCACCTTTTCCTGATGATTGTTGTTTCTAAAAGAAGAAAAGGATGGACTTCCCTTCTGCCGTTACTGTATTTATTTCCTCTGTCACTCAGGAAAAGTTCTTTCTCTCTGTTTCCATCTTTGTCATTATTACCACCTACTACAATTAAAAAATGGTAATAAGGAGAAAAGTTATATCTCTTATCAATTTTTTTAAGTCATCTGGTACAAGGACTGACACAAATATGCAGGGTTTTGTGTGTGCTTGTGTCTGTTTGGATGTTTTAATACTGTAATCTATGACCAACATTGTGCTCAATACAGGATATTCATCAGCACCATGGGCCACCCTTTGGGTATTCCTGTCATATATAATTAGACATTGAAATTTTGAATTCACTTTACATCTTCTCTGAGGTGGTGGGAAATAGATTGTCTTTACACTTAATGATGATTTTCATTAGCAAAACCATGGGATAATTCTTTCATTGTTTTCCCAGCTGTGACTAGTATAATAGCAAAAAAAAGTAAAATTTATCTTGGTTTCCTAGATTCCACTAATTTCTACAGCTTACAATTTCTCGGATTTTGAAACCCAAGGAAGCATGAGGTGGTTGTTTTGCTGGGTTTGCCCCCAAGCCTGCCCCAAAATCTGAGTGATATGCCAGATGTGCTTAGTCCGGGGCTACTTAAACTGCAGACCAAACCCAGTGACCTTACTATCATTGTTTGAAACCTTCCTAGCAACTGATTCAAGACCCACATCATCTACTGTCATCAAGCCCTGGCATGTTTTCTGCTGAAGACAAACACCAGGATTATGCTGGGTGCAGGTTCACTGAAATGTGAACTGATTCAGGAATATGGGTGCCAGGTGGCATTCCTCTGATCTCTTTTGCTCTCTTTCTCAACATATTGTATGAAGAAAATGGTGTGGATTTTCTCCATTTCATTAAAAATAGAGATTTTTTTTCCTGATTTTTTTTTTATTAATAGGTTATTTTTTTACAGGTCGGGAGGAGATTGCAGGTGTTTGTGTTTTGTGTAGTCAGAGAAGGAGGTGGAAGAGGAGGAGGGTGAGAGTAGAGATGATCTGTGCTTTCCTTAGATTGAAATATGCTCTGAGAACTGCCCAGACCTGTGGCCTCTGACTTGAACTGGGATACAGACCCATTTAGCTCATTTCCCAGTGCAACCCACTGAAGAAATGCTGCTCATGGAGAAGTTGAATTCCCTTTAACCCCATTTTCTTTCCCATCTGAAGTGAATGAGATGATTTCACCGATGATTGCCTGTGACTACAAGATGACTGGTGATGGCAGGTAACCTTTTCAAGATTATAATGCTCTCAAAACCAGGAGGGGGTTAGAACTTCAGAGTAGTTTGGTTTGATTTTGAGGATCTGCAATTACGAGAATCCTTGAGATCTGCCACAAAAAAAACAAGCAAGCAAACAAAAAAAAAAAAAGAAGCCCCCACCTAAACACACACAAACAGACAAAAACCAAAACCAAACCAAACAAAATAAAAAACTGAAACCAAAACCAAACCAAAAGAAAAAAATAAACACCAACAAAAAAAAAAAACAAACAAAAAAAAACCACAAACAAACAAAACAAAAAAAAAACAAAACCAAAAAAAAAAAACACAAACCAAACAAACAAACGAATGGTAGAGTTAAAGAGATCATGAATGGTAGAGTTAAAGAGATCATAGTTGGGTCAACAACACTTGGTAATCAGTGAGACTGATGCCTGAAAGTCATTTGGGAAACATCAGGAAGCACCTGAGACATAGTGGTATCTGCAAGGACTTAATTCTTTAGTCCCTGAGTAAGTGTAATATAAGAATTTTAAATGTCTTAATGTTAATATCCTTCTGTATTTTGAGACAGAGACTATTTCACTGTCTGATGTCTTTGCTCTTGCTAGGGCTTTAACCTTATTTGATAAATACTTGTGAAGAGAAAAAAGTCGGTTGTGGGAAGGGTTCATAGGCAGTAGTTCATTCATTAATTACTGCTTTTCCTTGTTTAAAGCATACACCCCAATCCTTTGTTTTATGAGGAGGGAACTAGTATCAGATAAAGGATAATTCCTAGATGAAAAGTATCCATCAAATTTGTTAAATTTCTGGGAAGAGATTTGTTGTGTTCAGTGTTACTTTGTTCTTCAGTCCCTGTGGAATCTTGAGCACGAAGACATGGCTAGATGGGACAAAGGTAAAAGTGCCTTTTTACTCTGTTCTGGAAATCTTTCCTGACATTCTGATTAACAGGAGTGAAGAAATTAACGTTAATAATTACTTAAATTTTCTTAATGCCAAAATATGTCTATCTAAGGCACAATTAATTTTTCAGAACTTGTTGGAGAATCTCCCACTGTTTGTACCATTGTTCTGTGAACTGAAAGAGTGACATACTTTCCACTGTTGTCAACCTATCAACTTTTATTTCACTTAAATTTAACTCACACTCACACAAAATGCTGCTTTTACTAATTTTGAAGCCCTACCATATAAAAAAGTACTTTTATATTTGTCCCGATTGCCTGACATTTTCAATATGGAACGTCTGTAAAAGAGAAATTGCTTTTTATGGAGCTCAGGTAAAAAGGCCATGAGGGAAACTGAAGATAATTAATGAAAAAAAAACCCTCATAAAAGACGGTGGAATAGTTCCAATGGGAATTTTTTTCATTCTTCTTGTGCAGTAAAGTTAAAGGCTTGTTATTATGCCAAAATTACACAGTAGTGCAGAAATCTTTATTTTTATAATCAGCAAATTCCTTAGCCTTGTGACTAGAAAGTCTTCTATTCTACATAAGTGTGTTTCACTAAAGCAACATAGGATCAGAATGGCTGTTTTTCTTCAAAAATTAAAATTATAAAGAAACAGAAAATGTTCATAGTATTGAAATCTCTGGCAGAAAATACTTCTGTAAAAAGAAAAAAAAAAAGAGTGATATTTAAAAAGAAAATTAACACAATGCAGTAATGAAAAAAAATCCCACGCTACCTGAAATTAAGTAATGAGCTGTTACTCAGAAGCCGCATAAGGACATTATCCACTTAAATGTATTAAGCCTTCATCTTGTTCAATGCATAGTTTAATTTGTCTAGATAGTGATAAAAAATAGATAATTTAGGAAATCTCCTCTTTTCTATAGCAATGGAAGCATCAACAGTGCCTATATTATATTCTTTTTCCTCCTGTGTATGATTCTCATTGAAACGCTATGGTCTGAACAAAATCAGACCTTAATGTTCTGCCTTTACCTGCCTCAATATCTGTGGTTTTATCTTGATGAATAATGTTCCTCAATGACAGAAATTTGTGGTATTTTATTCTGAACAATCACAGGAAGGACAGAGAATGCTGAAGTGACTTTGAATGACAGAAATGTGGGTACTTAATACTAAAAAATTTTCTTATGACATTTAGTTCATTATTTATATGAGGGTGGGAGCGCTTGGTATAGAAGATGTGCAGTCAGAACACAGGCTTCCCAAAATTTGGAATTAGGACTTTAGGTTTGATGGTTCTTTAGTAGGTTGTCTAAATTCAATACTTGGGCAGCTTATAAAAATGCTAGAAAGGAGAGGTTTTAGAACTAACTGATAATATGTGTGGCAACAAATCATCAGGAACAGATGGTATTCACCCAAGAGCTCCAAAGGGGTTCAAGTATAAAATTGCTGAACTAGTAACTGTGCTTAAAATGGAATCAGCAAGAGGGAAATGGAAGATGGCACGTGCAGAACAGTCCAGGGAGCTGCAGACCAGTAAATCTGAGTTCTGCTGAGCAAATTGGTGTCTACTACGAGAAAGAATAGGAATGGCAAATATATGGATAAAGGTGTATAAATAGGAATAACAAATATGTGTATAAATAACATTTTACAGGCAAAAGTCATCACGGCTTCAGAGAGATTGCTTGTGCCTAACCAATTAAGTCAACAAACATACAAGGAACATAAGTTAGGGCCATAAGTTTCTTAAATTTCCAAAGAGTTTTATGTGAATAACAAAAGCAAAATTGAAGGAAGATATGTTACATGTTAGTAAGTGTCAAAAAGGAGAACTAGCAAAGGTAGAAATAAATGATGAAAAATGAACATGATTACCTTTGTAAGGCCAGGTAGATATAGATATTCCTCTTTGAAATAGATCCATCAATATCTGGTCAATAAGGTGATAGACTTTCTTTTTAACTATTTTGGTAAGTATTTATTTTGGATGGTAAAAATGACAGTTGAACAAGATGATGTTCAAGATCAATTCTCAATATATTTAGAGGTTTAAGATTAATTCTGAATATTTTTAATAAAAAGAGTATATTTTCTTCCTAACAATACAATATTTGGGCTGAATTAATTGATTAATCAGATTATATGTTAGAAAAATGAAAATGCTTTAATACAGAGTGCATAACTAAACTATGGAATTCATTGCTGTAGGAATTACAAATGTAAAAGTTTTTTTATGGGTTAAAGAAGTAATTTAACCAGATTTGCAAGGAGTTTCAAAGGAAAACATGACATTTCTAATTCAGGAAGTGCCTGAGCCTTAGATTCCCCAAAGGTGCAAGGAGATAGCAGTAGCACTCTCTAAGTTTCATCTACTTTCATGTCCTATCCCTGAGAAGTTGCTGCTGTTGATGATAGCATGGAGGGACAAGACAGAGCTGTGGTCTAATTTATTCAGAGTCACTGCTGTTCTGCTATAACACATGTATAAAATGAACCATAACAACTGAATTTGAGAGGCCAAACACACAGAAGTCTCATGAAAACGTTCATTTACATAAGTATTTACATTTCCATGCACTCATATATTATACATTAATGTGTACAGTGGTAGTAACACAGTGTTAATTTAGAGTAATCACTGTAGTTATATTATGATTGTATGATTATTATATAATCATTGATATTATATGATAATTACTGCTCATGTAGGTTTCCACTGGGATTCTTTGTGTTTTCTTCCTTGTCTCTTTTTCTGAGGTAGTCTATTTTCCGAGCAAATGTTAGCCTGAAGCAGATGTTCAGTCTGCACTATAAAACAGTCCAGAGCAATGGTCCCAAGAGTTCTTTCTTTTCAAAAGTCTATGAATCTTTTAATACTCTTCCATCTTATCTTTAGGTTCAGGGAGATTGTTAGCAGTAGTCATATTTACTAGAATAATTTCTGGCAAGGAATTAAAAAAATCATTAGATAACGAAGCCAATTCAATTAAAACTAAAGGTTTCCAGAAACCTTTCTTGCATGTGTAGTGGTGCTCTCTAATTTAAAGTACATTTAAAATATACACATAACACAAGAATCAGGAACAGTGTTAGAGACAACCCAGGAACCCTGACTTCTACTCATCAGATCAAACATCAGATAATGTTGTCTCCCTCATTAATGATTATATGCATTGTCTCATTTCACAGCAGAAAATACCAGGTAGTAAAGGGTGGAGAGATTCACTGGTGCAAGCTCTGAAGCCTAAGGCTGACATTGCCTTTCAAAACAATTTTGGCTACGAGTGCTTACAAACAGATGTCAGGTTGGGGAAAAAACTGATCAGCAGTGCCACTAATTTGATGTCCTCAATGCTTCACTAGCTGGATGATTTCCCATCCTGGACTACTGGCCCATTAAACCTGTCTTTTATTACATAGTCATAAAGCTGAATGACAGAAAATACATAATTAAGACTAGTCAAATAGAAGGCAAAGGATCTACATTGATCCCATTTGTCTGAGACAGCGAGGGACAAATTGGAATCTAAGGGCTAATATAGAGGAACATTAAAATGTTTGCTTTCTGTAACGCAGAGCTCAGATCTTTATAGCTATGTGGGGAAAATTCTAGGTGCATAGACAGAGCTATTATGCCAGTTATCTGAAATGCTGGAAATAAAAAAATAAAACATATTTCCTAAGGTCTTTGAAATTAATATTTCTCCCAATATGAGGAGTCTGGATGAGACCTTTTTCAGTGTCATGGGCAGTGGAATCAAAGGCACCCTCAGAAATTTTGCTGATGACACCAAGCTGTGTGGTACAGTCACATGCTGGAGGGAAGCAATGGGTCCAGAGGGACCTGGACAGGATGGAGAGGTGGAGCTGTGTGAACATCATGAAGTTCAACAAGTACCAGGTCCACGTGCAGGTGGGTCAGGGCCATCCCAATCACAAGTAAAGGCTGGGCAGAGAATGGGTGGAGAGCAGACCTGGGGAGAAGGACTTGGGGTGTTGGTTGATGAGAACTCCACATGACCCCGCCATGTGCACCGGCAGCCCAGAAAGCCCCAGCTGTGTCCTGGACTGCATCAAAAGAAGTGTGGCCAGCAGGTCAAGGTGGGGAGGGATTCTGCCCCTCTGCTCCTCTCTGGTGAGACCCCACCTGCAGTGCTGCGTCCAACTTTGGGGCTCCCAACACAGGAAGGACAAAGAGCTCTTGGAGTGAGTCCAGAGGAAGCCACAGAGATGCTTCCAGGGCGGGGGCACCTCTCCAATGGAGAGAGGCTGGGAGAGCTGGGGATGCTCAGCCTGGAGAGGAGAAGGATCCAGAGAGGTTTTAGAGACCTTTCCACTGCATAAAGGGAATCACAGGGACTTTGGAGAGGGACTTTGGGCACAGGCCTGGAATGACAGGAAAAAGGGGAATGGCTTTAAAGTGAAAAAGGGGAAGTTCAGATTAGGTATTAGGAAGAAATTCTACTCTGTGAGGGTGGTGACGCCCTGGCACAGGTTGCCCAGAGAAGCTGTGGCTGCTCCATCCCTGGAAGTGTCAAAGACTAGGTTGAAAAGGGCTTGAAGCAAATTGGGATAGCAGAAAGTGTCCCTGAGCAGGGCAGGGGGCTGGAATGAGATGATCTTTACAGTCCCTGACTTCATCAAGGCAGAAATTATTCGACTTGTTTGCTACAACTTTGCTGCTCCTTCAGTCAGGAGGAATAAAGAAAAAGTCACCAGAACTGAAACTCCAGTATCATAATGGACATTGGATGTAGGCAAATTAAAGCTGCCAAATTAAGACTCGAATGTTTGGTTGCCTTGGTGCTGAACTTTTGACTGCAGAGACACACTAGAAATGGCTGGCAATTGCCACTTCGTTCTCATTTCCCAAAGCTGTAAACACCACCTCTGCATTCAATTGTTCAGAAAGAGTCTGTATGATTGTAGTCATTATCCTGGTGTAAAATGCTGCATCTGTAAAAGCAGACTACTTTTACTGAATAAATATTAATATTTCACGCAAATCGGAGATGTTTATTCTACGCTAACTGCCTCTTTCTTTATGCAGTTTGTTTTCCTAATATTTGCCATCTTGAAAACTTTTATCAGAAAAAATCCATATCTACATATATGTATTACAGTATGTACTTGGTTTTTTAAATCCAGTATGAATTTCTAAAGTTGCTAGTCATACTAAATAATTTCAAGTATTCACAGGATGTATTGTCAGGTATTATATTTTACCATAATGTACTATATCTCATTATTCTTTGCTCTAGATTCCTGAAGTAAAGGCTGGAACTCTTGATCAAGATTAATGACTTGTGCCTAAAAAAATCAGTCTAATCTAATAACTTTGAATTTTAATAGCTTTTGAGTTTAATACAGCTGTTACCTCTGTTCTGTTTTACTCAGACATGTGGGTAGTGTGGCTTTTTCCATGACTCCATGACTGATCCACAGGTTTTTCTTCTGTGGCCTGCCTGCTAATCAATTTTAAGAATCAGTAAATATCTGTGCATGTTTCAGTGAAAAAGATACACATAAAGAGCCTTCAGCAACAATAGGCTATTAATGTGGAGACTGATAAACCTTGTCTGTAATTTTGACTAACAGTTTCTACTTTCTTCCTTTCATTTCTTCAGTTAATTCTTTTTCTTTAAGCTTTGTCTTGTGTTTGCTTTACAGAAGCATCATTAAGGGGCAAAGCCAGGAAAAAAAAGTTAGATTATTTCTTTTTAATAAAAAAGGCGATTAATTTTTTGTGCTGAAGACAAAATAACATTTTAATGATGATTAGGGGTGTATAAATAGTTTTAAATAAGAGAGATTAATGCAGTTTTGATAACCATTATAGGAAAATATTGTGGGCAAACTTCTAATACACTGGAATAACTGATATTATGAACTCATTTTATTTCAATTCCTGCTGTCATACCAAAAAGTGTCTTTGAATGTTGGAGAAGCATATATAAATATAATTTTCTAGGCAAAATAGAATGGTTAGGAATATGCAGCGAAACATATCTGAACAGTTATGTAAATTGTTGTGATTCTTGGAAATCAGGATGTAACTAAGCATTTAAGTTTTATAGCAATATTTTTATCATTATTATTTCACCTTTAATAGAGGCTATTTTGTGTGTGGGTGAACCATAAGATTATGTTGTAGCTAGCAAGAATGTTAACATAATTTTTGGTACACTGTGTTAATAAAATAAGTGTAATGAGCCATAGTGGTGTGCAATATCAGGTCAATGTGAGAATTAAACTGCAAGTAATTATAATACTAAGATTGGTTGTATTCTAATTATCCTATGGTTAATAGTACAGAGTTGATTGTCTGAAACCAAAATTATTTGGGCTGGAGTTGTTATAGTAGAGATGAATATTAGCCGATGCATTGTCATTGAAGTGGTATTGTCATTTGTTTTTCAGTAAAAAATACCCCTTGAAGAAGCAGTTAAAATTTTCTTCTAAATTGAAATGCAAAGTGTGGCTGGATTGTGAGGAGCAATGACATTAGCTCCCTGCATTTATTCTGTTTTTATGGTGTAAGTAATGTTAAGCAAATTTGTATTCCATGTATCTCATAATGCAAGAACATGACTGTAAAAATGATCTCTATAAAACTACTAATTACCAGGGAGAAGCAGTAGATGGATATAGTTATAGTCTGAGCACAAATTGGACACCAGTCCTGAATGAAAATTCACTTCATGCACAAGCTGTTTCAATTCAATCTTATTCTTAACTGAGAGGTTCAGGAAAATTTCCAGTTGTCCTGAAAAATGGTGGGGAAAGAGTTGGAGTTTGTTACATTAGTATATCAACATCAACATAAAGTTACTGTTAGAAGTATACCCTCATTGGGTGGAACACCCCTCATCCCCCAAACCTAAGAAATCTATCATTCAGTTGCCTAAATTTGATCTTGTCCAATCCGCCGCTGTTCAAGAGGAGCAACAAATGTTCTGTGCAATCGTATATAATCATCTGTCCTTTGTAAAAATCATTCCTTGCTACGTGGTGAATATGTATCTGCACTGACTCTTTCTTTTTGGTGATATTAGCTGTGGAGAGGGATGGATATTTGAAAAAAAAAAAGTATGTTATGCAAAGTTAATGCATTTAGTGAGCACAATAGTTTGGCTTGGTGAATTTCAACCCAAAGAAAATGGCTCCTAAAGGAAGAATTCTGCAAAGCTCCCTGCCCCATCCTCAGCAATTAACAGAGCCTGTCTTTCTAGATTAATTGTTGTTTCAACTGTATGAAAATTTATCTCACATAGAACTTTCACAACAAATAACATTCTCTCATAACAGTTTTTATCAATAGTAGAATTTCAAGCAAATTTATCCCTGTTTCTCATTGTGATTAATCAGTGAACATGCTTTTCCTTTCATGAATCTCTTTATTATTCAAAATCTCCATAAAGATAAGAACACAGTTTATTTTAGAGATTGTTCACTAATTTACTCCAAGAATATTACAAAGAATACTGGCTTAATGGATTGCATCACTCACAAGTTCTGCTTCTTTTCATTTCCCCAGTAAGAGGCAGGAGCTGAAGCAGGAGCAGGCAGGCATGTCCCCACTGCTGGAACCTGAGGAGATGCTGTCCTTCTAGACTCCTCTCTCATTTTGAGAAGCCTCACAGTGGAGATTATGTGCCAATTTCCCTCATTTTCTAAGCTGATGAGAATTCAGATGATAAATTTTCTACATGCAAAGAAAGTATTCACCCATGAATTAATTCTTGTTATTGAAGTAAAAGAAAGATCATTACATACATCAGTGACTTCAGTGTAAGAGCCAGCACTGGACTAGTTACTGCTAGACAGCTGCAAGGCCTGGGTGCTCTGTAAGGTCAGGGAAGCCAGGAATCAATAGCAAAGCGCTCAACATTATCACAAGGCTGTGGTTTAATCCCATCCAGCCCACAGCCCCTCACAGCCCCTTGCTCACTCCCCAGCCAGCAGGGTCAGGGAGAGAATTGGAAGTGTAAGAGCTGGAAAACTCATGGGTTGAAATAAAGGCAGTTTAACGGGAACAGCAAAGTCCCTACACACAAGAAAAAGCAAAAAGGGGAAATAATTCTGCGCTTTCCATGGGCAGGCAGATGTTCAGCCATCTCCAGAGAGCCAGAACCCATCACATGTGACAGTGACTTGGGAAGTGACATGGGAAGATAAATGCCACCACTAGATATGATCCCCTTCTTCTTCCTTCTTCCTTCTTCCTTCTTCCTTCTTCCTTCTTCCTTCTTCCTTCTTCCTTCTTCCTTCTTCCTTCTTCCTTCTTCCTTCTTCCTTCTTCCCCCCACTTTATACACTGAGCATGATGTCACATGGTCTGGAATATCCCTTTGGTCACTTGGGGTCACCTGTCCTGGCTGTGTCTCCTCCTAAACTCCCAAACTCCATTCCCTCCCCAGCCTTGCAGTTCAAGAACCAGGAAAGGCCTTGGCTCTGTGCAAGCCCTGCCCAGCAATAACAAAAACATCTCTGTTATCAACTCTGTGTTCAGCACAAACCCAAAACACAGCCCTGTACCAGCCCCAGGAAAAAATCTAACTCTACCCCAGCCAAAACCAGAAGACCAGGACAAAGTTGTCCTGCTGCATCTGACTGAGGTGAGCAAAGTCCAGATCCTCAGATGAATCTATGCAGAAGAGGCACATCCAAGAAGACAGAAGTAAGAGCTCCAAAGATAGGTTCAGGATCGCGTCTGATGAGAACCAGCATCAGCTGCAGTCCGGGGATCATCAAGCAAGGCCACAGAGCTGAGGCTGTTTCATGTGTGAAAAACAGAAAACTTTGTGTCAAGATATTAAGGGTATGTTACAGATACAACTATATTCTGAAGAGGAATATACCAACCCCAATGTTGTCATCAGTTTTTTAAGTTTTCCATCTCTTTAAAGAGTCTAAAATCAGTGTTAGATTTTAGCATCTGAGCCTGTTTGCACCCAATTCATGGAGATTTTCAGTGTGAAGGTGGTGTCATTGAGGAAGCTACGCAGAGACCCTTGTAACCTGCAGGATTTTTAGTTGTGTTTCAAGAAGGCTAGTGAAGCTGAAAACAGGATCTCAGACTTCTGATATCAAATCACCTTTCCCTCCTCTGTTTTCAAACTTAGTACAATAGAATGGGAAAGATCCAAGTTGTTACACTAAACTGTAGTAATCAGTCATCTACACTGAGTGCTTTGGGGCACTGTACTGAATACTAAGCAGGTCTATGCCTATTCTTTGCACACTTTTACTGGTTTTGACAGCTTCATTTTTTTATGTAGTAATTAAACGGTGTGTATCAAAATATTTGCGAAGAAGCTGTAACTTCTGTTTATGCAGTCATTTTATTTTCATTCTCTATCATGTACTGATAGTGTCACTAAAATGATGAAAAAACTTGCAGAAAAGATTTTTTCCACTCTCTTCACTTTCCTCTTCCCAAGTTTCTTTCACAATTATGTCTTGATTAACACAGTGCAGACAGCATCAATATTCATATTTTAAGGACAGCTATTGAGATCTATGTGTCTCTGGCTTAATAATATGCAGATTCGGAGGGATTTTTTTTTAGCAGAAATGGAATTTAGAAAGTGATCTGTTTAAAGTGATTATTAATAACTAATAACATTGGCTACACAGTTTCATTGCTTTGCAATTACCTCAGAAGAGAGAGTCCATTAGGCCTGTAGGTACATCCTGTTTAACATAGGCTCAGAGGAATATAGATCTTCCCCTGAAGAAGAGCTAATTTTCAAATCGTTTAAGAATGAAAACAAAATGAAAGTATAAAGAAAATCTTTCAGTCTATATTGTAGATGAAGGGCTTTTCATCTCAGTAAAACTAGAAGTTTGTCACATAAAACTCAATTCAAGTTAGGGAAATTAATATTTTAGAACTTACACCAGGAAACTGGTAACAAAGAGCCATTTGGTTTTATCACAGCAAAAAAGACTTTCACTTTTTTCAACAAGAAAGGTCTGGGTCTGGCTTCTCTCTCTCACCATCCTCTGTTTTATGCATCTTCAAGCAAAGTGATAATATGTCAGGCTGTAGTCAGCTAGAGTAATGTATTTATTTATGTATGCATCAAGTGATGGAATTTCTACCATTTACTAAATTATGATTAGCAAGGATTTCCCCTCTCTTAGTTTGAATGCTAGCAAATTTAGAGACCATAGAAAACTGTGGTTTCAAACAGAGTTGACTTTGCCTAGTTGCAAGATATCCAGAAAAAAACTCTTGTGTGGGAATTGTATAATTACATTTATATGACACCATGCCCTGCTCTGTTCACATCTGTATTTAAATTTCAAATGAATCATTATTCTCCCTGAATTCCTGTGTCTGGCAGTATACAGAATGAAGCTGATGTCTGCTTGAACAGACATATCCCTTATTCTGCGCTCACAGGGTCAGATCTTAAATACACAACCCTTAACATCATTAGGGTTGGGAAAATCTGTCTCCTCTCTTTGGAAATCTAAAATGTAGAGCTCTACAGCAGGATGAGTGGCACTCTAAAGAGCATCTCTGGGTGAGCCATATGTGGGAATGCTGATTTCCTTTCACTGATAAAGAGAAAATGGAGTCAAGATGACTAGCTCAGATGGAAGATTATTATGTTTTATTGCCATAGAAACTCACAGAATCACAGAATACTTTGGGTTAGAAGGGACCTCTAAAAGCCATCTAGGTCATTCCCTCTACAGTAATCAGGGACATCTTCAAACAGATCCAGTTGCTCAGAGTTGCATCCAACCTGACCCTGCATCTTTTGTGGGTTGGGGCACCCGCTACCTCTTCTGACAGCCTGTTCTGGGATTTTACCACCCTCACTGTAAAAAACTTCTTCCTTATATTTTATTATAATAACAATGAATCTTCCTTCAGCTTTATAACATTACCTCTTGCCCTGTTACCAGGTGCTGGTAATATATTTTTCCCCAGCTTTCTTACGGGCCCCCTTCAAGTACTGAAAATCTTGTCCATCTTAACTAGTCTTAAAAGGTAAGATAAAATCACAGCAAATTCCAGTGAAAATGAAATTTAAAGCAGCCCATCTGTCAGACCCTACAGGTAGAAACTGCTCCATTATTCCTCCTGAGGTTTTGTGTTTGTAATTTAGTACGGTATGTGTGGTCTGCTTAAATTAAACAATTGTAAGAGCACAGTACAATAAATGTGTACTCAAGAGCATCTGTAATAGACAGAGAAAAATTAGGGAGACTCTAAATGAGTCTCAGAAACCATCTGTTAAACAGGATCAGAAATAATAAAACAATCCAGTAAAAATCCTTTGTGGCTGATTTCAGGTGCACTTATGGTTTGAGAAGGACAGTGATGAAAATGCTATTCATTAATTGCTTCCTGCAAAACTTCCTTGCAGAGTCAATCACCACCTGGAGACAGAAATAGTTTTTACAAAAAAGTTCCACGAACGTTACTAATGGCAGTAATAACAGTCCATACTTCTATTGAGTCTAACATTTGGGAATCACAAGAATTTCATAAATATAGTGAAAATTTCAAAACTACAGTGGGGAAGTTTTATAATAGAACTAGGAAGTCTTGTGGGTCAAACAGAAAACAACATCAGGTTTTTCTGTAAATATTTATAGTGATCCTTGAACTGTCTGTGGTTTGCATGGGCTACTAATTTAGAGGTTTTAACCAGCAAAAACCTCCATTCTGAAGAAGAGTTTGCTCTTCTCTGAACTGTTTGTGATGCTGTGCAAAAGACAATGATGATTTTTTATTCAGTGCCCAAACTGAAGGTGAATAAATTATTTAGAGTCACCTCAAACTAATACATTGTTTCAAGATCATATTCAATGAAAATTGTGTATCAAATGAGACAATCTAACCAAAGTGAAAACTGTTTTACAGCACTTCCAAAATAGTACAAGCTGTGAAGACATCAGTGTTGTATCAACCTCCCACTTACCTCCTTTGTTGCTGGTAGTCATCAGATCACTGTACAAAATATGGATGATCTGTATGCAAGTTCCTCTTTTTTTGGCTTAATTCAGAAGAAGTCCTCAAAATCTCATGGTGTTTACTGGGGAAAAGGGTTACAGGCTTTGATCTATTCCCAGGATATATCCTGAGCCTTGAGATAAGCCTCATAATAACTATTTTAGGAATCTGAAGATTTACATGCTCTTCAGTAAGAAAAGGAAATGGGTGTTTTCCATGATAATTTATTTAATTTATTAAGTTATTTAATTTAATTCCTTTCCAAGTACATATTAATATGACTCTCACTGATGCATTGTCTGACTGGTTTCCTGTAGTACAATAAGCAAAATGGTGACCATCTGCTTCATGTGGCTCATTCTTAGCAAAAGAGGAGAGATATATGATCAGTTAATTGCTTTGTTTTGTCAATGTTTGGTTTTATTTGATTTTTAAAATAGATTCTGTTTAATTTTTATCTTAGAAAAAGTAGTTTAAGGAGAAATAATCTTGGTCTTGGAATATAACAAGAGATTTCAGTCTTAGATCCTCAAAAATGTTGTTCCTGGGTTTCAGGAACTTTTTGGATAAGGTTTGTTGTACCTGGAGAGAAACTTAGGGGTCTTTTAAAAATCCTTATTGCATTTAAGAGTTAAAATTATCAACCATAGTTGTTATTCAGATTTATAATATCTCAGAAATTATAAATCTGTGTCCTAAACTCTTTGGATGTAATGTCAGAGATTGAGAATATCTGAGAAAGTGATGTCATGGGCTAGAAAGCAGGTCCAGTGCAATCTCTGTTAGAAGAAAAACTCTTACACATCAGAGCATGACATGTGGTGGCTTCATGCTAAAGTTTACTGCATTATAAGCATGAAATGGGAACATAAGTTCCGGCTCTAAAAGCCTGTCCCTGATTTCCCCAGTGAACACTGTGTATGGCCCATCAGAAATTGCACAAGTTTGTTTAACAGGTAGTTTAATCTTTTAAATTTAGCACATGAGATGGGCCATGTGTTCCGATCCGGTTTAAACCCAGAAAAGCAAAGCAAGCTAAGTCTCTGTGCATAAACAGGAAAGAACTTAGAAGGTTCAAAATATTCCCAGAAATGAGATTAAAACCAAACGAGGTTAGATGTTGTTGCCAAAAAATGGATGTATTTTATTTAACAGTAAAAGCAGCAAAGAGAAGGGAAGAGAAAAGAGACAAAGAAATGGAAAAAGGAAGTGTGCGTGGGGGGTGGGGGAACAGGGAGAGGTGACAGGGGTTGGGTGGAAGCACATCACCCATCCGAGGATCCCAGAGATGTCTCCTTGCTCCCCTCCATCTGGTCTGCTCATGGTGAGGGTGCCCCATCACCACCGTGGCCACGCTGCCACACGCCACGCCACACTGCCACACCACACGCCAAAGAGTGCAGAACTCCGTGGATTAATACACACTTTGGGCCAGGTGGGAACGCCCACGTGCCTCTCTGGCCGGGGCTGGCTTGACATTGTCCCTTGCAACACTGAGGGTCTGCTGCATCATCTCTGGTGTTCTGGTGCAGGGTCTGGGGACCCCTTTGAGGGGGCCCCTGTGATGGGCCATGTCACCCCTTCTGCTGTGGATGAGCTTCCCCTCCCTGGTGAGGACCCCTCAGCTGGGCTCCTCTGCACAGTGGAGGATGGGCAGTCACTGCATCTCTGGCTTTTCCCAGATACCCAAAGCCTCTCCTCCCTCCACCCCTTGGTTCGAGGGTCTGTGCGAGTCTGGCAGCTGATAGCCCTGGGGCTGTGGTCCTCATCTTGGAGGTGTTAAGCCTGTGCTCAGTGAATGTCCCCTGCCTTTGAAACACAACTGTTACAGATGATTGTACACTCAATAGGACAGAAAAATCCTTGGGGGTTAGCTGTAGCTGGAGTGAGTTGGAAAATCTAATTAGCTGATAGGAAAAGAAGTGCATGCTTTCACCAGTGAGAAGTTAAATAAACATCTTGCTTCTGCATCTATAGTGTCTCTGCCAGGCTTTGACATTGGACATACAGATTTACCTTGGTTCCTAAGAACTATCTCAATACTCAGAGAGTGAAACCAGAAAAGTAGCTGGCTAAAGGTGGGGAAAGCTCGGGATTTGTTCAGGTTCATAAAAGAAGTGTCAGAGGTCACTTGGGGCTGGGGATGAAGAAGAGACATTCCTGTTTAAAAAACAATTCAGTAATGAGGATCTGTTGTCAAGAAGCAAATTGAGGAAGAACTGACAACAGCCATATTTTTTTCTATCTAAAAAAATCAGCATAAACAGTACAAAAAATAATAATGTAAGATAATTGGAATAAAAAAAGTGAGAGGATGGACTGGGATCCATCATTCTGAGAGACTGGCTGACACAACATGAAGCTGAATTATGGTCCCAAAGTTAAACTTTACTTTGCTCATATTTTAAAGGAATTTGTGTTTAAAATGGGAAATGGTAAGATGTGTGCGGGTGCTGATGGAGTGGAAGTTGCCATAGTCAAGCCTAGTGTTAGATCTCCAAAGTAAAATATCCTTGAATCAGAGGAACTGGACATTGTATGTCATAGAATTCAAAATGAAATTGAAGATGGAATAGCAAGCCCAAAGCAGTTTTTAGTAAATATCTTTAAACAGATATCAAACATGTAGTCTGTGATGGAGTAGGTTCTGTACACTTGAAGAATAATAGTTTGTATCTAAAATAAAGCAAAATATTTTGAAATTCTCAAAATGAGTTGACTAAAGATTAAAGTACTCTTTACTAAAGAGTAAAGTACATTACTCTATGATCTAGAAAACAAAGTTGCCAATTTTTTTTCCAGTTTTGAAGGAACTATTGAGTAAGGTCCCCAGGGACAATGATTTTCAAGGTGCTGTGACCACCTCATAAGGGCACAGGAACAAGCAATTCCAAAATGTTGGAAGTCAAGCAGAAAAGACAGAAGGTTATTGTGGCTGAGCAGAATTTTTTTTTTGGAGCTAAGGCAAAAAAGGAAAGCTTATGCTCTGAGGGAGCAACATCAGGTGAAACATAGAGATGCCACTTGCCACTGCAGGGAGAAAATCTGTGTGGCCAAAGTGCAACTGTAAATGAAGCTGAGCAGAAATAAATTGGAGGGGGCGGAGGGGAAAGGGTTTTTTTAACATACGTTCTTGGGTATCTTGGAAAGGGCCAGAAGTTGGACTGAGTGATTCCGATGGGCCGCTTTCAAGTCAGGATAATCTGTGATTCTGCAAATCTGTGAAAATACAGAAACAGTTTTGGATATTATGGAAGAAAATCTCTTCTGATTTCCTTTTTTCCTTTATTTGCATAAACCTCAATTAAATTGGAACATTAAACTGGTTGCACCAGGAGTCCATTAAAGATTTAGTTACCTTCTGTGGTGAACATTAAGAAGTTATTACTCAAAAGTCTATTTAAACAGTTAAAATTAATTAAAATATATAGGGAAGATTATTACATATCATGAGATACTTTCCTAAGGAAGTATGGGAGATTGTTAGGGATTCTCAAAGGTTTTAGTTCCGGGCTTAATAATTCAAAGATGAGGCTATGGTTTTCTAGATTTATCATTTGTTACCACCAGTTTTCCCCAGACAGAGAATGCTGCAGTACAGTGTCTGGACTCATTTAATGTTGTTGGGGGTTTTTTGGGGGGGGTTTGTTTGTTGGTTTTTTTGTTTGTTTGCTTTTCATGTTTTTTACACTTGAATTTTGAAAGAAAAATAATAGCTAACCTCCAAAACTGACCCATGCTCCAAGCACGGCTGAATTTTCTGCTCAAACCACTTGAGAAATGAAAATAGTTTTTTCTTCATTCTGATTATTTCAAGATCTCAATTTTGCAAACTTCTGTAGCTGTTTCATTCTACAATGTTTTATAGTTAGTATTTTTGTTGTTGCTGTTATTTAAGGTGTTTCTAATTGAATTTATTGAATTTTTATAGCTGAAAATGTATTCATTTCTTTGCTTAAGGCATTTTTGGGAAGATCTAGATGTGGGAAATTGATAATCTATATTAACATTCAGCATACTCTCATGAGTGTTTAGCAAGAGTTGCTAAGTGTTAGGAGAGTCTGATAAATCTGAATCAAAAATCAAAATAAAATTGTGAAATATATATTCACAAATATTCACAAATTATAACTCAAAATATAAAATTTGTGAATCAAGAAAAGAAACTTACAGAAAGAGATACATGTAGAGTCATCATTATTACTTGGACAAAGTTCTGTGCTGGTGTCTGGGACATGTTATCTCACTATTCTTATTTCTACCATACCAAAATTAATGATATAAACCTCGAGGCAGGTTTTGTCTTCATAACTTTCACAAAAAGGGGCCTTCCTCCAGAGAGAGTCACTGGGAGATCAAGACCATATCTTATAATTTTGGCAAAGTCATTTAATTTTTTTTTCCATTAGGCTTTTAATTTTCATAAATAAATAGCAATAAATAGCATCTCATGATATTTTAAATGAATATATTCAACCCTCAGCTGGGTACTCTTAGTGTTTTTGAATTTCAAGTACAGTTTCATCTCTTTATTAGCCAGCCCTATAGATAGGGTTTTATTTCGAAGCTTTTCCCCTCCCTCGATCAGCTGGTGAAGTTAACATTTCTTGCAAAATAACAATTAAAAAAAAACCAAACAGCCACTCATGTTCACTTATCTAGTCTTAACAAGATTATCTGCTTCGTGTGGCCACTGGGAATATTATTTTTCTAAATATAGATAAATTCTTTCTGAACACACTGGCTCTGTTGACTGTGTGCTGAGACACTATAAATCAGGTAGAAGCCTGGGGATGCAACTCCACTGTTTCTTGGTTTTTGGGATGGTAGCGATATTCTGGGGTTCATTGAATATGGCAGAGTTCTCCATGCCATTCCATGAACAGTGTTGCTAATATAACTGTGCAACAGCAACCAAAATAGCACCTTTTTGTCTCTCTCATCATATAATAAGACAGTTTGAGTTGGAAGTACCTTATAGATCATCTTGTTCCACCCTCCTACCGTGGACAGGGACACCTCCCTGTAGATCACGTTGCTCCAAGCCCCATCCAGCCTGGCTTGGAACACTTCCAGGGATGGGGTAGTCACAGTTCCTCTGGACAACATCTACCATGCCTTACCACCCTCACAGCCAAGAATTTTTTCCTAATATCTTATCCAAACCTGTGCTTTGTCTGTCTGAAGCTTTTCCACCTTGTACTGTCACTCCAGGTCTGTGTACAAAGTACCTTTCCAGCTCTCTTCTATCTGTCTATGTATCTATCTGTCTGTCTGTCTATCCCTCCTTTCTTATGTCTGTCTCATTTTACAGCCAATTTTTCCTTCTTAGATCATGACAGGACTCTCAAATTTATGGAAGATGACTATGCATGATAGAGATGCCAGTTCAGTGGTGTGGTATGCATCCAGTGTTTTACAGAGTAACTCAATGCAATGGTGGTTTTTTGAGTACCTTTTTCACCTGTAGTTGTTTATTTGTTCCAGACGTGCTGTGGAAGTAAGGTGAGTAAGGTGCAGATGAGTGATGAGTAAGGTGCAGAGCATTTTTGGAAGGATGTGAAAGCACACTCTCCTGAGAAGTACCAACATTTACTGTCAGCCTCTGTCCTTTTGCCCAAAGGATATAGTCTCACCTGATCTCACTCTTTACCATATGTGTACAACCTTTGGCAAGTGGAGAACATATCAGTGCAAAAAAACCCACAACCAGCCCACTCTGTGACACTGAATTCCCTGATCCTCAGAAATAAGGCAATAGCAGCATTTCTCCTGCCACATTTGTGAATAGCTGCTGTTTGGATGAATAGCCTGGACATTTTGCCTTATGGGTAATGATATGGTTAGCTGTTCTAAATGTTCAGGCAGATTCCAACTATTCTTCCTTTTTAAAAAGAAAAATAATGGAAAAGAACAGAAAAGAAATATGGAATAAAGAGGTTTTCCTTCTCTTAGAAATGTAATCAGCACAGGGTGCAAAAGAAATTCCAATTACTGCATCCGCGATAACAGTAGAAAGCCTCAAATAATTAAATGATTATTGTATACTGGGGTTTCGATGGGACTTGTAATTCCCAAAACTTTTTTTCAATTATTTAAATTCCTAAGGTCGAAAAAGCAAAAATTGAAAAGCAAATTGAAAATCCCATTAACCACTCCTGCTATCTTTGCACCTACAAAGGCACATGACTGGATTCCTTTGCAACTGCAGATGTTTTGAGACAAAAGGACATCTGTAGAGAGTGAGACTGCCAGAAAAACACTGTTGTCTGTTCATATGAAATAGGCCAGGCAATTAGTAAAAAGCTCAGAGATCACTTTAAAAGCTATCTAACCCTATAACTGATGTTCCCTTGACTATGAATAGTTCACCTGGGACTATGTCCTGCCAATATGTTTATTTGATAGTTTGCTGCCTATTGGAATAGGTAGGTATGGCTGGAATATTTCTACTTCAAATTGACTTTTTTACATCCACTGAGATTTGCATTATTTTTTTTTTAAACAGTTCACCTCCTTTCACAATATTAAAACAAAATTTTCCGTCAGAAAGTGAAAATAATTATATTTATAGTATTTGGGGGAAATGGATTTTCAATTAACAGCATTTACCAAAAACCATTGCTTTGGAAATTCGTTTGGAAATGAAAGTAATAAATTCTGGACAGCTCTAGTTATGACTGAATTATGCAATTTCAAACACTGTAAATATCATGAACTTGACAGAAAGATCATCAGGGTAAATGAAAGGAATTCCAGTGACTTTCATCACTCCCTGTGCCTGGCAGTAAAAAGCTTCAGAGTCAAGCCCAAGTATGTTACAACAATTGGTAGTTGTGCCATGATCTATGGAGCCTATTGTGATGAGATGCTTCTTCCACCATCTGAGGTTTAGGCTGATATCTATAATGTCTTTTCAAAAAGCACTTCAAGATCATGGAAATCTGTAATACCGTAAGAAAGAATCCAACAATGCTTCATTAACCAACATGAAACAGGATGATAGTACCATAAAAGTGAAAATAATTCTATTTATAGTATTTTGAGAAATTTGATTTACTATGAACATATTTTACCAAAATAAGATTGTTTTGGAAATTTATTTGGAAACCAAGGTTATATATTCTGTAATATATTTTAAATACAATATATAGTATTGCATTTAAATAGGTTACTATATATTTTACAATAAGTAATATATTTTATAGAGAGAGGCCTTTGCTGTATAGAACTCACCCTTTCAAGTACATTTGTCCCCCAAGAATCTAAAAGACCAAAGACTTGTAAAGAAAGAGAAGGATAAACAGCAAAGTTATTCAGCAAAGATTCACTAACTTGCAGCACTGAAAGACTTTAGGAGCAGGAGAAAATTCCACTGACACAAAATTCCAGTGGCATACTGGCACAAAAATTGAAGGGCCTGATTCTTTTCTCAGGAGTCCTTGGGAATACTTTCACTGACTTTGGTGGCACAACAGCTTATGGGAGATTATTACGGAAAGAAGAAAATCAGATTCCAGGCTTGTCAACCTGACAGCTTTCATAGCCACTTAAGTGTTAAAATGTACAAGAGAAACAACTCTTTTTAAAAGGGTAAAATGAGCTCCTGAAAGCACCTAAAGTCTCTTACCAAGGTTTATCTAAAACCTTCATACAGAAGAAAAACAATCATCTATTTAGTAGTTTTACAAAAATGATATCTTGGATGATTGAATTTTATGATGACTTGAATTTGCTTCTTTCAGTCCTAAGACTAATTACATTTTAGACAGGACATTGATTAGATAATGCCACCCAAGCACCAGTTCCTAATGATGCAAAACATGAGCCTCAGAACTAAATTGTGTTTTCAAAAATCATTGTGCCTACAGGGCCTCTATATCCCTACCCTGTCAGTCCCATCTTTTGCAGCTTGAGGCAAGCAACAGTGTTGCTTTGTTATTTTAATATGGAGGAAACAAGGAATAGAAAAACAGAGGGAACTATTCTGCTGAATTTAAAGGAAGAGATTGTAAAGGGATTTTGAAGAAAAGAGGTAGAGAAAAGTATTAATGAAAAAAAAAATCACAGAAAATGTGATCTTCGATTAACTATTTAGGGTTGTTATAGTCTCATTTCTACCTTCACACCTGCTCAGCAGACACGGGAATTTTTTTTTTTTCCCATCCCTCTCTCACATCTTCAAATGTATAATAATTCTTTATTTCACCACATGTTAAACAACTTAATGAGGATTGAAATAACATGCAGAGCTTAGCATATTACATGTGCTTAAAGGGCCTAGGGTAATAAAAATGCTGGGCTTGGGCTAGGGCCAGAAAAAGCACTTGCAGCTAGGTTTAATTATTAAAAGTTTGAGAGATTGGCTGTTCTCCAGTTTTTTCATTCAATGTGGGTTTATTTCCTTCTGGATGTTTCTAACTCTGTATTTTGTGAAAAGATAATAGTCATTGTAGTGACTTTGTGCATTCTAAGAAGGAGCTACCAATTCACAAATGACAGAGAATCCTATAATGACTTGGGCTGGAAGAGACTTTACACCCCATCTCATTCCATCCATTTCCATGGGCAGAGGCACCTTCCATTATCCCAGGTTGCTCCAAGCCCTGTCGAACCTGGCCTTGGACTCTCCCAGGGATGGAGCAGCCTCAGCTTCTCTGGGCAACCTGTCCCAGGGCCTCAGCACCTTCACAGGGAAGGATTTCCTCATAATAACCCATCTATCCCTGCCCTCTGTCAGTTTGAAGCCATTACATTAAAGCCATTGAAGCCAGCGTTACCAAAACCATGATTCTTCAATTCAAAAAGCAAAACTGCAAGAAGGCCTGACTTTTTAGGGAAAAATGTGGTGGTGATCTACCTCAGAACTCAGGATACCTTCTAGAAATGATGAGGGTAAGGGGAGTTGAACTCACACAGAATAAATGTGTTCTTTTCTCTTCTTCTCCTGTTCAAAACTATTTTTTTTTTGTCTTCAAAGTGAGCAGTTGTAATAGTCCACATCATCCTGCTTTGAAATGCAAAGTAAAAGAGCCTTGCTCTAAGGGAAAGTGACACCAAAAGTGAGCTCTACTTCTCGATGGTGTATTTTTTTTCGGTGACTGATACTTATTTTTTTACCACCATCACTTGTTCATGTAGAGAAGATAGATTCACAAAACAAAAAATAAAATTATAGAACTCAAGTTATAGCTTGGCAAAATACATGACCAAATTTATTATGGTTTAACAGCATGTCTTTGTTTCCTTTATGAAGAATTATAGAGCCCAGAAAATAAAGGTGAATATATTTCCAAATCACAACTAATTCCATAATTGGAGAAGCAACAATTTTTATCTAACATCTGCCTTGGTATTAATTAAATGCTAATTAATTAATGAAAAAAAAAATCTTTCAGCAAAGAAAAAATATCACATGAATAAATCTATCACCTGAAACAAAACCTTAGTAGAAAACAACTTACAAAAAATCCATTTCCTAAAAATGATTACACGGTTTGCTCAGCCAGTCCATTAAAAAGAAATGAATGCCAATTCTGTTGAAATGAAAGGGATCCATTTTTGGTTTGATGAATAGTTTGACTTATGCTGCAAATATGAAAGAACATCTGAAAAATGTTTTATATATAAGATGACAGTTTTAGTTAATGCAGCTTGGAAACTTGCCTGAAGAAGAATATACACAAGATAATGTTATGTGTACATATATTTTAAAATATATAGATATGCAATTTTAAATTAATTCCTTCTTCATTTATTTTAAGTACTAGTAGAAAGAACCAAAAAGAAGAAAAATATCATAGCAAGGATACTGTATGTATCTCTCCGTGGCATAATGTAGAGATCCCAGACCTCACATAAAATAACAGAAGTTGTGCAGATGAGAAGTATGGGGATAATTTGTAGCCCAGAAACAATTTAGTCTCTTCTGTAAGACACTGCTCAAAGCACTAATTAGTCTTGCTTAACCACACTGTGCTCAGAACCGTGTTGATGGAGCCATACTCTTTCCAGCTCTGGAGTTAACTCCAAGGATCTAGGGTGGGTGTTTCTGCACTGCAAGACCCAAGTCTTTACATCAGACATTGTCAGCCACTTCTCCTCGTGGCACAGCCCAGATGATGTGACTTTGCAAGGCAGAGCATGCTCTCTGACCCACCAGCAGAGCCCAGGGACATCAGAAAAACATATAATGACCTTGCTTTCAGGACAAATCTAATCCTCAAACAGCTTGCGGTCAGAAGGGAATTGTTACAGCAGGGAAACTGCAACATGCATATCAGACAACAAGGCCCGTGGAAAAGAAATATATATGGACGGATTCTTGATAGATGTTTCAGAGAGATGTTTATTTCTCCAGCCACATGGCCGGGGCTCTGCTGAGGAACTGCTCAATCACGGGACCCGAGGGTCCTTGCCCATGCAGGGGAACACAAAACAACCCATGGGGAACGAGGCTGACCAGGGGCAGGGAAACCCCGTGTCTCCCCCCAGGGCCTCGCTCCCAGGGCTGCATGGCAGGGGGGAAGGGAGCCTGACATTTCACCTGTTTATTTTTAACAAAACGAGATTTAAAACTTAACATTGAAAACAACTTGATAAACATGAGATAACAAGGACAGTTTCAAAACAAAACAAGCCACTCTCCTGAGTCTTTAAATGTCCAAACAGATTCTCTGGAACATCTTAAGGCTGACAGAAGCGAAACAGGACTCTCCGGGCATGCTTTGTGGGGAAACTGAGGCAGGAGGGGATTTCTTCCGTTTGTACCTGTTGCAACTCTAAACAACAATAGTTAATTTCTTCCCTCCCCCTCTTCATCCCCCACTCGGCATTGAAAAAGGATTTTTGAGGAAACAATTGGCAAAGGCATGGTTTTGTGAGGGAAACCATGGGTGGAAAAAATGGATTGGGAATACACTGGGGGTAATAGGATATAGGATAAAAGGGAAAGGTGGGATTAGGAAAGGGAGACTGTAGGGGGGGTTTATAATGGAGATATTGTCTAACACGACTATGATTTTTAGCATATATACTGCCTTTTACAGAAACACCATCAGGCCCAGTGACCTCTGCTGCTTGTAACCCTTTTCTACCTTGCACAATTTTGAACTCCACCACTGCTCTATCTCCCAAGCTTGGGATGCATTTTTCAGGGTTATTCTTTTTAACAGTAGTTCTATGAATGAATATGTCTTCTTGGTTGTCACATCTTGTTATAAAACCATAATTTTGTTTAGCATTATACCATTTTACTATTCCTAAAACCTTAGCTACAGTGATTTTTTTCCTTTTTTTGAATGGTTGCTGTCTTCTGTCTCACTGCATTTTTCGAGGAGGTATACTTACAGCTTTTTATCAGCTAGGCTAGTAGTTCAACGCATTAGAAAGCCTCGGGCAGCCTAGAGAGGTAGCGCAGGCAATCTAGCATTTCAGTAGCTCTAAAAGTGGCAAAATGGCATTTGCAAATCTAATACCACCAGCAGAAGCAAAGAGGGGGAAATACAGCTTTTGGTTTGCCTAATTTCCCGCAATTAGAAGCTTTCAAACAGAGACAGGCGACACACAGATTTTTGCAGAAAGGGTTGCAAAGCCAAAGAGGGTGGGCCCCCCCTTGGTCCTTTCTTTTATTCGGAGAAGGGGAAAGCAGAGGACTGGGGATGGATCCGGGGTGACCGGCCAATCAGACACTGCTGAAGAGTTTGAGTTACATTTGGTTTTTCCCATGCTTGGAACAACGGGGTTCAGAGAACATGGCAGATGCAAGTGTCTTGGGGAGGGGAAGCTCAGAACAGGTAGCAACAGTTTTTGCTTTCTCTTTCGCTTTCGGTCGCTCCCGTGTTGGAGCTGTCAGGGCTGCTGGGGCCATCGGGGTTGCTCGTGCCTGTGTGCTCTTCCTGGGGTCACATTTGGGGCCATGCAGGCCGGGCCGGGCCGGGCCACGCCGCTCAGCTCCCTGTGCGCCGCTGCCTCTGCTCTCAGCTGCGCTGCCGCTGCCTGGGGCCGTGCCCACGTCTCAGCCGGGCCCCCGAGCGACAACCCCCCCACACCCCGCTCCAGCGCGCGTTTCGGCTGGGCGCAGCTCCGCTCCACCGCTGCCAGCCCCCGGCCGTGCGCCGCCCCTCTCAGTTGGGCGTTCACAGGGATTGCTCCACCATGCACTGCACAGGGCCGGGCGGGCACCACCGGCTCACGCCGCTCCCACCACGCCTCGCTCTGCTGCCGACACTGCAGCTCGCGCCACTCCGCCCGCACACGGGAATTGCCTCGCTGCTGCTCGGAGAGTGCTCAGTCCACGTGGCCTGGGTCACACGGTCCTTGAAGCAGTTTTAACTTCACAAGGACACAGCTGACATTGTTCAACAGTCTCAGTAATTAAATAATATTCACGAAAATATTCTTCCATCGGCATATATCTTGACTCAGAAATTAACTGTGTCCAAACGGTCTTCCAAAAGTCCTTGGTAAGAATTAAATCCCAAGAAATGTAGAGAAAGTTCTTAAACAAACATGCCAGAAAATGTTTCAGTTCCTTTTGAGCTTGAATTAACCTAAAATTTACAAATGGTTGTTCAAGAATCTTTTCAAGTTTAAGATAAATGTCCATATGCGGCTCGGAGAGCCAAGAGTCTTCCCACGGTTCCTCCATAATTTAGAGATGGAACAACAAAACAAAAACAAGAAGAGGAATCCAGAGTTTACTCACAAATCAGTCACTGTCCTTAGGGATCAGGGATCATTCTGCCCGCATTATCTACCATTTGTTACAGTGCAGATACTGTAACACGATGTATCAGTCAATGAGGCCTGTGGAAAAGAAATATGTATGGACCGATTCTTGGTAGAGGTTTCAGAGAGATGTTTATTTCTCCAGCCACGTGGCTGGGATGTGCCGAGGAACTGCTCAATCCCGGGACCCGAGGGTTCTTGCCCATGCAAGGGAACACAAAACAACCAATGGGGAACGAGGCTGACCAGGGGCAGGGAAACCCCGTGTCTCCCGCCCAGGGCCTCTCTCCCAGGGCTACATGGCAGGGAGAGGGCCCCAACAGGGAATTTTTCTGCATGTACCAGTCCCCAGTGAATTTTTCTCATAGGAGTTCATTCAAACTCTTTTTAGGTTAAAGCAATGTTTTTAACATAATAATTTTCCTGGTTTAATTTGTTGTTTTCTGTTTGCCTTTTGAAAGTGAGAAACTTTTCTTCATTCATCTTGTTCTTCCCACTACTCATATTTGTATAAATTTCTGTCTGTAATAACATTAAATAAACTTAATTTTGCAAATAACAAATGCAAAGAGAGATCAGATAATAGAAATTGTATCATTGTCTTAGCAAATTATCAGGCTTTTCAGAAATGTCTACTTCGGGGCCACTTAAGACTTATGAAAATATATAGGCTCCATGATTCTCAGAGACAAAAAAAATTGTAATGTTGGTGGTGTATTAAATAATAATGTAAGCATTAGGTTAGAACTGAAGGCTAGCCATATGAGAAAAAAAAGGAAGAAAACACACCCAGTTTCTTGTAGACTGTGTCAGGAAAATCTAGAAAAAATACATTTAATAATAAATGAGGTATTTAATGACTGAATACTTTGTCCTAGTGTTCTGTTTCATACTTGAGAAACAGAGAAATTAAAAAGAATGTATTAGAGGGTATTACTTGCTGTTACTGAAATGTGATGGAGTGTAAGTAGCAGTTGAAATATGAATCTCTGGGCTGCAGGCTACCAGAGCCTTTTTTCTCTTCTGCATATTTCAGTCTTTCTGACTCCCCTTGTTTTTCCATCTTTACTTTTCACATCAGCAATTTTGTTTGAACTGCCTGCTTCCAAGCCCATTTTCCCATGATTTCCAACTCCCATCACATGCTTCTTTGTTGTTCTCTGTCATTGTCACTAATAAGTCTTCAGAATTTTAATTCTCTTTATTGCTGCTTTGCCATCAATTTTCTCCTGCCATTTATTTTGTATTGCTTCCTCTACCTTTTGTTTGTGGATTTTTTTTTTTTTTTTTTTTTGCTTATGTCCATACACCTCCCCAGATAAAGATACCTGTTTAACTGGATGTGAAAGGCAGAGAGGGGATTGCTCAACTCCTCTGAGCACTCCAACGCTGCAGAGAATGGAAGACTTTTTCCTGTGGTTTCCATTCAGAAGTTTCCTGTACATAGCACAGTAGATACCAAATCACTTCTATTCTCTCCTGAAAAGGGACAAGCTGGGGAATAGATCTCACTACTGACACCATACAAGAGAACAGAATAGCATATATTGTGAGAGAAAATAATCCTCAGTGTAAGAGGATCTCACTTTCATTCAAAGTAACAGGATACTGAGCCATTTCCTTGAAAACCTATTTTAACTCAAATCTGTAAACATGTGTTCCTGTGCCACAATAGGAGGCATTCATTCTGATCTGCTGAGGACATCAAAATGTATTATTGGTGTTTTAATGCAATATGTGTCACAAAAGGTTAGCTTTTCATTTCTTATTGTCCTCCATACTATGTCATGCTTCGTCACAGAATGTGCTGTCAATAGGCATAGTAACAAAAGACAAGCTGATGTAATGTGACAGGATGGGCAGAGGTCACTTTGATACTACATGAGGTAGCTTTCCAGAAATGTGCCAGAAATGCCATAGTCTCAATAATTTTTAAGCTTTCTGCTGTTATATAATTTTATGTAGCTGAGCTGCCTCTTCATCCCCATATCTTTGTGATATGCTCTGTACTATTTCACTCTGTTCTCCTGAGGTGTCTCAGGCATTTAGACCTTCTCATTTACAGAGAAAAAGGTGCAAAAGACCCTCTAGTCATTTGAGAGCCCCCATGAGAGTCTTTTAATTCTGTGTAGAGCAAAAGTGTCAGAAGCAGCCTTATTTCAACAGCACTTTGTATGGCTTCTTGCAAATATATGAAGAATTTGCATTATTCATATCTGTTGATTTCCAGCATATTTATTTCCATCATCTACACGGTATTAGGATCTGGCTACAGGCATTTGGATCATGGCACAATATTTTTTAAAGATGAGTGTGACTAATTCCCTCATTTTCTTATTACCTTGAAGTCCATTATTCAATGTATCATGTGCTCTGTACCTACAGTATCTACATAAAATTGGGAGAAGTTATCTGTTTGTGACAGCTGAGCATATGTGGATTTAGTGAGTTATAAACTCTAAAATAAGAAGTCAGGTTTCTTTAAAGGGGAATAACTGTTAGGCAGTGGTTCAATCATGCATTTAAATTCAATGGAATTCAGGATTGCTTTTCTGCTGAATGGAAATGGACATTATCTGGCTAGACACTTTCAAATGTTTCTTTTTATTCATTTTTTGTTACTGTTCTCTAGTAATGGTGCTAGAGAGGTATTAAAGAAAAAAAAATAAAATCAAAAACAGAATAGGCAACCAAGGAGAAAAATCTGTTTGCAGCTATGTGGTCATTGCAAGAATGAGTAAATTCTGGGTTAGTTTTTCTCTTTCTAGTTACAATCCATGTCAAGTGGATAGATTAATTTTTCCCATTTTCACTTCTCATTACAGGGTTTGTCATGAAAAGTGAGTTATCACAGGATTTTATTGCCTGATATATTTGGTGAATTATGACTGTGCAGAGGACATTTAAACTCTTTCAATAGGGTGTGTGACTTGTTTGACTGACTGTTCCTGGGATGCAAGGGGGTACACAGGAATTCAGTGCATTATTTCCTTGCATACAAAATCAAAGATGACACTTTTCAATGAATCAAAGAACAAAGCTAGATCATGTTTAAGTGCACATTGCAATCAGACAATGTGCACTTAATGTGCTATCCCTGAGCAGTAACCTTGAAAAAATAAAGTAAAAACTAATGCTGCAAGTCATGATGGCAGAAGTCTTTAGCACAGTTAAAACATTAGGCCTGTAAAAGCATTTGCTTTTACTTTGCCTGAGTTCTGACCTCCAGGGTGAGGTTTCTCTACAAAACATTTGGTCCTTGCATTGAAAATGTTAACAAGTAAAGGGAGTATTTTTCCTTGAGAGAAACATTGTCATTTGACAGTTTTCAGATAATGTCATATGTCATGAGGGCCATCACCTTCTTCTTTTCTTCTATTGCCAGGATATTTCCCAGAACATTATCCAATTACAGTAATTAGGAAGAGCAACAGAAGAAAGGAGATAGAACATTTTAATAGTCTGTATATTTTGGCTTTCCCCTGTCACTCATCTGCAGCTAAGCTCATATATTTGATACGTGGGAAGTCAGGGAGGAAGGGTTGAGTTTACTTCATAAATGCTCAAGGAACACACATTTCCTTGTGTCACACATTACAGATATTGCCAGATTACCAGATAATGTCTTCTCATGGTACTGCCACAATTGATAGTAATGGCTTTTATATTAAATCTCAATTTAATATGTTATAAATATCCATGATGTGTTGCTAATAACTAAGTTAGTGGACAAATGGGAGAAAAGTTGTCCCGGTAAAAATGAAGACAGTCTGAAATTGCAGGGTCACAGAAGGGCAATGGAAGCATGCTAGATTAGTCAGTGCCGACAGAGGAGACCACAGCCTTGACTCCTCAGTAAATCCACATCTGGAACTCTTGTTACTGATGAGGAATCTGCCAATGCTTGGAGGACAGTAAGATCATCCTTACCTGGCTTTGCAAGTCTACATTAAAAACATGCAGAACCTCCTTGAGGATTTGCAAGCTGCTACAAAAACATAAAACACACACATGTGGAGTACAGGTGGATATATATATCCAGATACATGCATATGTGGACATATAAAATTTATTTAATAGATCCAGTTGAGGCCATGCTGTAATGTAATGCCATGGAACGACCAGGGCATTTCAGTGCTGGAAGCATGAACTTTCAGAGTGAGGGATGAAGAACACAGCTATACCAAGAAAGAAAAGGTGCCATGATCCGTTCACTGGCTCCAAGGAAAATTTCCATGGTTCAAGCAAATATGTTCCTTTTAATCAAGATGGGCTTTATTTTCAGAATTGACACATGCCCTCCACCAGCAGAGCTGAGTTATTGCACTGGAGAAACCTTGCAGGCACTAGAAAGACATTGCCTTTGGGATGTGTGGAAAACAAGAAGGAATATTTTGTTAAGGAGTTGCAGATCCTTTGAAGAACTACCATCAAATGAGTACGTTACCTTCACACAAATCTTTGCCATTTTTTTACTGGAGAGAGTAAACTCAGTGGCTAGCCTGTCTGAGGCTGCTCATGGGAGCAGTCCTGTTGGCTTTGAAGGACTAAGTTGTTTTACTGAGTAAAATTCACAGAACTGAAGTTTGTAAATTGGGGTCAAACAGTTTCGTGAATATGGTTGTTCCAAAGAGAACCACCAGTAATTAGTCATACATCCATACCCAAGAAAGCACACCATAATTCCTTTAATCAATCCCAAACCAGGGAATAGCATAGGCAGAAAATTTAATGTGTTTTAATCAAAGGCCACAATCCTCCAAATCTAATGCTATAAGGATGCTATCAGTCACCAACAATACTGCCTGCCAATTGTGCACTGTGTTGAGGTACAAACAAATAATGTGTAAAAGCTACTAACATATTTATCATGGAATGAGGTCTAAAGGCAGATTTATGTGTAGCCAAGATGTTATTCCTTACAATACAATCCGTTAGCTGTGCATAAACATGTTCAAGCAATTTAGACAATGTGCGTCACGGTGGAGGCCATAGCACTACCCCAGGGTAGAATGGTTCAGAGGCTGTTGTCACTCTGAGCTTCATGTGCAGATGTAAAGTGACTATTCATAATAACAAATTAATCATGGGAAAGCCAAAGGAAGGGGGGGGATGGCAATGAAAGGTATTGTCATATTCTGAAATCCAAGTACCATCAAATTTGTTGTCATATTCTGAAATCCAAATACATCCGTTCTAACCAACCTTAAACAGCCCTGCTGGTTAGTGAAAAACATGTAGAAAAAAAGGTGTGAGGAAGAAGATAGATTTATTTTGCTTTGTTTGACAGTGGAACATTGTAACTCTTATTCCATACCAGGCAACTAGTCCTGCTGAAGTTCTTGGAACCACAGCAGTCAGTCACCACTCACCAACTTGAACTTGGAATATATAATTAATATCACTAAAGAATCAGGGTAATACACTCTGGGCATCCAAAGGGATAGGATCTAAACACAGCATTAGCAATGGAATTGTAATTTTATTTATAATGTTATTTGTGGTAACTATTTAAATAGGTAAAATTCTTCTCAAAATAAATGTTTGGGGGGATGAGAAGGGGGTGCATTGTCTTGACTTAAAGCAGTGTATCTACTTTGAAATCATCTAAGATCCATTTGAGACAATGTGCATGAGAAGGTTTTAGGAAGATCCATTTGTCAGACTGCCTTATTTCTAAAACAGTAAGTCTGTCATCTTTATGGGCAAAAGCTTCTTAATCCAGCTCTAAATTGCCAAAATCATAATCCTTCTATGTGAATACTTTTGGATTCTATTTTTGATTCTAATGAACCACACACTTAGGAGTGATCCTAGCCAGGATCACAAGGAATAGCTAAATACTGCCTGTACAAAAGCTCATGTACTGTCTATAGAAAACATGTCCCAGGGATAATTTTCATGAATGTTCTTAGGCTGTAGGAGTAGGAGTGTGTATGTGCAAAGCTGTGGTAAATTATGCTTCATATTACATAGCTGACTGACTGCTGTCTCTCAGTGAATGTAAATTAGACTGCAAAAATTAAAAATCAGGAATATTTTCTGAAAGACTAAGTGCAACTGTGAATGACTGCTTATGACTGATTGACTATGAGTGATCAGGGAGAAATACTAATTTATTTTGTACTGTTGGGTCTTCATCAAGGGCCAGATTTAAGATTGCTTGGATTCAATAAAAAAAGTTCCTTCCTCGCCTTCATCAGGTGTTTTACTGCAGTTTTGTTTTAGACACGTGGAACTGTATATCTCCCATCAACAGGAGTTTCAGCATTTCACACAAAGCTGTCAAGCTCAAGGCCTTACTTCTTTCTTTTCTATTTTCCTGGCAAAGAAACATTTTGATTTGACTCTAATACCAAAACAGCTAACTGGAGCATGTCCATTTTCACAAGCACCAATACAATATTTGTAGACATTCTTCAGGAATGTTGGCAGTTCATAGGCCAATAAAATGAAATTGCGCTGAAGCTGATCACTAAGCATCCATGTTGTAACCAGGTCATTTAAGTCAGTTTTATAGGAAGGATTTAAAACAGAATGATGATGTAGTATATTGTGGAAGCTGCTCAATCCCAAATTTTGATGAATCCTAATTGGTATATTGGCAATCCAAAGTAAAAAAGTAATAATTTTTCCCCCACTTCTTGGACAACTGCATGCCAGACTGTAATGTTTATTGATCACCATTCTTTATCACTTCCCATTGACCATTTATGTCCATAGTTATGCATAAGGACTATTGATTGGGTAGTAATTACCCTCTAATGTAGGTCAACTAAGGTCACCAGTACCAACTTGCCCTTTTTGATTTTTGTTAATTTAGTTTATTGGGATTTTGTTTTTCTCATTTTCAGTTTTGGAATTGATTTCCTTTTTTGTGCCTTTTTACATGCCATGCAATATTTAAGTTGTTTACAAGCTGCGAAGAAACTTCAGCTTTATAAGTTCTTTCAGGAATATCTATTTCCTCTGTTTTTATATGATGGTCTTCAAGAACACAACATACATTTCTCTAGGTAAAGTCTAAAGTGGAAAAAGAAAAGAAAGAAAATTAGTGTAAAAAATGCAACAAACTCAGAAAGATTGTTTTTATATTTTCTTCCCTTTGGGACAGCCAACAGACTGTAACTCTGATTACATCTGCTCTTATAAAAGAATACATAACGAAGTCACCTTCTTGAAGGAGCTTCTGAAGTGTGAATAGGATGAGATTGTTTGAGGACGTGGGTCAGAACTTTAATTCTGGTCTTATAGTCACAAGAGCTGAGCCAGCATAGGGTGTGGGAGTATTAATTTACTACTGAAGCGTGGGTCCACAATGAATTATTGCACTCTGCAAGCAAATAATTAGAGATAAAGTCAAGAGATGGGGATATTATTTGTTACACTTGTCTTCTATGTCTGAAATTGAATCTTGAGTACTTCCAGGGAGAGGTTATATGTTCCAATTTTCACTTTCACACAACCAAACACACAAGGGACCTGATCCTCACCAAGTTTGTGTTTGAGATGACACAGCCACAGATGTTGTGATGAGCAGTAAGAGAGTTTATTCAACCACAGAATTGCAACAAAAGTGGGCGACATACAGCAGACAATTTTGGAGGCAATATACCTAATCAGAGAGTATTTTGCTTTTTATAGACTCCTGTGTATAAGTCAGTTTTCATGACCACACATATGAAGGATATTTGCATTTCATGGCATAGAGATATCTGAAAGATAACTAAACTGCCTGAATTTCCCAAAACTAATTTTTTTTCATCGCATAGAAAAAAAAAATTCTTCTCTGGATTGTCTTTTATCTAAGTCTATGTTATGAACATGTTCACATATTCCATAGAAAATGGTTTCTAGTTGTCTCCTTCTCCAGGCGGTTCAGAACAGTATTACTGGTGCCTTAAAGAGCAACTAAGTAGTTGGGACATGTTTGTGGGAGCATTGAATCCATCTCTGTGAGTTAGGATCATTGTAGCAGATATCTGACTGACACATAGTAAAGACTTAAGCACATAATTTTGTCAGTGAGGATATTTTGACCTAAAGTGCCACAAGTGATGCAAACTCAAAAAAAAAAAAAATTGCAGAGAATATGTTGAAACATGTTAGTCTCTTGAGTCTTTGCTAAGTATAAAACAGGTTTCATGAAGTGTTTCATTCATTTCAGGCTGTGCAGACTTCAGAACTGTGACCATAGTGCTTTGTCTTTGGAAGGCTGGAATTCCCTGTGGCTGTTGCTCACACTGACCTTTATATTGGCTCATTGTCCATACTTGACATGGGTCAGGCAGACAAAAGCTGCTTTCCTCTTGTCAGTCAAACTGAGTCCTTTCTAATTTGTCCTTTAAGGCCATGTCATGCCTTTTGTGAACCTTTTGGACATGACAAATCATATGAGAATGTGTTTCTTGAGGAAGGCCAAAGTGTCATATTCTCTTTTATAAAAACTGTGAAAATCCCTTCAAACATTTACTCTGCTACTATGTACAAAATAAAGCAGAAAAACCTAAATATTGAAGTGCTTTAGAGATTCATGTTGGTCAGTTATCCTAGCCCTAACATTAAACTCTGCCTTTTGAGTTGCTTGTCTTAAGAAAGTTTGGCCATGAAACAGCTATGCATGAGGAGCCACTTTCCTGATCCCCTGGGAGGGTAACCACAGAGTGAGACACTCACACAGTTCTAGATGGAGAAAAACAACCAAACTCCTTTTTAAAGTGTGCATTAACTTGAAACTTTGCCCACAGCTACATGTTTCCTGGACCAGAACTGATGCTAGTCTTGCTATTGCAAAGAAAGAACAGAATTAGTGCATGACTCTTTTCATTAGCTATCTGAATATGCCTTGTCTGCTGTTATGTAACAGCCTCCTGTGAAAACTAAACATGCCTGTGGGATATTTTCCTGAAAATAAAATTATTTCTTGTGTTAAATACATGGGCCAGAGGTAACACATTGTTCAGTGTGGCATGGTAGAATCAGGCTTTTCCATTCTGTCCAACAGTCAGTTGCTGGTATTTACATTTAGTTTCAGGAGTTGATGAGCTCTAATTAAAGTGATTAACCCTCAAAAGAACAAAAGAAAAAAAAAAAAAAAAACCAGAAACTTTAGAAGTGTAGGCTAAAAAATGTAGGAAGGGGACACAAATTAATAAACACATTAAGAAAGCTACTTAAGAAAAGAAAATATCTTTTATAAAATAAAACAGATTTTAATACACTGAAAATACCCTCCAGTTATTTTGCTTATATATGATGCCAGCTGATTTCCTGGGTGCAGAAATTTTTGAAAGGAGCTGAGTATCACCCAATGTGACTGAGATCAGCAGATAGCAACTTCTCTTAGGATTAGGGGAGAGCTACAAAATAAAATGTGTCTCAGCTCTCTAAGTGGTTTTGAAAAAAGTCAGATGTCCCATTCTTTGGGCCTTTGAAAAAATGCATTTTCACTGCATTATCTTATAGTACCTTAAATTATCTTACAGTGCTGTCTTACCAGGAAAACAACATTAAACACCCAAGTTGGAATTCATTCCACTACACTTAAGAAGGTTAAAAATAAGTTTCTAAGCAAATTTTTTGTTTGAAGATCCTTTCCGTAATCAATAAACACTTTCAGAGAGCAACCCAACCATTCCAAAAGTAGAGATTCCAAAAGTAGAGATTCCAAAAGTAGAGACAGGTGGTTCACATGGCCCTGGCATATCTACCTCTTCTTCTGAGTGCGCAAGGAAGTTAGAGAAGGAGTCAAGACTTGGTTCTGAACTTCCAGGTGGACAGACTTGAGTGATATCATTCAATTTGCAAGGTATTCTTAAATATTCACACTTATGACCCTGAACTTATCCAACCGCCCTTTCACACTGTCTTACTGCAGGTATGAAATGGAGCTTTGTTCCTTTTAGGACTTTCTATCTGATTATCATGGTCCCACATCCAAAGATATAGGTTTTTTGTTTAGTAAATGTATCAATACAGACTGAACTATCAGTTTCACATAGTTAAGTACTAAAGAGTGTGAAAAATCCCATGTGGCCAAAACTGCCATTGATTTACAAGCAATTTCAAAAAAGAATCATAGATTCATAGAATGGTTTGGGTTGGAAGGGACCTTAAAGATCACCTTATTCCACCCCCCCTGCCATGGGACACTATCCCAGGTTGCTCTGAGTCCCATCCAACCTGGCCTTGAACACTTCCAGAAATGGAGCAACTACAGCTTCTCTGGGCAACCTGTGGCAGGACCTCACCACTCTCACAGGGGATAATTTCTTTCTTATCATTTAAACCTATTCCCTCTGAGTTTAAAGCCACTATACCTTGTCCAAAATGAAACACAAGACCCTATTTGGGTCCACTAAATTCTGTTGAGATTAAAGGTATATTGCATTTTTCCTGGTCTCTCCCTAGTTGCATTTACTGATGGAATAAGGTCACCTAGAGGACTTTCACCTCATCGGCTCATTCAGCAATATTAAGTGAACTTTGTTTTATGTTCAGACAGTTTAGCAATGATGCCTTTTATATGACTAATTTATGTCAAACATGTCAGGATTATTTTTTCAGAAGTACTGCATCCAGTATGGCATCAGTTAGCAGCCGTTCAACACGCAGCTGCATACCTAAACAAACAAAATATCAAACATATATCTTTTCTACTTAGAAAATATGCTAGAAGTAAAGATATGGCAGAACTTCAATATACAAAGTAGATTTTCTTGAGAACTTACTGCAATTTCCTGTCTGGGCAGCCTTTTTTTGAATTTTCTTTTATAGTGCAATAACACATAACTTAATTTTTTGTCCTAGTCAGATAGGAAGAAGACAAAACCAAGTGAGAATTTTAATGTATCAGGAAGAGAACGTGTGCTGGCTTATAAAATACCTGTCATATGACATTGACAATGATGTTGTCATTGCTATTGGATTCAGTGTTGTATCCAAATGAGAAGGTATGACTAAGATGTAAATTATTTCACTTGGACTGTGGCCATGGTTTTTTTAGCTGTGGTTAATATTTGTAAGAATGTCAAAGTGATCTAAATGCTTCAGCACCCCTTTTGAAAAATTGTGATCCAGAAAGATTCAGACTCCCAGTTAAAAAATGCCTAGAAATATATATGTAAGCCAAAAGATTTTTTTTTTTTTTTTTTAATGTTCATGTTAGGTGCTTAATCCCTGTTGAGACACTTCTCATCCACCATGGAAGGATCATTTCTGTAACATCTACAGAATGTGCACAGGAGACAAAGAGAAGGATATTTATTCCTTTTTAGCTCTTCTGATGCCCTCATAGAACACTGAAGTACCTGATTGTCATTGTAGCCCTAGATACCAAAAAATGCGATAAAAACCACGTTTTGAGCACAAGGCATGTGGAATATCAGGTCAGTTTGTAGTGCAATACCTCGGAGACATCCCTAATGTTTGAAGTACCACATCACACTCTAGTAGCATCTGCTCTTCTATCTTTTTCTGTACTGAACACAGCTCAGGTAACTCCAGCACCGGCTTCAAATTATGCCTCTCCTACTTCTCCTTTTAAGTCACTGTATTCAATAAATATAACATTAAAAGAAGACACCTCACTCCAAAATTGAATAAAATATTTCTCTTCAGTTTGGCTTTGGCTGTTACAGCATTGAAGAGAAGACATGAATGTAGATTATATATTAACTGCTGTCATGACTCCCTGAGACAAGAAATATTTCAGATGCAAAAAGATTAAAATGGGACAGATGTTATCATGTGTTTGTGACTCATGATAGGTGTTATTGATCCTATTTACCTACCTTAGATTCAGCCTCTAAATTAGGAACCCAGTATTCTGAAACTGACAATTTTTCTTCTTCAAGAGTGTATCAAGGAAAAGGAAATCTTTTGGGAGAGAATTGCAATTCCCTTTGAAGCAGTTTCCATGTCATATAAAGCTTTTGCATTAACTTGCAATAGAAGCAAGAGTTACTACCAGATCCACAAAATACAATTAACAAAAAAATTTCCACACATTTTTCTTTCACTTGTGCACAGTTCTTTCTAAATCTAATGAAAGGCCAGACCCATTTGCTTTAATACTTTGCTTTGGTTTTGTTTTGTTTTGTTTTTTTTTCCCTAAAATTATATCAGAGTTGTCAAACTGTTGAGAAAATATTTCTTTTTAAATTCTGGAAATTGTTTTACAGTAGGAGAAAGGGAGACTGGTCCTGGAATATTTTGTGCCAATTCTTTATTTGGCTTTGAAGATATTGTATTTGTTCTGTATATATTTTTGGAAATTCAAGTGAAGCAAAGAGGTATTTCAAACTAATATCTATGGACTGAATATTTGGCCAAGAACCTACTGAGAGAAAATACAGCAAAACTCATAACCCAGACATAGTATTTTACAGGTCCTATAGTTTCAGTTCTAGGGATTTCAATCTAGCTCTTTCAGCAAGAACATCTGAAGAAAATGTAAACTAACAAATTTGTTATGATCCCTTAAGCCCAAAATTTGTTTAGAAATATTATCTCATCCCTTTCCTGTTCCTGGGAAACATGCCCAGGGAAAAGAAAAACAGGGTGAAAAGAGCCTGTGAGAAACACTGAAAAGCTTTAGGGGAGAAAAAAACAACAAAAAACCCCCAACAAAATACTTGTCAGCTTTAAGTTGTGCATAGCAACTGATGGTAAAGGCAGTAAAGACTTCTAGGCTTGTTGGAGGAGACTGATAGAAGTAATAGAAATCTCTTTTCAGTCTCTATAGCATAAAGCAAGTAGAGCTTGCTTATTCCTTTCCCAGAGAGCAAAAAGACTCATATGAGGAATAGGCTGGAAATAAGTTTCAGACTAACCCGTATCTTCACTGCTCAGTGTAGAGAACTTGGGTTGCTCAGTGTGTACGTAGGAAGGTAAAGCAATTTAATATTGTTGTAGATGGCCAGCAAATTACAACCCCTGAAAGCAAGGAAGAAACGGGAAAAATGTTATGATTTAGATGTGTAATGATACTTCCACAGGCTACTGCTGTCTAAATGCTACTCATACATCAACCCTTGCTCTCAGCTGTATGTGAAGTCAGAACAAGGAGATACTAAAAGCTGAATTCATGGAGAGAAATCCTAACCCCAATGAAATCAGTGGAAAGAGTCCCACTGCCTTAAACTGAACCCATCTTTCACACCTGGCATTTGCACAGTGTGATGGGAAGTTCCTGTTCCAAATATTTAATGGGCTTAAAGTAGCACAGACAGCCTGGTGAAACAAGGCTGTACCTTATTCACAAAAATTACAACATTGCATTGTGGTTATGTGATGCTCTTCAGGAATTTTTTTTTTTCTTGTGCAGTTTTCTCACTTATTAAAAAATGAAAAAAGATTTAGGACAGTGTTAGGATGAGGTCAGGCTCAGAAAGTGATTTAATATGAATACCAGTATTAAAATCCTACTGCTTAAAATTATTTTTTTTCAGATTAATAAATCTGCTGAGGTACAAAATTATCTGATTTATAGCTATGTATTAGCAAATCTGAAATGTCAGTTATTATCTCCCCGTTTAATACTTTGATTGTTATACAATTTTATGCAGCTCCTAGAATAGGTTCAAAAGGAAGAGAAATAAGAATTTTCTAGCTACTATTTCAAATAGGTTGCCAGACAAGGGGGTAACACTCGGAGTTAAATTTTCTCTGATTAACATAATCTGAAATAAAATATCATCGTGTTAGTAATTGGCCTTGTAAGTAGTTTCATTGTTTAATGGAAATTCAGGAACTGGGTACTTCAGAAATAAAGTACAGTAACTTTGTTTCAGCAATATTCTTAGTCATTGTGGTGCATACTCTGCTAATAAATAAACTGAAAACTGTGTATTGTCCATAAAAGAGCAAAAGATATTAATCTTACAGGTTGTACATTAGGTCAAAATCCTTCATAGGTAAGAACAATATCTTGACTGGACTCTGAGAAGTGAGAAAAAAATCACTGGCAACTTTTTTTTGTAAGTGATGATTTGCAGGGTTAGTAATTACTGAAGATGTAGGCTTTATACAGCATGAAAGTCAGGAACTTGGCTCTTACTTCTAGAGATCTTTTGACACTGAGAATAAGCAAAAAAAAACCTCTGCTGTGCTAGTTAATTCATAATTTACAAAATTTGGCAACTGACTTTATTGGAGTCCTGAATTTATCCTATTCTTGACACAATGTGTTATTCTAGACCTCATTTCCTGGGGTGAAAGTTTTCTCATTTAGTACCTGTCCTGTTTTTCTCTAAAATATAGTGCCATGGGAATGCAGACCTTGTGCAGAAAATGGATTAATTCCTGATGGGTTTCTATGTGCAAATTTATTAGAAAAACAGAATGTGATTCTGCAAACTATGACTGTTCTTTGATGAAAAGTTACTTTGTCCCATATCAACACCACTGGGGTTTCCACATCCAGTTCTAGATTAAAAACACAAAGGCTTCTTTATCCTACAGTCCATGATGGCTTGGGACATTCCCTGAAGGGAAACACCCCAAAACATGATTTTTAAAAGTCTTCCCATTCTACACACACAAAAAGAAGTACAGTTACCTTTAAGTAAAGGTTTTAATTTTGAAGAGAAAGCAAAACAAAAAACACAGTCCAAGGGAATACCGAAATAAGCCCTAGGGCCTTTTACTGGAAGAAAAGTGCACCCATACAGCTACTGCAGTTAGCAAAAGTGACTGTGGAGCTAGCAGGGACTCTCATTGAGCTGAGAAGCCAGCATCTGGCAATGACTGATATAAAAAGCCTAGCTAGCACTTTACCTTGTGTCGGTTGCTTTTTTTGGGTAAGCACATGATATTAGCACAGTCAGGAAAACACAAATCTCACCATTGAATGTTATAAACTTCCTTTACTCCCTGTGAACTTCTGGAGTTGAACTATATAGAAGATTTTCTGTAGTTAAGGCCAAGGACAATATCCAACTTTGCTCATAATTCAGGCCCCATTTCAAATCACTGGGCCATCAGAGACAGAATCCACAAGTTTGGGGTTCAGGTTCAACATTAGACATTTAGTTGCAAATGTTCTGCCCATGCACAGTTCATTTTACATCTTCCATAATAAAACTAGTAAAAAAATCTCTTCCAGTCACCTCCTCCGCTCGTTTCATAGGTATGACTAGAGCTATTCCCATTCTTTTTATATCACATCATTTCATATTAATGTTCTGCTGGTCTCCAAAATCACTGGAGGAATTTTTATAGTCTCTGACAGAACACCATTACCCTCTCTCTGCAGCAGGCCTGGGCTGCCACATCTGAACCCCCAAATCTCAGACTTGTGCAATAAAAAATTGCCTGAATGGTCAAAGCCAAGGAGTGGTGTGAATGGAGTTAAATTCAGTTGGTGGCTGGTTACTGTGGCTTCACCCAAGGCTCAGTACTGGGAACGGTCCTGTTTAATATCTTTGTTTACGATTTGGATGAGGGGATCAAGTGCACCCTCAGTAAGTTTGCAGATGACACCAGGTTGGGTGGGAGTGTGGATCTGCTGGAGGGCAGGAAGGCTCTGCAGAGGGATCAGGACAGGCTGGATCCATGGGCTGAGGCCAGTGGTGTGAGGGGCAGCAAGGGGAAGTGCCGGGTCCTGCCCTTGGGTCTCACCAACCCCTGCAGCTCCAGGCTGGTGCAGAGGGGCTGGAAAGGGTCCTTTGGGAAAGGCTCTGGGGGTGCTGGGACAGGGGCTGGACATGAGCCCAGGGGTGCCCAGTGGGCAGGAGGCCAATGGCCCCTGGGCTGTCCCAGCCAGGGTGTGGCCACAGCCCCAGGGCAGGGCCCGTCCCCTGTGCCGGCACTGCTGAGGCACCTCCAGTGCTGGGGACAGCTCTGGGCCCCTCAGGACAAGAGAGACATTGAGGGGCTGGAGCGTGTCCAGGGCAGGGAACGGAGCTGGGAAGGGGCTGGAGCCCCAGGAGCGGCTGAGGGAGCTGGGAAAGGGGCTCAGGCTGGAGCAAAGGAGGCTCAGGGGGGACCTTGTGGCTCTGCACAAGTCCCTGACAGGAGGGGGCAGCCGGGGGGGTCGGGCTCTGCTCCCAGGGAACAGGGACAGGAGGAGAGGCAGAAGGGTGAGGGGGGTGGTCCAAAGTTATGTCAAAGGAGGTTTAGACTGGATCTTAGGCAACATTTCTTCACTGAAAAACAGTCATTGGAACAGGCTATCCAGAGTAGTTGTGGAATCACTGTCCCTGAGGAGATTTGAAAGATGTATAGATGTGACACTTAGGAAGAGGCACTAATAGTGTACCTGGCAATGATGAACTCAATGATCTTAGAGTTTTTTTCAATCAAGAGGAATCAATTATTCTATGTTTTTCATATAGAACTAAAAGTCTGGTGGGTTTCTTTTGTCTTATTTCACCACAGCCTACCAGAAATATTTTAATCATCCTTTGAATGTTTAATGTAACAATGAATCTTATATCTGAAAAAATAATTTGGACTTGAACAAAAGAAAAAAAACAACAACAAAAAAATCTCTATAGCTCCTTCATTCTCACATTTAACAGTTTTCAAAGTTCTAATCATTTTTGGTTTCCTAGGACTGGATCATAGTAGCACATCTGGAAAATTTACAAGTCAACTGGTTTCACCTAGGTTTTCAACGCAGAAAGAGTTGTGTCATTTGGATAAAGCATTTGCACTTCTCAGCTGAGACTTAAAAATCACTCCTAGGAAAATCAGAAGCAATATTAAATGGGTACTGATATTGCAATTGGACAACAGGCTCCTGTTAATCTTCTCTAAAAAGCAGACGAAACGTAATTCCTCACATAAAGCTAATTCTGTGGTTTCCTGGTTCCTGTGGGCTGTACTAGCAGATGGTATCAGCAGCATTCCTTCAGCTTTGGCTAAGACTCAGCTTTTCATTTCAATTTGTCTCTTTTTAATTTCAACCATGGGCACTATATACTGTAGCTGCTCGAGTTAGTCAAATAATTATTGCAAAGCACCATTTGTAGTGAAATTTAATGTCTACCTACTGAACAAGAAATTGAAGATAACATTTTTTTATTTCTTGGCAGTCAGATTTAGAGAGAGTCCAAATGACCTTTTTCACAAGACACTGAAGGCAGATCCATGGATATGTCTTGGAGTGTCACAGAGCGTTCTTCCTTTTTAACATTTCGGGTCTCTTGTGCTGTGTTACTTTTCAAGTGTCTTTCCAGATTGGTTATGGGCACAACAGGCAGTACAAAGAACCTTAGATCCTCAGCAGAGCCTGGGACTGAAGTAGAACAGGTTGGAGATGGTGCTACATCTCCTCATTGGTAGACATGGCTCTCCAAAAGGTAGAAGTGTCTATCCAACAGCCTCGTCAAGCACAGGTAGCAAAAAATTTAGTAATTCAGCTAAGAAAATGTTACTGACCTCAATAATGTGGCTGAATGGGCAGATAGATGAGCAGAAAGAATTAAGACTTCATGGAAAATATATAATTATGTACAAAAGTGGACATATAAGAAATGAGAATTTTATTGGTGGTAATTTTTTACGTAAGAATGTGCGTGGTAAAATTCTTCATATTGCATTCCTAAAATCAAACATAGTTGATGGTCAGAGACCGTGAAAAAAGGAAACATAACCATAGTGGAATGCCTGAATATGAGCTATAGCTTAAGGGTAAAATTTGTATCTTTTAATTAACTTTATTGATCTCATGTTGAGATCTTTAAGCTTATTCTGCATTAACTGCATCCACTCAATTTTTATTTTTATTGATGGGATTATAATCTGTGATAGTTATTTTTTAAATCATTTTTACCTACAAATAATGACTGCTGCTAACAAGTAAAAAGGCTTGTTATTTAAATGGCAGAGCCATACATTGTTTGCTTGTCTGGAAAAAATTCATATTAAACTAAAAACAAAATTCTTATTTTTCTTATCTTTGCTACTTTTTCATCAGGACAGAAACAGTTTATTAGTAAAATTCTGCCCCTAGTCTTATGATAAGCTAATGCCATACAAAGCTCTTACCCTGAGATTATGAAGAATATTTATTACCTCACTAATTTGAAATGTCATTAAAGTGCCCAGTGAGATTAAAATAACAGCATTTTCCTTCCTGATGTAACAGCATGAATTTATTTGTGTACAACTGTATTTGTAACGTTTCCGAGGGTACCCTTTAGTATCTTTTATACAGTAGAAGATTTGCGGCTCAAAAAAAGAATCCTACAACTTTCTTTTACTAATTTTAAAGCTCTTAGAAATGTAACTCTGCCCTTGATGACATTCATCAAATATTTACCAAATGCTTCCTTCCACATCATCTTAGCATGTAACTGATGAAACATTTAAAAGCTGTCAACAACAGTATATTTATAAGTTTGACTGCAAAATCATTACATTGCCTATAAACGTTGCCATCATGCGCTAAACCTGTGAAGGAAAAAAGAGAGAACGTCCCTCTGGTATTTTATGGACAGGTGTTGTGGATTTTTTGAATTAAAAGTTAGATTTCACACATGCCAGGTGTCCTCTTCCCCCACTAAAGTGTTGGGGTGATGCTGGGGAATACTGGAGAGGAGTGTTGTTGGTATTGTGTGATTACTGACACCTTTTAGTACTATAATGGTGAGAGGCAGACAAAAGTATGTCCACTATATTAATTATTAAATAATAATTATATATAAATATATAGAACAAAATATTAAGGAACATGAGGACTGTGCCTTAATATTTGTCAGTATTTATCTGCTTTGCTTCATCAAAACAACATATATATATGTTTAATATGAACCTATTAAGAGGATGAGGACAGAGAGAGGGTTGGGTCAGCAGGAGGACAGGTGATGTGCAGTGACCAGCTGTGACAATGGATGATCAGCTTAAAGCAGCCATATAGATAAGAATAAAAAAAGTTAATAAGTGAGGGGATGAAACCAAGAAAAATAAAGACTAAACAGCACAAATAAAGTTCCTAGCACTGAAGTCTATTAGTGTATGAAATTATCTGCTGTAGGAAATGATAGATATCCTACTTTTTGACTCACTGCACACTAGATGGGTTAAGGTATTCATAAATATACAATAATAGAGGAAGAAAACCTCTATTCTTACAAGCAGAAAGGCAACAAAATAACCTTAACAAGGCTTTCCGATTTTGTAATTTCCTTGGGACTACTTACCTGACTTAGTGACAGATACTGCAGAGCAGTCTGTCTGTCTGAAATTTTTAATAGGTTGTTTTAATAAGCCTTTCTTGTGATTTGTGTTTCTGATAAGACCAGCAATTACCCAGCCAAGTAATGAGACTCTAATGAACATGTCTTTCCTAGATTACTTTAGAAGTTCATCAGAGAAGCTAATAGCATTGTAAAACTAAAATCTCCTTTTTTTCCCCTGTCAAGACACATCTGATTGTTCTACTAAGTGCCTTCTACAAAAATAATTGAGAGAAAAATAAATATATATAGGTCTGTGTACATGTGTGTGACCATCAAATACATGTTATTTTTATCTACCAGTATTTTTACTACAGTATGATGTAGAACAAAGAAAATAAATTTGTTTCTGCATGGTCTGATTTACGTGTGTACATTAACGTATTTGTTTTCACTGCAGGTTTCGTGTCAAAGTGTACCTCCCCTGTGTATAGAAGGGAGGCTTCTAATATTTTGGAAATTTTAGTTATTTAGTATTTCTAAGAAAAAGAAATAAAAAATTAAAAAATTAGAGTACCTGACCAGTACTGAACTGCAGTTCAAAGCCTTGCCATAAAGGATGGCACTGCACAATGAAGAAGGGAGAAGCAGGGTGATGGTTTAAATCTGCTTGCAGAGGCATGAGCAATCACCCTTTTTCACTGAGCTAAATTATCAACATTTCTCTATAACCAAGGCTTGCAAATCATCTCCCTTATAACTTGCAGATGTAAAAGGTTAAGGGGGAATTTTTAAAGTATTTGACTGGCAAAAATAAAAAAAGGATAGTATTACACATTCACTTCTTTAACAGATTTAAACAATTATTTTATGATGGGATCAAACCCACCCTAAAAGGGCTGATTTCCCCTCTCTTATTACACACAGAACCTTCTAAGACTACCTCTACTGTTTATTTCCCCATTAAATAAACATTTGGTCAGAAGAATCCCACCATGAACAATAGTTCGTGAGTGATGTGACTCAAAAATTTTCATGGCAGTAAGTCTTCATTGAAGCTGTGAGAAGACTTTGTTTTAGAGGGCAATTAATGTATGCAACCTCATGAGTTCAGATGCTCAAGCTTGACCTGGATTTCTGCAACAAAATTATACTGTGAATTGTTTTACTGGACTAAGATTTAAAAGCAATTTTAATTTTCAATCATTTGGATAAGGTGATGTGTTTTGGTTTGTTTGTGTGTTTTTTTTTTTTTTTTTTTTGTCCCAGGTGATTTTATTTACTGATTTGTTTCTTTGTTTTGGAAGATACTTGCTTCTCACTGTGTGTCTTTAAAAACGGAGGAGAAAGAACAGAGAGCGTTTGTTACAGCGGGGATACTGTAACACACATATATCAAACCAGGAGTCCCGTGGAAAAGAAATATATATGGACAGAGTCTTGCTAGATGTTTCAGAGAGATGTTTATTTCTCCAGCCGCATGGCCGGGCTCTGCCGAGGAACTGTCCCAGTCACGGGTCCCAAGGGTCCTTGCCCCTGCAAGGAAACACAAAACAACCACTGGGGAACGAGGCTGACCAGGGGCAGGGAAACCCCGTGCCTCCCCCCCAGGGCCCCTCTCCCAGGGCTGCATGGCAGGGGGAGAGCCCCAACATTTCACCCGTTTCATTTTAATAAAAGGAGAATGAAAACAACTGGATAAACATAACAAGAACAGTTTTAAAATAATACAAGCCACCCTCCTGAGCCTTTAAATGTCCAAACAGATTTTCTGGAACATCTTAAGGCTGACAGAAGGGAGATAGGACTCTCTGAGCATGCTTTGTGGGGAAACTGAGGCAGGAGAGGGTTTAATTTCTTCCCTCCCCCTTTTCATCCCCGCCTTGGCATCGGAGAGGAATTGTGGGGAAAGAGAATTGTATAGGGAAGTCATGGGGCGAAAAACTGATTAGGAATAAACTGGGGATGGAGTAAACTTAGGAAAGGGTTCATATTGGGTATAGGGTAAAAGGGGAAAGTAGGCTGTGGGTAGGGAAGCTGCTGGGATGGATATTGTTTATAATTTTGTGCATAATGGCTGCCTTTGACTGGAATATCTCCAGACCCAGTAACATTCGCTGCTTGTAAACCCTTCTTTCCTTGCACTATATCAAATTGTACAACTTCCCCATCTCCTACACTTTGCAGGTAATTTTTAGGGTTATTCCTTTTAATGGCAGTTCTATGGATGAATAAATCTTCCCCTGTATCATCTCGTGTTATAAATCCATAGTTGTTTCTCACATTGTACCATTTCACAGTTCCTGTGACTTTCGTTGCTAGAACGTCTCCTATCACGTGCTTGCGTGTTTGTCGTGGGTGCCGGTCCCACGTGGCCACCGCCTCGCCGACTTCGACGTCTCGGCCGGGCCCCCGCGTTGCGGCTGCTCTGTGCCCTCCGAGCGGCGCTGCTCTGGAAGGCGTGCGCTCCCGAGGGGGCCGGGCGCATCCAGCACAGGCACCTCCGCTGGCACGGCTGCAGTCATGCGCTCCTGGGATGGCTGCCGTGCGGCCTCGGCCGTGGGACTATGTCCATCCTCTGCTCTAGGGGTCGGCTGTGCTGTGTGGCTTCTCGTGTCACTGACCACGAGGGATCCATGCAAGGGTTCAGTCACTAATGCGTGTTTTATTTGATCCCTTATCTCATCCCAGATCTCGTGCTAAAAACACTCATGACTAGTTCCAGGATGTTCAATACCAAAAAGTAAGTCTCGAGAAATATAGAAGAAATTTTTGAAAAGCCAGTTAAAAAAATGTTCTAGATCTCCCGGTTCCAATACTTTCTTGTTTTGTTCAAGGATTTTCTGCGGCTCAGATTTCCCACGATTCTTCCATACTCCAGAGAGAATATCCAAACCAAGGTGAGAAGAGAGAGATCTAGAGTGGTTTTTACTCACGAATTTCCCGTCCTTAGGGATCGGTGTCTGCCGGCAATTCACCACAATTTGTTACAGCAGGGATTACTGTAACACACATATATCAAACCAGGAGTCCCGTGGAAAAGAAATATATATGGATGGAGTCTTGATAGGTGTTTCAGAGATGTTTATTTCTCCAGCCACATGGCTGGGATGTGCCGAGGAACTGCTCAATCACGGGACCCAAGGGTCCTTGCCCGTGCAGGGGAACACAAAACAACCCATGGGGAACGAGGCTGACCAGGGGCAGGGAAACCCCGTGCCTCCCGCCCAGGGCCCCTTTCCCAGGGCTACATGGCAGGGGGGGAGACCCCAACAAGCATTGATATCACTACTTGAAAATAATTATTTCTTTATTATCTCTAAATGTTTCCTAGACAGATTTTCTTCATAGGAAATTACTCAATAGCAATGTGGTGAACTCCAGGTGGATGCTTTTCTGGTTCAGTAACTCAAAATCCAGTTTTAGGCTTTAAAAGCTTTTAAGGTGTTGATTTTAAATAGCTATCCTTTAAGGCTAAAGAGGAAAAATAAATGTTCAAAACATAAGTTTTATTTTCCTATATTTAGTCAATAGAAATGCAAAAAACCAGGTACTATTAATTTTTTAGTAATTTTCTTGAAACTGCTAAACCAATAATCCCTGATAATTTGTGTCAAAAGATTCAGTGGAAAAAAATATTAATTCAGGTCTGCCATTTTTACTTAGAAGAAATATGAATAGTAACAGCAAAAAACTTTTTCATCCCAGAGAGAGACCTGGAATGAAGATTCCTAGCCCAAGGACCCCAGAACTTTTCCATTCTGGAACTCAATTTCTTTCCTGCAGGTTAGAAATTACACTCCTTGAATTCAAAGTGTGTAATTGCTGAGATAAACAATTCAGGAACAAGCCTTGCCTTGCAAATTGATGGCTGCAGATTGCTGGTGTACAAAGACAAATGATGACTCTGCTCGGGATGTGTTTGCAAGCAGAGAAATAGAGGATGGGCTACGTGCATCAAACACTTAAATTACACTGAATAATGTGACTGGTTGTAGTCAATAGTAAATGGAAAACATCAGAAAAAGGAGCCAGTGGTTTCACAGGGTGGAAAAACTGGCCCAATACAAGAGACAGAAGTGCTGCAAGGTTTGGGAGGTATCTGTAGAGATAAAAGTTTGGAGCATTCACAGAGGAACAAAAAGAATATCAGGAGGGATAGAACACAGGAGGGCGAAGGAGAGTAACAACTACTGATTTTAATGAGAAGTTATTCTGTCTGTGTCTTCATGAAAGTGGTGATCATTGGAATGGCATAAACCCAAATACCTAAGTTCAGTAAGTGGGTCTTCTTAGCAGAGGCCTGGTGCCAGAAAATTAATTCCTTCAATAAAATCATGTATTTGGATTTGAAATTTACTCTTGGAACAATGTAGCTTCTGTCAGTACCTTCTATCACCATGCATGTCCACTCATGAGTGTACAACCTCAAGCACCAGACCAAATGCCAGCCTGAACACTGACAACAGAAAATTAAAACTCTTAGATGACAGAAAATATATAGAGAGGGAAATAATAATAAGAAATATAGTTTTAAAAGCTTAATATTTATGTATTTGGATACTGACCAAAACACAGTTTGGCCTTTTTTTTTTTTTTTTTTTTTTTTTTTTGTGAAAGAAACATATTCTCTTTTGTTTTATTGGACAACTGAATACACTTTACAGAGAGTTCTAAAAATAGTTTATAGCTTTTTGGGGGGGTTGTGGTGGTTTCTTTTTTTGTTTGTTTGGTTTTTTTGTGGTTTTTTTTTTTTTTTTATTATATCTAGCTCATATAGTAACAGGTACTTCATAAATACTTAAAAAACATTAAACAATGGTAATTTTACAAAATTATACTGTAATCCATTCTTGTAATATTCTGACAGTTTTGTTTTGTTTCATGGAAAACAAATGACAAGAAAAGTGTCATTGACAGAGAACAGGCCTAATGTATATCCTTCATTTATGCAAAATAAAGGGTGAAGACTGTTTTAGAGAGCAAACTCAAAAGTCATACATAAGAGAAAAAAAGCTTTCAGAATTGATTGAGATAAAGAGTGTCATTACTCACAGAATGCACAGAGGGAAACAGATTACCTAAGAGAAAAGCAGTAACAAATGTATTCTTACTGAATAAACTTCTTATGTTAATCTCAGTATTTTCTCTATCAGTGATGACAATGAAAAGAACAGGAAAACCTATGCAATAGACCTTTGGAAATGTCAGTGTCTTGTGTACAGTTAGTTCAGCGTTTTCTTCATCTCACTTTCTGTTTGACTCCTCAGAGCATCACTTTTTGTAAATTCTCAAGGGAAGGGACCACTGGTTTGTGTTTACCCTGGCCAGCACAGGGTGCAAAACTCAGACAAATTGTGCAGGTGAACATTGCTGTTAACTCTCCCTCAGTAATCACAGCCATGAGAAAGCCATGAAACAAAACCATTTTCATTTCAGAGACATTGTCTTTTGATATGTTCTTATCCTATTGTTTGAATTGAGGTCCCTCGGATTTTCCCTGGGATATTGCACATATGTTGCTGAAAAACAGGTTACCTTCTATAACTTGTGCGTTTGTGTGACTGCCATGTTTAAGTCACTGTTTGTATCTGAGCCACAGTTTTGTTTTAGACAAGCAAATTGAACTGGATCTGCCAAAGCCATACATCCCTGTAATCCCTGTAGAATTGAACCAAGATGCATAACAGTTGCTAGTGCAGTAAATTAACAAGATTAATGGGAGATTTCCTCTTACCTTGTGAACCCAAAAATCCATCTCTTTGTTCACACTAGATTAGTTTTACTCTTTGCAAGTGGCCCATTCCTAATTTTGCATTCTTCAAAGATTATGAATAATACCAGACTGTAAATTTCCAGTACAGCACTTCAGCAGGAAGCCCTCTGGGATTTTGATTCCAAATCTACCTTGAGATTTGAAAAGTTATTTTCATCAAATATATACTGGTCTCTGGTTCTGCACATGTTTATCCCATGCCTTCAGACTCATGGCATATTTACTTTGCAAAAACATCTCCATATAAATAAAATGCAGAACATGGGAATCATCATAGCACAGGAGGCTTGAATCTTGTTGCCACTGTGGAAAAATCATTTGACTTTTCTGTGTCCAGATACAACTGGAGCACATTGTTTTCAGCTTGAATAAAACATAAAATACAAAGTTTTTTCTTTAGTAAGTTATCCTTGCAATGACTTACTACTTCAGGTATATGGAATTTATTGTTCCAAACAGTATGAAGAGGTATTATAAAGTGTGTTCCATTCTGAACAGGCGACTAATTCAATTAAAAGAATTTTTATTTTATTCATAGCCACAATATCACTACTTAGTGCTTAGAGGGACCTCTGAAGATCATCAAGACCAGCATCCCTGTTCAAAGCAGAGTAAACTGCATCAGGTTGCTCAGGGTCGTGTCCAGTTTTGAATACCTCCAAGGACAGAGAATGCACAAATTCTCTGGGAAATTTGTTCCACTGTCTGACTACCCTCAGAGTAAAGCATCATAGAATCACAGAATCACTGAGGTTGAAAAGTACCTCCAACATCATCAAGTCCATTTCATCCTTCCCTTAAGCATAAATTCTTCAGATTCAGATAAATAAATAATGTGTTCAGGTACAGCCAAAAGTATAAGAAATCTAGTTTTTAAGTGGTTTTTTTTTGAGGTAGCAACTTTGAGAACTTTTCTTCCATCACTCCAGGTAATTCTGTAATTGCAATTTGTTTTAGAATGATATTGCAAAGGTGATAGGATAAAAAAAAACAACAACAACATATTAATTCTTTATGTAAAACCCATGAAAAAACCTTACTGTAACAACCAACTGGAAATTCAATCAAGTTTAGTTTCTATATTTGTTTTTTCTTAAAAACCGTGTCAGAAAAAACTTGAAAGTTAGCAACAGTTCCAATGATGCCTTAGGTTTTAACTTTTATATTTTTCAAATCCTGTACTGCCTAGTGTGTAACTCACGTTTCTTGTGGCCTGTTAGCTGCTGTTCTCTCACGCTGGTTAGACATAACAAGCCACTCTAGGTTTGCTCTCCAAGAACACCTAGGTTGTCCCAGGCCCCAAAATCTGTAAACTAAGGCCTCTGAAGAGGAGGGCAAACTTGGGGTAGTTACATCATTAACTGGGGTTGTAACTGGAGAATTGATCCTGATATGCAAATGCACCAAACTTATAAAAGTGTGGAGAACTCGTGACCCAGGGTCCATCTTGGGTGCAGCCTTTTAACTCCCCAGAGTGTACCTTGAAGGCCCTTCAAATAAATACCTACCTTTATTCCCCTACTCTTGTCTAGTCTCTGTTTTTAGGTGGCCATCTCAGGCATCCCCAATACATGTGAAAACTATGAATGTGTGTGGCAGAAGCAGAAATATGAGCAGATCAATAGGAATCTAACTTCAAAGGGGCAAGAAATATGTATTTGTGCTATTTTATTAATGTAGAACAGCATCACCATAAAAGTTCATCCCAGAAGATCAGTAGAATAAATTTAAAATCTTTTTCATTTGGAAAAAGAACTCTCCAGTAAAACTGCAAAACACATTTCCAGTAAACTTCTAGACTAATACATTCTGATACAGGTCAAGATTCTTGTACATATTATTTTAACTTCTTCCATTATTTAAATAGCCCCAGAAGTGTATTTGTGTTTCTTTTTTCACAAATATTACAAGATCTGTTCCCTTTTTCCTAGGGCTGGATGTAGGATGTGGCATATTAAGTGCTAATTATAAAAGAAAAGGGAAGATTGGAACTGTAAAAACAAAGAAAGTCATATGCTTGGTTTTCAATATGAATTTCTGAGTAGACATAAGGCCATTAAAAACATTTGGCAAAATAAAACCCCCAAAAATATCCTTTTAAAAAAATTCTATTTTCTGGGTTTTTTTTCACTTTTTTTCCTTTTTCCTTTTTTTCTCTTTCATTTTTTCTTTTTCCCTTTTGCCTTTCCCTTCTGTTCTCTTCCATTCCCTTACCTCCCATGCTCCTCATTTATCCAATGAGATATATTCCAGCAATGTGAGTGGAATGCCCCTTTTCAGGTATAATAATCTGAGAAATGCACAGCCACTTATTTACAATCTAGACGTAGAAATTTGATTTGGTATTTCATGATACCACATTATGACAGTTGCTATTTTCATGAGCACTCATAAAGATATAAATAGAGATGAACTTCAGGCTAGATTAGATAACTTCTTAGATTATTCAAATATTATATGCAATTAAGAATGAAGTCACTGTGGCTTCCACACCTGTACAATGGCAGCCTGGGTCCTTAAAAGAGCTATTCAGGTGTGAGGTGAACTGACTGTTCTGTTCTTCACTATGCAGGCAGCCAGAATTGATTACATCATTAATTTACTTAAGTCCTGAAAGTTCATGGGATCAAAACAGATCTTTTCATTCCATATGAATTCTGGATCAAGGGTATTCTCAATTTAGTGACCCTAGTTGAAATTTAATCTAAATATTCTACATCTCAGAGGTTCTCTGTGGCTTAATTCGTGGTCAGCTCTAAAGCACAGAAATAACCTTCCATGCATAAGGCAGAAATATGGAATTTTAAGTGAATAATGTTAAATGACATCTTCTGAAAGACAGGAAAATGAAATAATGGCGCACATTAAAATTTAAATACTTAAATACAAGGGTGAGGATCCAGAAATTGTAATTGTTTTTTTCTTCATCATCTAAGTCTTTTTTATTCGATATATTAAATTATAGGTAATGAAACCTTCATGAACTCTTACTTTCTTACAAAACTGTAGCTACATTTTTGCTGAGGTTTTTTTTTTCCTTTCTGCTGCACTGCAATCTTGAAGACAATAGATAATATTTTTTAGTTCACCGTTATCCTGCAGAGAAAAGAATCAGTATAATAACATTACACCCCAAAGTGGTCCCAAGTTTGTAATAAGATTCTAATGTTGTTGTTGTGCTTTCAGGTCATAGAGCTTTTTTGTAGGGGTAAATTGTCAGGATCATCTTGTGCTGCAGGGAACTCAAGTTATCTTCAGAATGGTTTGAATATTACCACTAAACAAGGTAGAAGAAGCTAATTCTTGTACTCTGCTTGGATACTGTGGAAGTAATCAACAGATTTAAATCACCACCTCCAACATTTCAGCAAGACCCAAATTGCTTTCTGTTTAGTTACTTTTTCATTGCCTTGCTTTTCAGCTTCCTTTTCTCCCTCTTCCTCTCTCATCCTGAAAGTGTGTGTGTGTGTATGTAAGGACGTTTGAAAAATGACAGAAGATTGCATGCTTGTAATAAAGATATTGTAAGAGTTCTTAGAGTCAATTTAGTATTGGGTTATAGTCAAATGGCATGTTTAAGACTACCAATATCTGAATGTTGTCCAGATAATGCAAATCAGAGCCTAAATGTACATTTTTATTTACATTCTTCATGTTGCATTTATTTTAATCATTTTACTTGTTTGAATATGAATATGAATAAATGAAATATTTTTTTCATTATTTAGGTAATAAAAAATCTTGCATAATTTGATTAGGCATCCAGAATAAGGTTCTCACTTTGGCTTCCTGTAATTCTTCAAGTCAAAAGTAGGAGTGGACACATTCAAATCCCTGTAATCTTGTGTGAAGCAACTCTTTTTTCTGCTGTAGAGGAAAAGCACTTCACAAGCACTGTGCAAACTCTAAGGGACTTAGTAAGTGCAAATACACTGAGATAGGAGACAGTTTCATGGCACACAGCATCACCTGGTGTGGCTTCTGCCTATTGAAGTCTTCAAAAATCTTTAGACTACACAGGTGCCCACTTTATCCAGCCAAATGTTACCAACAGCCACCTCTTATCTCTGCATAATTTTCTTGGCTACCTAACACAAGCAGGTATGTTAAACAGTATCAGTTTAACATCATGTTAGGCATTGGACTCATAAGCCTTAGTGAGGCACATCTGGAGTGCTGTGTCTAGGTCTGGGCTCCTCAGGACAAGAGAGTCATGGAGCTCCTGAGGTGGATCCAGAGGGCTACAAAGATGATGAAGGGACTGGAGCATCTCCCTGATGAGGAGAGGCTGAGGGGGCTGGGGCTGTTCAGCTTTGAGAGGAGCCCCAGCTGAGAGGGGACCCCATCCCTGTGTGTCCCTGTCTGCAGGAGGGCTCAGAGCAGGGCCCAGGCTCTGCTCCAGGGGCCCAGCAATGGCACCAGAGGAACAGGCAGGGACTGATCCCAGGAAGTTCCACCTGGACATGAGGTAGAACTCCTGCCCTGGGCAGTGACCGAGCCCTGAACAGATTGTCCAGAGAGGGCGTGGAGTCTCCCTCACTGGGGATATTCCAGAGCCCTCTGGACACAATCCTGTGCCCTGTGCTCTGGGATGGCCCTGCTGGAGCAGGGAGGTGGGATCAGATCACCCCACTGTGGTCCCTTCCAATCCAAATCATTGTGTTTTTGTGAGATGGAACTTGAGCGTTAAGCTGATATTTGTCCATCCACATAATTTTATCCCCAGTAAGCAAAGGACCTTCTGAATCACGATATTGCTGCAGCATATGTCTTCCTAGGAGAAATCATCAAGGTGCCATATTTTCACAACATATCATTTGTAAATTGCTTGACAGTTATTTCTTCCATTATTATTTATTATGTTTCACTCCTCGTAAACTGGAAAAAAAGGTTTATTTTCTGGTTAACAGGGTCTAAGAAGAAGATGTCTCTTGATAAATGACAGGATATGAATCAGGGTATATTGCCCATTGTGAAACATTTTGCCGTAGTAAAAGTGCAACAAATAATAATTCTATCAGCTTTATTGGATATTGGTTGTTCAGTATCATATGTTAAATGGATCTGGTGCAGCAACTATCAAATCTAGTATAGCTGTAAAATGCACATCCCTAAGCCTTCAGCACCTGTTTTCATAGTGAAGGTAGGGCTAAGGCAAAAAATACTTTGTAAGGCTGTATTGAGCTGGGGAAACAGCTGATTCTGTCTACCAGGAGTGAGGAAAAATGCCATAGACTTAAAACAAGGATGTGCCTCGTAATTGAAAATACCAGGAATAAAAACTTCCTTGGCAGAAACAAAGCCTGTAGTAGTGTCCACAGTTAATTCCACAAAAGTGACTGGATCTGCTTTTAACTAAATAAATGAGCAATAATAACAATAACAACAGTGATAGTAATAATAATAAATTAAAGCAATCATACGAGTACAATGTCTCCTGAGTGGAAGACACTCTCAGGAACTGCTCAGACACCTCTGCCTGGGTTGAGTGAGTCTGCACATCACCACAAACCATCCCTGCATCTGAAGCTCTCCTCTGTCCCCACTCCCCAAGAGCAGTCCTGAGCAGCAAACATAGTAGCAAATTACAGTAAATCCACCCAAACATCTGCCACAACAATCCAAGGCATTCTGCCACAACAATCCAAGGCATTCCATGGCACACAGAAACAATGATGTTTCATGGCAATAACATCTCCCAGTATGATGTCCATGGGAGATTTGAAGGAGTGCAAGGCTACAGGCTACTTCAGTGAGGTATTATAGAAAAAAGAACCTTTCTTTGGGGTACAGGGCAAGTTTAGCTATATAAATATAGGGTTAGAGAATAGTCTCTGGTCTATTTTATTTATTGAGATAGTTTTAGATGGGGTAAATAATTTCTCAAACAAAAAACTACCTGACAGACAGTCTGCAGCAGACAATAAATGGTTTACACAGTTTGTTCCCTGCCTCAGGGGCTGCCTGACATAGTCACTGGATGTATTTTAGGAATAAAATCTTGCCATTCTTGTCATTTGAAAGGTTTTGATAATGGGGAAACTGCCCAGTACATGCAGTTTCGTGAAGTCCCCTGCACCAACTCACCAAGAACCCAGAGTGTGTTGACAGGTATTCTACAAAACAGTTATTGCTTTGAGTGTGTTTGCTGGGGAAAAATGTATTACTCTTTTACCTGAAAGCTGTTTTCCCACAACCCAGTGGTAGGGAAGAATTTGGGCAGGAAACTAAAGGAAGAAAAGCTCCAGTACACACATCAGTGGCAACCGCTACATTGCATATTATATAGAAAAAGGAAAAAAAAGGTCACCTAACAAACTGTGCTGTAATGCAGCCAGCGTATTTAGTGTCTTCTTATGTTATCAGCTGGCTACTACTGCAGACAAAATGCTGGGCTTGGTGAAAAAGGACAGTCAATCACCACTGCTCATTCTGTGCTCTCCTCATTCTTGCTCCAGGGAAATGCAGGAAATGGCCAAGGCCAGAGGCAGCAGCTCTGAGAGCAAAATCAGACACAGGAAAACCCAAAGGGTCATATGCCAGCACAGCGACTGAGCTAAAGAAATCCTGATCTCAGGCATCGGTGTATATAGAACACAGTCATAAATTAATTTAAAGCAATATGGAAGCAGGTAGGGCACTCCACAAGGAGTCAGGAGGACAGGTTTTTTATATTCTCTGCCTTCCTATAGACCCTTTTCTGTGAATTAAGCTGGACATTTTTTCTTTGTGTCTCGTTCTTGCTCATCTTTCTTTTCTTGCCCTCTGCAGAGGGAAAGGTTGGCCAATCTTTAGGCTGTGTCTGATTATGGAGTATGAAATGCAGCCTAATGCTGGTAGAGTCTCCAGACACTGCAGCAATTAGAGACCTACCCATTTTCACATTGTGCTTTGGTTTGGAATTGAGTCATCCTCACTTCAGTTTTCCAGTTCTACCCTGTCCCTGTTTGTTTTTTGGTTTTTTTTTTTTTTTTTTTTTTTTTTACTTCTAGAACAGCTTCTGTATCACCCTGTATTGAACCAGAACAGGTCAAAAAAAAAATTTCTTTTTTTTTCATTTCATAAAATATACATCATCATCCCAGGGAAGAGGCCTTCAGGACACACATTACCATGAGAGACTTAAAAGAGCTCAGTCTATTTGCTTTATTAAACAGAAGGTTGGGTGGTGGTTTGCTTTCAGAGTTTAGATACCCCAGGGGAAACAGAGACATGGGCAAAATCTTTGCTACATCCAGCACTGAAACCAGCAGGAATGACTGGAAGCTGAATTAAACTGCAGTTGAAGCCCATTCATACTTGAGAAGAGGCTCAGCCTTTTCTGCTGTTCTTGACCACCGCAGTGGGCCACCCCCCAAACTTCAAATCTTCCTTCGTTGTAAGGTGCTGAGATGAATCTGTAGAAATGGAAGTGTAGAGCCCTTGTGTTACTCTGAAGGAGGTCTGATTAGTTAATTGTACTTTAAAGCCTGAAAATATTATATATTATTATGTCTACATACGGTGTGCATTTGAGACTCTGTTAATGAGAAAAACACTGAAGCAGATTATAAATTTGTTGGCACCTCTGTTTCTTAATCTTTGAATAGAGGCACCCATAGTAAATAAATAGGTTCAATCTGAGGCTTAATGAGTCCAAAAGAGCAAAGTGTCTCAGTGGAAAGAGCTACTTACTGGGATCATTATTGTTATTGCTGCATGCACAGTTATAGAGGTCAAAATTTACCACATTTTTCTTTGTGGGAGAGAGGCTTTTACTTTGAGGGAGATATGTGAAAGTCTTAGAAAGCAGATCTACAGACTGTTAAGAAACTTACTCTGACAGGCTACATAAAATGTATAATTTTGATTTTTTTCAGCAACAAAGCAGCAGCTTGCTTTCTATAAGCACAATGGTTCATAAAGCACTTTTTGATGACTGCTTTATCTGATAACCACAATTACTTGCAATGGGAAATGGAGTTTGACATGGTTATATGTAAGGAGAACTAACCAGAGCCAGATATGATCTACATTACCTCTAAAATACTCTACTTCTCTTTTTTTCCAAGTTGCTGCATGCCTCCAAATAGCTGAAAAGGGGGGGTTGGGGGGGGGAGAACAGGCCTGTGGAAACATTCTTTGTCTTAATGCACAAAATAAAAAGAAAGTATGGTAAAGATTAATTTTTTTTCTTAAAAAATACTTAATACTGCTACCCAATCACTTAATTTTGTTATATTTCTCAACAATATGCATGACACCACACGGCCAAATAAATTCAAGAGTCTTTTTGACCTTTGGATGGTTGATTAGGTTTTCTCTGGGTGACTGATGACTGTCATTGATTTCAAAGTGACTCTGATGATGATTTATGTGTGATATGTGGTTTGATTTTCAAAAACGCCTCTTGTTGGCCTTGCTCTAAGTATTACAGGTCAATAACACAATTGTAGTGAGAGTAAAGCTAAGTCACTGATGAGTAAATGAGAGAAAAAAATCCATGCACAATAGATTTTGAGATTTTTTTTTTCAGGGAATACTTGGAAACCATCTTCTGTCTAGAAAAGGCAGTTGAACCTGACCTTTGAAAATTAGGACCCGTCAGAGGTTCACCAGTCTAACAATCTGAGATACTTAAAATAGTAATTTTTGAAAGTATTGGCCAAGACACGGAAAAAAACCAAAACCTCAAAGAGAAATGTAACACTCTCAAAATGCATGTTAAATTTTGCTTCAGTAATGAGAAGGAATTAAAATTACAGTCTCGCAGAGCTACCCTCACCTTGCATAAATTTGAGGGAAACGACATTATTCAGAAGCCATGATAGTATTCTGAAGAATGGCTAGACTTCATAATTGTTTTAACAATCTGCTACTTTCTAGCACAAAATGAAAGAAATTATATTACTGAGGCTATGTTAGGCAATGTGGTCAATCAGTAGATTTATGGATCTCTGGGCACCATGGAAAAACACTGTGTAGCAAGGACTGCCAAAGAAGCTACACTGCTTGGGTGATGGCTTTTGAATTTACCTTTCGGAAGAGATGACTGTATTTAGGCATCACAGAAGCACTGAAACTCACTGAACCGTCCCAAGCATAGTTTGTAGAACTGCTGTGAAAACATCCTGACACAGAGCCTTGTACATTTCAGCCCTGACCTCATTATAATTCCTATATTCCCTCCAGCAAAAAACACCCATCTTTGCCAAATTCTGCCAGCACAAGATGGGTTCATTGTAGAGACACAGATGAAATGCCAGGTTTATTCCTGTGGGTGACCCAGGAAAAACAAGGTTTGGGCGAGAAGAAAATACTCCAATAACCCACTTAGTACATTGTAGGGCAGAAAGGACATCCAGCCCAAGGGCTAAATATAAAGATGGGGATTCCATTAACTCTACAGGTAAACAGGCATGACATTGTACTCTAGTTCAATGCAGTGGTCACCAATGAAGCTGGAATGTTTAATTTATGACAGCTTATTAATTTTTTTTTTTTAAGGATCACTGTATACATCAAAAATTATTTTATTTCCTTAATGTAATCCTCATTATCCAAATATGCTTTGGATACTTATAATTAGATTTCACAGGTATTATAAGGCTATATCATAAAACAGGTTGATATAAAACTTAATTTGATATCTACATAGTGCTCTGCACTTGAAAGGAGGTGTGCTATAAAGCGTATTCTATGTGGTATATGGAAGTGTTCCAGGACAAAAAAATGCTAGAAATTTACTCACAAATTTTTTGTCTCAAGGACAGTCTGCACATTTTTAAACATATCTTTAAAAAAATAATCCAGCACTTAGTTTAAGAAAACAAGCCTACACATTATTTATCTGTCTTATATCTTAGCAAAAACAAAGTATAGCCAAATAGTGGCTCAAATATGGCTGACAGTGTGGCAAAATGTGGAAAAATAATATATTTAAATAATTTAAATCATAATTGTTGGACTTCTCTGTTGGTTTGTTCTGCCATTTTTTAAGTCATTTATTGTATAATGGGATTCAGTGTAGTCTCATGAGAATGACATTACAAATGTGTTGCCAGAGGCTAACAAACATAGTACAGATGCTTAAGGGAGATAAAAAAAAATAAATGCTAATATTCTACTGATGCTAAAAAATAAAATAAAAAAATGTCAGGGCAGAAGAAGTGTTCAGGGATATTTTTTCTGTGTTAAAAGAGTGCTTCTCACATATATGGGGCAGTTGCAGTTTTAAACACACAGATTTTATTTCCGTGGGTTTTAGTGCTGGGGAATGTGACAGAGTTGTTTCTGACAGATTGCCCTGAGCATATATCTGATCTTTCCAACTGCTGCCTCCACGGTTCACTGAGAGGAGATCAGAAGGCCTGGGGTTGGCAGGTGGCAATGCAAAGAACACAAACCACAGGGTTGTCTTTCATGGCTTTTTTCTTTCCTCCCCTTTCCTTTTTTTTTTTTTCCTTCTCCCCCCCCCCACTCCTTATCACTGACTTTCAACAGTTTGGCCTCTCCAACTCCCCATCTGCTCTATCCCCATCTCCAAAAAATGGCAAGCCTGTTCACTTAATTCATAGAGAAGCCTCAAGGCGTTGGATTTTTGGAATTAAAGCTGTGCTGCCGACCAGAGCAGGTCATGAACCGGGGCCCCCCACAGTTCTGGGAGCCAAATGGAGGGCTATTCTCAGGGTGGGGTGTCTGGGAGCAGCACAGCTTTATGGCTCCTTGCCACCAAGCATTTAGTCTCTGTCAGCTCGGTATTTTCACATGGAAAGCGATGTCATTAGACTATTTTCACTCAATGTAGCTGGGAAGTTATAATCACACATTAATAAAAATAGGGACAGCCATCCAGCATTTCATAAATCAGCCTTTTCTCCACTATGTTCTGCACAACCGTAACAGATGGGTGAGTTGAGATGGGCCAACAGAAACGGGTGATTTACTGGCAAAAAAATTATGACAGCTGGATTGCACACATATAAATCCACACACGCTCTTAAATTTAAGTAACATTTTAGAAAGGAAGGATTTGATTCTGACCCTAGTAGTTGGAAGTGGATCTAGCCCTAAGAATATTAGGGATTACCCTTCAATTTGCTGATCTTTAACTTTTTCATTAATGACCTAGGCATAAAAATGCAAGAATGTTCTGACACAATTTGCTGATAACACAAAGTGGGAACATTTTCTATCTAGAAGAGACAGGATTATTGTAGAGGAAAAGCTGTGTGACCCAGAGGAGTGATAGAAGTGGAATTAAATGCAATTGTAAAAAGTGCAAGGCCATGTCCTTAAGGACTAATAGCAAGGCTGTTTACTATAACACATCAGTTTGGAGGCAGGAGAGAAATCTTGGATATATCAGCCACTTGCAGGGTGATTATAAACTACAAACATCATGAAATTGTGCGTAAAATAAATGTCACTTCAAGTGGTGTTTGGAGTGATTTGTTTATCAGGGACATGGAAGCATTGAAGGTATTTTAAAAGATACATGTGAAAACTCAGTCAAGATTAAGTGTAGTTGCTTATGGATGACGATGGCAAGTTCAAGTAGGAACAGATGCAGGGCATCTGTATCAGGCTGGTCCTATCAGAGAAAATTAGAGACAGTTTAACTTCTTTAGCCTAGGTAAATGAAAGTAGAGGTGTGATAAAAGTACACATGTATACTGATAAGAAGTGAAGGAACATAAAGAATTGTGAGGAAGAACAATTTAAAATAAAGGACAATGATGGAAAAATATCTAATGGCAGTTTTCTGGCAAGGAACACATTCTGCCTAGAAACTAGGTGATTACTGATCAACTCATGACCTCCTCTCCTCTCCTCTCCTCTCCTCTCCTCTCCTCTCCTCTCCTCTCCTCTCCTCTCCTCTCCTCTCCTCTCCTCTCCTCTCCTCTCCTCTCCTCTCCTCTCCTCTCCTCTCCTCTCCTCTCCTCTCCTCTCCTCTCCTCTCCTCTCCTCTCCTCTCCTCTCCTCTCCTCTCCTCTCCTCTCCTCTCCTCTCCTCTCCTCTCCTCTCCTCTCCTCTCCTCTCCTCTCCTCTCCTCTCCTCTCCTCTCCTCTCCTCTCCTCTCCTCTCCTCTCCTCTCCTCTCCTCTCCTCTCCTCTCCTCTCCTCTCCTCTTTTTTTAGCTGCACCTAAGAAAGCTAAAAGGATCATTAATCAAGACAAGAGAACTCATACAACTGATGGGCAGAGTTAAACATTTGTATTTTCTCTGAGTAGCCTTATTGATTTCACAGGACTGCATGGCTTATAAATGCAGAGAACATTAGTAAACTGGAAAGGAAGTGAGTCAACATCAGCCACCTAATCCCTAGAAGACCAAAGAAATTGAAAACTGTTAAATCCTATGGTGGATGAACTGTAGTGTCATTTTCATTTAAGCTATTTACTCATCCCATAGGTGCAGCTTTTCTGCAATCTGCAGTATGTCCACCACCACATTATGGAATCCAAAGTTCAGTGTCTATTCCAGAATGAAAGCAGTATTGAACAGTGTATATAGATCAAAATCATTCATCTTTCGCCAGAGACATCAGAGAAAAATAACCATTGCCATAAATGTCAAATCTACATTAAAAAAAACAAGGGCAAACCACCTTTTTTTTTTTTCTTTTTGGTAGATCTCAGCGTCTAGAGCTTTATATGATGGAAAGGTGCAGTCATTCTGGATAAAAAACAAATCTTCTCTTGGACCATTTTAAGCTATCTGTGGTTGAAGCTGTTCCCTTTTTCCACTGTTCCCCTGTTCCTACTGGTTTTTGTCTGGAATGCACAGGTATAACACCTGCTCAGAGAAGGATCACTGCTTGTTACCAGACTGTTTCTTTAGGGTTTGAACTAAGGCGCAACAGTAATTTTTTTTTTACATTTACTTCAATGATTTTGCTTTATTTGTTCATGCCCATATGGCAGGAGAGTCAAGTACTTCTACTCTTTTTTTCTATGTTTCAGGTTGTGAGGCCTTCATGCTCATGTTATCAACACCTGGCCTCCTTGATTATATGTGGTCTACTTTGGATTTACATTCTTTTTGATAAAAGATTATTAAGAAAAGGGGTTTGAAGTACCTAATCAAGTTTTTAAACTGTGAAAGTTAGTTAGAAAAACAACAACAACAACAAAAACACAGAGGCAAAGCAGACCTCCAGGTGCAAAAACTCATCATATGACCCAAAATCTTTAATTTGTGTAAAATTTCACTTGTATTTATTTACATGGGACAGGAGTATATAAGTGCTTGCTATAGCCATCTTGACTGATCAGTTACATTTTCATGTACAATTCTTTGAGCAGCCTTGGAAGAAGCTTCAGTGAGGTTGAAGTGAAGGGTCTCAGCTGGTGAGTGTACACGCAGTTTACCTGAGTTAAGCAGTTTAAAACTAAATCAATTATTCTGGTAAATGTTTTAAGTATCTGTTGCCTTCAGAATAAATGGATAATGTGTTTATGAAGCAAACTCTCCCAAAATACCACGTCCAGGCACACGAAGGATAAGAAAGTGCCTGGGAACATTTAATATGGATTTATAAAGGGCGAATCACGCCTGAGAACCTGAGTCCTGTGAATGTCTTCATGTCCAGATAAGTGACTCTGTGCATGAAAGAAGTGGATTATGTTTCCCTTCACTCTAAGCAGGCTTTCAAATCAGTCTCACAAAGTGTTATTGTAACCAAAAAAGGGTATCTGAAGTACTGTGCCTGTTTAGGGCTTTACAGTACAAGAAATAACTTCATGCACTGGAGTGAGTTCAGCAGAAATCCCCAACATGATCTTGGGGTAGAGCACGAAAGAGGAACAGAAAAGTCTGAGTCACCTGAGCTTGTGGATTTGTTCAGCCTGATGGATTGAATGGAATCTCATTCATCTTAGAATGAAGACAAAACCATTGGTGATGGAAAATGAAATTATGAGAAAAAAATTTAAAAAATTTTGCAGAACAAGAAAATGTCAGTAATTTTGAGGGTTGTTTTGAGGGTTTTGTTCTGGCTTTTTTTCATAACTAGAGTGTTCAAGCAGTGAAAGCCCCCAGAAAGGGTGCGCGTTTTCCTTCCTTAGAAGAAGGAAGTTCAATACTTGGCTGACTGCTATACGAGTGAGCTGTCCCAGGTGGACCCACTATGAGCAGGAGTTTGCACTAGGTAACCTTCAGAGTTCTCTTCTATATGAAACTACTCTATGATTCTTTGATTTCCATACATCTGTCAGTGGAAAATATTTAATTCCACCTTGAAAAATTTGTGTCAACCATAGCAACTGCCTCTTCTTTCTAAAACGGGACCTACATTTACTTTTCCACATCTTTTTCTCAAAGATATTATACCTATCGTCTTCTTAATATTCCTTTCACCACATAAAACAAAACTTTACCACCGGCAGTTGTCATTTTCCAAACCATTTAATAACACTCATTTTATTTCTACAGGTAAAAAAATAATGCGGTGATAACATGTCCTGAATTGCTAGTGACAGTAACTGTTAAGGCTTCAAGCACTTAGTGTTTTTCACCAGCTGTTGCTTTTAACACAGCAATTTTGTTCCCCTAAATCTAGTCTTATATATGTGTTTAAGAAAATTAAAGAAAAACAGTCATTAGAGAAAAGTAAGCAAGATTCCTGGGGAACAAAAAAAAAAAAAAAAAAGTGGTGTTGTCTGTCTTTTTCATTGTCATACCTGGATGTCACAAGTTTGCTGATGACACCAAGCTGTGTGGTGAGGTCACATGCTGAAGGGAAGGGATGTCATCCAGAGGGACGGGCTGGAGAGGTGGGACCATGTGAACCTCATGAAGTTCAACAAGGCCAAGTGCCAGGGGTAATCAGAATACAAAAATACAGGCAAACAGAGAATGGTTTGAGAGCAGACCTGGGGGAAGGACTTGGAGGTGTTGATTGATGAGAAGCTCCACATGACCCAGCCGTGTGTACTGGCAGCCCAGAAAGCCCCAACCATGTCCTGGGCTGCATCAAGAGAAGGGTGACAGGCTTGGAGCAACCTCATCTAGTGGAAGGTGTCTTGCCCTTCCTGCCCAGGGGATTAGAAGAAGATAAGAACTTTTCAGTCCCTTCCAACACAGACCATTCTATGATGATTCTGAGATTTCCACTCCGTAGTCTGAGCCATAGTGTTGCTCATTCAGGCATGGATGTCAACCTGCACATGTTCCAGATTTGTGAAACAGCCATCATGATTATCAGGGATTAAATACTGATAATATTTAATCAGCCAGATCAAGTTACTCCTGAGAAACCATATCCTTCTCCCCCCCCACCCTTAATACTATTCATGTTTTAGTGTATTATTTGAACATACAACTTAATGTATTATTTTCATAGTATTATTTATGCATTTATCATATCTTCTTTGTTATCTCTTTCCTGACTTTCATTTTCAAGCTTTTTTGTCATTTTCACTCTTTTCTCTATGGAGGATGCAGAAGCAGTGGTTCACTTGGCTGGCTACAGCCCACCATTTTTTCCTTTTAAAAATTTCTGAAAAGCCTTGAGGAAAGGGTATCCTGGCTTGCAGCATCTACACATTCTGTATTTTCACCTTTTCACTGCCATTTCCAGAGCCTGGCCAGACTGAAGGTTTGGAATGAATCAGCTGCATGCAGCATGGGAAATAAATAAATGTCAGAAACCACTTCCAATCTGCAGAGGAGCTGGTGCTGAATTCCTCCCAGGACTGAAGGGACTCTATAGAACAGTGTTTTGTCAGCATCCACATCCAAGGTTTTCTGAAAGGCCAACATTTTCTGCCAGAAATAATGTAGAGGTTTGACATGATCCCAGCAGCATTTGTGGTCTATGTGTGTTTTTGTGTGTAGATGCATATACACACATGCTGCTGGGTAAACTAAACTACAGCTTTATCAGTCAGTGGTTGGCTGAAAACTCTATTACTCTGGGTAAGAATATGAGTTTATCAGTTACAATAATAATTTGGGCTCACAGGGTGTGTTAAAATAATAGCTTTTATACATCAAGAGTATCTGCATAACTGGAAGGATACATCATGGATAGAAGAGGTTAAACAGATGCTTCTAGCAAGGAATTTCTTCCATTTTGTTTGTTAAGACTCTATTTTCTCATTCTACCCCGAAGCTAGCATAATGAAGATGTACTCTGTCTTCCTCCCCTCCACCATCCTTCCACCTTTACTCTTCTGCTTCTCTCTTCTCTGTTTATTATATCCTTTCTTTGAGGCAATAAATAAGAAGAGGAATTCTTGTTTTGGCTTCAGCAAAAAACCACTAAAATTCTAGGAAAAAACTCTCATCATTGACCCTCAAGCACCACCATTAAGTTTCTGTTAGTAAGTGGTCCAACACTTCTTGGGGATGTAAGGAAGAAAGTTGGTGCTCTATTGCTCAGAGTTAAGATTCTGCCAGCTGTTAGCTGCTACTTTGGTTACTTTAGGGTGCTCAGTCCTGTTACAAACCAAAGCCCATAGGCAGGAACCACAAAAGGGTTATCCAAAGAAAGTGCCCCCTGAACAAGGAGCTTGCCAACAGGACAAGTTAACCACAGATACATGAACAAGTTACCATGATCCTAACCTGCAGCAGAAGCGTGGTAATTTGAGCGAGGTTAGCAGGCAATAAGAAATCTTGATATGTCTAATTAGCTAAATATGTTCTTACAGCTCTTCCTACCCACCGGCCATTTAAGATTTTTAATTTTTCTCCCTCTGTACATTCATTTTTTGTTGTTATGCCCTTCATATGCAGTTCTCCATACTTAAGTTTTTGTTATCCATGTGGCAGGTCACATCACATGATGGAACTCAATACTCCTTATTCAGCTGTCATTCCTAGTTTGACGTCCCTGTGTCATGGGTCTCTGGCTTTAAATGTTCCTCTGACCACAGAAAACCACTCTGCTCATCCATGAAGCTCTCCTTTCAGCACACTAGAAAGGAGCTGAAAAAGAAAGGCTCCATAAAGCTCCCATAATTTTTTCAATCAATTCATATTCTGCAAAAGTGTAAAATTTTCCCTGAATTAATATTGACATGGGGAAGATCAATGCCATTAGTTTGATAAAGATACTCTGCAATATTTCCTGAAATGAGATTGTTTGACAAACCTTCCTAATAAACTTCAAAATTACTAAACCCTCAAAATTAATTACATGTTCCAGGAAAAACAACCACAGTGATTCACCACTCCCATTTTCTGACATATCATCCCCCTCTCATTGCATCCTGTAACTTTTTGTTTTAAAGGCAACTCAAGTAAATCCTCTTTTCATTGCATTGATGAACTCTTTTCTTTAAAAAGCTACTCAAGTAAAAGATGGAAGGGTGAAACGTTCTGTAGACTATGCATAAAACACTCATATCTCATATATTTCAACACGTGCTTGTTTCAGTAAATGATTTCTAAAAAACAAAAAAAAAGATCTATTGCAGTCCAAATCTTTATAAATCTATTATAAATTCTTCCTCTGCCTCCCTTCTGTTGAACACTCACTTCAGCAGCCTGGACAGAATCCCTGAATCCCAGCAGACCACAACTGCATGGAGATGAAAGGAGGAAGGAGAGATTTCTTGCAATTTTCTTTTCACTGCCAGAAAATTAAGATGGTGTTCCCTGTCTGCCTGCAGTCTGGATCTGGGAGTATGTTTAGATGTGAAAACTGTACAGAATGTATGTGTGCTGCACTCAGAAGTGGTGTGAAGCAGTGTGTGCTGTTAGGACATGCAACACTCTTTACTGCATATTTGTTTTGACCCTTTTATTCCAGTGTTGGAAACTCATATTCAGCTTAGGCAAAAGGGGATTTTCAGAACTTAATTCCAGCATTATGTCCATCTGTCTAAAAATGAGACATTTATATTAAGACATGCTTTTGCTGCTTTGGCTCAAAAGATTATTCCACTTCTGTGAATCAATAATATTTTTGTTTTGTTGTGGGGTGTTTTTTTTCTTATTTTACAGTTCTTGTTTGCAGCCATATGTATAAACATGCAAAAATAAATATACACCTGTTTCTGCCTCTGATTTGAATGTAGGTCTCCAGATCTCTTTCTGGTTGCCTTCAAATTTCTTGAGCTGTATTTCCCAGTCTTCAGCAGACAACTGAGGAAAATAGAACACTGAAAGCAGAGTCTTGATCTTCCCTTCTTGCTGACTCTTTCTTTATTGTCTTATCTTTTCATGTCAATTGAGTGTTTTCAGGAAATAATATTGCTGATAGAGGCAAAATAATGTAATATCAGGGAGATTTGCAAAGGCTACCAGGAATTAAGTTTATTTACTCAGTCCCCAGTGTGCTTAGTGACTGTGTCCTTATGAAGAACTGAATTCAAGTGGGAATTTAATGCCTAACACATAAATGAAAATACCTTACACGAGTATACTGATAGATGAACGATATGGAGGCTGTCTCTACTGGACTGATAGTCAACTTATGCTCACAAAGCAATAGAAATCAGAGTTAAAATAAGGAATGAATGCCACTAATTTTCTATTTGCTTACAATAAAGTCTAAAATGTACATTTGAAGCTCCTTTTACATGTATTTTTTTTTTAAATAACCATCTGCTCTTAGCAGATGATAATTGATTTATTTGTTGTTGCTTAAAAAAAAAAAAATTGAAAAGATTTTCCTTTCTTGTGGAAAGAACACTGCAATTCCTAGATTTCTTTTTTCCCTTACAAGAAACAGCAGATGTCCTTGTGAAATTGATGTAAAAATGTCTGCTTTTTGCAACCTTCTTATGGCCATCTATGTCTTCAGCTGAGCGTTGCAATCAAAGAACCTTTAAAGATGATGGACAATTTGGAAAATTGTCAGATCTCTGAAAAATGCTTTGAGCAATTGACCTGAACTTATTCATCTTGAAGACTGATGCTAAGGATTTAACACTTCCACATTCTCTTCAAATTAGACCCAGAGCTATTGCTGAGTGATGCAGGATCATGTGGCTTTGAGTATCCAATTCAGTCACATCCTGAGGCCATCTCTTTAGAAACATTTCCTGATGTAAAGATGCTTTAGCCCACTCATCAGTCATGCTTTTGACAAGATAAAGTCAAAAGAGTACAGTCTGTAGTAGAGAAGAACAACTTCAAAGTCTAACCTGCAGACAGCACCCTGATACCAGAGCGATTCTTACATGAAATGAGATGTTGATTCAGTTATTTAGCATTATACCTGTGAAATAATGAAATAACATTGTCACAAACTGGAAACAATAGACCAAAATGTGCTTTGCTGGTTTGCAGCTAAGCAACTGCATGGAGTATGTTTATCTGCACTGCAAACATTTACCGAAAGCAGGAATGAAATAACCTGGAGGAATAGCTCCTATGTCACAAGAATATTCTAGATTCAAGAGGTGGAAAATAATAAAATTCCAAAAAGAAGAGAAAGGCTAGACAGATATCAGTAATCTTCATCACAAAAGATGTTAAAAATTTGCAGAAATTATTCAAGTGTAAATTGAATCTAGAATTCTTTTGCATATGAAAATGAGTGAGAGATGTATTTATCAAAATAGCTAGTGTTAGCTTAGAGTTTTTTGTAGGAGTGTAGAAATTGCTATAGCAGTCAGAAAGTGTCAGTCTAATCAAAGAGGGGTCAATAGTGAATTACATAAGAACAAGTGTTCAGTGGTGATTCATCAGATTTCTTTCAAAACCCCCAACAATTTGCAGTTCCCTTGGATCAAATAAGAGCATGTTTCTCCCTTGCTCGGAACAGACTCAGCTGTGTTCCAGGTCACACATTAGTGACTAGCCAGGTAAGAATTACATAACTGGCGACAGATCAATCTCTCTGGTTTTGCCTAAAAATTTATTTTTTGTCAAGACCATTAAATGGCTTTCTGTTGGGGTCTCCTCCCCCTGCCATGTGGTCCTGGGAGAGGGGCCCTGGGGGGAGACACGGGATTTCCCTGCCCCTGGTCAGCCTCGTTCCCCATTGGTTGTTTTGTGTTCCCCTGCGTGGGCAAGGACCCTCGGGTCCCGTGATTGAGCAGTTCCTTGGCAGATCCTCAGCCATGCGGCTGGAGAAATAAACATCTCTCTGAAACATCTACCAAGAATCTGTCCGTATATATTTCCTTTCCACGGGACTCCTGGTTTGGTGCATTGTGTTAGAGAATCCCTGCTGTAACAGCTTTCCTTTAAAAAAATGACCAAATTAATTTTACAATCCCACACTCTCCACCCTCCATCTGCTAAAAATAGACCCAAAGCTCATTACAGAAGTGCTGGACAATGCTATTATTTTCTGTATTGCTAAAACTGCATTTTTCTTCCTGTCCATTCCTTCCTTTCTTCCTAAATCAAAGTCCAAGTTATGAGGGGAAGGGAAGGAATATCTGAGCCTCTGTAATGTGAATTTCTCCAGAATTTAGAGCAGTTGAGGATGAGATATGCATTGCTAGGCTGTGTGCTATATTTCCATGACATCCAGGCTCTTCAGGGCACAAGTTCATACAGCAAAACTTTATCTTCTCCTTGGCCCAGTCTGCTAATCCTGCCTACACCCATGCCCATTCGAGTTAGACTCCATTCTGGTCACCAAAAATGCTTTAGTGTGAAACCAGCAAAAAAGTATCACAGAGTGACAAGGCCAAAAGGAAAGCATAGAAAACTCTTATAAGACATGTCATTCTAGGGAGGGAGAAGGAGGTGCACAACTAATTGCAACAGCTTCATGATAATAATTAATCCTGTGGTCTCGTAGTCTAGAAAGACAGCAAAGCTGAGCCTGCAGAATTGCCTGCCATAAAGCTGAAGAGAGGTTTGTCCAACTGATTTCTTCTGAAGACTTCCAAATGGATTTAAGAGTAATTCGCTGACATGAAAACCTCCTTTCACATTTTTGCACCATGTTACCCATTACCTGTTCAGCCTGCTGAAAAGAGGGTTGCTTAGCCAGGGACTGAGGGAAAAAAGTAAGGTGCACTTGTTAGGTTGAATGAAAAATGCTGGCTTGTGACAGTGGAAACTAGTTGTGAATTCCAGTGGAATCCTGGCCAAGTCAAATGGATACCTGCAGTGTTTACATTGAAGAACGGGACTATAAATGAAGGTTAAAATGTTTATGTTTTCAGAAGAAAAAGTTTCAATGTTATACTTTAAAGCAGTAACTCACTTAAAATTAAGTTAAAATTCTGCAAGAAAGCAGAATGTTTGATGTTGAGGGAGGTAGAAACAGGAGGTTTTAATGACAAGGATTTCTGTTTAACTTTTGCATTTGCTGTGCACTTGTTTAGACCTGAAACATAGCCATATTGAATGTCTGGCCACAAAAGGTCACGCTGGTTCCTCACAAACCCTAGTCTTCCACATTTTTTTCAGAATAAATTGATTTTGAATTGATCTTGGTTTTTCCGCTTCTTTCAGAAACGTCATTGCTCAGTGGCAAGAATATGATAGGCAGTTTATAAGTGTAAAGATCTGAAGAGAGAGAAGAAGGGTAAAAGGCCTTGGAACACTTTTTTATTTTCTTTTAAAAGATATTCCATGACATGTATTATGTGAACAAATAACAACAATGCTGCTTGTCTTAAGAAGACAGAAAGATTTATTTTTCCTGGTTTTTATGTTTCTGCTCATGTTTTCAACCCAAGCCACTGCTGTAATAGCCAAGTGTTTGAGCTTTGACCTGAAAAACAGCATTTCACACTTGGAAAGATCCTTATACCAGCCTGTAGGACGTCTCTGCCAGCATGCCTCTTGATACAACACTTGTCCAAGGAAAAAAATTAATAACTGCCAAAACTGACATAGGTATAATGTGTCTGCTCTTGGGTTAGTGGTTTGGGCTGCATGTTTCTGAAAACAGGATTCAAATATATACAGCAAATGCCTTGGGCTGTAAGAAAGGCAGGTGTCAATATAGAAGAAATCAGCTCAGCCTTTGCTGGGCACGGTCCTATCCATTGAAATGAAGAGCTTCTCCCTGTTCCAGGGGACCAGCAGTAGAATGGGAGAAAAAGGCCTCAAGCTGCACAAGAAAACGTTTGGATTGGATAACAGTAAAAATGTCTTCACTGAAAGGGTGGTCAGGCACAGGAACAGGCTGCCCAGGACACTGGTGGAGTCACTGTTCCTGTAAATGTTCAAAATACATGTAGATGTGGCACTTCAGAACATGGTTTAGTGGCTTTTGGCAGTGTAGCATTAACAGGTGGACTTGGTAAGCTTAGAGGTCTTTTCCAACTTAAATGATTCCTTGATTATATGAACAATGAGAAAACTCACAGTTGCTCTGTGGGAGTGTCTAAGCATAAAACTGGTGGTCAGTGGTGGGATCAAAAAAAAATCACTGCTCATGTCAGTCAACACCCATTCTTTTCCATTTTGTTGTCCAGGATGGCATTCTCTTTCTAGACCAGTGAGATTACTTTTTTTTCTTTTGTCAAAGTTACTTATTAGAGACTGAGAAAACTGTGAATAATTTTGATCTCCACAGCTCTTTCCTCTAATATGTTATGGGTTTATGCTTGTACCAAAAGCTTATGATGTTTGTCCTGATGTGCTGATGGAACGGGCTGTGATGGGGAGGGACCCAAACATGTGCATGGACTCTTCCTGATTGCCTGCCTGTCTCTAAACTGTTTGATATCCAGGTGCTAATAAACAACTTGGCAGCTGGTTCTTCTTTTCTGGAACAGGACTTGTTGAGAAACAGAAAAAAAATCTACCAGACATGGAGGGAAGGATATGGATCTTTACAGGACATTATTCAGAAATTTTCCTACTCCTATTCATGGTTTTCCTATTCCTTTTTTAATTTACTGTGGTGCAAACAAGGCTGCTCAATATGCTGCTTCCCTCCCTATTCAGTATCTTTTCCTTACAACTCTCATATGTTATTGCTTGTCAAAAATGCAGATCATGAACAAAACCAACAGAAATTTCTCCTATTTTTCTCAGTGGGATTTAGATGAGCACTCTGTTGAGCAACGTGTACCCTTCTGTCTCTGATCTAGACCATGTCCCTCCAGAACAAAGAAAAAAAATACTCACAGAACAAGGCTTTTGGACATATAATTATCCAGAATTATATAACTGAGTTATATGATGACTACCAGGGTAGAAGTCTGTAAGAGAAATTTAGGAGAGTCCTTGCAACACTCAGCACTTCACCCACAGCCTCCAGGTCTCTCCATAGCAATCTGGAGGTCCCAGTTATGAGGGGAAAACTGCATAAGCCATCTGAAGTAGACCATGCTGTTGCAGGGATGAGATGCACAAGCAGAAATGCACTGCTTCCCTGTCTGAAGACCACCACTAACTCACCCAAGATGAAGCTGTTAACTCTGATAGTATGATCGTCATCAGTGAAATCTACTTTGGGGTCCTTCTGTTGCTGCCATGACCAATGGAGGTAACAAAGCTGAACACAAAATAATCTGATCCTGATGGAGATTTTCCAGCTAGTGACAGTCCAAGGGCAGAGGCAGACTATTGATCTGTTTAGTTTCTCTGCACTTTTCACCTCAGAAACAGGTATTCAGGTATTTTTATCTTCTGCCCACTGGGGGCCAGTGATTGCAAGGGTCTCCCCAACCACTACCCAGCCCAGGTGGTATTGTGCAGGAGCTGACCTTAGTAGGGAACTGGCTGTCTTAAAGAAGGCAGCTCATCCATCATGGCTTTCATGGGCTGTCAGCATTGCATTTAATCTCCCTTGTAATTTTCCAGGGAAGTTTGAAAAAGCCACAAACAGAATCCTAATGCTTTATAATGAGGTTTGTAGCCAGCGAATGCTTCCCCTCAGGATGAAGCTGTGCTGTGTTCTAGCTGCCCTCAGCTATGCAGAGATGGGAAATTCCAAATACAACCTACAGTCCCATGTGCTGTTCACAGCCCACATGCTGTTGGAACACTTATATCTTTACCAGAAAAGATTCAGTTATATGTTGTCACAGGTATATCTTCCCTCACAACTCACATGTGCTCTCAGAAATGGGCACTCAGAATCATGCATTTTACAAGACAGTCTCTTTTCCAGGGAGTGACACATCATGTCTGTGAGGTTTCATTCTCATTTTATGGATTTGGGGGATTTTGCTCATTGTTTGTAGGGCAAATTTCAAGTCCTTCTGTAAGTCCTGATCAAAACCCCACCCAGACAACCACAGTTTTTAAAAGTTTGAATCAAACTCAGGGAAGTTCTCTCAGCTCTTAAATTTTCATTTTTCATTATGCTCACTACACCCATCTTCCACCTTCATTCCCTTCTTAAGGTTTACCAGCACAAAAATGAGCTAAGTTGGAATCAATATGACCAGAATTATACTCTTGGAAACAATGCCAGATTCAATCAAGGAGGGTTACTCTAAGAATGAGATATAAAGCTCTGCTTCCCAGACATATATTCAATAGAATGACCTCTCTCCCTGACCTGTCTGTCCGTGTCACACTGACAGATCATATCTGCCACTGATACAGACCCATCGAAGCTTCAATTTGTCAACAAGACCCTGGGTTGTCCAGATCTGGAATGTATTTCTATGACATAGAAATTCTCTTCTGGCAATAAGATGGGAACAGGGTAAATCCCTGGAATTATGCGGGCCTCAGTCACCTCATCAAGGTTTATCCCTTGTTTCTCATTCCATAGGTGTCTAGCCTCTTGACCTAATGATGAACCAAAAGAAAAATTTGTATTTTTTTCCTCTAGACACCTCTTTATAGATTCTCTAGCAAACAGATTAGTTAAATTACTATATCTATATTCATCGGTGCTAGAAGCAGTAATGATAATTATTACAACATGATATGTTTTCAGCCTTGAAGCTGGAAAACATCAGCTAATTGTCCTGAAATTGTTTGTGCCAGGTGTCCTCCTCATGCTGAATTAGCTCATAAAATTTCACCAAGACAGTTAATCAGTTCCTGAGGGCAAGACTTAAGAAAAATACCATGCTTTGAAATGAACTATCACCATTAATAACTTCAATGTTGTCTCGGTAATTTGGCAGGAAACTGGGGTCCAAAACCAAACTTTTGTTTTAAGAAACCCAGCCAAATTTGGCCAAGTTGCTAACCTCCAGCCACAAAGATACTGGGAGGAAGTTTTTTACATTATTTAATTCTCCTGAGTATTCTTCATTTCTCACAGCTCTTAGCAGTCTTGTTTCATTACAGAGCATAGCATGTCTTCCCTGCAGTTATTCTTCCTTGCAGGGTGGAGAAAACATAGTTTTAGTCCTAGAAAAGAAAAAAAAAAAATAAAGAAAAAGTGTAACAAAGGAGGAGTAAAGTGGGGTAAAGACTAGAAATTCACAGAGAATAATACTTTTTTTATATTTGAGTATTATTGTACTGACAGCCTCATTATATTTACAGCCTTACCATTCTTTAACATAGGGATGCTTCCGTTCTTGTGGATTTTTTCTTCCTTTTAGGTAATGAAAGTATGAAATCTTCATTGAAACTGCAGCTCTGTGCAATCATTTACTCAGAACTGTAGCATCTCTAACAAAATAAAATTTTAAAAAATTCCTCCTTCAGCTCAAAGAAAGAATAGCAAGGAAAAAAAAGATCATTATAAAGTCCAAAATAAACCAAAATAGTCTTCTATCCAGACAATCAATTTCTCAATAGTGCCCAATAGACATATGGAATCATGCATTTTGCTTACACAGCTGCCCAGAGAAAAACAAGGACCATATTGCTACCCATCTCTTTTTGGAAAAGGTTGGCAATTATAGCAGTTGGAAAGTGGTAACCATCTTTCATTGTGTCAGTAAGTATTATTCAGGTTGGCAACCTCCCTGCTTACCCTCACAATATTCTTAATTAAATTAAGGTTGTACCTGGAGCATAGAGGACTGATCCTTGCAAATGTTACAGTGTTTGTGACTCGATGCAAAGGTGATGGTGAGGAATTCTGTGGGCTGTGTTATGCAGGTACATGCTCGGTGCAGATTTATCTCCAGGTTGGAATGAACTGATTTTCTGTTTCATCCCAAATCCTGTTTCTCACCGTATCCAGCCTTGCCAATAGGTGGAATAAATGCAATGAGGTGGTGTCATAATTTAGTCCTAAAGGGCATTTTCTTTATGGTAGGTATGCAAGAGTGTGTTTGTATCTTGAATTGTAGGGGTTTATTTCCCTAATAAATATAAATGGCACTTTGGGTGCGTGAAGCTAGAAATCAGGAAAGAAAAAGGAAAACCAACAACAACAAAGTACCAAGATGAGTTTTGTGGTAGACAGTAGCAATTGAGACTTTCCATAGCCTAATGTGTAGCCTTTTCACAAGGCTGCCTCAAAGCAGTGTTTTGCCTTTTTAAAGGACTTTTGGAAAGTGACTTGAATAAATCATGATATTCAAATGCAAATAAAAACAAAGCCTGAGATTTCTGACCTCTGAGAATTTGAATATACACCATACGTGTAAGTGATACAATTCATTTATTCAGATTTATGTGCAAATACTGAGAAGAAAGGACAGTCTATTGGCTGGGAAGCTGGGTTAACATTTAGAAGCTCATAGGGTTTGCTCTGTGTTTTGCTGTGGACTTGCTGCATGTTATTGGATGAGCTCCCAAAGTGTAAAAAACACCTTAAGTGGCAGGCAGTGACAGCCCTCATGATATGCATTTAAGGTCTATTTGAAGCACACATTAATCAGCATGCTGAGCACCCTTCCATTTAGCAGCCTGGCAGGTCAAATGCCAAGAGATAGCCAATATGGAAATTTCAGAAAAACGATCCCTGCTTCAGAAGTCAGGCAGGTGAAAAGAGCTTGTCTCGCTTCCCTCTAGGCTCGTACAGATCCTCAAAATACAGACACATTTCCCACATGCTCTACAAGAGCAGTAAGTACACAAAGCCACTTAGGGAAGATGAGCTGAAAAACAAATAGATTTTGGATCTTCATACAGCTCAGGTATGAGCTCACTGATAGGATTAAAGGCCTGCAAAGACCAAAACACTCCAAGGCATGCTCAGAAATTAATGTGACTGAAAAACATTAAGGTATGAAAGCTGGTGTGCTTAAAGAGTCAAGTTGCCTCTAGGATTAGGTTAATGCTCAACAAAGATTTTCTAGGGCCTTAATGCTATGTAAGTCTTTCTAGTCATCCATTCCAGCTCATAGAATAAATGTACCAGCACTGTCAAACCAAAGGATTACTGTGCTAAAGAGAGGAAATACATGTAAAAATTGATGCATCAGAATTAGAGACATAATATACCCAAGCAAATGAATATTGCCAGTCTGCTCTGTTCAAATATCTCATGAATTCAGCCTGATCCTTTCACTCTTGAATCTTCTCTGTTGGATGCTGTCAGATTATTTTCCTGGTCAGTGATTTGCAGGATCAAAGAAGTCAGACTATATATATTGTAATGTTTTCATGTTGGTTAAAATTTTGTGCATTAGGCAATATTTATGGAATTTTATTTCCTTTGTAGGTCTCAACTGAAGAAGGAATGAGCTTAGCCAGAGAATACTCCTGCTCCTTTTTTGAGACTTCAGCTGCACTCCGCTTCTACATTGATGATGTCTTTCATGGACTAGTGAGGGAAATTCGAAGGAAAGAGTCCTCACTGTCCATGATAGAAAAGAAAATGAAGAGGAAGGATAGTCTGTGGCGGAAACTGAAGGGATCCCTGAAGAAAAAAAAGGAAAGTACAACCTGATGGCAATTCTCCATGAGCCACTCATCAGGAGCTCACCACAGTAACCTGTAATAGTTCAAAAAGGCAGCATTGACACAGCATCTTCCAGGCCAGGTCCTGGAGTTGCTTCCCTTCAGCTCTCATGCAGAAGTTGCTCCTTGAAGGCCCCCATGGTTTCCCTGTGGCTCTTCTGTTCTATAGTGTCATTTAGCATACCCTCTCATACCTTTTCTGCAACCCTGAGTGGAGAAAATACTGTGTTTTTTAACGTGTGTTCCATGGCTGGTCTTCAAATGCTATGAGTTACGCCAGCATCCAAGGCAGAACTAGCTTCCACCAGCTCTAGGACAATGGATACAATAATTGCCACCTCTCTGCATGCCCAGGTCATTTCTCCATCCCAGGAATGAATGACTTTGATTTCAATGGACATTTTGACTGTTTAAGGCCTTTGGGATCTGACCTTCAGCTTTGCATTCACATGTAGGTTTAGGGTTAGAGTGTGCTCGGCCTGCACACCCGTGTCTGTGTGTGAGCGTGTCTGTGAACCAGGCCCAAAGGGAACCCTGGGGACTCACAATTCTGACCCTGTGGTGCCCTATCCCCATTGTGTCCTGTCCAGTTAGCAGGCAGGATTTGCAAGCAGAGTACAAGTCATGCACCAGCCCTGCAGAGGCTGCAGGGATACTGGTCTGTCTCCTCTGAGCTGTACTTGCCAGGTCTGGCTGGCAGAGGTACCATGTCCTACAGACATGCAGTGCATTAAATCATGCAAGAGTTTGTGTTTGAAAGGAACTTTTAAAGGTCACCTGGTCCAAACCTCTTCAGAGAACAGGGACACCTTCAACTCGATCAGGCTGCCGAGAACCCTGTTCAGGCTGGATGTTTCCAGTGATGGGGCATCCACCACCAATCTGGACATCCTGTGCCAGTGCTTCAGCATCATCCACACTCCCTTGTCCCACTGAGGAGTTCACAACTGCTCTGTCTGTCCGATGAGTCCCAGAGCCCTCCCTGGAGCAGTGCAGCTCTGTCCCAGCATGTAATAGCATCTGTGGTGTAGCATCCAGCCCTTGACTTACTAGAGAATTGCATCAGCTCAATCATCATTGCTCACAATCCTTGACCATCCAACTGAACCACTTGATTAATCAGTTGGACAAGAGTTTTAAATATCCCTTTTTAAAGCTGGCATGAAGTAGAGTCTATGCTCCTAAAATTTTTTTTTTCCCCTTGGAGTTCTTTTACTGTTGTTGCTATTTATAAATTTTACAGATAGAATATGCATAAGTTTTGTCAAGAATAAAGATTGTGATTTCCATGGAGCCATACTAGTAGTCAGTGTCATTTGTGTCTGTCCTGGAGACATTACGGATATAACAAAAAAAAATATGTATCTTTGTTAGTAAATGTTCCTTTTTTCACTTTTTTTCTGTGCCTATTTTGCAGGGTTTCAACCAATTATATTTTGCATAAACTGGGTGGGAGTAGACTAGCTGTAAAAGTTGGAAAGGTTATGGTATTGTGAATAACTTTAGTTCATTAAAATCTGACGTTTTGCTCTCCACGCTCCCTTCCCTTCAAGGGAATCTGGTGATATTTTTTGACTTGTCGAAAATCTCCCATCAAAAGTAATGCTGTTTTCTATGTTGTTAGATACCATATTTCTATTTGAGAAAGATTATTTCAGAGGAATAAAAATACATGTACACATTCAAGGTGAATTTTCTGTTTCCCGCCTCTGAAAGCTACAGTCTGCATTTATACCATTGTAATTACTATTATTATTTTATCTGTATTGCCACAGAGATTTTAGGTCAGGCGTCCTAGAGACGAAAACATGCACTTGTCCAAAGGGCTTATGAGCTAAGTATTGGTGGAGGGACAATGGGAGGCTGCACTGAACAGATGGCAGCTATGAGACAATAAATAACAAGGGGAAACATCTGTGTCTGTTCCAATCCTGCACACTGCATAGAGGGGAATGAAGCAGTCATTCCCTGTGTAAGAGAGCATAGAAATTACCACCCTGAGAAACCTTGAGGGATGGTCTTTGTTTTTTTCAGGCAGATGCCTGAGCTTTCAGTCAATTGAAAATCATTTACTCTTGGTTATGTCATTTCACCGCCCCCTGCTGAGGGATGTATAAGATCAGCATGGACTTGGTTCTGCATTTTTAGGGGTACTTTGGTTCAAGTCAGTTTGTAAGACAAAAAAAGATTGCAGAAGATGGCACAAATACAGTCTAATATTAAGCCTTAAATTGATTAAATTAATTAAATATGCCCATTCACTGCCATTAAGGTCATCTGGCACAGAGCAACATCTTTCCATATTGCTAAACTCTCTTAGCTTTTACAGCAGGGTTACCACACACACAAGCTGCTCTTGGAAGTGATTCCTGGACTGTGCCAGGTTCTGTGCCATGGTGAGCAACAGGTCACAAAAGTGCTGGTCTTCTGTGGTCTGAAATCAAAATAAGCATCAATCTAAAAGTTTGGCAGTATAGATGTTCTCGGGTGTCTCCTGGGGCATGTTCAAATTAGTGGTATACACACAGGTTGCATCATAATATTTTCATGTGTAGCAAGGCCTGGAGAACTCCAGGTTCTGTGTTTCTTCACAACCAGCCCTGACGTACTCATTTTCAAAGATATTTGGTACCAGGTTAGTCTCTTCAGGAAGAATGAAGTCTCATCCCCTCTGAGGATCTTCTGCTACATCTTCTGTGAGCAATTGCAGGCATTTGAATATGTCTCAGGCAGAAGAGTCTGTATTTGTCTCACTCCACTTTGATCATGTAGAACTTGAGGATGGCATTCAGTCATTCAGAGTCCCTCTTTGGTTAATACAGAGAGAGATGTTCACTGGCTGGTGATTTTTCCCATATGGCATGGATGGTTAGCATATGGTGAATCCCCCCTGAACTGACTGCCTCTTTCCAGTGACTATATTTCACTCCACAAAAACCAGCCCAGTCTCCCAGATAACATTGTGATGTCTAAATTCAGGTGGATAAACCCCATCTGGAAAGATTTTTCCACTCAATATCAATAGCACAGAATAGTTCTGCAAATGCTAGACACTGAGCCCTGTCTCTGAAACACCTCACCATCCTTTACTTTTAAATTGGGAAAGTCATTCTGATTTACCATGACCCAATTCCTCAATAATCTATAATGCTTAACCTCAGTTAATTGAGAAGACCTGATGGAGGTTAGAGTCAGTGAGGATAACATAAGTCATAACTGCACAAGAGGCTGGGTACAGCTCCTTTACCCAATTAATCACTTTGATTCCATCACAGAAGATTGTATTTAGCTGTCAGACCTAGCTGAGAGAATTAAAAAACAGCATCTCTGTGTCTGAAGACTTTTCTGTCTCTGACTAGTCTCTCACCTAATCATGTCTGGAAGATTTGAAGAAGGAAACAGATCACTTTATTCTGCTGTGTTGCCTACAGTCCCATGAAGGTGGCAGCTATAACTTATTGCACTGTCAGACTGTGTTGCAGTTGGACCATAACTCAGGTTCCTACAGGAATATAATTAAAGCCAGCTAATAAATAAAATAAAATAATAATAATTTGCAAAAGTATCCTTTGTGTCTCTCACAAATTCATAATATATGGCAGTTAATTACCCTTCTTCACAGCTTTGGCAGATCACATGTTGCCTCTGGATGGGAAGTGATCTGGGGAAGGCTGTAAGTCCAGGTGGAATATTGCAGAACTTGTTTTCCTTTTTTCCATGGCTTTTGCACACCAGCCTTAGAACCTTTGTACAGAATCCTGTGTCCCCTCAGACTGGCAGTTCATAACTGTGTTAGCAATCTGTTGTCTTTACAAGTGATTGAAAATAGTTTCTTTACACACCCAAAAAATGTCTGTTTTGAGACCGAGATGTAAGAATGCGTAAGTAGAATGGAAAGAATTACTTATCTTTCTTTTGTCTGCTACATACATAATGCATATAAAAAATACATAAGCAATATACATACACTATTATAGGTATAGTTTCTGGGTGTCTCTTATTTGTAAACTTAGATACTTGAGTTCTCTCTGTATCATGACAGACAGGAAAATAAGATGCAGAAAGCAAAAGATGGGCTTACCAGAACTTAGTGTCTCATAGTGACAATTTACACTTCACAACTCAGTCAAATTCTTCTGCCAAGTTGAACACTTCTCTTGGTGGCCCAGATGTGATATTTGTGACAAGCAAGAGACCTGCAAGTGGGTCTTCTTGTATAAAAAGTAAGCAGAGGCACCTACTGCAGCCACTTCAGAAGGTGGCATGGAGACAATGATGATGACTCTTAAAAACTAAACTGAAAACTGTTCATACATTTCATATAAATCACAAATGTTTATAGCCAGCTGCTATAGCTAACTATATGCACTAGTGTTGGCCTGAATTTGTACTAGTAATCAAAAGAGGGATGTCTAACGTAGACAATTATGCTAATATAATTCAATTAAGTATACTTACAGCAGTTAGCCATATTTAGACATTCCCTTCAGGGACTCTTATTTATGCAAGTGTGCATCACACACTGCTCGTTGCTTATGATTCTGAAAAAATACAAGAAAATTAGCAAAGAAATGGCAAAATCACATAATGTGACTTTAATGCAATATGAAAATCACTGTTCTCATAACTTTGAATGGCAGTTGAATGGAATAGAATCTTAGACCAGATCAGCCTCCCTTTTAGTACTATTTCTAGCTTGATCTGCCCCTTCAAGCATGTGGAGTTAGGATGTCTGCCTGGCAAAATGATTTGTGATGGGGATGGCATTGTCTTACAGATGCTGTGAAAGTCACCCCAAGAGGCATTGCCCTGCACCTCTAGCCTGATTTATCACTCCCTGATGTTCTAAACCTCCTCAATTTGAGCTCTCCAATTTTGTTACATCCTGCTGAATTATGGGGTTGTTTTGTGATGAGGACGAATGTCCACTGAAGAGCACCAAACCCATTTCATGATCTGAACTCTTTCCCCAAGAGGTAATAAAGACAAGAACATCCAAAGCCATCGCATCACCTACTGTATATCTTCTGTCAATAGATAATTAATGTGACAATTAGATTTTCCCATTCTTGCACTTTTTCATGCATCATTTTTTTACTGCATTTTTAGACTTACAACTATTTCAAAAACTGTGTGATCAAGCTAGAAAGCCATCATTTTTCATGGTGCTCTTGGAACAGAATTCCAGTAAAAGAATAATTTTAGGAGAGTAAAGTAAAGCAAGTCTTATAAATATTGTATTGACTTAGTTATATAAAAAAGCCCAATATCATTTTACCCTTATAGATTAGGTATAATCAATAGAAGAGAAAGGCAGTCTATTTCACATCAGTGAAATTCAGCAGAAAAATTCTTCTATATTTGTGCTCTTCCTGCATTCTGCAAAAAAGATAATTTGAAATTACTGTTCCTGGAAAGAGGAAATCAGGATAGAACTAGTAGATTAAAGAACTGTATTGTAAATCATGGTTGTGACTTCATTTGGCCTGTTCAAAAAAGTTTCTCAGGCAGTTCCTTCCATTAATCTCTCTGCAATCCCAAAACACCAAGGGTAACCTATCCATCTTGAGTTCTATCCAGATAAACTCACTCTTTTTAATTTTACAAGGGCATTTAAGTGACAAGACAAGGGGAAATTGATTTAAATTGAAGAGAGTAGCTTTAGAATAGATTTAGGTACAGGAAAAAATTCTCTTTTTTACTGTGAGGGTGGTGAGGCCCTGGGACAGGGTTCCCAGAGAAGCTGTGGCTGCCCCATCCCTGGAAATGATTGGAGGGGGCTCGGAGCAACCTGGGATAGTGGAAGGTGTCCTTGCCCTGACAAGGGGTTGGAACTAGATGATCTTTAAGGTCCTTTCCAACCCAAACTACTCTATAATCCTATGATTTTATTTAATTTGTTCTCTTGCATCAGCCCCAGCTATTTCAAAGGCAGCCTCAAATGCTTTTGACAAACTAGAGACAGAGTCTTCTGCCTTCTTCATAAATTTCTCATCAATGTTCACACTGAGGAGAAAGGGTAATATTGTCCATGATAAAGTTTTGCAAAGTCATTCAGCTTTCTGAACAAGAAACTGCCAGTTCCTCCAAACTGAATTTGCCTCCACTGCTAAACACTGCTGACTAATCACAGATGCCTCTTTATGTAGGGCATTGACTGAATAAGCTTGAACACATAAAGCATTCAGCCAGCATAAGTGGGCAGCTCCTCTGAAGGCAGAGGAAAATCTCATGGTTGATTCACATCCTTCTCCAGAACAAAATAGCACATTAAGTCATGATAATGAATATACTTCAATCACACAGAGGAAGATGTGGTTTCTGTCACTGAAAACTTGCAAAACCCATAACCCAAAGTGAAAGAAAATTTAAGAAGGACAGAATAAACAGGCTATTAGTAATGACAAGGATAGGCAGAAGCAGTAGAGGAAAATAGAGTATGAGTAAATGTATGAAAATCGTACAATCATAGAATGATTTGGGTTGGAAGGGACCATTAAAGGTCATCTAGTTCACCCCTTCCTGATGTTAAAAGGGACAACTTCAACTAGATCACTTTTCTCAGAGACCTGTCCAACCTGACCTTGAATTTTTCCAGGAATGTGGCATCTACCATCTCAGTGAGCAACCTGTGCCTATGTGTCAATCAAACTTGGAAAGCCTTGCACCATTCTCCACTCTGGATGACTCTTATTGTCTCTTAGAAGAGGACCAGGAGCAGATCAAATGACAAAAAGATGTAAGGTGAGATCCAGAGATTTGGTTCCAGTGCACCCACCATAAGAGCTTGGTGGAGGATATTAAGATGAGATGAGTGATAAGAGAAATAGAAAACTAAGAGAATAGAGATAACTAAGAGAAATAGAAACTGATGATGATTTGCTTCATCCTTCATGTAGATGATGCAATTTGGTTGGCTTAGAACATGGAAGCAAGAGATCAGTGAAGTTACTACTGCTGTGAATATGAGATGGTTTAGGAATATTATAACAAAAATCAAATACAAAGAACACAGCACAGAATGGAAAATTGAGCCAGAGGAAAAAATAACAAAACTCAGTGAAGTGAATGGGAAGTTTATATTTCTTCAGACTGCAGTATGCATCAGGTTTCTAATGAGAATCTGATGGAAGCTGACTATGGAATAAGTTGGTCCCTCATTGAAACTTCTTCAGACACTTAAGAGAACAGCTCTCTCTGTGGTCCTTGCTATCTGCCTGTGCTGTGTATGTTTCAGAAACTGAAAGCAACTCTTTTCAACAAAACAGCTGGGGAAAAAGTAGGATGCTCCACTTTGTACTTTTGAAAGGATAGTAGCAAAACTCTCATTTGTATGCCTCATAACTAATATAAAAGAGGGCATGATAGCTCCCTGCTGAAGATTTTAAATGATACTTCAAATATATGGTTTCATCTGGGAGAGCTGCTACCAGTTTGCAACCAGTGCATGCACATCTTTCGCTGCTGGCTTTTTCCCTCCCACTGTGCTAAGACCAGATGTTAGTGAAAAATGTAGGAACCCTTTCTGCTCTCCTGTTTAGTTAATAGGGTGTTCACTGAATACTCCTAAGTTTTTATCTAGCAAAACTGGATGAGATCCAAGTTATCAGAGAATACAGCAGGGATGTCTTTAAGGAGGCAGATGTTCAAAAGAGTACTTTGAAGAGTTTTTTGACCTGTGAGGAGTTGATTACCGTGATGTGGATGAAAGATGAGAAGAAAAATAGATGAAACCACAAAACCTAAGAGAATATGCTATACCTGCCAACAAAAAACTTCAGAAAGACTTAAGTTATAGAAGCTGTAAAATACTGCTGTGATAAAAGTTCTGAGCCAGGATAGACCTTCAGGGACTGCAGAGAAATTTGGGAACATTCAATACCATCTCTGTTCTTTCACCTGACAGAGATTTTTCAATCCACTTGTCACTGAGTGATAAAAATCCTTGCAGGGAATCCCAGTGATTCAAATACATGGGAGAGAAAAACCTATAATATGGCACAAAGAGGTCTTCAATTTTAATGCATAAGGAGGTCTGACTAGCTTGAAGATTGCCCACCATGAGTTAGATTTTGTAAATTAAGAGCAAGTTTGAAGACCACTGTTAAAAGCCCTCAGTACACCTTGGACATAAATCCGTGACAATAATTTCACTGATATACAAGTGACTGTGCTGATTGTCAGCCTGATAATGAAGCAGCCTGTCCTCCTTGGCCAGCACCTTCCAGACATGACAGACAACCTGCAGCCCCATATATTTGTCTGTTGCCAGATGGCTGACCAGCAGTGAGTGAGTGCCGAACTTTAGACTCTGCCTTACAAAGCTGCTGTTGGGCCCACTGTCACCTGTGGGTCTCACCCAGCCAGAGCCTGGAGGAGGAATTTCATCCATCACAACCCTCTGGGGTGCAGCAGCTCCTTTCCCCTGGGATGGATGTGAGCAGGAGCAGGAGAACCATTACTGCTGGGAAGTTGTCTGAAGGCAGATGCCCTTTCCCAGCCATCCTTGAACTGCGCTTATCAAACAGGGAACAAAAGCTCTTCCTGACACACTTATTTTTTTTCTTGCAAAAAGTGTTAGAATGCTAGAGTTAAATAAAATTTCCCAATTTTTACCATTTGGGAACTCTGTGTATTCCTTTTATCTTGTAGAGAAGGGCAGGCACTACGTTACTGCTTTCTCATTGGAAAATATGTACTCTATATACCCTGAATATTCTCAGAGACACACACATATACAAACACACACTGCATTCCAACCCCAAAATTTAATCTGTGACCATCTATCTTGCAGCCTGCATCTGAAGTAAAATTAGGGTGGTTTTGGTTTTTTTTTTCACATTTTTATACTACCAGAGGAAAAAAGAAGGATCATAAGACTCATAATTTTACTGACAACTCCCACATAATCTATTTTCTATGTGCCTCATTGGGGATCTTCCAGTCACTATTTTCCTAAACAGAGAAACCATAATACTCTTGTTTTCACTGCAAAGAAACCCAGAAAAAAGTATCTTAAATTAAATTTATAACTTTAATGTGGCCATATTTGCCTAAAATAATGTGTTCAAGTGCATCAAATTTGGGTTGTAATAATTCCTGGTGAAGATGAGCAAGCTATTGGCACTTGGTGGAGTACTTGCATGTGACTTATCTTAGGTATTTTTAATCTCTGTAAAAAAAAGTATGCCAGTGAGAGAGCAGAGTCTGCTGGGATGACTTTGGCTATGTACATTAATCAGCACTAGCAGAAAAAAGTAAATAGAGGTTCAATATTTGGCTAACTTCCAGCTCTTGAGACACATTAGATGGTAGGCGAGGCTTGCAAGGGAACTGGTAAAGGCCTTTACATTTAGGTCACCTATATTTAGACAAGATAAAGCACTATGTCCTGTCCTACTAAGAACTGTCCCAGATTAATAGATCATTTCTCTCCCCAGCTTTCACATTTCTGCAGAGAACTGCTGTGCTGCTGCCTACAAAACAATGCCTGGATTTAAAATAAGTTTGAGTATGATTTAACCAAAAATAAATTGCATTTACCTTTAGAAAATTATAAGCTGAAAAGGATAGGTGTCTACTTCACTTCGACAAATTCATAGTATATTTAGTGGTATATTTTTTGGTTCAGTTTCTGGGTGTAGGGACTTAGGGAATATGACTATCATTTATCATGGGTTTGTTTCCCTCTTAAAGGATGAGACTTTCTGTAGATTCTTGTTTTGGTACATTTTCCATTGCCCTACCTTAATTAAAGGTTTATAATACAACAGAATGAGTGTTTCATACTGTATCCAACTAAATGACCCTTTTCTGCTGAGGCCAAAGCAGAGTTCCCAGAAAGTGAATTAAAACACAGTCAGTAAGTTGTCTATACCCTTTCAAACACTGTTCAATAGAAACTACCTGAGTCAGAAGTTATATCCATGAAATCAGTGATCCTCAATTGACCTTCTCTCATGAAATTGTTCTGGGACCTGGTTTTGAACCTGTAAACTTTGGCATCCAAGCAAAAGGCTAAACCTTTTGTATGCAGGTTAAGTTGCATGAGACCTGCCTGAGAAACCTGGAGAAACACAAATTATTTTCCTCTTTTTATCCAATTGTAGAATAGGCGTAAATGCCATATGAGTTCACGAATTTCTCTGCAGAAAACCAGCATTTGGACCACTAGAGATTGATTTCAATAGCTAAATGGGGGCTTTTCTTGGTTCTTGAGGCACCCAAAGCATTTGTCTTTCCATAGAAGAAGGTGGAAGCCCTGAAAAACACCCAATAGGCTCCTTGGACAGGTAGGTATTTGTGAGATCACAGGAGACAAACACAACCCCAACATATGGAGGTGTTTCAGTGTGAACTGCTTGCATGGGATGATTCCTGGCCCATGCCAATGTCCAAAGGGTGCCAAACCCAACTGAGAGGGTGTTACCCTCAAAACTCTGAGAGGAGTTAGACCACAGAATCCTGGAATGGTTTGGGTTGGAAGGGACCTTAACAATCACCTCATTCTAAGTGCCCTGCCATGGGCAGGGACACCTTCCACTATCCCAGGTTGCTCAGAGCCACACCCAACCTGGCCTGGAACACTTCCAGGGATGGGGCAGCCTCAGCTTCTCTGGCAACCTGTGCCAGGGCCTCACCACCCTCACAGACAGGACCACTCTGTGCCATGGGGCTATATACTCTTCTCTAACACAAAATTACAAGATTGTCCTCTAAATTAATCACTATTAAAAAACCCCAAACTGCTGTTTTTCCCACTGCAAAGGGGGCAAGTTATCTCACATTTCTCACAGCAGCTCCTTGAATAAACTTTGAGTGCTTGTGTGACATGCGTGCAGGACCAGTGCAGCCACAAAATCATTACTGACATATTTCCAAGTGACTATACTATGCCAAAGATGTTTATGTGTCTTTTGTTGCCTTGTAAATATGAAATAAGTTTGAGAGAATTGTGGCAGCTGCTCTGAGGTGTGATAGAAGTTCAGCTTCTATGGGCCATCAGGAAGAAATATGAGTAGGCTTTGAGTTTGCAGTTTGAAAATGAGTACTACAGAGTCTAGAAGAAGCACTGCATTGAGCAAGCTCATTTTTTAAAAAAGAAGGCCTTCTCCAATGGAGAAATGTGTTTAAAGCAGCTACTCATTTACTTGCATGAATCTTTAGGTCCTGCTTCACACTGGCTCTGGGTCACTCTGCATGCTTTTCTACAGTTATGTTTATTTTACCTTTGTTGTAATTGTCTCATCTGAGCATTGAAGTTAAAAATGTAGCATTACTTGGGGAGGGGTTGTATAAGCCAAGCTTTAGGGGTATTTCAGAAATCCTCTCCAAACTGTTTTCTAGGGTGTTTTCAAAGTCAGTTATAAGGTTATCAGGAAGTTCATTGTCATTATCACTTTTTATAGAATCACAGAAACACAGAATTGTTTGGGTTGGAGGGAATCAAAGACCATCCAGTTCCAACCCCCTGCTATGGGAAGGGACACCTTCCACAAGACTAGGTTGCTGGTGGAAGGTGTCCTTTTCTCAGAGGTTAAGCCAAGAGTCTAATAAGGTCACTGTCCAATAAAATAAGAATATTCTCTGCTATTTACCCCCAAAGTACCTCAAAATCCCCAAAACATGTAAACAACCTAAATGTACAAGAGAGTCATAAAACAACAAGATTTTTTTTGGCAAATAAGAATGAAGCTAGAATTTTCAGGTTTAATCCATTCTTGATGACTTTGGGACCCTTTCAACTAGGAAAACCTTTGTGAAAAGTAAGGGAGGATATTAAAATTATTTTAAGATTAGTAAATTGGTTTCTTGAAGGCTTTTTGTGGCTACGCCCTGTTCAGAGAGAATTTCCTTTGTTTTAATACAGTCTTAGAGTGCATTATTTCTGCTGTCTGACATACATGATTTTAAGAACGTAATCTTTGCAGATCAGATCTAAAAATTACAAATGTGAAGTTATATATGCATGAAATCAATATATTAATTAGAAATCTGTAACTTCTTGACTGAAAATACTAAAGTTTGTTGGTTTTTTTGTTGTTTGTTTGTTTGTTTGTTTTTTATTATAGGGAATGGTTTGCATGTTTTTCTTTTATCCAGTTCAAGTTTTATCTAGTAAACACTCAAGAATTGTTTTAGTGTTCCACTGAAAGAAGCAGGTGCCTAGAACACTCCCAAGGATGGAACAGCCATAGCTTCTCTGGACACCCTGTGCCAGGGGCTCACCACCCCCACAGGGGAGAATTTCTTCTTAATATCCAACCTGTTTTCCCTCAGCTTGAGGTTACTTCAGTTTTACTCCCAGTCTGCTAAATCTGGTGTCCAAAGTGGGTTTCTAAACTTTAATCAAAACTTATAAAGTGCTGGGAGATGAACAATGGGATTTAAAGGCCAGCCCTGAAAAATAATTGAGCTAGTCAGCAGAAAGCACTGTTCAAGAAGAGTGTATGAGATCCTGCTCATTTCATAATTTAGTGGCTTGTTTAAAACTCTGAGTTAAACACCTGTCTTAAGCTTGAGCCTTCTGCTGTATTTAATGACCTAAAAGTGTCTATTCTTTCTTGGAGTAGACTGAGAAGAGCAGGCAAGGAGAGCAAATGAAGATCACTCATGATTCAGGGGTTCTAAGAAAGAGAGGCTCGAATTCATGCATCTGAGTTGGCTTCAGACCTCAGCTGTATTCAAAGTCTAGACATACACCAAACTAAGACAACGATGAAAGTCATTAAAATGCAATACACAACAAAGCAATTGGGCAAGTATTTTGGTGTGTGAATTTAAATTTCTAAATTCCATGGCAGAAGTGGAATATTTGCTACCCTCCAGTTCACGTGCCTTGACTTGGAGCACAGTAGTTCCATTCTGCAGTTTCTGTCAGTTTCAAAACACATTACCTGGCTGAGCATCCTACTAAAGACAAAACCATAAACAGTTAGATCTGAAAATGAAGATTAGAAGCGTTTTGTAAGGATGCTGCTGCCTGTTATAAAAACATGCTTCATTTTTATCAGGTCTCTGCTGTAATTAAGGGACTGACCAGTACTAGCAGTTACATAAAACCACTATCTCACTGGAGCAGTAGAAATAATGTTGCCAAGGTGATTCTGTTTTTTGTGATATTCTAAACATATGGTGAGACAAAAACACTATAATACAAAGGCTTAAATCTTGCTGGGCACAAAGGCTTCATTTCAGCTCTCAACTGAGAAACTGGGACTTTCATTACTATGATAATTCCAGGTAAGAGGGCCAAAAATAGTTGATTTTCCTACAGACTTAAAAATGAAAATTCTTGAACAGCCTGGAGTATCTTACAGCAGCAGGTTTTTATGAAGATAGTGTTCGTTAACATGTTTGAATTACTGTATGTTTCAGTTAAAAAAAAGATAAAAATTCCAAGTTATGTTGGATTCAGATCAAATCATCCAGGCACGCTTCCAGAGAGTGGGCCATTTCCCAAATGACAGTAATTTCATTAGTATACTTCCTGCAGCTCATCCAACATGCTAAACCAAGCACTTGGTACTAGACGATGTTGTCTAAATATTTTGTGCTCCTATAACAAGGGTTTGATAAGTGATTTAACTCTGTTTTCACCAAACTAAATAGGTGATTTGCTCTTGAGAACAGTATGAAAGGAATCAAGGCAGGTGCTTTGTGCAATTGCAGTTTATAAAGCTTCCTTTGACTGGGTGCATTTTGAGGTTATTTTCTATTCATCATCTCTTTTTGAAGGGGAGGAGAGCCGCCAAAAGGCAACACTGGACAGGTGTGACACAGCTTTAAAAGGGTAAAAAAAAATGCTTAAAAGAATCCTTGAATTTATTTCTGGGCCACAGAAAATAAGGACTATATTAAGGAAATTAGGCACAGGGAATAATTAAGTGAGGAAGATTCACCAGGATGTTGGCATGTTTTCACATCCTGCTGCAATGTGGGAAGCTTTGTGTCTGACAAGGTCAGAAACATGTGCAATGAGCTCCTTATAAAAGTCCATCCATTTCTTGTCTATTTCAGCCTAAAATCTTTAATGCATGTTCAGCCTATTTTTCTAAACTTACCAGTTCTGTCCTCAAGTCTTCCTTGTCAATTTTCCTTTTTGGAGTAAAACAAGTGAACCCTGAGCAAGAACATCAGGAATTCATTGTTATCAGTGACATTATTATCATTATTTCATTAAATTCTGCATGAGTTTATAATTTTTTTTTTTTTTGAGAGGGTGGTTGGTAATGGTAATAAAACATTTCTTTCAAATTCTGCTTCCAGCTCTACCAGACAAATAAGGAACTGTTTCATTATGGGATTGTGGATGATGGGGTTCAGCTGTGCAAAAGTTTCTGTCTGTGCACCTCTGTTGTGGTGAGTGCTTAAATGTGAGAACATGAAAGAGAGTTTGGGGAGGAAAAAACATGAGTCTGAGCATACTTTTTGTAACTGTAAACAATCTTTCACAAGTGATCTATGTGTTTTATAATCCTTAGCTCTTGAATATCCACTGCTAAATCTGCCCTCATGCATTGTCAGATCTGGGAGCAGAAAGGCAAAATAATAATGATCTTAAGTCATAGATTCTCCACCATGTGAAGTGCAATAAATCTTTTCTAAATAGTTTTATTATTTTCCTCAGTACAGCACTTCTGCACATTTTTTAATAAATTATTACAGAAAATTGGCGTCCATTCCAAAATTCTGAGTGTCAGTACAATTTATAGAGCAAAACTTCATAGTAATTAACAATAAATCGAAAAACGCCGAGAAAATTCAGCTTTCTCATCACCTTAGCCAAGCACACTATGGTTCTATAATCCAAAAACACTCTAATACATTTTTTATTATCTTCAATGCTGATACAAATAATTATATGGAGTCAGATCTCATAGGACTTCCAAATTTCAGCCTCATTTTGTTGAGTCCAAAATGTTCAATAACCTTGATTAAATGCCAGCAAGGGATCTGAGTCTGAGACATCACATAATAAAGCTGAGTCAAATATTAGTTCTGCACAATCCTGGCTCACTTTGCACCACCTTTGGGAATGCTTTAAACTATTGATGCTCAGTGATTTCAACAGCATTGCTAAGACCACTCTGTTAGCATATTCCCAAAACTGGATCCCCACGATTGTGGAGAATGTGCAAAAGTTCCTAATTTACATTTTATTTTCAGGAGGGCAGTTCTGTTCCATTCACATAGAGTTTATATTCTGAGTATGTCTGGTCACAATCCATTATAGTTATTTTTTTCCCATCCTCAAACCCAGGCTTTAAAGGAGGGAAAGGAAGTGCAATCTCATTGCCCATGAAGGATTGTTGGGGTGGCGGCAGGAATGTAAAATCTTTTTTGTTTTCCTAACACCTGTTTTGGGCTTTTTTTTTTTTTTCCCTTATCATCCTATTTTACTCCTTTTCATTACAGCTAACAAAGCCCATCATAAGCAAGCAAAATGCCATCAAGATAAGTAAATGTTAGATTAAGTTAAAAAATATTTTAATATGCAGTGTCTGTGTCTATAACAGAAATTAAGATGAGATGGGAAATATTCATGGGCACTGAAATGGGATTTTTATATGCTACTGATCTTACAAAACGTTTACCAGCTTGCCTTATTCCAAACACCTTCCTTAAGTAATTCTCAGACATCATTTGGTAATTAGGACAGTTGAAGGACCTTTCCCTGTAAACAATTAACACATAGCCTCCCTGCTTTTAAAGTTTGATCAATTTCCTGGCATAGGGATGGGTATTTGGTAGCTGTTGACCTCCATGTCCTAGAACATTCTCATGCACACTCAATATATGGTATTGAATTGACCTCAAATTCCTTTATTCTGGGTCCTTCTTGACTTCAGCTCTCCTCACTCACGTACAAAGCAAAACAAAATGTCTGTCTCTGAAGAAGGATAAGAAGTGAGGAGACTTGCTGTCTTGTCGATTTAGTTTCTGGCATTGTTTGATGTTGGCAATTAATCTCTTAATTTCTTCCAAGGCAAAAATGAATGAATGAATTAAAAATTTCATCTCATACAGATAATCTTTTTGGGCTGCTCCTCGTGTGCAGTGTCTGGTATCAATGAAAAACAGAGCTTACAGTGTAGCTGAACCTCAGCTAGAATACTGGCAGGCTTTCTCTCTTCTCCCTGCCGACTTAATTTGATGAAGCCAGTTAAGATTTCTGTATCTAAAGTAACCACTCTTTTGTCAAATATGGTTGCAATTTGTTAAATTGATTCATAAGTTATTAAAGCAGCAGGTAAATCAAAAAAGACATAGACACTTGTGCAGTCGTGAGGAGCTGGGCCACACAAGAATTGTTTTAATTAGAAAATCTAGCAAATGACAAATCCTCTTACAGTTCTTATCACCTAGCTTATTCAGAGTCTTTTATTCTAAGATGATAATACTAAAGATTTCATTAGCTGTTAAAAAAAAATAGGATGTTACTGGTGAATTAAAATGCCCTCTTAGAGCTTATGGTTCATAAGCAAAAATTTAAAATTAAAAAAAAAAAAAAAAAACCAAGAAGAAAAAAAAGTGAAAAAACCTTTCCCTGCCACATATTTGCCTTTGGAGGTCCACAAATGAAGCTCACAAACATCTTCAGCTTCTACTTCTGGATAGAATCTCTGAGGCTTAACGATGTAGAATATAATGTATTATATAAATAACTTCAATATTCTGTCACACTGATCACATTCTATTGCAACTCTTTACAAAGATTTGTCTTGCTTTGGGACTGTAATGTTAACATGAGTGCTTCCAGCTTTTTGGAATCACATCTGTTTTTCTGGTGCTCTCCTAACTGTGATGAAATCATAGGCAAAGATGCCAAAATCGGATGACGCACTAACATTTCAATTTGAACCTAAAATTTCAGAAGTTTCATGGCATCAGACACAAAGAACATCAGAAATAAATTCACAAGACTAATCTCCATTATCACATGGATTTATATATAGTAAGAGTCCGGAAACTCAAGGATTGTATAGTATTTTATAAACATTAATTAATCACATCTCACTGGAACACCTCTGTGGAGTATGAGTTATTAACCTTAGGTTTACACATGGGTGCACAGGCCCTTCACTTTAATTTCTCTCCTCTGTGGCAAATTATACTTGGGTTCCAGTATATTCTGAATTATCTGGAAGGCTTCAAACCATTACATGTGTGTTCTATCTCTCTCTCTTTTTTTTTTTTTTTGTGCTTTCGTTTTTTTTATTGGTTTGTGTTGGATTTGTTGTTTCAGTGCAACCCCCCCACCCCCATTTTTGCAACCCCTTTTTGCAACAAGATCTGTTACTCCTGGGGTTCTGTTGGTCCACATGAAAAAGACAATCCCTTTCCATCATGTCTGCTGTTTAGAAACTGGTTTACTGTGTTTTGAAGTTGTGTATTCAAGTTCTACTTTTTCAGGCTTTCAGTTACATGCCTCTGATGGAATTTAACCAGAGCTGTGGTTGTCTACTCCGCCTGTGGGCTAATTATGTAAGACAGAAAATGCTCTGTAAAATACTTGCAATTACTTTTTTTTTTTTTTTTTAAGGTAAAGTATATTGAGGAAGATGAAAGCAAGTAATAAAATTTCAAGACAAAGATTAACACAACACTACTTCAGCTGCACTGGAAAATAAGGTTTGATATTGTTACCAGAATGATTCTTCAGGTTTTTTAATTAATGAGAAAACTGAAGAATTTTACCTTAAAATGACTGAGAAAGAGTGCTCAAGATATTCTAGTTTCTGACATACTTCCACCTAGGTAAGTAACCCAGAAAAAGTAAATTTACTTCTAATTATTTCAATTTTCTTAAAATTTTTTACAGGGAAAGTTAGTTAATTTTTTTCAGAACAAAAAAAAAAAGAAAATCTATTTAAAGGAATTTATCCTTTGTTAATTGGTTGCTGGCTTACATTAACAATAACTTCTCCATCTTCAGTTCTATGCAGATGTGATGTCACTGTCACAGGGAGCCTGGGAAAAACCCTTTGACGTCACTGTGCTATGGTAATAGATAAAGCATTCAAAACAGCAAAACTCTGGAAACTGAATGCTGATGGAAATTTCAGTGCAAGTTTCTTACATCAGAAGTAGCCTGAATGAAAGCCAGGAAGATCTGGATGAAGCTGTATTCATGCTGAGTCTGGATCTTGGTCAGGTATGTCCTTTCTGGGGACTGGACAGGGTGTCTTCAAATATCTCTTGATTCACATGCACCACTCTTAAACGAAAGAAATGTGTGCTCATTCCTGGGATGCTCAGTGAGTCCAGTGGTCTGAAGCTGCAGGACATTTGCTTCCTGCCTCCTCTCTTTGTGCTCAGTCAGCCCAAGACACCCATGACTCACCCGTCATTTGTTCTGCAAGTCTGACATTTCACAGATGTGTCAGGATAACTGTAAAGGTGTAGAGCTCTTTTCCACATATGTTGGGCATATGTCCCAGATTCCTACGTATCTGGCAGCTGTATTGAATAAATTTTTCCTCACAGAGAAAAATAAAATCCAGCCAAATAGTACAATCTCCAATTATGTCCAGTCAGCTTTTTCAGGTAGAGAAAAAAAAACAATCATAAAGACATGCTGCTAAAAATTTCCCATCTCTGCTGCCTTTGTGCTCCTCATCTTCCAGAGATCCTAAAAACCTTCTGGAGCCCATTGGTCAAAATTTCTGTTTAGGGCAGCATGCTTCTGTGTGCCTTTATATTCTGTCTTAAATTTAGCACAGACAATATAAACAACTGCCTTATTTTTCAGTTTTATCATAATATAATACAAAAGGGGACAGTACTAAAAGAAGAGAAGTGCAATGAATGTCATTCTGTCCTTTATCCCAGATGTGGATGAGCTGAGATGTCCTGGGACTAATTATTAATATGTCCTGGAAAAATGAACAAGAGGTGTAAAACTGTGTGCAAAAACCAAGTAGATCTCCTAGTATCATCCAGTAGTACGAGCTGCTGGTGGGTATTAATCATTGAAATGATCCACAAAATCCAGGCCAAGGCACCTCGGGGGACTTGTGACAATAATTGATATTTTTGGCTGACCTCCATCTGTTCCTTTAAACTTGAAATTTGAAAGACTTTCCTTCAACCTTGCTTACTAGAAGTTGATTTCATCCACACACGGCGGTGAACTTTTGCACCAGTGGATTAAAAACCTTCTGATATGATGGTATAGTTGCCATTTCTGCTAGGTAGCTACTATCCAAAGTCCTAATGTGTCTCCCCTTTGTCATTTTCTGCTACTGGGTCGAATTTGAGCAATTTTCAGACCCCAATGGGATGGCCACAATGAAGAGTGCTGCCTGTTTGATTATGCATTTTTTGGCACACACACTGCGCCAGCATTAAACGATTCTAGAAAATATGCATTATAGACTTGACAATTATTGTATCTCAGCGTGTGGCTGTCTGTGGTTTTGATGGTTTCCAAACAATGGCATGTGAGCCAGATTGCATGAATAGCCTTGTGTTGTTGAACAGCAGTAATGAGGATGTCAGTTGAGAGCATTAAATAAGCTTTCCTTAGTCATTTAAAGGATTTATGTAAGTATCTGATCGTTTTTCAACTTCATATTACATGAAACGAGTGTCCCATATTTTTGTGTCAATGGGTTATATTTGCATGTTGAAACAGGAGGGGAGGCAGAAAATATCAGAGTTCCAGCCATGCTCTTCTTAAAGTTTGTGTTGCAAACAATACAAGAAAAAAACAGATTCCCTTATGGATAAGGCAGTATCTGTAACTAATACTACTTGTTTCCTACCCACAATTATCTAAATTTCATGTACTCTGTGCTCCACTGCTGCTGCTGCAGTAACTAATAAACAATAAAATTCCCCACGTAGCATCTAATCACATATACCACAAGCCATGCTGATGCATATTTATGTATTCAGTAAGTGCTGAGTCCAAAACACAAACAAAAATACACAGCACTTTGCCTTTGCAAAGGATGTTTAGAAGTTTTTATTTATTCAGCCAAATGAGATATTGCTGAGTGCAAAACACTTCATATAGTCACAAGCAAAAAACATGTTCGTTAAAGGCTTCACACCGTCTCACACCTGCAGCTGCTAAAACTGAACCAGAGCCCAGCAACCAGAAAAATCCAAGATCAGAACAGCAGTAAGGACATGAATTTCTTGTCTTTAACCGCTTGATTCCCTGAACACACTTTAGCACTTAACAGGTTTCAGTCAAACACTTTTTAATAAGCCACCAGGAAAACAAAAAATCCCAAAAGGTATTATTTATTCTTTTAATCATAATGGTAGTTTTAAAGCAGATTGTTTATAATAGAATCATAGGATGGTTTGGGTGGGAAGGGAGCCTAAAAATCATCAGGTTCCAACCCCCTGCCATGGACAGGGACACCTTCCACTATTCCAGGTTGGTCCTAACCCTGTCCAACCTGGCCTGGAACACTTTCAGGGATGGGGCATCCACAGCTTCTCTGGGCAACCTTTGCCAGGGCCTCACCACCCTCACAGCCAAGAATTGCTTGTGTATCTATAACCTAAATTTCCCCTCATTCAATTTGAACCCATTCCCGCTTCTCCTGTCACTACAGTTTCTCATGAAGAGTACCTCTCCACCTTCCCTGTAAGCCCCATTCAGGTACTGAAATACTGCTATGGTGTTTCCGTGGAGCATCTCCAGGATGAACAGCCCCAAATTTCTCAGCCTGTCTTTCACACAGGAGGTGCACTAGTTCCCATAGCCCATGGACTTGCTCCAACAGTTCCATGTCCTTATGCTGGGAGCCCCAGAGCTGGCGGCAGCGCTGCAAGTGGGGTTTCCCTAGAGAGGAGGGGGAGAATCCCCTCCCTTAACCTGCTGGCCAAGCACCTCAGGATGCAGCCCAGGATCCATTTGGCTTTCTGGGCAGCCAGTGCACATTGCCAAGTCATATTGGGTTTTTCACTCACAAACACTCACAAGTTCTGCTCCAAATCCACCCAACCTATGGGTGTGCCTGGGATTGTTCCAGCCCAGGTTTAGGACCTGGGATTTTGCTTTGTTGAACTTCAGGGGTTTCACACTGTTCCACCTCTCCAGCCTGTCCAGATCCCTCTGGAAGGCATCTCTTCCCTCCAGTGTATGACCTTCCCACACAGCTGGATGTCCTGTGTACAGTTCTCCCAGTCAGTTTTCCTGGATATCTCTCACACAGACCAGAAGGAACGTGGGGATGTGGTCTCTCAATGTTCCCCATCAAGAGAGTTTGAGAGGCTGAGATTTCAGGATGCCATTTTCAGTTTTCATTTCAGCTCCAGAGGGATTGAGCTCTGTTTCATGAGTTTAGACCCTCTTACATTGATGAAAGTTCATCACTTAAACTTTATTATTTAACTTAATGCCTGGGATTTAACCACAATCAGGTAAAAGGTATGTAGCAAACATTACGGTAAAACCCCATGAGAGAAAAGCAACTAAAAGAGTACCAAAAAACACCTCTGGCACATAAAATATATTTTTATTTTATTTTCTTTCTCTCTAGGGGAAGAGACAGGAAAATGAGGTTTCCTGATAAAGAAAATCTGTATTTCAAAATGTCTTTGAAGATCAACCAGAATAGGTGATCTCTAAAAAAAGCTCATTATTTCCTTCTCATTCTATGAAAAATACTAAATCCACATTTCCTAACATGATGTAGTTATTACCACCAACTTCTGATGCAAAACTAAAGCACAGAGATATTATATTTCTAGCCCAATGTCACAGTGAGGATTTCTTTCTTTGCAAATGCTCTCCCAGAAAAAGATTGCAAAGACCTTCACTGTGGCCAGAATACATCAGACAACCTTCTGATGGCTTTGTCCTTGTTTGTCTCTCTTTCTTGATATAAAAAATGGGGTCAATCTGGCATGTGGATCTTAAAATGCCTCCAGTATATTTCCCCACCTGCAGGTATTATGGGGTCAGGAGACTGAGGCTATATTTATCACTATTTCTGGAAACTTGCATTATTCACTTTAAATATTTCAGGAATGATCTCACTGGAATGTGAATATTATAGTGAAGTGACTTTCTCCTTAAATATTAATGAAAAAGAAAGCTGAAGGTAACAATGCTGCATAGAAATCATAAGCTGTGTAAAAGGGACTCTTTATTAATATGCACCTGTGCTCCTGTGGCTGGTATAGAAATAATCCCATGTTTAGAAAACATTAAAATAACACCCAAAGAAGCAACCTCTCCAGCCAGCAGCCTGGTTACAAAAAGATTGATTTGAGAGCCACATCACAAACTTAACTTTGGTTGTCTTAGATCGTCCTTAAAACAGGGATTTCTTTTCAGTTTTTATAGCTAAGATTTCAGTGAATAGTGGTCATATAATATTATTTAATGGTCTGTCCACTATGGTTTAAATCCAGTTAGAATCAGTCTCTGCAAGTGAAGTTTTTTGTTGAGTTCTCAGTTAAGTATGTGGAAATTAACGAGTTGGATATATATAAAGCAAGTATTAAAAATATATTTGAGGGAAAAATAAATGTGTTAATAGACTTCAAATGCTTTCTGTTCTGCAAGAGAATCATTTGGAAGAGTTGTGAGGAAACCAACTCCCATCCTATATTTCTTCCCTCCTCCAGTCTGTCTCAGGACTGTTGCAAGAGCTGTCAAATATGAGGAATGAGGGTTAGAAACCCAAATCTATCCATAACAGCTAATAGCCCAACCATCACCTGCCATGTCAGAGAGATATTTTACATTTCTTTTCTCCTTTTTACAGATCAAAGCCTTGAACCTTCTGCTGTGTGGTATAAACTTTTAAATATGAATTACAACAGAAATAGGTTTCTAACTTTCCTACGTGAAATAGTCCGTTTGTCCAAACAGTTAAACCCTATTTAGAGAAGGAAACTAAGCCGTATCTCTGCATAAGATAAGGTTCAAAAATTATTCCAAGGCAATGTTTTGCAATTTTTAGCTCAATTCCATTGATGACATAAAATTTTAAACCATAAAATACAATTCCTAAAGGTGCCTGATGGTTTACAGCCTGTAGTTCTGACCTTTTTGTGTGTGTGTGTGTGTGTGTGTCTGTAGGAGTAGACCTTCCCGAAATGTGTTTGCGTGACTTAGATGTGCATGTTTTGCCCATTTTTGGCTAAGTTAAAATTATCCTTGTCCAAATGCCCCAAGGCATGTGAAGCACCCTCCTGGAGATTCAGTGTCTCTCATGTTCAGACTCTGAGAACCATCTGCCTCAACTCTCTGAGGCTCAGCACAGAAAAGGAAAATATAACAGGGTGTCAGGAGGCAGGAATTGGGAGGACAGCCCTTTGAGAATCAGTATTTTCACAGGCAAACCAAGTCATTTATGCACGATTAATTTTTGCATGAGCCTTTTCACAGGCGGAGGTCTGAGAACGTATTGTCTACGGGGCGGCTTTTACGAGGTCACATTTCCATCTGGAGCCATAAAAAGGCGCTCCTAATCTAACACAGGGGCTTACAACATGGAACAAATGGTGCTTTAGTGCCTTTTTTAATTGAGACTCAACCTGTCCCCTTTATTCTTGTTTTTGTTTTCTTTCGCCTAAAAGCACTGGCAGTGGAAAAGGTGGCATCTCCCAGCACGCAGGGCTGCTAATCTTAACCTCCTTCTGCGCAAAAAATGGCTTAGATTGACTTAATTATTTAATATGCCTTCATTGACACAGGCTAGTAAAAAAAGATCAGCATGTTAATGCTCCTTTCTAGCACTTTCTTCCCAAAAGCCTTTAAGAAACTCATGAATATTTAATGTCTCTCAGTCAGTGCTGAGGAGATGGCACCATTAAGGCTGAAACCAAATGCCACTCGTTGTATGTGCATCCCAGAGCTGCCCAAAGCCTTGCAGTGAGACCTCCTCAAATGGCTCTACCCTCCCAGCTTGGCCTTTATGACTAAGCACTAAAGGATAGGGTTTTCCTTGCTTTCCTCTTTTCCCCACTTTGTTTTTTCCCCGCTGGAGAAGGAAACAGATCACTTAATGAAAAAATCAACCCCTGGCCATGTGTATTATTTTTAAGCCTGACATCTGTTCTCAACCATGTAAAGGGGACCGTGTTAATGCATAAAAAGTACAAAAAGTATTCAGGCTTAAACACAGGGAAATTATGCTCATTCACCAGGGAACAGCAAGTCTAGTTGACTTTTTTTTCCTTAATGTTCACATTAGGTTCTGTAAATAAAAAAGTGCCTGTTACTATGGTTTTCAGATAAAAAGTTATATTTGTTATTAATTATATTTTTCAATTTCAAATATCCACAATGAAAAGTATAATTTTGCTAGCCCAGCTTGCTTTGTTATAAATAAAGCCTCAGTAAACTGGCTGAAGACTGAAGGTGGAAAAATTATTTAAAATTTTGCATTGCATTATGGAAATAGTTTCTTGTTTCTTGTCTTCCCATATCTTCTCAGTGTACAGTCTGGTAGAAAATACATGCTCAAGGAAACATATTGTCTAATCTACCATTATTTTTCTCACTTCTCTAAAAGGGTAAAATAATAGGAATTATTATTTGATAAGACAGTCTGGTTCATAATTGTGATATAAGCATAAGAATTCAAACTACATCTGGTTGCACTAAAGACTTTGAAAAATTAAGATAGCAGCATTTTCAAATGTCTGACTAACTTCATTATTTGTTTAAAAGTTAATCCTAAACCTGTTTGAAGACGAATCAACATTATTATGAGTTTCCTTATTTTTTCATTAAAGTACTAAGGTTCTTTTAAATCCACACATCCAGATGTTAATTAAAAAGCCGTTGTCAAAATGATAGACTGTTTTTTTAATCTTTCCTTTCAATTCTAACTAATCCTCATAGAGGACGGGACCCAGGTGAGTTAATTTTTCTCATGAAAATTGCAAAGACTGAAGTTTGCAAAATGGCTGCCATAAAAATGGAATAGGCAAGCTCACTTCTAATGAGGTTACCATGAAAACCCTCTCTTGGCTCTGTGTTTGATTTTAACAAATAAGAAATAACAAAACAAGATATTTATTTTCAAAGACAAAAAATAGTATAATAGTATGTTGACAGACAACTTGGTTCCATCAAACACTATTGTCATTATTTGATAGCAGGTAATGCAACAACAATTTCCAAAGTACAGAACTTGTGAAAGGATCCCCGTGAATCTGATATGTTGTGTGGCTCAGTTTCCCCTCTGAAATATTCACAGAACCATCGAGTTTTGTGGTGAGATTAAACAAGTTTGAAGGCTGTGAGATGTTTAGGTACACCAGAACACATGAACCTGAAATAGCACACCCACTTCCTCCTTCCCAACAAACAAAAGTGAAATGAAATAAAATAGACACACAACAAGCTAAAACGGGACACCATTCAAACATATCTATTGTGGACTGATGACCAGGCACAAAAGAATAAGATCCTAGCAGATTTTTCTTTATTTCTGACAGCTTTGTGCAGTCAACAGTGCTTTCATAATCCATGTGAACAGGACTGCTGGAGCTGCCTCCTGGGTCCTGGGAGATGCTTTTGATCTAACGAGGCAGTGTCATTATTAGAAAGGCTGCGGTGTAACTACCACATCATTGCATACTGTCAATTTAGTTTTGCATGAGCCCCTCGGCTCGTGACACTCTAAATTTAATACTGTGCTGCAGATAAACTAGAATAAATATTGTAAGAACAAAGCTGTCACAGAAACACACTCGGAGTGTTTCGACCCCATTCAAAGGCCCTTCACTATAATTGTCTCTGACAGAAGGCTCCTGTACAGCAAGTACTTTAGTTGCCAATGACCTTAAACACGATTATCATTAGCCTTCTTGTAATACTGCCTGTCCCTTGAACTCAAATTACTGTGCTCCTCAGATGGTTTCGCAAAGAGAATTCAGTGTTGTAGTTAGTATAATTCAAGCTGTTTTAATCAACACTGTGTCCTTTGTAAATAAAGCTGTGTTCTGAAATTCACGCTGTAATAATTACATCCAAAATTTTTTAGAGTTATTGAAATAATTTTGACTATACTAATTTGAATTACAGCTGCAAGCAAGCAGTAAGGAAATAAGCAGATAATAATGCATATATTAGCATTAAGCCTAAAGTTGGCATTTGTTTAAGCCAAGAATCTAAATAATTTAACCATGTTTCGGAGGCGCTGAATCTGCCTTGACTGAAAGTGAAACACATCTATGGTCTCTGAACCTTTCTAATCTCAAAAGAAAATAAAAGCACGTGCCTTTTTTAGTGCCTCCACTGAAAGTACCAAAAGTTGATATCTTGCCAAAGGCTGACCAGACACAGCGAATGAGCAGAGATCCCATCAGCCATAGGATGCCTCTGTGGAAATTAATTTCCGGCAGTGTCTGGAGCCTGTTAATTACCAGTAAAACTTCTCATGGTGTAATTCAGTAAGCAAAAGTCCTCTAAAATAAGCCTCTTTAGGCACATTTTAGAAGTTAGTAATTGTAAGACACAGAGACATTAAAAATAATGAGAAGCAAGGATTGACTCAAAAACAGTTTTCCAACAACCATCTCAGATAATCCCTTTCATAAACCAATTGCCTCTTAAATGGGATATATTTCTCTTCTTGTCCTAAATGAACAACTGTTTCCTGAATCTCACTGGCTTTATTGCTAGAAACATTATAATTTTCAGCCTAAATATGTTCATTTAATATTAGTTATATTCAATTTATCATTGCCATTTTTGCATAAAACTTTCCTCCCCCTGCCTGGTTTGTTCACAGGTACATTTTTATGACCCAGGATGCACAGGCAGTAAAGGCTATAATTAATACCTTTCGGACTTTTTAAAAATTATTTCCTTAGAGAATTAATTGCTATTAATGAATTAATTTATTGAAAAAAAATTAAAAGGAGATAACACCCAGTCTTTGCAGTTATGTGCTACTAGAAAGACATTGTGCAGTATTTACCTTTGTTTCACTAAACTTCATCATATATTGTCAATTTAATTTTATACCAAATTTTATTATAAAAATAAAATTAAGAAATTAATAAAAAACACCAGCAATGCCTGTCTTGAATAGTCTTGGAGAAACACCATTAATAAATTTTCTCTAGTAAGGAATCAGCTTTCAAAAATATAATGTGTGCCTAGGTAGCCAGCATCTTATCCATCGTGCAATTACAACATTCATCCCTTTCTTCTCAAATATCACTGGCATTTCCCATGCATACCGTATCAAAGATTTCACTGAAGTCCAAACAAATAAGGTCTAACACATTCCCCAGACGAAATTAATTATCTTCTCAGTGGAAGGCACCCTGCTAGCTCAGCTGGGTTCAAATCTGATGTTAAATATTGTAGCAATGCTTCTTTCTATGCCCTTATTTGTTAAATCTCTGAGGCCAAGCTCCCAGACCTATGGTCCATTGTGAAAAATTGAACTTTTTCCTATTTCTCAAATATGGTGCTGTGCATTCTGTGCAAGGCATATTATACCATCTCTGTATTGGTAGGGCACTGCATTTTTCTTTCTTATTTATACTTAGGTATGTATGCAAAAGATTGACCTTTTCTACTGCTAGGCTCACTTGCACACTGCTTTAGTATTTCAGACCCCATCACCAACAATTTTAATGGTGATTTGATCTAGTTATTTTTTTTGTATTTTCTCCTTAAAATTTAAAGTCTGATTCACGCAGGAGTCAATTAATTGAAAATCTGCAGTCCTTGTTAATATGGAGGTTATAATACAGATGGTTATAATTTTCTGTATCTATATCTTGGTTAATGTGGCATTTTCATTTTTGCTGTAGCCATTAAGTTTTTGTTGCATCAGAATGCAACAGGGACTTCAAATGTTAAAAAAACCTGATACTTGGTGATGACATTTGAACTTAGGCATTCAAAACCTGGATAATCAAAGTTGGTTGGGTTTTGGGTTGGCATTCTTTTTTTTGCCTCTTTGGGAATTTCTTTTTCTTTTGTTTCTTTGGCTGAGTTTTTTATTTCAGTGGATTTTTCTTTTTAAGAACTTGATGAAAAACTTCATGGCCTTTATATTTAAAATGTGGTGGCAACACAATTTCCAGACATTACTCATAGCACTGCAGCATCAGGAAGGTCAAAACCCATCAGCAGGATCCATGTTCTGAAAAGAAGAAGATCACTAAACTGTTGGATGGAGACCAGTGTGATATTATCGGTTGTCTTGTTTCCTTCACCTCCTTTTCCTGTACTTCCTAAATTTAGAAAAAAAAAAAAAAACAAAACAGGAAAAAGTATTGTTTCCAGAAAAAAAACCACAAAACCCAAAAACCCAAAGCAAACAAAAGACATAAACAAACAAACAAACCCAACAAAACAAAAACAAGAACAACAAATAAAAACAACAAAGCAACATCATCAATAACAAAAAAAACCAAAACAATCAACCCCCACCTCCAAAACATCCAAAATATTATTTGGGAAGACAAACTTCAGATTTCAGACCTTTGTCATCTAAGCATATGCATGAGACACTAATGATAGGAGTCCCCATGCCATGTGGCCCACTGAAGCATCCAATTTGCATGAAGCCAGCCAAAAGCCAGAATGGTGAAATTGTTGAGCAGCAGCTCTACTTTATCAGCCAGCTGTGTTCTCATCCCAGGTCTCACTGGACTGACTCTCCTTGAAGCTGATAGGTGGTACTTACCTCCTAAAGGGAATAGCAAGGAGAATTTTCCTATAAGGTTTGTGATGGAAACAAAAAAAACCAATCATCAATTGCCATAAAACAGCAGGCGCTAAAATTTATGATGCCTGGACTTGTAATTTCACTCACTTACCCTCAGGGAATGTTTCTTTCTCCCTGCCTTTTTCTCAGGAGTTCAGTCTCATGGTTTCGTCCCCTGAAGTGACAGAGGAGCCACAACTACTCTCAGCAAGGATCTGTATCAAAGCCCTTCATTCATGGAAACAAGATCCTAAATACTTATCAGAGTATGGAGTGCTGCATTCTTTCATTGCATCTCCCTCAAACTGAAGAATTCCACAGAGAAACTGAGAAAACTTAAGTTGTGGTCATCGCTTGTCATCTCTCTACTCTACTCCTGTGCCTTTCCAGCAAGGATTTATGACCACTCAGCCTCACAAATAGTAAGGAAGAGAAAATATTTTTTTAAAAGAAGGTAGTATACCTACGCTTTTTAAAGAAAGAGGGTACATAAAGTTCTTCTGCCTACAGAGAGTGCACAAATGCCTTGCATGCAAGCAGCAGGCTCTTCTGCTTTCCTAGCTTTGGAGGCACAGGAGTTTTACAATGTCTTACAAGATTTCCAGATCTCCCCATTCCACCTTCAGGTCATGCAGGTATTTACAGTCTCACTGTGACCTCATCTGAATACATCAAAACGTAAATTTTGGGGTTTTCATTCTCTCAGACTGTAGTTGTCAGTTTGACTGTTCTGTGGAGTGACCAGGCACCACTGCCAACCTTTCCTCTGGTGTGTTTTGTATGGAGATCAGGAATTGGGGCCTTTGTGTAAGACCAAGGCACTCCTTCTTTTCTAGCCCCCAAATATGGAATGACACATATTGAGGTTTCCCAAGAACCTCTAATCAAGCAAAACACATCAGGGTAAACAGGAGCTTTTTCCCCTTATGCTACAGTCCAATAACTCCTCTAACACTTTTGACCTTGAGGACACTGCTTTAACCTTGCAGTCCAGTAGGTGGGATGGACTGGAAGTAGATGATCTCTTTAAGGTCCCTTCCAACACAAACCATTGTGTGATTCCATGATAAAACTTAAACTGTCTCTGACAATTGCAGGAACCCCTAGAAGCTCACAGAGGAGAAAAAAGTGCCACAAAGAAAACTGTGTAGCAAATATGCCACTGCCAGGCCTGGAGGAACATGAAAGAACCGAGTAACTCAAATGTGAAAAGACAAGTAGGTCTGGGGAAGGACAGTGGATTATGGAGAGGAATTAGAGGGGCTCATTCATAACAATTTTTGCAGTTTCTAATTGTAACCTTCTTAGAAATAAACTGGACTGTCTTCAAATATTATACCTAAAATTATACAGTGCAGAGTTGAAGAAGATCTATTATTATGTTTCTTATTTTATGATGATTATTATAATTGCCATTGCCTAAAGTGCAGAAAAAGAGAGGGTAGTCCACAGCAAAATCTTAAATGACACCTATTGAGCAAAAAGACACCACTTGTAGGGGTTGCTTGGGACCGTTCAAGACAATTGCAGCAGTCAGCTCAGCATACAGCTGCTGAAGTCTCAGTTTTCTACATCAGCAGGGGTTTTAAGATGGCTTCAAGGAGGTTAATGAAGTGTCTCAGCAAATATTCATTATGTTGCCATTTTCCCATGTGTTCAAGGCAGCATGAGAAAAAAGTCCAACCTCAAAGTTGCTTATTAAAAACATTTGAGAGCACAAATGTACCATAGAAGGGAAACTTTTAGTGAAAGCTGAAATTACTTCCTTGTTATTTTTCTCTCTAGGATCAGAGTTCTTTAGAAATACACTATCATAAAATATGTGAACGTAAAACATATCTCCTAGCTTTCTTTAACTAATACACTCACTGAGGAGGACATTTTATCCCTCAGGTTTTCTATGGCAACTCCACAGAGAGAAAATTGATGGTTCTTGTTCAACTTGCTGCTCACCAGAACCCTGAAGTCCTTTACTTCAGAGAAAAGTAATTCCCAGGCTCAGGACTCTGCAATTCCCTTTGTTGAACTTCACAGCACTCCCTCAGGTGCATTTTTCCAGGGTTTTGAGGCCTCTCCAAAGAGAGATGCAATCATTTTGTGTACCAGCCACTCCTGCCAGCACTGCACCATCAGGCCCCTGTGCTTTATCTCTGGAAGAATTCTTCAGCTGCCCAGAAGAACCAGACCTGGCATTTCTGAAGTGACACATTTCAGCCTGGTTTCCTAAAGGAAAAAGTATCCTGCAGTTATGATCTCATTCTGCCTGCCCAACTGTCAGTAAATTTAACTTCCTCTAATATCCTTTAATGTTCTTGTCAGATTCAATGAAATTTGAGGGAAAGACAGCATTCTGAAAGACATTGAGTTCTTCTGCATGTGGGTGAAGAAAATATTGAATGCTACTACTTGAGAATAAGTAGAAATCCCTCAACCTTCATCTATTTAAATTTTGGTGTTAATAGCAGATCAACATCTGCATATTTGCATGCTGCCTGCAAATCTTTCCCAGGTATAAACCAAAAAAAATATACACAGAGAAGAGGGGAAGAGTGTACGCATTGGGAGGAGAAATTAGTCAGAGTTATGTATGGTACTTGCTTATGAATAATCTTAGGAGTACGGCGAGAAATGGAAAACTGGGAATCACTGGAAACAGTGGAAGGGCTCAGGGATTTTGCCAGAAAAGTGGCAAAGGAGATGAATGACATAAAGCACTACTTTCATTAGGTTCTTTACTCACAAATCAACTTCTAATTATTGTTAAACCTGTTTGGTAATAAGCATTTGTGGTTTTTTGCAAGTTTCTTCTTTTCTACAATGACAAATTATGGCATAAGAATGCAATTTAGCTTGAAGATGGAAGAACGGCTGATGGGAAGAAGTAGAAATATTGATGCAAAAAAGAAAAATTAACAAGTTGAAAATATGCGAAAAAAATGTTAACACCCACTGTAGATGTAAACAAGTGGTATGCTAAAGAATGATTTTGTTTTAGTGGGAAAAGGCCACAGGATGAGACTTTACTACTGTACCTATGGCTTCCACCCATATGCATTACCTAATGAGTCAAGACTTTGTCCTTGTGCTGAGTACGGTTTTTAGCTGAAGTATTTTATTTCCAAATATATATTTTGTATTAGATTTTTACTGTTGTAATTACAAACAATTACAATAAAGCACAATTATCTTTGGTAGGGAGATTGAGTTAGTGCAATATTAAACACAGCGGATAGTTTTATCAAGATGGATGTAGAGGTTTGTATTATAGATGGGGAAAAATACTGCTTTTGCCTACCAGGATGTGTCCTTTGCTTCCACACTTAAAGGGAGAACCTGTCAGAAGTAGATTAATGCCGCTGTGTTCTTCACTAGAGTCCAGATCAAATTGCTGTAAATCAGTTGGAGAGAGCAGATGAGCATTTGGCTATGGCAACTTCTTCTTTTTGGTTCCTTTTTTCTTCTCCTTTTCCAAAACTTTTCCCAGCTGTTGGAAACCACTCACACTATTCTTTTTCTTCTCAGGATTCCTCATGTGAGAAATACTCACTGTAATAAAAAGGCCATTTTCCTCTGCCTGTCATAATGGCCCTGGATCATTATGGAAGGGCAGTGCTACCTGGATATGTTTTTTGCAATGATGTGATCAACACCATTTTCTTGTTCTGGTCTCCTCTACTCAGTTGTTACAGGTATTTATTGTATCATATCCTTCACAGAGATTCTACAGTGTGCATAACTCAGCTTTTCTACTATTCAGTGTTTTTCTCTTGCTGGGAAATGAGATGGTTTCTGTCATTGTCCAGTCCAAAACACCTCCCTTAGGCTTTGAACCAGTCTCTGTCGACTAGCAAAACACAGCTGCTGATTTTCTCTGTAAACATCCTCCTTTTTAGCAGCTCAGGCACCTCCTCTTTCCATTTACTCAAACGCAGCACCTTTTATGGAGCCCTTACTGATTGAACTTCTTTTTTTTAAACTTCTTTTACCCATTATGCAAGCAGTGGTGTGGGCTACATTGAAGCCGTTGTTTCCTGAGAGCTGATCAAACCTCTAATGACACACAGAACACAATGCTTTCCTAGTGTTTCTTTCCTCTGCACCTACATTTTTTAATCCTCTCAATTCTCTGATGCCCTCTTGTCTCTTTCCACCCAGTTCACTGTTGACAACATCTGCAGCATCTATTATCTCTTTGCCACCTCGTTTTCTACTTCTCTCTTCCTGTAGAAATCTCACTGGCGTGGCTTCTTTATCTTTTTAAGGCATTGATATGACACTTTTTAAAAAGTCAGCTGCATATCCATTTTTTAACACATTTTTCTTGACAATTTACAGCATCTCTTCCTCTGGGCTGTGTGTGGTGCCAGTACCCGTCAACTATCTGCTCCGATATTCTCCTTTTTTGAATATTTATATAATTTGTGGTTTTGCATCATCATTTCTCACTTGTCTTTATTCCACTGGCAATTTTACTTAATAAATCAAAAAAATGCACGGACAAATCAGCTATATATATTTCCACTCTGACATAAGTCTGGGTTGCCAACCGTCTGGCTCAGCCTACGGAGCAGGAATTTTTCCTTTTTCCCTTTTTTTAAATTCAGTTCACATGCCTGATGGAGCCAGCTGCTGGTCCAATACAATTTAATTTTTATTGCAAAACCTTGTTTTGCAAAAGATGGAAAACATATCCTGTAAATCTTCAGTAACTGCATAGCAGGCTTGAGGGATTTGAAGGATGTTTCTTACCTTTCAGAAGTGTTCAGCAGCCAGCAGTTCTTGCAGGCCACACTATTGCAGCAAATGCTCTCTGTGCTCAACATCAGCCCTGCAATTTCTTGCATGTGAGCTGAACTTTGAGCCATTGACTGAAATGTGCCAAAACTTTTCCATATCTCATATGCATCTTATACAAAGTTTGAGCAGTTGGAGTAGTAAATCCATGCGAAATTACCGGACCCAGTTCCAATCAATAATCATACAGTGGAAAATCAGGCTCATTAATCATGTCATGAAATCACAGACAACCACTACTTTGTAATTAGTGCTGTTCTGTATTAGAAGGTCAGCGCATTCAGTAAGGAGCTCCCAGTGTGGGCAGGCTGAGTGAGTAAATTGTGCATATTTGCTTAGGCAGATAATACATAAGATTATAGAAAGATTTGGGCTGTTTGGGTTGGAAGGTACTGTAAAGATCATCCAGCTCCAGCCCCTTCCAAGGGCAGGGACACCTTCCACTATCCCAGGTTGCTCCAAGACCTGTCCAACCTGGCCTTGAACACTGCCAGACATGGGGCAGCCACAGCTTCTCTGGGCACCCTGTGCTAGGGCCTCAACACCCTCACAGGGAAGAATTCCTTCCCAATATCCCATCTAATTACAGAATCAAGTAGATTGGAAAAGACCTCTGAGATCATCCAGTCCACCTGTGACTGATCACCACCTTGTCAACCAGAGCAGAGCACTGAGTGCCACATCCAGGCTTTCCCTGAGCACCTCCACTGGCAGTGACTCCACCACCTCCCAGGGCAGCCCATTCCTGTGTCTAATCACCCTTTCTCTCTAACACTGGCAGTGGAAGCCCTTCCCTCTTGTCCTGTCGCTCCAGGCCCTTGCCCAAATCCCTCTCCAGCTCCCTTGGAGCCCCTTTAGGCACTGGAAGGAACTCTAAGTTCTCCCTGGTCCTTGAATATTCTGCCTTTTTCCCACTAATGGTTATCAAAAACTTGGTTTTGTCACCTAATCTAAAGTTGCTTTGTACTTCTAGTTAAGAAAGAGATTCTGCCAGGAAAAAAATTAATTTTTTCATTTGTATTTTCTATTTCCATCTATGAAATCAAAGTCAAATGCATAATAATTACTCTCTAACCTTAACATTTGTTTAAGACAAGGTGTAGAAGCTGTGGATGATCTGCAGGTAAAGAAGTTGTGGCTGACCGTGCTTTTTTTCAGGACCTTTAAATTATTATGGATGACTGTTCCAATCTAAAAGAGGCTAGGAACTTTTTCATCCACTAACAATTTTACCCATGGAATCCTGAATTAGGATATATGTATTGAAATTATTTCTTGGTTTAAAAGACAATGTAAAAGTCTCATTCTTTAATTTGTATAGTCTTTTATTGGTTTTATTTTTTTAGGAAAACTATTTCAACAGTTGACACTTTACAGAACAGTTTGCACTTAGCTGTCAAAAGCTCTTTAAAAAGGAAGCAAAGAACCTTTTCTGTGAAATTCCCGTTCGCCATGTGCTGTACTCTGTAAGCTGGGATGACTCTATCAGTCTCCTCTCTTCCTGGAGAGCCAGGGGGATGTCTCCTACTGATTTAGGTACAATAAGGAAGTTTTTATACAGTTTTACATCTCCTGTTCCACTATCACGCCATTACTGCCCTGCCTTCCATTACATGGGAATATGTCATTTCTGATAAGCCCTTGGTTTCTGCTGCCAAACGGAATGCAGTGTGCTATATTATCCATTCCAGCCAAGTACACATCTCATCTTTCCAGTTCACTCAGCAGCACCTTTTCCTTCAGTTTTGGTTCAGCAGCACAGAAGCTCCCCAGCCTGCCCTGCCACTTTGCATTCAGCTCTGTTTTCTGGGTAATCACTGTCACACCACATCCCAAAAGCCTGTCATGAGGAGCAGCTCCCTCCTCCCCTTGATCCCGCCGTGGTCCTCCACATCCCAGGTCACTGATTTCTCATCTAAAAGGAAAACTCTCTGCAAAGGCTCTGGGTTTGCCCTGCTGTCTGTAAAAATGTTGTTTCCATTCACTTGCTGTGTTTTATTTGGGATGATGAATGATCCCTACTCTCCATACCAAAGGATTATTAGTCTGAGGAGAACCAACAAGAACAGTAATAAATACAGCAGAAGTCTTGAGTCTTTATTCAAAAGCAGGATCAGATTTTCTGGGAAGTCTTTGCTAGCACAGTATAAAGACAGGCCCTGTTTCTTACAATTTCCCTTCTAAACCTTACACAGCAGACACAAAGAAGAAAAAAAGCAGACAGGGTAGAGCATGAATAAACAACAAATAATGAAAATATCTCTGTTGGTGCCCCTACATCACCAGAGCTATTGTCGGTTGCTGGGTCACTTTGTGAAGCACTGACAAAGCTCACAACCCCTCACAAAACTGCAGCAGGGTTGGATCCAGATGATCTTTAAGGTTCTTTCCAACCTAAACCATTCTATGGTTCTACAAACCCAGGATTTGGAGCAGGGAAGGGAGGAGATGGAGTTACTTTCCAGAAGGATGAAAAGACCTTGTATCTCAATTTGACTGTGGTTCAACTCTGTTAAATATAAATATCTTAAAGTGATGTAAGTTCTTTAGTGAGCCTCTCCCTACAATTACTGTATTCAGTAGGTGCATCTACTTAATTATCAACTTCTTAGTTTGAAACAGGTACTTTGATTTTCTCTGCAGTCAGCCATCCTGTCAATTCTCTTGATTTTTAGAGGACTAAAGTGAGAAAATCTCACCTGTTTTACAGAATCAGCCTGATGAATTCTTCAGGAACCCTTAGTGAGAGAGCTGGACAAGTATTCTTTCAATATAGAGCATATTGGATTAATTTTGACTTTTTCTATATTTAACTTTTTCTTGTCTAATTTTGACAGGCCTTAAGGAACTAAAAAATGCTTAGAACTAAAATTAAAAGTAGGTCCCTGATTCCTAAAACACGACCAAGAGCAACTGCCCTCTGCCTCCTTCTCCAAGTGGCACAGGAGCACTACCTAGAGTTTTCATGATCTAACCCTCAACCAACAAAATCAGCATGACTGTTCTAGAACTAATGGAACTGCTGCTTTGTGGCCACAAATAAAGATCTGGGCCTCCAGTCATGAGCATTTATTGTAGGTTTATAGGCCTGTAAAGGGAGCCTGAGTATTTTTTTTCTTCTTGAAGGTATGGGCCCTTTGTATTTCAAAAAGTTATTGGCGCATTAAGTTTAATTGAACGTACAACTTAATTACTGTGAGCCTCTCAGACCAGAACCCATGCTGTGCACTTGCAGTCTGATGCATCTGCAACCACACAACTTTGCAGGGCTCCTGCTTCTCAGGGATGAGTTCTCCTCTCTGCTGAGACAGGCAATTCTCACACCTCCTTCCATCTTCCCAGTAAATCTGCTCTTAGGACCTCTGAGTTATGATTCTCTGGGTGGGATGCTCTTATTTTTTCCTACTGGTATTCACAATTCTCACGCAGAACATATGCCAAATTTATACCATATAAATATCAGCCAAGATATTTACCAAGTAGGAAGTAAGAGTAGTTGCAGCTGACCTTGTTTTTTGGCACAGAGAAATTGCAAAGCCCTTTTAAAAAATCTTTTGCTGTATCATGAGGATATCTGCCTATGAAAGAGAAAAGTGCTATTGCACCTGAAAATCCCTTCCTGGACTTGCTGAATTGGAGCTTGGAAGTGACAATTCTTCATCCCAGAAATACAATGACAAAGACACCAATATATTCCATCTTCAAGAACAGAGGGAAAATGTGGAAAAAGAGAAATGGGATGGAGATTTTGACACACATTAAATACATCTGTAGCTCGCACAGTTACGCAGAGCATCCATAAAGTCACACGATCCAGTTGCAACTGAAGTTATTAAGGCATGTTTCCTACTGTGCCTTCAAACCACACTCGGCTCCTTCGCTGGGGTGACAGACATCAGAAGAGCAACAGAGGCTCCACACTGATGCAGGGAAACGTCGCTCTCCTACAAATGCAGACGGCATTTAACAGGTACTGCTAGAGCCCAGTTTAACATTTTCAAGTATATTTTTTCCTGCTGTGTTTCCTGCTTTTCCCCCTCTCTCTTCCAAACATCCTGCACTGACACTGATCTTTCCAATCACAAGAAAATATGACATCCGAGCCAGGGAAACATGATGTCTGCATTAATTTATTCTCCTCTCTGCATGAGAATTAAGCTCAGCTGAAGGGTTCCCAACAGCCTCTCTCCCTCCCTCGTCTTTTTCTCCTTGTTTTTTTTCCAGACACTGAATTTACAGAAGCAGCTCAAAAAACAATGGCTGGAAGGTTCCCAGAGCTGAACCCATTACTGCCAACTGATTGTATTCACCTGAACAGAAGCTCTAACATTGATATATGGTGTCAGCAACAAATATGTTAAGAACAAAAAAGTGTTGAAGAAAAAGGTTTAACACGGCTTGGAATTTTTTTGCCATCTGTCCACCGTGATAAGGTCATGTCCCTCAGAGCCAGTTGGCTCCACATTACAGTGGCTGTGATTAACATTAAATGAACAGTTTAAGACTGTGGTTGCTGCATACTTGTAATTGTGGGGATTTAAGATTGTTCAAACAAACCCTGTGTTCAACCGAGACATATTTATGTTGTGGGTCAGTGGAGTTAAAAATATGCCAAAACTTCATCCTAATTAGACAAATAATTTTCATGCCCTAAGTATCATAACAGACATGCAATTAAAAATACATTCTCTCCAGAATCACGTGTTTTATTCTATTGCTGCTGAAAAGGTTCCTGTCACAGTGGACTTTTTACTAGGCTTTGGCTTATCAAGCAAAATCAAGACATATTCAAATATTCTTTGCAATTAAAATAATGAAAACATTTATGGAGTCTTCAGTAAGTCTTGACTTTAATTCTAAGCAAATGAAATAACTACTTCTACCATCATTTTACCTAATCAAGTTTTTTTTTTTTTAAAGAAATTTCTAGACTCCTTGGCAGGCTTAAATATTTATTAATTAAAAAAAGGTTTAAGCTAAAATTGCTAAGTCACCAAAAGAAAAACAGATTAATGTCTTTATGTTTTCAAGAAGATGACATTGAGTTACATAAAGTGCCAAGAATAGTTTTATTTTCTAGCTCTTGCACATGCATTTATTAAGTAACATGAGATTTATATGTGGGTTTGATGCTTTTTCTTGCACTTGATTTTGACCTGCACAGTTCTCTGTATCCTACAAGTTATGCTATATATATATATATACTTTAAAGTCAATGGCAGGCAGGTTTTATTCTTTTTATCAAGCCACATCCCTTCTTAAGAAATTTGTTCCTTCTTGGAAATTACTGGCTTGTCTAATAAAAGCCAGTAAAGTTACAAAATTTTGTGCCTTTGTCCAAGATCATAATAGAAATAATCTTGGGAGCTTTAAGAAAACACAACTTTATTCTTCTCTGTGCCCAAATGCACCATAAAGGGAGATTTATCTGGATGCTAATGATGTCTATTATGTGCTCTAGGAAAGCGACCAGAGAAAGCAAGCTGCTCATTCAGGGAGACATTATCACGACTGGCATTCTGACACCTTCAATAAAAAAACAGCGGCAGAATCACTATAAAATCTTTTTTAAAATCATCACGTTCCTATCAGCAGTTAGCAGGAGAAAGCCATAGGCATTCATCTTGCAGGACCTTGGTGGCACTTCTGATTTCCTCTGAAAGGTTTTAATTGAGGTCATCAGGTGCCATGAAATTTAGCATAAATACAGTTTAGAAGAATTCTCTGTTTAAGAATTACACAGCTAGCAGAATTGACTGGGACCCTTTTGGCCTGACAGACCTTTGGTTCATTCAGGGTCCTCGCAAAGTTAGACACAATAATGTTGCTCTGTAATTGATGGCAAACTCTGCTTCATCCTATATCAGCTCATCAATTAAATATGCCTCTTAAAATCTTGAGGAAGGCCTGCACAGCTTGGATTTGTAATTCTGACATTTCTTTTTTTTGCCACTACCTCTGCAGCTTTCTATTAGCTCCTGAACTTTTTCCATCCCAATTTTCCCAGCTGTTAAACAGGAATAATCACATTTTGTCAGTCCATTTATATAATACATTGGTTCTGAGTGCACATCACTTACTGCATTAATTTTCAGCATTTAGAACAAGCAGGCAGCAATGACACATAGGAGAACTGGTGGGGACAGGACAGGAACAAGCACAGAGTGTGAAATGTAGAGCAATGTTCCCTGCTTGGAGGACTTCAAACAAGATGCAACTGCACTCAGGATTATGGAACAAAATTGTACTCGGTGTTACAGCCCTGGATGAGGCTGCCAGGTGATGGATGAAGTGAAAAGCTCAAAACCTCTGAGTTCTTTATGTTTCAAGTCAGCTTCTAGAGCCTGAAATCTGGTTGAGTTATGACCTAGACCCCAGAATCACAGACTCATAGAATATTCTGAGTTGGAATGGACCCAAAAGGATTATTGAATCCAGCTCCTGGCCCTACACAGAACAGCCCCAAAAATCATACTGTTTGCCTGAGAATGTTGTTAAAGCACTTTAGTTTGGAGCTGTGACCACTTCCCTGGTGTCAGAGACTGAAATATTATAATTTATGACTTAAACATTTTCTAAAAAGACTTTTAAAACTGTATTACAAAAGCTGCAGAGAAGACTTTCACACCCTGAATGGGGCCCTGAAGCCTGACACCGCTCACTGATGAAGATGAGATAAAGTAACAACTCAGGGCTGGGGACATTCACTGAGCACAGGCTTAACACCTCCAAGGTGGAGACCACAGCCCCAGGGCTATCAGCTGCCAGGCTCAAACAGACCCTCGAACCAAGGGGTGGAGGGAGGAGAGGCTTTGGGTATCTGGGAAAAGCCAGAGATGCAGTGACTGCCCATCCTCCACTGTGCAGAGGAGCCCAGCTGAGGGGTCCTCATCAGGGAGGGGAAGCTCATCCACAGCAGAAGGGGTGACATGGCCCATCACAGGGGCCCCCTCAAAGGGGTCCCCAGACCCTGCACCAGAGATGATGCAGCAGACCCTCAGTGTTGCAAGGGACAATGTCAAGCCAGCCCCTTCAAGAGAGGCACGTGGGCATTCCCACCTGACCCAAAGTGTGTATTAGTCCATGGGATTCTGCACTCTTTGGTGTGTGGTGTGGTGGCGTGTGGGAGTGTGGCGTGTGGCAGCGTGGCATGGTGTGGCCACAGCAGCAATGGGGGACCCTCACCACGAGCAGACCAGATGGAGGGGAGCAAGGAGACATCTCTGGGATCCTCGGATGGGTGATGTGCTTCCACCCAACCCCTGTCACCTCTCCCTGTTCCCCCACCCCCCACGCACACTTCTTTTTTCTATTTCTTTCTCTCTTTTTTCTTCCCTTCTCTTTGCCTCTCTACTATTAAATAAAATACATCCATTTTTTGGCAACAACATCTAACCTCATCTGGTTTTAATCTCTTTTCTGGGAATATTTTAAACCTTCTAAGTTCTTTCCTGTTTATGCACAGAGACTTAGCTTGCTTTGCTTTTCTGGGTTTAAACTGGATTGTAACACCTGGGGAGTCTGTTCCAGTGCTCAACCACCCTCTGGGAGTAGAACCCTTACCCAATATCCAACCTAGATGTCGATGATAACACAGGATAAAAAGCTGATTCATTGAGGCAGTTTTATTTTCTTTATTCTAAAATTGGAGCAATCTTCATAGAAGTGGAAATGGTAATGAAATAGTCCCAAAATCATTAACTACTCCAAAGCATCTTGGTAAACTATAATGTTCTGAAAGTCTAGCAGCAAATCCTTGATAAACCAAGTCATAAAATTCATTATGCCTGCAAATGACTGTGGGGGGGATTCCTGTAATTCCCTGGGCTGGGAAGGGAGGATTTTTCGCTGAAGCTAAGAAACCCTCAACTACAATAAATTATCTCATGCATCAAAAAAGCCCAGCCTTTATTCCAATATGGAATATTGATAAAGACTAGGCTATAACCAGGACTTTGAAGCATAAATTGACAAACAAGTGCTTCAAGTCTTTTTTTAATAAGCTAGTTGGTGATCAGACTGACTTTCCAAGATTATCAGCTGTTGGGAGAAACAAAACATAACCCAGCCTTTGGAATTTTGAAGGTTCGATGATTCATAAACTCACAGAGTGGTTTAGGTTAGACAGGATCTTAAAGCTCTTCCAGTTCCAACCCCCTGCCATGGGCAGGGACACCTTCCACTATTCCAGGTTCCAAGCCCGATGCAACCTGGCCTTGGACACTTCCAGGGATGGGGCAGCCACAGCTTCTCTGAGCAAACTGTGCCAGGGCCTCAGATTCCACTCAGTCCATAACAGATTTAAAAAGACCTTTAACTTCTCTAAACTGGGGATGTGAAGACAACAAAGCAAGACTGAAGCTGCATTTTCAGCATTACAGCTAAGTAAAAACACCACAAAACCTGCCACTGTTTTTACACTGCACTGGCAATTACAGAAGTCACAGAGTGGAGACTTGTGTTGAAGCACTGAAGCCATGCACTTTATTTTACTTCAAAAAAGCAAAAATGTAATTTTCTTAGAATTTCATTCCAGGTTAACATCAAGTTGTATGTATTTTGCAACTTCCTTCCCCTCTCTTTTCCTGAAAACAAAACCCCAGATCATGAGTTTCAGAGCTGCTGCTTCATGGAGCAAGCACTGCTACTTCACAGCAGGCCCTGGTATTGCAAAACACATAACTCTGAAACCTAACCCACAGCTGAGACTATCCACTGGTTTTCCAGTTCTGAATCTAGCTCTTCTGTGTAAAAAGGTGAATCTCTTACTCAATCAGAAATTATTTTAGTAAAAATTATGAAGATCTTCTTGGCCCATCAGTGACTCTCATGAGGTGTGGAAATCAGGAGCTGCCCGGCAATTTACACAGGCCTACAAGGCTTGGTGCTCTCCACAGAGCATAATTCTTGGTCAATCCTGTTACTAGTCCAGCCTCATACATTTTTCAACACCTTAATAAGGAATATTATCACAACTGTCCTGTGCTAGACGCAGTTGTTGAATTTCATGAGGAATACATCACCTGTTGTGTTAAGCCTAATTTAACTTTTCAATTTCCATTAACTTTTAAATTTCTGAAGGACAAGGATTCTAGTGTCTGACTGGGTCTGATTTTATTTCATGAAGTCTCATAGTCCAATCTCTCAAACTCACCATGGAATTGAATAGAAAATTCTTGCAAAAGATGAAAACCCGTGTAAATTCCAGATAAATGATTTCTGGCCTGCTGACACAGAAGACTCCCAGTTAAGTGAAAAGAAAAGGAACTGCTAAACTGTGTGAATCTCTGGACAAAGCTTTGGGAAGTTACAGAGTTCTGGTGCTCCCACTTTCACCAAGCTGAAGGGAGGCTGTCACACTGCCTGCTCCCTGGCACAAGGATGGCTGGACATGACAAGCTCTGCTTGTGATAACAGCAAGAAACCCCAGAGTGAGGGGCTTATTGTCAGCATTAGCAACACTCTTAAAACAAGGTGCAAATACAAGGCTCTGCTCTGTAGGTCCCTCTCCAGGTATCACTCTCTTTTCTCTCTGTGGTGTCATGATTTACAGTCTGGCCAGCACCCTGCATGGGCAGCAGGGAGGGGGGACAGAGCTAAGACTTCACCTTTCAACTTCACCCCCATGGAGGAGTGTGAGAGGGCTGTGACATGTCTCCTCTCTCTTCCGGGGGCAGGAAATCTGTGCAAAAAACCAGCCCGTAAAGAATGATTCACCCAGGTGAGTGCTGATGCACACAGAGGCTGGCTACAGAAATCCTGTTTCCTGCCATTACCTTTTTCTGAGGATACTGCCCTGGCACAGTTATTCACATGGAGATCCCTCTGAGTGCAGAGGTATTACTTTTTCAGCCATAAATTCACTTTGTGTTGTAGCTTTCCCCTAGTGAACTTCTCTGGTCCATTGTAGCACGTGTTTTGAGATCGGCTTTATTTCCAGCTGTATTTGTAAAAAGAGAAAATAGTTCTGATTGGTGTCTGGCTCTTAAATTTTTTCACACTGAAGTTTTGGAAAATTTATTTTACTTTTTTCTGTCTCCCTCCTGTAAAAGAAACAAAAATATTCTTTTACCTGAAAAGAAGACTGAAGGGACCTGACTTTTACTAATATCTTTTGAAGATATCTGAAATAAGAGTTTTGTGAGCTAAGACCATTATTTTAAGCATCTGATCTCAAAATAATAGCCAGAAAATGACAAATTACTTTTATTCCTGGAGGGGTTTTTTGTTGGTTTGTTTTTTTTTTTTAATTTCAAAATACCTTTCATATTACATGGAAGTGAAATTTATGCTACAACATATATATTTTTTAATATTCCCAAGGTGAATTCCCCACCCTCCCTTCTTAATAGAGGAGAATTTATTCCAAAAAAATCTGGTTGAAAATATCTTCAAAACTTCTTATCCATAAAGCTATCAAAGCTCTGGTAAAAGAAGTGTAAAAATATACATGTACTCACAAACAGATAGATAGATAGATAGATAGATAGATAGATAGATAGATATGTATATATTATATAGATATATATAGATATATATATATCTTTAAATCTATCTATATCGAAATCTATATCTATATATGTACATATATACTAAATGCCCTTAAAAAGGAGATCTCTGCCAGCTTTTATTTCACTTTCTTTCCATTGGTATCAGACATACTGAACCGATTAGCACCTCTCTTCCATGCAGCCCTAAACAAAACTCTCTTATTGTGTATAAAATACATCCCTTCCTGCCACAGAATTCAGCAGATTCTGAATTTGGGGCCTGGGCATTCACAGGAGTAGGCATAGACCTGGTGTGGGTGTTCCTGCTGCATGCTGGGTCTGAAAGGAGGAAAGAGCCCACCACTACAGGAGCTGTAAATGAAGTTTATTTACCCAGATCCAAGCACTCAGAGAAGCCTTCCTCTGGAATAAATAACAAATTTATATTAAATTGCCATCTATCTGCAAGATGCCAATAAATGGAACGGGAACATACTATTGCACAGTACAATAAAAATAAATACTATTCAATATGCAATATATCAGAAGAGATAATTACACATAACCCCAAGGCAAGGAGGATTTAGCAAAAAGACTGTTTGATACTATTCATGGCATTGCTTGATGGGCTGTTTGAAAAAGCCATAAATTCTCTGTTTTCCTGGCAGATGAAAATAAAGCCAAAGTGATGCATCAGTTAGCCTCAAAATAAGTCCACTGATATTCAGCAAAAATGTGAGATAACGACCCCAAATTGTATATTCACCAGGGAAATTCAGTGCACTCTGTGCTTAATTTTCAATGCTTAGTTATGTAGTCTTCCTTGTGCTATCTGCAGCCATTGTTAGTCTGACATGATGAATTGCCTCCTCGGGTCTCAGCAAGGATAATTATTCTCTGAGCAGCTCACACAGCCGCCCTCGTCGCACACAGAGAGAATGCAAAAGTCAGAAGAGTTTGGCAAACTAAGGAACAGAAAAAAAAAGGAAAAAAAGATACTAAGCTGAAAAGAAAAACAACAAAAACTTCAGACTGCTTCAGTTCAGCAGGTGACTGAAGTCCTATAGAGCAGATAAACCCAGCAGGGTTCAACTAGATGATCTTTAAGGTCATTTCCAATCCAATCCAACCCATTTACACATAAAGTGGCTGTGCCCCCCCTGCTTTATCACAGCAGTAACAGAATATTTGACTACAGCCTCACCTCCACTTCTCCCATAAGCATGAATTTGACATTTTAAATCCTTCATGGCAGAGGCTGAGAACAAGATCACCTCACAGACTAGTTGGAGGGCTTGGTCCTCTCTGCTCCCCAAAGCAGGGATGGCATTTTGGTAAGATTTGTGTCCTGACTGCATCAGAACATACCCGGGAACACATGTACACTTATATTTTGCAGGTGTAGTGAATTTGTCATCAACAATCCAACAAGAATCTAAAAATCCTATTGAACTTGGCCAGACTTAAGAGTGTCAAATTAGTAAACTGTGTCAATTGGGAATTTGTGGCCATGAATGTGACTGGAATAACAGTGTAAGCCACACTATTGCTGCAACTAGGATTTATTAAACATAACCAGACTTAAAGTACAGAATTGGGTCTTATTACCACAGGCCTCGGCCCTAGGGTGCATCACCGTGTCCTGCAGCCGTAGGGAGGAGGAGGAGAGAAGATCCAGCAGGCAGGAATTGTGCAGCAAGATTTATTCCTTTAATTATTTTACAAACTCTTTTATAGACTTTTTTCTTCATTGTCTAATTGGACAAAGGATCAGCCACCCCTTGGTGGTGATTGGCTAAAATCCTTAACATCCATTGTCAAAATATTTTCTACTATATCATGAACAAGACTTTTCAAGGTTGCAGGTGGCTTGGTTGTTTACATTCTCTGCTACCTCTTCTGTGAGAGAGAAAAGTCTCTCATGGACTTAGAAAATAGCAAGAAAATCCTTGCTAGCAGCATTTTTGTATCTACAGGGTCTAATCTAATCTTAATCGGAAATTAAGCCCAGCCACACCTAGCCCTTCTAATCTCTGAGGACCAGCTGGAAAGCAAGGGGGTTTGTTTTTTACTAAATTTCTATACTCTTAACACAGCAACATCTCAGCAGAGCACACAGTGGCTGCAGTAAAAGGGGGAAATCTCACTCTCTGTACACCTTGTTGTCAAGTGAAACGGGTTCCCTTCCTCAGCCAAGCCAGCTGAGGGGTAGTGCTGATGTTCACAGCATGGAGGAGATGAACTTGAAGCCTGCATGAGAGAAGGAGTGAAAAGGAGAAAAGCCAGCAAGGGCAGGGGGAGATAACACCACTGTTATTGATTTTTTTGTGTGAAAACTGTTTAGATATTGTGATAGGATGGTAATGTAAAAAAACCCACACAGATGAACAGGCAGATACATCAGAACAGATTGATTTTTTCACTTCTATTTTCCTTAAATGTATCAGTGGGTTTAAGGACTCAAAAAACACCTAGAAACTCCCCAGTTAGGCAGCTTCTGAATTTCTGAGGGCTAGTATGTGCCAAATGTCCCTCCTCACATTGCCCTTCATTAATAATGGCACTACAGTTCACCAAGGACCTCTGACATTGGAATTGGCCCCATTTACAATATGCCATTTTATCCCCGATGAGAAGCTCAGCCTAAAAATTTATATATACATGATATGGGCAACAAAAAGTGTGGGAATAATGACAGATTTTAACTCCCTCACCAGGGGTAAGGAGGCATAGAAAGGCTAAATGATTTTCTCAGCCTGTAGAAGTATTGAGATTGAAACACCTCAGCATCATCCCCCTGCACCACCAGGGTTTGTGCCATGTTCTGACTGGAAGGGATGGAGATATGCACTGAGAGGGATGGGCATACTGGAGACCTGGAAGGCACAGGGCTTGGCTTGTGAAAAGTTTATGTTGATTACTTTTGTTATTTCACTATGTTGAGAGAGAGTTGGATCTCTGGAACCTTTGAGAGTTTGAAGCCAAGGTGACAAACCTGCTCCTTCCTGGAGGGTAACCAGAAAAATGGGATTCAGTCAGGAAGAAGTTATCAGCTGAAATCCTGCTTTGCAGAGTAAATGATCTGCAGACCCATTATTTTAGAAACATGCATGAATCTTTGTTCTTCGAAACGTTTTAGGCAAAAAGCAAACAAACACCCCAAGCCTGTCCCTTCTCATGCCTTCACTCACCACCTCCTCACAGTCATTTTCATAGGAGCCCTTTGTGTTTTGCTTTGTATTTTTCTTCATTTACTTCAGTTTTTGACAAGTCTGTATTCTCAGTAGTCACATGGCAGCTGCATCATAATTGTTTGGAATAAACAGAATGCAAACTGCTGCTGTGCTGTTTTTCTGCATGCACTATAAAACTGGAATATATACAAGACACCTAAAATAGCTAATTCTTCGTAAGGAGCCGCAAAAGATAATGATGCCAAAGAAATAGTGGGTCATTGCCTTGACCTACACATTTATGCTACCAAAATATTGATAACAACAATTTTGGCAGAGCAAAGACCCCACTAACTGTCTTTTAAATTGCATAAGTATGCCAGGATTAAATGCTTGCACTTTGCATGCTGTAAAGTGAACAGAGTAAACACCATAGGAAATATAAAAACTATTCAGAGATTATAATAATTTACCTATTTATGTTCTTCAGAGTAGTTGTTTTGATTATTGTTTGGTTGGTTTTGTGTTGTTTGGGTTTTTTTTTTCCACTGAAACATATTCTCTATTTCCTTTCAGTTCTCAGAGCCTTCCAGCCTTTGTGTTGTCTACAGAAGATCAGGCTGTTCAAGAGGTCTATTAATCTAACACTTGTTTTGATGCCCTTTCCTTATTTTACTCCCAGCACTTCCCCTACTCTCCTTCAGCATCCACTACAGAAAATACTTTTGTCATAGGCCACAAGAAAATGTGATGATAAGCATTTGATTACTGACTTCTCTCTAGCAATAACGCATTTAGTGTGAAGTATTTATTAGAAGGAAATGAAAGATTCAGGCTTTTTGAGGAACGGTAGCCAGCTTTCAAGATTAACTGACAAGAAAATATATTGTACACTACTAATGGGAGATGTGTCCCATACTGCTGCTATCGAAGCTGCCACACAAAATAATGAAATATTCTACAAAACATGTCTACAAGGTAATTTATACAGAACCAACACTTGTCATGCTGTTGGAAGTGAGTGACCTATGCTGTTCTGTTGTGCTCCACAACCTCATTAGTTATGGTGGCTGTGGGGAGCTCTACAGACAGGTGTCCTGGGACTCTATGATGGAGAGGAGAGGGATCATAAAGCCAGAACCGTGCTGACTGCTGTCTAAGACTATTGCATGGCACATTTTTAAAGTTCCGGTGAAAGTTCCTATAGAGAATTGTCATAGTTAACACACAACCCCTGTTCCAAAGGCTGCCCCCAGCCAGGGTGTGAAGGGACATGACCTGTGCTACATCTCACAGGCTGAGCAGCTCCCTGCCTACAGTGTCAGGGAAGGACAAACCCAGAGCTACACACGCTCCTGGGATTTGCGAGTGTATTTCTCCTCTTCCCCTTCGAGATGAGAACTGAATGGGTACAGCCCTGCCCCCCTCTATATCCTCATTTCCATGTCAATACTAGCTTGAAAATGGCTCACTCCAGCAGAATGTTCAGAGACTCTGTCTCTGTCATAGAAGAATTTCCTCACTCCCTTTCCCCTCTCTTTGATGCTGAATGGCAAAAGGATATGATGAGGACAGGAATGGGGATCCTATCTTGTGACAGGCTCTATATCCCTTCACAGGGGACAGTGTATAGCACCAGCTGCCACCAACAGCTGCCATCAACATCTGAGCACTAAGCAGGAAATTTCTAAATCTAATTCTAACTTTTCTACTTACTCACCATTTATTTATCTCTCCTAGTGCCCATCATCTCCAAAAGTGTGCTGGTTACCAGTGGTTTGAGATTAAGAACATGAAAATACAGATGATTTACTAGGAAGAAAGCTTTGATGAGACGGAAATAAAATCAAGTCCAAATCACCTTTAATCTATAATTAAAGAAGAACAGGATTAAATTTAGAGATTATGGAAACACTCATGAGAATGTACTTGGCCGAACAGTTGCTATAAAGGAAACCCTCTCTTCCTTCTCTTAGCACTTTGGCAAACAACTTGAGAAAGAAAAATGCAATACTGATCAAAGTACATTTGTAACTAATTACCTGATTTTCCATCCTTCCTCCCCTCTGTGCAGGCATTAGTGATGAACACGAAATACAGGAGTGAGAGCAGATCAAAAGAGCATTACCTGAATGTGCATGAATCTCTTATATCCCCCCTTTCCTCCCAAGACTACACGTCTCATCTCTCTTCTGATTTTAGACGCTATTTCACATCTGTTATTCTTTTTTGTCTGTTTTTTGTTTGACAGGACTGCATTGCACATATTGGGGACGTGAACCAATGATTATTTCAGTGTGACACGTTCACTTGATTTTAGCTATCGAAGCTTGAAAAATTTGGCCAGCAAGTCTAAATTTGATTCAAAATGAGGACAAAGTTTTCTGTTAGATTGCAATTCAAGACCTCTATCTCAGTTTGAATCTGGCAGCCTCGTGAGCCTAGGAGATATTGGAATGACTTTCTGATCCTTGTGTGGGTTTTTTTTCTTCCCTTTGTGCAAGCAGCAGAACTCTCATGAGAATATCCATCTTTATGACAATGTCTCTATCTCTTCCTGTAACGCTGTTAAAGAATGGCTTTTCTTGTGGGATTTCAGCTTCTTTCAAAGTGTAATCAACAACAACACACTGCCCCCATTAAAACCCCACATAAAACACACAATAGGAAAAAGTATGTGGTGCAAATTTCTTACCTTTGTGATGGAAATCACATAAAATCTCTAATGCTGCCTAATATCAGCACGTGCTCTCCCAGTTTATTTCACTTTCTGCTGGTATTTTCCCACCCTCTCTGCCTCCTTGGTAGATTAGACAGTCTTTTAGGCAGCATATGCCTAAGGACACAGGGCACATGCCAAGGACCACTCAGCTAAGCATCTAAAGCACTTGCTCAGTCTGAAAGACCCTGCAACTCCTCTTTTCTAGGTGCTCTGAACCAAGGTCCCTACCCATTTTTTCAGTCCACACAGTTTCTTTTCCAGAACCTTCCTAATGCTGCTACTGTTTTGTGGATTTAGCTTTTACAAACACAAATCTGTGCTTTGGTTCCTGCACAGTGCCCCTTTGTTTCTGTTAATCCCAGCACAATTGCTCTAATACATTTGTTTTAACCACAGAACCTCCCTGCAACTGAAGACCCTGGTTGTTTTGCCTCTATTAACTAAGAATAGCTGTCGATGAAATTACATCCTCAAGGCATCTTTCATTAGTTTTTTTGAACTTCTGAATGCTTTCCCAGGGATTTGATTGCTTTTAGACTGGCACTTCCTAACAAGGCTTTTGATGTAAACTTTCATGCCACTGTTACTATGACAATAGTGTAATGCTGCAGCAGCATTAATTGGAATTTTGATTATTTCCTTGGCTCAGAACACTCTATGTTTTAATAACTGGTTCAACTGTGCTTTAGATCCATGCTGCAAGGCAAAGCTGAAATCTTTATTTTGAATTAAGAGAGCCACTGAAGAAGAATAAATGGAATTTGGAAGTGACGTCACAACACCAACACATCCAGTATTCCTCACTATTGTTTATGTGATTCATGAAAATTAGTCATTGTATAGAAAAGATGCACATTTTGTTCCATGCTGGGAAATTATTACTTAACTCTCCTTATTCTTCTACCCAAATTAATTTTCTTTCAGATGTTAGAAATTATGAAAAAACATAAATGGGAATTCCTCCAAAACAAAGTATCATATGTTTCTGTTTGAACAGGAGTGGACAGGGGGAGCTTTGTAAAGGCATCAGTTACCACCACTGCCAATTTTTAACATTCCTTATTCCTCAAAATGTGAAGGTGCAGCACATAGCAAGGCAAGTCACAAATATTTGATGAGAAATATTTAACTTTTCCTGTCCCAGCTTTGTATCTAATCCCAATTAGATATAGTCAAGGGCCAGAAATTAAATGTATCACAAAATTAATTAATCTCATTCAATGCTATTTATCATCAAAGTTAATCCCCAGTGTTAACTCTCAATAATTCACTGTATTTTGGCTACAGGTATGTGTGTGTGTGCATATATACATGTACATCCTTCTTTACCGAAGCCAACCTGGACACCTTTTAAGCCTAATCCAACACCTTTTTAAATCATTGCATAGAAGTCTTCAATTCCTTCTATTTTTTTTTTTTTTTCATTACATTCCCATATTTCAGCCAATATCCTACTAGAAACTTCAGTCTAATTCCTGAAAAGGGAATGCAGCACAACTGGGAAGAAGTTATTTCCCCTCAGAGGTTTCCAGCTAAATATCACAGGCTCAATTTTTAAAATATTTTTTTGAGTTTTGTTTGTTTATTTGTCTGTTTTTCTTGTTTCTTTGGGGTTTTTTGTGGTTGCTGTTGTTGTGTTGCTGCATTTTTTTGGGTTTTTTTTTAAAGGTAAGAGAAAATCTCCCAAAGAAATTCTAAAAATTTTGAGATTTTTTCATCTCTGGTGAAGAGAACACGTTGTCAGGCATAGACAGGGATGAGCTATATAGCCTGTTTCCCCAATTTAACTCAGCCTTGCACCATTACAATAAAAGGCGGGCCTTGGGAAGCTTCTCAGAGACATAAAAACAATCCTCTAAATTACCCACCTACAGAACCCCTAGCCACTATTCTGTTCAGTGCTTTTTCATCCACAATTAAAAGCTCTTAGCAGCCCAGTCCCCAGAACTTACTGACGTCAACACGACCAATGAAACAAACCACAATACACACTTATAATGTTATAAAATCTTTTACCTCCTAAACAAAATTGAAACACACGGGATTTTATTTTCTTTTTCCTTTTTTTTTTGGTTTTTTTTTTTGTATTGTATTGCAAAGCACATTCCTATATTATTGCAGACATGTAGGGATGCATATCTCCAAGAAATCGATGGGAGCTGTCTCGAGTGGTTTGATCAATGACTGCCCCCGCCCATTTCAGCCTGGACATTCATCTCCTGTTGTTCTTCAGACAGTTTACAGATTAATAATGAAGCATAAAACCAAGTTAGTGGTAACATATGAGCGGGGGAGATGCCAAGCTGAACATCTCACATTAAGGGCACTCTACACCAGCAATCCATCAGACTGGTTTACACTTCAACATTTGTATAGTTTCTTGTGTCTCCTCACAAACACCCACAAATAAAGAAATACAGCTGCTTCTTAAGAATCCCTCTATTTTACTTATGAAAATGAAACCACTGGCCTTTTAAAGTGCAAATGCAATTGGCCTGATTTTCCCATCAATCAGGCAAAGTAAATCAGAAGTCACTATATTGAATCAAGAATCTATGATGATTTACATTGGTATTAAAAGTAATTATTCTACGTCAAGTCCAAGAGAGATTTTTTTTTTTTTTTAAGTTTTTGAGGCTTTTTCCAAGATACAGGATCTATAATACTACTGGGAAGAAAGTGGATTATTCAGGGTGGTAAGGTAAATACCCTGCTAGGATCACCTATATCAAATCTATGAATACAGTATGACCTCATCTGGGACAATAAATTTAAAATTTATCCTGTGGAGTCTCAGGCTATTTTAGCTGGATGGCCACCTATTTTGCTTTATTCATTGACTGTGAATACTTTCACTGTCCCTTCTACCTCAATACCATCCTTAAGAAAAGGTCTAGGAACTGTAAGAGTAAGCCTAATTTTTTTCTCCTTAAAATAGAAATAGAGAGAAACTACCAATCTGTGACTCCTTAACTTCCATATTATCTTTGTGTTTTCACATCAGCTGTTTGTTTTGGCTATCAAATTTACAAGTTTTTCAAGCAAGGTCGCATGTGTCAAGCCTTCCTCAGAATAAGCTGACACACTACAGCCACACAGCAGATGAAGACAAGACTAAACATTTGAAAATTCAGCATTTCATCTCCAACATCAAAATCAGAAATAGGAAAACAGAGGAGGTCACTAGCAACAACAATTTATTTTAAGATTTTTTTCAGAAGAGCTACTCATTCTTTTTTTATATACATAATTCATATGAAAAAATATGGTTGGAGTCTTAAGCAAAAAAGAGAAAAGCGATCTAGCGGCATACGAAAATAAAATACTTAGAAATGTCCATTTTTGCATATTCTATCGCCTGCTAAGACTGCATTTTTGTTGAATATGAAATAGTTGTAATGGTAAGGATATTCCAGGTTATAGGATAAAAACAATAGGGATAGTTTTCCAATTATCTGTAAATCATCTAATTATTCTAACTTATTTTTATATTTTTTATTTTCTTTTCTCTTCCCAAAATTCACTAAAATCTATGGGTTATGACAAGTGAGAGAGGGCAAGAAAAAACTGACATTTTCTTTTAAAAAAGTTAATAAACTGCAGTAAAAATTCATAAGTGAATCAGAATTTGTTAAACACATGCAAACAACCAGGCAAATGTGAGCACCAAGAATCCTTGTCACAATTGGTTTGCACAACACTGTGGAAGTAGCCAGAACAAAACACAGCAGCCCACACTCTACAACGCAAAAAAGACTTAATCCCCTCAAACCAGTGCATTGATCTCCCTTAAAAAGACTGGGATACAGATTGTGGTTATTTAGGAGATTATGTACAGTTTTCGGCTCAGTGTTTATGCTGGCCTCCCTATTTCAATAATGCAAGGTGAATGTCATCAGCAAAATTAGCAGTCAAATGCAGAGACAATCTTAATTGCAAAGAAGCTTTCTGACAAGACTAGTTTCCTTGAATGCCCTTTGTTGGAAATTCACCATCCTATCAAGTTCAACCTTTCACCAATCTCCAGCTTGTCAACCAGACCAGAGCACTGATGCCATACAAAATTTCATGCTGGGAATGGGTTGGAGGACTTCAAGTTTCAAAAAAAAAAAAAAAAAAAACAAAAAAAAAAAACAAAACAAAACAAAACAAAACAAACAAAAAAAAAAACAAACAAAAAAAAAAAAAAAAAAAAAACCCCAACCAATAAAAGGCTAGAAAAAAATTCAAACCCTCTGTTCCAAAATGGAGGGGGAAAGCTAGCCCAAGCTGGACAGGGAAAGGAGATGGAAGGTTTCAACTTCAGAAAGTTTCAATTTTTTATGATGTGCATGGTCATAGGAAAATTGAGTAGCAACATACTCCCTCTTTTGTGAAGATTAAACATTTTGATTTGTCATTTTGGTTAAATATCTTGAGTTACTGGTACTGCATCCTGTAATGGATGGTGTAAATGGCCCCAGATGGTTTGTGATTACTGAACAGTGGAGAGGGAGTGACAACTCTTCTCAGAGCTGTGTCTTTCCAGATCGTGGTGCTCTGGTCATGCTTCATAGCACTTCAGTCAGGTTTGGGGTGATTTTGTAGCACAAAGACATCACTTTTGCTCTTTGCTTAACAGCAACAACCTTTATGCAACCTTTATTGAAACCAAATATAACCAAACAGCTATCAGTTTAAAACATTTGAAACTGCAAAACATAAATCATATCATCACACTTAAAGTATTCTCTTCACTTACTGGCTCGACTTAAGATAAAAGTATCTTGTAGAGAATTAAACATAGTCACACCTGTTGAGAAGTCCTATTGCAATACTCAGCAGAACTAGTCCAAATGTGATTTCCTGGGACTGTGCATCAAAAGACGTTAAGGTCACTATCCAAAAACAGGTGTGAGTGGTCAACAGCACCACTGGAAAATGAGCAAGGAAGAACCCTCCAGATCCACTCACATATCTCTGGATTTTCAGCTGAATTGCCTGATTATTTATTTTTAATTTGTAAACTTGAGTTGGAACACTAAGTAGAAATAATTGTGGTATTTTCCCTATTCATATCAGGAAGTGTTTTGACTGGCATTTTGAATTGTATTTTGGCTTTTCTTGTCAGCCGCATGTCCCCATTTGTAGAGGGCAAAAAAAAAAGACCTAATTAAGTGGATAATTACAAGTGTTGTTTTTACAATTGTGCAAAGGGATGTGAATATGACAAAACTTCAGCAGAATCTGCTTCCTATCCTGCATAAAGTTAGGATGAAAGATACTATGAGAATGAGAAATTCTGCATCCCTGAGCGTTTATAATTCTGTGAAGTTGCATGAAAGAGCTTTGTACCAAGAATGATGTTTTCTGTCATTTGGATTTACAGACCAAAGAGAAGAAAACAATCTCCTTCTTTTTGTATCCTTTCTTTTCACTCAATTAAATAAAAATATAGCCCTTTTCTTGCTGTAGCCCCCAAATCAGTTCCACCATAGTTTATATCTATTAACCTTTTCCTATTTTGCTCATGTTGAATGTTTGTAAGACACACTCCAAAGAGACTGATGGAGAACGGAGGAAATTCCTGGCTTGTGAGCCTAATTCCAGACATAGGAAAGGTATAAGAGAAAACAGCACCAAGTATTCAGAAATATACAAAGATAATCAATGTGGACTCATAAAAATGGGATCCCAGCTGAGAAATGTACTGGAACTGCTCAACATGTTCATTTTCAAATAAGTACAAGCAAAAAAACCATTGATGAAAATTGCCTAGATTTCAGGAAAGCAGATGCTACAAGTTTTGCACATTGAAGAGCTGAAATGGAAATATATAAATTTAGAGAATAAATAAGAAATGAAGGTGGGGAAAAAGAAGTATAATTGAAACAATGTGTAAATAAAATGTAGAAGAGTTGGAGTTTAGTTATGTGCAATTCAGGAATATGTGAAGACTGCTTTTTTGTTCAGACATTTCTAAGATTTTTAGTATTGTTAGTTTGTATCTGATACAATCAAAAACATCATTAAGTGTTTTACATACCTGGTACTGTTGTGGGATTTGTGCAAAGCAGTATCTGTTACAAATGCTTAGAAAAATAGATCTCCATCTACCAATAAATGGAAGCAGTTCAGGCTACACTGGAAAGCTTTGGCTGTAAAATTCAGTTAGTTGGAGAGTGCTGCACTAGCAGCTTTACTGCTCTGTTAGTGCTTTGCTTACCGTCAGTGTACTGGAAATATAGGGTAAATTCCTGGGGTGCCAGTGCAGTGTCAAGAGAAGACTGCTCAAAACTACTGAACCATGAAGTCCCAATTCCAATATTTGCCAGCTGTTGGTGTCGGTCTCTGTGGATATCTGGTTTAGAAACGGAGTCTAAGCATGTTGTTCTTCCCTCAAATTTAATTGGTGGAAAAGAAGACAAACTTCTTCATTCCTTTCCCTCTTCTTTTTGATTTATTGGTATTATAAAGGATGAGTTATAAGGGAAACACTTCTGAGGCTCTGATTTCTCCAGACCATTGCTTCTTCATCTTTTTCTTTTAGTAGTTATTAATTTTGCTTAATTTGCACAGGTTGAAATGTAAATCACTCCTTAGATTGTGATGGAATAGGAAAATCTTTCCACATTGCTTCCAAAAAAAATTCAAATAAGCAGTGGATACTTCTTGGAAGAGTCAATCATGGCTTTCTTCTTATCTATTACCATGGTTTACAGTGTATTAGGCTATAGATTACTGCAACTATTTACTAGGGCAGATAGTAAACTTTGACTCTAATAGCACCCGACTTACAGTACATCACACAAATTGGTGTCTATTATCTGATTCTTCATATTTATGGAGGAGGTAAAGGAGAACAGATGTCTAACTCCACCATTTTTCTGTGTATATTGCACTACGTATGTTTTTGTTGTCTCACGTTTCTGATGGAAAAAACCAAATATCTTCCTGGAAATATAACCAAAGTTTTCAACACTAAATAAGAGCTAAATTACTTAAACTATGTTTGGAACATCTTACCAGTGTCTAATCTGATGTGATTTCTGGGCTTATTTTTAGCAAGAATATAGCTGGCTTTGGTTAAAAGAGATCTTCCATTCAACATAATTTATTAAGAGGCCCAATAAACTTGGTTCTGTTCTTGATTATCTCTCTGAAAATGCTAGCTTAAATTTGGCCTTGTTTAAATAGCACTAAATCAATGGGAGATCAATGTTGAATATAGCACTGCCTCTTGGAGAGACTTTGATCAATGGAGCATTTGGTTGGTTTTATCTGATTGAGACTTGGTCTGAGACTAGACAATTATGGGAAAATAACTCCTTGAAAGTTAATATATTTTCCTTTTCCTTTACTGTGTGTTCTGGCTACAGTGCAAGGAACTTGTGACAAATGCTGTATAATATATGTCATAAAATACTTGCAAAATATATGGTCGTTGATTGTTTCCATAGGCTGCAATATATTTCTTTTCCAGGGCCCACATCAATATATCTCTGTGTCTGTGAGGATGGGGGAAACTGGGAATGTTAATGCTGTCCCTGTCAGTAGTTTTTGCTGTATCTTTTGACTAAGGGAGCCCTGTCAGTTATTAAATTGCCCTGTGGGCCCCAAATGTCAGCATATGAAACTCACAATTTGTAATTCTAAAAAAACTTTATTCAAAGGTAACTGAGTATGCCCTTATAAGCTACATATTTTGTAAAATCAGTACAGTCCCTTGATGGTTAGAGATTTATTGACATCTCCTTGAGCTCATGTGTCTATAGGACCACTTTAGGGGCATTCAGGCAAAGGAGGAGAGGTACTGTCAGAGACCAGGGCTTCATAGCCAATGGAGTTGGGGAAGGGTCTGAGGGTAAATCCTGTGAGCAGAAGCTGAGGGAGCTGGGGGGGGCTCAGCCTGGAGAAAAGGAGGCTCAGGGGTGACCTTCTGATTCTGCACAACTCCCTGAAAGGAGGGTGCAGCCAAGTGGAGGTCAGGCTCTTCTCCCAGGCAACAAGGGACAGAACAAGAGAAAATCGCCTCAATCTGGACCAGAGGAGGTTCAGGCCAGATATCAGGAGAAACTTCTTCATGGAAAGTGTCTTGGGGTGACCTTACGAAGTTGTCATGGGTTGGCAAGCATAGTCCTAGAAGTGATGTTCTTGCTAAGGGGTGCTTACAGCTTCCTCTGGGACCTGATAGAACCTATGAGCTGGCCAGTTTGAATATGGACAATTCTTTAAGCCACTTAAAGTTGTGACCGCCTCTGTGATCCACACTTAAGAATAGACAACCCCCCCCACAGCTCTCTCTCGTTTCCGGCGCTGGGACAGGTGGCTGCAGGCCCCGTGCGGGGGCCAGTGGGCCCAGCCAGGCCCTGCTTGGGCCAGGCTGGGCCGGGTCACAGCCATCCTGGAGCCGATGGACCTGTTCCACCTGCGGACCCCCTCCCCCCCCTCCCGCCCCAGCCCTGCTGTGGGCAGCCAGAGCAGCTCAGACCCCCTTCTCCAGTGCGGCCAAGATTCAGCTGAAGCTGCACCGCTGTCCAACAAAAGATCAGGTGACCAACAGCGATAAGCTTCATTCCAGCTGCAAGGCTGAGGTGAGATTAACCCTTTTATTGCTGTGAAGAGCTGAAAACCTGAGGGAAGAGGAGATGCTTAAAGCTGAAATTCTGTTGTGAAGCTATGATATATCAGAGTATCCCGTTGTAATTTCATGAAGATATGGGGGGTAGAGCGTTCAACTTGTACTTATAAGCAAAAGCACCTGTGGTGAGATAGGCAGATTCTGAAGCAGCTGTAATTTCATGAGAATTTTGGACAGGGAGAGATGGAAGTGATGAGGACTTTTGCTCCAAATGGAAAAGGAGAAGACCTCAGTTCCTAGAGATGCTTCCAGAGAGAGTCCTAGAGATGAAGACAAGGAGGACCCTTTGCTCCCAGGGAAGGAGGAGGGCCTCTGTTCTTAGAGATGAAATGCTCCCAGAGATGGCTGAAGAGAACTTTTGTTTCTGAATGGCTCAACCTTAAATTTATACCCCAGTAATTCAAGAGTGGACCCTCGAAAGCAGTTGTGGGAAAAGCTGAAAGTTATGGAAAGGGACTCACATGCGAGCAGAGAACCAACCCGGGCGGCTGTCTCGTTGTGATAATGTGTTCAGAGCATGGGCAAGAGAGACTCCTCTTCCTAAACGGACTGAACAAGGTTATTCTGGAAGTGACAAACAGACTGAACATCTCAAGGGCTGTCTTTCTACATTGTCAGTGGGAGAAGGGAGAAAGGGGGGGGGGGGGGGGAGGAGAAGTGTTCTGAAGGCATGGCATGATTTTTTTTTCCTCTTTTAGGTCTGTTAACAAACTTCTTTACATTCTTTCAAGTTTGGTGCCTGCTTTGCATTTCTCCTAATTCTTATCTCACAGAAGGTAAACAGTAATGAGTATTTTGGACCAAACCGCTACAGATGTGTACTCCATATCACTGCCCTATGCCCAGAAACTAATTTTGTGCCTTTCTATGGCTGTAAACTGAGCCTGAGAGGTGGAAGAGAAAAAAATCGAGCAAACTCTTCAAAGCAGTTTACAGTTTGTTTTCAAAGACACAGATATACAGACTCCTCTGCATTCTGCTTTCTGCGGTAGAGAGCAGAGGAAGCACACTGCTTGCTTTCCAGCCAGCTTTCGGGCTTTTTTCTTCCGGAGGTAGACAGAGAGTTGAACTTTTGTTTTCCTGGGACTTTGATTTTTTCCCTTTTTTTCTGCTGGACTGTTTTCAACATCAGCACACATCCGGACTTTTTCCACCAAGGTGGAGGCCCCGGAGGAGGCCCCACCTTGTCCCAGCTCTGAGGAGGAGGAGAGAGACTACCTATGGAAGGACTCTGAAATTTTCCCAGGTTCTTCTCTCCACAGCGAGAGGTTTTTTTATTTAGCATTATTATCCTTTTCCTGTGTGTTTGTTAAATAAGTAGTTTTTATCTCTTTCACTTTCCTTCAAGGAAAATTTCTTTTTTCTCAAACCTGGTGGGGGAGGGATGGTTGTAACCTGCTTTCTATCAGAGGATAATTTCCTCCAAATTTGTCCAAACCAGCAAAAAAGGGTGCTTGAACACTGGAATGGGCTGCCCAGGCAGGTGGTGGAGTCCCCATCTCTGGAGGTATCCAAGGAATGATTGGACGTGGCACTCAGTGTCCTGGGCTGGGTGACAAGGTAGGGAGAGGTCAGAGGCTGGACTCGATGGTCTCATAGCTCTTTTCCAACCTAAATGAGTCGGGGATTCTGTATTGCCAGAAATTTTTCTCCCTGGAGATTTCCACTCCCATGATTCATGGAAAGTTAAACATCCAATTTACAATCTGAGCAGGACACAGTACAAGGATGCCTCACAAGGACGTAAAGAGCATTTATTTAAACCATGTTTTTTAATTTTTTTTTTTTGCACACCATACTCCATGTGGTCCTAGTCCTTTGTGTAGCTGTATTGAAGACACAGCTACTTAGAATTTGTGGCAGAAAGTTTAGAAATAATTCTTTAGGCCAGTCAGTAGTTACACAAACTCCAGAGTAGCCAGTATGGAGAACAACTCCCCTGTTGAGGCTCGAAAGAGTAAACCTTGCTTATCCCACTTTCACTTTTGCTCATCACACAGGGAATGCTTTACTAACCAGATTTCCATACTGCAGTTTTGCAGGATTCTTTACTCTGCATTTTCCACAGCACCACTTTGGTGAGATGCTCAGCTTACTGCCAGCAGGAATCTCAGTGGTCCTGTAAAACCAGTGAGTTCCTTTTCTGGAAATAGCTCATATTTTTTCTTGTCTGTGAAATAACTTCTACATTTTTAGCATTGTCTCATAATTTCAGGCTCTCTTTGCACATTCAGTGATCAATTTATCCCTCACAAAATGATGGAATCCTCATTATCCATGCAACACTTTCAGAAATTCACTCTGGAAGTCAGTAGTCCTTTTATCTGCATCTGCATTTTTACATTTCTATCTCAACACCTCTAGTGTTAGATCATTATAATGTAAACATTTCTCTTAATTTCCCAATGCCCACCATTAAGTACATTAAGGACACTGCCTGCATTCTCCACAGAAAAATAATGTGGAGAAATGTGGAGAAAAATCACAGTAAAGTCCCAAAAGGAGAAGTCTGGAAGCTGGTCTTCTGGGAATGGACATCCTGTTTTAATTGGCAGCAGGAAAATTTAAGGTTGTTTAATGAGCTTCATTTCTCCAGTCTTGCTCAATCCAGAAGTCAACACAGACTTCTTTGCTTGCAGACATCAATTCATGGTGTGCAGTTAACCCCTGGAGCCTGCAGTGCATTGCACTGTCCTAAAACACTCCACTTTCCCGTGTGACAATCTGTTATACCCCAGTGCCATCGCCAGCTGGCAGGTAATTTTCCTGTGGAAGACTTTTCTTCCCAGTAAGCGCTGTCATGGTAATATTCAACCCCAGCCATGTAGTTAAAAGAAATTGAAAGGAATAGTCATTTCCTGAGGATGTCTCAACCCATCCAGAGACAGGCATGCAAGGCAGGATAAATCGCTTTTGGAGGCACTTTCATCTCTTTGCCAATTAGAAATTAGACTGCACACCAGACTTTTATGTGCATAAAGCTTGTTGGGATAAATCTTACTCCAAACATCTGAGTTCTGCGACAGGCAATTCCAGTAACAATAACTATAAGGTTGTCTGAGATAAAGATACATTGGAAAACCAGATATTGTTGCTCACAGATTACGAGAAAAGAAAGAGAGCAACATGGCCAGATTTAACTTTACACATAATGAACTTACAGAAGGAAAGACAGGAGAATCAAACTCTCATTTAGGATTAAGGAACAAAGACACAGCTTGAATCTCCAGGATGTGGACAGAGAAAGTGTAACACTATTGATCAAACAAGTTGTGTAACTGGCAATGGGTATTTAGAGTAAATCCCCAGTCACCAGCATCCCACCTTTTAGAATAGCCTAGGTGGGATCCAGTGGAAGGTATTATCTGTGGGTTTAATTTTACTGCTGCATCAGGAGCTTTTGAAAAATATGCTTTCAATATCCCTACAATTCATTGTAGATAATGAAAAAAAAAAAAGAAGAAAAAAGAAAGGACATTTCAAATGAAAAAACAGGACAGACTCTAACAAAGATAGAAATGGATTCTCTTCCACACAAAAAAAAAAAAAAAAAAAAAAAATTTGAATGCTCTATGAAATTCCTTGTGGTAAAATACCTGACATTACCATTACTAAGTAAATTCTAACCTTTGCCTTGCCCTAGTTTTACTCATAGAGTATTTGGATGTCAATCCACATACACGGGACCAAAAGTAGGCAGCATTTCCTTTCCTGTGACTGCTTTCAGGCATGGAGTCTTCCATTTTAAATCTTGTTAAAAATTTCCAAAACTACCTACTCTACAATAAACATTAAAAAAAACTTATCCCCCACCTCCCTGGCATTTCTCTTCACCCCAGACCCCCAGACTTAATGCTGAAAAACTATTCAGGCTAAGAAAGGAATTAAGTTTACATGTTAAACAACTCAATTTCTTTTGCTTTATTTTTTGGTTTTGTCATTTCTTCAGACAACAGACGGAACTGTTTGATCTGTATTATTTATTCATCCCTCTAAAATGAAATGGAAATTTTTAAAATAAAGTGGAATAGTATTTCTTGTTGTACACTCTCCCATTTAATCAAGTTAAAATTTTGTCTTCAACTCTTATCTGTATTCCAATGAAATTAATACATTTTTCACTCTGGCTTTCATACCTGTTGTCTCTAAACCAGCTGTCCCTTAGTCCTTGGTTACCTCACCCTTTTCTGTCTATTTGGCTTCTGATTCCAGGCCTTTTGCCAACCTTTGGGGGTTTTTGCATCCTCTTGTGTAATTCCTTGTTTCAGATCAGTGACTTTTTTTTGCCCACTACCCAAATAACAATTGACATTTCCAAAAGGCACTTCACTAAACTGAGGCCAACACCAGAAGCAACGAGCTGTGATTTGGTGGTCCTGGCATGTTCCATGTTCAAAGTGACATGTCTAACTCAGGCAGCCTCAACTCCTCACATTGCTTTCTACAGCAGAGCAAAACTGACATCTCCAGGGAATGTTTTCTCTTTCCTATTTCCTACGGTAAAAGGAACGAAACACTATGAATACAACTTAAAACAATCCCAAAGGTAGATGAAAAAGTCAACTGAAGTGGGAGCTGCCAGATTAGATTAAGAGTTTGATCGTGCCATGTCAAAAGTGGAACTGGACATTTCCAGTGATAAAAATTCTGGTGGTAAGAAATGAAAGAAGTTTCTCGGCCTCATCTGTTCAAGGGGTAGATCAATGATACAGAGACATAGTATGTATTTTTTTTTTTTAATTGTTTAGGAAAATGCTTACATGAGCTTCAGTTTAAGCAACTAGGCATGTAAAATGTATTTTTATAATATATGAAACTAGCCTGGCTGCAAAGAGATGGAGTAGGAGACTCCTTTTAAATTTTGATAGACTTATTTTCTATCATTCTCACTAATTTCCTGGGAGAAATTAGCCATAGATGTTGGCAGAGACATGGAACAAAATAGAATCAAACAGCAATGCTAATGAAATACCTTATTTCAGGTTAAAATCCCTATATATATGTACATATATGTGTGTTTAGTTACAACATAGATGGTTATATATGTCTGCTTCAGTTCAAAGCTCAGGTTCTGAACTTAAGGTAATTAGTTATCCATATTATTTCACTCTGATTATCTATTTCAGTTGCAATGTAACTGAGATTACTATTGTGTGTTTAAGTTATTTTCAAATCCCATTTGGGTCCTGATTCAGTTTGTTACATTTCCTCAACTTTGTTCTTCTCCAGAGATGATATTTCTCACTGACCAGCTGGAATAATGTTGGATTCCTTAAGAGAGAACTTTCCCCCAGAGCTTACCCCAAAACCCCAAAGTTTTCATTAATCTTTGGATCTGATTACAACTATGGCCTGTTGTATCAAGGTCAGAGCACAAAGTTTGCTTGGGTCCAGCTCAAGAGAAAATGATGAATATTGCCTGAGCAAAATAAGGATTAGTCTCAAATTACTATTGCATACAATGAATGCTGCTTCCAGACAGCATCATTAGTTCACACAAGGAGTGGAGGAGATGTATCTGACAAACAAACACATTTATCTGCCTTGGTTATAGGAGTACCTTTCCTTTTTTTAATTAGTATAAGACTTTCACCTTTGCAGTTCATCAAGGTGCATTGTGGTAGATTCATGTTTTTTGTTCTTTGTCACAATAAGGATTATAGTCACAATGACTTTGCATTTGATTCACAAGAACCATGAAAGTTTGACTGGGTATTGACTATTTCAAGACAGTTGTGCTGGCAAAATGTTCACACTTACTTATAGCCAACATTTTCATTGCCAATATTATTTATATGAAATATAAATAATATTTTTCCAGTTTTCACTTTTCTAGTCTTCATGTCTCCTCCAGGAAAAAGGAAAGGGTAATTAATTATTTTCATGAATAATTATAAAGTTCTAAAATTTGCCGCATTAATATTGTCGGATATGTTGGAAATGCTTTATTCTACCAAAAGAATTTTTCCCAAGATACTACAGGATGTCATACACTACATACACAATGAAACTCATTAAACGTCACATTTTGTTGCAGAAGTCCATTCATTAAAATGTCTTGGTTTAGATACCAGATTTAATGGAATTTTTTTGTAAACTACAGCCTCTTTATCTTTTTCCTGTTAGTTTCTGATGCGCTTCATTGTCAGTTAGAAGAAGGTAAATACATAAGTGATGATGTGACAATTTCAGGACAATAAACTGAGTTTATTATCACAGTTTTGAGGAAATCTACTCTAACGGTAGGACAAAGAAGACACTTTTGTTTCATTCACAACAGAGAGAATGCAAAACTTACAGAATATAAAGGCCTTGGATGCTGATAAGCAAGAAAAGTAAGATAACAGCTTGAAAAGTGCGAGGGAAAAAATAAAAAGCAGGATTAATTGCAATATTCTGAAATAGGTGCAGAGCAGTCAAATCCTCTTCACACAGTTAGATCTTGTTCTCACTGAGGTACCAGTAATTTGGCCTAAGCACTGAATGTTTTTATATTAAGCACTGGCACTTCATCTTATAGTCAGGCAGCAAAGACAAATCATTGTCTTCCTGTCAAGTATGCTGGGAAAAAAAGGATTAAGAGCTATAGTTTAAATGATAAGATTGAAACAGTCTTGAAAATGCAAACATTTGCTGGCAGAAAGACAGATGTAAAGCAAACAGTCCATGATCTCTGTCTGATTTTAGAGGTTCTACAACATGATAGAAGACGAGAACTCCGTTCTTTACCATGTAATGTCTCAATAATTTCTGCTTTGTTTTTCTTCTTAGTAGACTGCTTAATGCTCTATCAGTTGCTGCCCTGGCTTCAAAATAACAAAGCTTTAGCCAAACCTTTTCTTCAGGTTTGATTCACAGACGTGTAAACATTTTTCTCTTGGAACTATGGTTTTGAATGGGAACAAAACACAAATAGGAGATGAGAACTGCATATTTAATTTTCATCACAATTACAATTTCAGTGTTCAAGATTTTTTTCACTGCTATTTTGAGTGCTGGGAAAAGGACAAACTGGCTCAAAGCAAATGTTCACATGCCATTGAACATACAAAATATATAATGTATTGGATGTTAATTCACATGGAACTATGAAAACAATATTCCCCTCCTGTTTTTCACGCTGCCATTGCAGAAGAGGAATTCCTTTTAGAGTGCAATTAGTCAGCAAAAAAAGTCCCTTATTAAAAAAATAAGAAATAGAGAGGAACGAATATCCAGCAGTATCAGCCTGAAAGCAAAATGAGAGCCACTGAGTCAAATTTGAAAGTCTGAGTTAATACATACCATTTTTATACCTTATTTCAGACTGACTAGAGTATATATCTAGGGAATGCACAAAATTAGAGCCTTGTTTTAGCAGTCTTATTAGGGCAAAATTACCTTTGAAACAGAGTAAAGAGAGAGAGAGATCTAAGATATACAGGGACCAGACTTGAAAAAAAGGAATTAACTGCATAAGAATTGATTTATAGTATCCAAACTCATATCTTATAGTATTATCTTGTCAGCAGACACCACAAACAGTTCCAGCAGGGACAGCATTAGAACTCAAGGGGAACTGGAATAATTGATCCCATCTGTTAGCATCTCAATCACTAGCAATGATCAGCTCAGGGCTGTCTTGAACAAATCAAAGAGCTTTTCAAAGAGTGACAATTAACAGCAATCTGCTTAGAGAGATGTAAAAATTTAGTTCCATTGGAGATATCTTGTACTTCCAACATTCTGTAAAGACAGAACAAAAGGTTTAAAACTCATTTCAGTACTCCCATGTGTGACTTAACATTGCAGCCCAGAACTCCAGTACATGAAAACAAAGTGTTAAATCTTACTTAAGCAAAACAAAAGTAACATGTTTCCATTAATAATCCAGGAAGAATTATGGTCCATATGGGAAACAATTATTAGTTTTCATAAAGACATTTATCAGTTTACCAGATAATCTCACTCCATGTGCTTGCTTGTTTGAGTTTTTTTAAGAAAGACATTTAAGAATCACAGAATCACAGTTTTTTTGGAAGGGACCACAGTGGGATCATCTGGTCCCACCTCCCTGCTCAAGCAGGAGCGTCCCAGGGCACAGGGCATAGGATTGTAATCAGAGGGTTCTGAATGTCCCCAGTGAGGGAGACTCCACGCCCTGTCTGGACAATTTGTCCCCATGCTCAGTCACTGCCCAGTACAGAAGTTCTTCCTGGTGTCCAGGAGCAATTCCTGGGATCAGTCCCTGCCCGTTCCTCCGGTGCCATTGCTGGGCCTCTGGAACAGAGCCTGGGCCCTGCTCTGAGCCCTCCCTGCAGACAGGGACACACAGGGATGAGGTCCTCTCTCAGCTGTGTCTCCTCTCAAGGCTGAGCAGCCCCAGCTCCCTCAGCATTCATGGATGCCTCTTATAAGGGCCAATGGACTTGTCATGTTTTCCTGGGTGTTCTCTGATCCAATCCTCCTTGACAAAGAGAAGATCTGCCTTCCAAGATTCCCTTACTCTGGTCTCCTGGGCCAGTGATCCCTAAGGGCTGGTCTTGTCAGTGAAGACTGATCCAAAGAAGGCATTCAGTAACTCCAACTCTCCTCCTCCTCTGTTACCAGGATCCCCTCTCCGTTTACTAATGGGCCCACATTATCCTTTGTTTTCCATTTGTGATTGATGTATTTGGAAAGTCCTTTTGAGTTATCCTTGACATCCTCGGTCAGATTTAATTCTCATTGGGCCTTGGCCCATCTAGAAGGAGAGCTGAGGAGGCAAGTGCTAGTGTAAGCAAATCTGGAAAACAGTTAAAACAGCAAAGTGCTTACAAAGATAAGGGCATGAACTTAAGTAACAGGAAGGTTGGGCTCCTAAAGAGTTCAGCAGAGAAAATTCTGTGCATAGAGGATAACTGATATCCTAAATGGCACTCAGACAAAGAATTTCCTGAAACCTGCATGATGGCAACCCCACACTCCATTTTTTTTGGAACAGGGGACAAAACAAGCCATTTGGGAAGGACAAGTGAAGATAAATGCAGAGAGGTCATAGAATCATTTAGGTTGGAAAAGTCCTCCAGGATCATCAAGCCAAGCCACTAACTCATCAGCACTGTGTTCACCACTAAACTACCTCCCTAGGTGCCACATCCACGTCCTTAAATACCTCCTGGGATGGTGACTCCACCACTACCCTGGGAAGCCTGTTCCAATGCTTTACAATCTTTTCCATGAATATTCTTTTTTTCCCTAATATCCAAATTAAACCTCCCCTGACACACCTTATGGCCACTTCCTCTTATTAGCCAGAGTCAGGGAAAACAGAAGCCTAGGTTTTATTGGCATAAATACCATTCCTGTGCTTTAGTTAATATTGCCATTTTCTAGCAACTACAACACCACCTAAAAGTCGAAACGCCAGATTACACACAGGACTGAATTCTTTTGAAGACACATGATACTTTATGCTTCCAGACACCTTTATGTATTCACAAGAGAAGTTATAGAATGTTTCAGTGCAGATACTGTAACACGTGTATCAAACAACGAGGCCTGTGAAAAGAAATAGATATGGACCAATTCTTGATAGATGATTCAGAGATGTTTATTTCTCCAGCTGCATGGCCAGGATGTGCTGAGGAACTGCTGCAATCACGGGTCCCAAGGGTCTTTGTCTGCGCAGGGGAACACAAAACAACCAATGGGGAACGAGGCTGACCAGGGGCAGGGATACCCCGTGCCTCCCCCCAGGGCCCCTCTCCCAGGACCCCACGGCAGAGGGGAGGGCCCCAACAATAAAAGTTAAAAAAACAGCTGACCGTGTTGGTTTAACACAGCCTGGTTTTCAGTGGGGGAAGGAGAAAAGCTGCTCGAAACTTCTATGTCTGGCACAGAGCCAATCGCTGAAGGCTCTTACAATGGGCAGGTTTCAGTAGAGAAGTTGGCAATGCCTCTGTGATGACATATTTAAGAAACGAAAAACCGCGGGAAGCCCTCTCTCTGGTGAGAGTGGTGAGGTGGCTGCCAGGACCCATCCTGGCTGGGGCTGCTGGGGGCCACATGGCTGGGGTCTTGCCGAGGCCAGGACCACGCAGCCAGGGCCCTCCTGAGGCTGGAGACGCCTGTGTGGTGCTGGTGAGGACCACATGGCCGGGGCTGGCAGTGCGGTGCCAGCAGGGACCACATGGCCAGCAATGAGACATGGTGAACAATTCCTTGATGAGAAGCTCAGACAAGATCAACCTCTCAACTGCAGCTTGCAGACACCAACTTTCTTCCAAGTCAGAGGAACAGCGAGGACATGTGAGGAGAACCAACATGGTGGCACCGAGGTCAGTGAAACGAAAGAGAGGGAGGAGGTGCTCCAAGAGCTGGAGCTGAGATTCTCCTGCAAGCCGTGGTGAGGACTACAACACAACAGTTTCACTATAATTCATGAGGTCCATGGGAGGGCGCAGAGATCCACGCACAGCCCGTGAAGAAGAGTACTCATGCTGGAACACGTGGGTGCTGAAAAGCTGTAATCTAGTGGGGAACTCAGAGAGAGATGACGTTTGCTTTTACAGAATGAAGAAGAGAGCCTTCGCTTCCAAACTAGGACAGCTCATCCTTAAAGGACTAAACCTCATGCACTAAAATGACCCACACTAGGCAGTTGAGGGAAGACTGCTTGGCCCGTGGGAGGGACTCACATTGCAGCAGGTTCGGGCGGAACTGCTGCTTGTGGAAGTTAAACCACGCTAGAAAAGTTAACAGAGAACTATCTCCCGTGGGAAGGATCCCACGGCACAGCAGAAGAAACTCTTTTCCTTAAGCATACTGAAGGAAGATTTTTAAGAAGTGAAATACTGACCAAAACCCCATGTTTTGTCTCCTTGCATACTCAGTGGAAAAAGGGAGGGACTGGGAAAAAAAGGTGTTCTGAAGGTTTGCTTTTTTCTCATTACCCTTTTTACTTTTAATTCTGTTAATAATAAATCTTCTTTATACTGTTTAAGTTTTAAACCTGTTTTGCCTTAAAATGTTGTTTTTTTTTTTTTTTAATAACCTTTATCTCAATTCATGAAAATGAAGTTTTCAATTCCCCCGCCTCTGCTCAACCATAGCAGAGGAAAATAAGTAGATGGTTTTCTCGTGGGTGCCTGGCACTTAGCCAGCTTCAAACCACGACACTGACCTATTAGAAAAGTAAAACTATCAATCATCAGTATTTCTCCTGGCTGCAGTTTCTCCTCCACAGCTCCATGAAGCTGAGGACACCAGTGACATGTGTGCTCCCTGTGGACATAAGGAGCATCACATTCTCATCATGAAAGCAAAACTCTTGCACATTAGGTTACATATCTGTCACAATACACTGATCAATCTTTCAGTGTGACACTTGCAGCCTGCATGGAACAAAGACTACAAATGCCATCAAAAGCAGCAAAAAGCTTTATTTGGGGAAAAACAGCCACAAAGTGACCCAAAAACCCCCTCAGCAACAGAACAGAGACCCATCAGTGCCATCCCCTCCTCCACCCATGTCCTGTTCTGATGCTCACACACACAAAGATGATCACAGACAGCTGGCACAACTCTCACCATAAAAAATTGACACTGGCATTCACCATATTTTTTGAAATGTAGTCAAGAGTGTTTAAATTTTAACCTATGGTACCATCTGACAGGTTTGCAGGTCTCAGTTGCCAGATTTGCTCTCCCAAAATTCCCAATCCTAATGAATGTACTTAAAATGATTTTCCATGGGATAACTGCCATATAGAGGAGGGAATCAGAGAGCTGCTGCAGCTTTCCTCAGGGTGAACACTTGGTGAAATCCTCTTGATTAAATCCACCAAACACAGAACAGGAATAGTCAGTTGAGTCTAATGCTGTGTTACCTCATGCAGATCTCCAAAATTTTTGTTTCTGCAAAAATGTTGTTCATTCTCATCTTTTTTTTTTTTTTTTTTTTTTTTACTCCCTGGTTGGATGTACAGCAGACTGATAATAAAACAAAATTGTAGGTTAGAGATTGCCTTTTATACTGCAGAACCTCATTGCTATAGAGCACACAATAGATTCTTCTAAATGCATTGATTTTGACCTACATAATTATTGATGAATTGGGCCATTGGCAGCCCTGAGCAAACCAAATGCATGGAAGCTCTAGTCCTGTAAGGACAGAGACACTTTGTCCACATCTTCATGCTGGGGACCCCAGACAAGGAGCCAGGCAAATGGTCAGAGCTGTCCACCCTGCTGTCCACTCACCTTCCCTACCAACTCTGCCTAGCACATCCCCTTTCTGGGTTGCTCCCTTTAGGGTGACTGATCCATCACTGTTCACAGCATAGGAATCCAAGAGTAGGATTTGTCTTATCTCATTTGAGATATCTGAAGGTTAGAGATCTAAATCTGAGCTGGTCACCCTAGCCTCTTTTTATTTTTTTGTCAGTGGAGAGAAATAGGACAGAGGGATGAGTCTCTGGAGATGTTTATCTCCTAGTGGTATGAATCAGCCTTTATATAAAGCCCCCTCTGCGATGTTAAAGATCAAGTTTATGCTCTATTGTGCTATAACTAATCCTCATACTAAGGTACCTAACAAGTCTCAGGCATGACCTGAGACCATCTGACCATGGTGTGACTACAGTTCTATGCTTTATTCACAGTGGATCCTTGTAGTCTCCCTTGACAGAAAATTCCGGTGGTTTTAACTTTAGTTTGAGCCAGAGAAATGGTCACTATTCTTATTTCAAATTGTATTTTCTAAGGCTTACTTATAAAAAAAGTATTTTAAACCTTTCAGAATTTGATATTTCCACACAAACTTCATATATAAAAAACAGAGACATTCTAGAGACTGAAAAGAAATAATTTTAAAATAAAAAATAGAGCTGGTCAATAAAATGTATCATATCCCTGTGTATTTTTCTTTCCTAGGCAGTGTTTCAATACAGAATTTTCTTCTATAATATGTTGAATGGAATAAAAGAGGTTAAAAACCAAAGCAAAGTAAAATCTCTCAATATTAAATTCTAATGAATGCAAAGACCTTGAAAACATCAGTGGCTCTGCAAGCCAAGTGCTGATCCCTTTGATAGAATATGCAGGAATAAAATGGTTAGTACCTGAAACGCTGTGGCACCGTAATAATTGCTTTGCACCTGTAATTCTATCTCTCATTTTCCTATTTACTGTTTGATGCTTTTGTTTATCACAGAGTCATATTCCAGTCTCTTCATCTGTAGTCCGTTTCTGGAAAATAAAGTATGCTGAATGCTGAAAGACATAAAAGACCATGATGATAAATTAAACAATATTTCTTTCTCACACTATTTTTTCTAAGCAGAAAAGCATTTTCTCTTCTTTGTCTTTTTTTTTTTTTTTTTTTTTTTTATTTTTTATTTTTTTAACAATTAATTCCTGTGTGGAATCTCAGGGTTTGTTCCTATTTCATTAATATAAAACCTTGACAACATTTGGCAATTGTTAACATTATTATTTTACCACCACCATTTATTATTAGGGTTGAAATCAAGTTTTGTAAATTAATAAGCTTGTATGGATCATATCTGAATGCAAACCAAATTATAATTAAGGTTTGGGAAATTTGCATTTCTGCCCTGCATGGCAGGAAGGCACTTTCTCCACACAAGTCATGAACAGAAGTGGTTGTGGAGAACAAAGAGAGATGTTTGTTACTGTTCTTAGTGAGGACTAAATTTTGACTGAACCACTGAAGTTAAAGGCACAAAAAATTGGTCAGTTTAAGAACCAAAAGAAGGTTGAAAAGGAAAAGGGAAAAATTTCACATCTCAAGAATAAGTGTACGTTCAGATTTTTATGGACAGATCAGACTTAAATGGAAATCAGACTTAAATGCAGGCATCAGAGCTTGCTGTCCTGAATGCTTATGATCTTTACTGGACATTATAGCTCACAGTCAAAAGTTACAAATGTTTTCATGACATGCTTGGGAGCCCTTCAGGGAACCCTGGTCAGGACCTGGGGACAGGGCTTTGTTGGAGGCAAAGTTGTCACCAAGAAGACAAGATAAGAGAAGTGAAGGGAGTGTTGGGGAAATGACAAAAGGAGAAAGAAAAAGCAGCTTGGAGATGTTTCAGCCAGGAGGTATCCCCAGTGCTGCTGACACAACTCATGAGGAGGAGGACAGAGGGCAGAGGGTCAGCTTGGGGTGTGTGGCTTGGGGTGTGTGGCTCTGTAGAGCAAGGAAACAGCCTTTGAAGGTGAACATCCTGGCAGCAGAGTGACAAAGGGATGGCTGCTCATCTTCTGCTGAGAAAAGTCACATAATGTCAATTAGTGACCACTTGATGATGGTTTATTATATAATGATTACACTCAGGACCAGTAACGAGAAATTTAGGAGGCGTCTTGAATGAAGGATGTTGATTTAATGAAGAAGAAAAACTTCTCAGCCTTCACCTCACCATATTTATCTATCATGTGTATGTCAGATATTTATGTGCTGATAGTTAATTTTTTGTCTCCAGATTATTGAAAATGTTTCTATGTGATTGGCATGGCTTAGACAAATTATAGGAATAATGCAATAATTAAAAAAAAAATATTTAAAAAATTTTTAAATATGTAATAATTTTTTTGCATCCAATATTGCAGGCAACCAAGTTTGCACTGTTTTCTGTATTTTTTCTTCCATTTACCCCTACTTTTCAACCAACTTCTTCACTGTGATCTGTAATTTTAAAATAAATAACTTGCTCTTGCTTCAGCCAAAATATAATGTTGATAGATCATCATCCCCAAATCATTTAGAGCTATCAGTGTCACTTCTAAAGTGGTTGTAAGAGTTATTGAAGAGTCTTCTCTTGTGGTAACTGTAGGGCTCCCATATGACTATTTAGCTGATGACTGAAATAATTGAATTTTAGTTTCTTCCATCACTGAATTTAGTATTAAAATGTGTCACACAAGACATTATGAGCTGCACAGCACCTTTCAGGGAAAAAAAAAAGCTTAATTGTTGGCAAAGTATGTATACACTCAAGGAAGCAGAGAAAACAAACATAGAGAAAGGACTCAGCAATGAAGGGGGCTTATAGAAAAGGACCACATAAGACGGGGAGAAAGAGCACATGAATTGGGGGGGGGGGGGAGGGTAGGGAAAAAAAAAAGGTAAAGAATAAGAGACAAGGTCCAGCATGAATATTTTTGAGCATTGCTTCAGCCAGCAGACACACTGATAGTCAGAAAGAGCTACTACAATTTCCATATATACACCCTGGGTAGGTCAACCACCAATTACACCCCCAGGCCACCCTTAACTGGTGAAGATCATTAGCACTGTGTAATGACCCTCCTTCTAGGAGATCCCTGATAGTGTTGTAACACTTAAGCATGGCACCACTGAGATGCCAATTTAATTCATCTTCAGAAAGATTTTTTTTTTTTTCAGAGATCTTTGGTAAAATTTTTCTGGAGTCTTTTCTCTTCTTGCCTTTGTGCACCTGGATGTTTAAATCAATAATCGACCCAGTAATAGAGAACAAAGTTAAGTAATTTGTGCCTAACTTTTGTAAATAAGGGAAGAATTGCTATAGTAACAGCAGAAGGCACTCAGTCACTGTGACAAAAACGTGGCAACCTGATAGCAGAGGCTAATGAGGGTATTCAATTTCAACTGAATTTCATTAAACTCAGCCTCTCCCCACTGCAAGACAGGAGGGAGGGGAAGGAAGAGAAGGGGAGGAGTAGCCACTCAGGTGAAGACTAGCCTAATATTTACCCTAATTTGGAAGTGAAATTTGTCTGAAAGAGGTGGGGAAGGCTAAAAAATGTGAGAGGAACCCAGAAAACACAAAAAAAGATAAAAAGGAAATATTTCTGTATTGTGGCTTTCTTGTTGAGTCCCATGCCTAAACTATAATTTCCTTCCATTCTTCTTTCTCTTCTTTCTGTTGAGATGGACTCTTAATTGAGGAAAAGGCTGAGAGGACTGAGTTGGGAACCTATAATTATTGAAAATAACGCTGCTAAGGTAGAGACTTATAGGCACTTCAGGGAGTGAGGAGCTGGATGTGCACCAGGCAGCACTTGGGAGTCACAAAGAGTCTTGGACACGTTCATGTTGGAGACATCTTTGAAGATGTTCCCCTGACAATGCCTTGGAAGTGCTTCTGAAAATTAGGTTGATTTGCAAAGAATAATAATAGTAATAATAGTAATAATAGTAATAATAATAATAATAATAATAATAATTGTAATGAGGTTTAGATGTGTGAGTTGGAGGACTGAGGTTTGTCACTCTGGGCATAAAGAGCTTTAGGGGACGATTATACACAAAAGCTGTCAAAAGTGCTTTGTTGTCTCTGGCTGTAAAACACTTAGAAGAAACAAAGTGTTTCCATTAAGAATGCATTTTCTTTGACCAGTGTTGAAATAGAGAAAAAGAAATAACAGTCCAAATCACCCTGTTGCAATTACTTGGGCAATGTGCTTTAAAACCCACTCCAAGTGTGTCCTGTTCCTAGAGCTGCTGAAAGTGGGAGGTTGTCACCTGGATTTATGAGCCTGCCTATTACAAAACATTTATGGGCAACTATAACTGATGGCCCCTAAAGGAAGTTAAAAGTGATATTTAGCTTAAGTAGCCTGTCCCCTGCTCTCTGCTGAAATGCAAGCATTGCTTTGTAGCTTCAGGCCACGAAAGAATAGAAATACATGACTGTGAAAGTTCTTATACACTTTTTTTTTTTTTAATCTTCTTTCTTTGTCTTTTTCTTTTTCCTATTCCCAGGAGAATTCATCTTTCAGTCATGCTCAGCGTCATTTTTCACAACTGAGTAGCTTTAGCCTAGTTATAAGAAATGCTCTTTCTGACTATAAAAAATGAGTAATACTTCAGGGATTTTTCTTTTTCCTTGGGTGGGAAGGAAGGGTGGGAAGAGAATCCAACCCCTTTGCTATCACTTAAGGCCAAAGGTCAGGTGTAATTTGTGCATTTTAGATTTGTAGCCAAATAAAAGTTGCTTTCCAAGAAGGTGCCTCTTCAAAATTTAAAAAAATTAGAAGAAAACAGTTGCTGTATTGAAAGACATAAACCCACTTTGCAGGAAAAAAAATCTTTTCTATTTGGTGGGTTTTGTTTCTACCTTTGAAATTCTTGCTAAAAACCACATGAACTATTCAACAAAAAATATTTTAAATACTAATTTAGACTATGATATAATTTTGTATTTTAAAATATAGGCAGTTGTGGTATTAGAGGGTAAGACAACAGAAATCCTACAGTGTTTTTCTAGGACTGAAATGAACACTTATTCATATTAACAAACCTTGCACATACCTCTTAAATTAAAAATCCTTGAAAATGTTTAGGGTTGCTGTCTTGTAAGGGGGGAATATTTGGAGTGGTGGTGTTTGTCTTCCCAAGTAACCACTGGACTTGATGGGGCCCTGCTCCCCTGGAGATGGCTGAACACCTGCTCATGGCAGGCACTGAATTCATTCCTTGTTTTGCCTTGCATGTGTGCATAACTTTTTCTTTCCTTATTAAACTGTCTTCATCTCAGCCCACAAGTTCTCCAGCTTTTACCCTTCCGATTCTCTCCCTGATCCCACTGGCGGGGGAGTGAGTGAGAGGCTGTGAGAGCTTGGGGGCTGGATGGGGCTCAACTACTACACCTATTTTTCTAGATTTATGGGAAATCATCTTCAGTTAGGGCTGTGTACAAATACTTCAGTTTCTTATTCCAATGTATTTTTCCATTCACTTCAGGCTAAGAGAAAAAACATATGTTTTCACAGAGGATCACTTATGGATAAGAAATCATCTGAGTTAGGGTGCTTTGGCTTTCTAATGTTGTCACTCACATCACAGAGCCAAGTTAATGACAAAACTGCTCACTCTAGACTCCTTTGGCAATATATGAGGATCACTGGACTTGGTCTGAATATGATTCACGTGTTTTAAGAGCTGGAACCATTCCGCTCTTGTATCAACTGTAAAAAGTCCTTTGGACTATTAAAGCAGCAAGATTAAAGTTAAGGAAGATCAATCATGATCGAGCTAATATTGATTCTAAATTGGTTCCAGTTTTATCTTCGACAAAGTGGCAAGCACAGAGTGCTTGCACAGCTTTTCCTGCTTACAGGCTGGTTTGTGGTGTTCAGATTGACACCTTGTTTGGTTTTGGGTTTTTATTCCCCTATTCAGGATTTTTTGTTTGTTTGTTTCATTTTAATGAGCACAAAGGAAATTCAAGGCTCTTGATTGCTGGATGCTCCCTTTACCCTAGGGAGCCCTCCTATGAATGAGGAAATTCATTATTGCTAAAAGGATTGCTGTTGTAAACACTCCATCACCATAATGAGGGATGTACAGCCTCCTCCCCAGCACTTCCTACATGAGTTTAAATAGCACTGAATATGTATTTTATGGTAGTTAGTGTAATGCAAGGGAGAAAGTGGTGCTTCATCTTATGAAGTGACATCAGGTGCCCCCAGTGACCTTGGCTGAGTACCTTTGGACCTGGTACTGGGTTATTTTTTGGCTGAGATCCACTTAATGCTCTGGGTTGCAGCTCAGGTGGAAAATAAAATGAAATCACAGGCATGAAAACGATGGCTGTAGATTTGCCCCACCTCTTGGGGAAAAGGGGGAGATGTGGGGATACAGCTAGAAAGCAGAAGCGAGAGCACTGCTAAACTCATGTCAGCTAACGCTGCTAGGCCGCAAACCATGGCAGGCAGCACTGCCTATGAAAGGCATGCTTGGTATGTACCTGTGATAGTCAGTGCTAGCTCCTAGTTTTGCAATGTTATTATGAAACATAGATATGGTCTTGGCCAATTGCCCCTCACTTCTGAAAAGGACTATAAAGGGACTTTCTGAAATAACTGAGACGAGATCTCCTCATGGAAATAAGACGAATCTACTGGCAGAAGGTCACAAGGACTTTGTCTCATCCATTGGTAGCTATTGCCCCCCTTTTTCTTCCTCTCTTACCCTTTTACTTTGTTTTCTTTATCTCTCTCTCTCTTTTTCTCCTCAATCACATTATTGTGTTGTGGGCACTTAACAAAGGTGCACTGTTTTGATTAAAACTGAAATCCCTTGTGTCCTTTTGCACTCTGAGATCTATAAACGAACCATCACGACCCTCGCTTGTATTAGCGGATCGTGACAGTGTGCAAGAAATTATTTGTGAAACACAACTGCTTCAAGCCTGTATTTCAGGGAGTCATGGAATCATTAAGGTTGAAAAAGACCTCTAAGATAATCAAGTCCAGCCCTTAACCCAGCACTGCAAGCCCACCACTAAACTGTGTCCCAAAGGTAACATCTACATGGCTGTGAACATTTCCAGGGATGATGATTCCACCACTGCCCTGGACAGCCTGTGCCAGTGCTTCATAACCCAAGTGAATAAATTTTTCCTAAGATCCAATCTAAAGGTCTCCTGGTGACCCTTGAGTCCATTTTCTCTTGTCAGCTCCCTTGTTCCCTCAGAGGAGAGCCTGACCCCCCCGGCTGCCCCCTCCTGTCAGGGACTTGTGCAGAGCCACAAGGTCCCCCCGGAGCCTCCTTTGCTCCAGCCTGAGCCCCTTTCCCAGCTCCCTCAGCCGCTCCTGGGGCTCCAGCCCCTTCCCAGCTCCGTTCCCTGCCCTGGACACGCTCCAGCCCCTCAGTGTCTCTCTTGTCCTGAGGGGCCCAGAGCTGTCCCCAGCACTGGAGGTGCCTCAGCAGTGCCGGCACAGGGGACGGGCCCTGCCCTGGGGCTGTGGCCACACCCTGGCTGGGACAGCCCAGGGGCCATTGGCCTCCTGCCCACTGGGCACCCCTGGGCTCATGTCCAGCTGCTGGCATCAGCACCCGCAGGCCCAGTGTTTGACACAGACTCAGCCATGAGGAAGATGATGATCCAAAGCACCTCCTCTGTTTCAGGGATCGAGGAGATTGATTTTACTTGATTTTATCTGATTTGATTTGATTATTTTATTGTTACCATCCCCTCTTTGCTGTGCCCATTCCTTTAGCTCAATTTGGCCACTGTCTCACTTTCTCTGTGCTTTCAATTATTGACACAGAAAGATCCTTCCACATAAAGAAGTAAGATGGTCTTGAAACCACATTCACAAAAAGATATTACAAGGCCTGGAAAGGAAAGCTGACAGGAACAGTAGTTTCAACAGGCACAGAGATGCCTTCCTGAGGGCGTTGTAAGCAAAAGTGAAAATATCTCATGGTGAAAGATGACAGAAAAAGAAGACGAAGAAATAGCAGGGAGTTTATAGAAAAAGTGTTATATGCAACCACTTGGTTTTACTTCCAACAGGAAAGGATTGCTCTTCTCTTTTTGTTTTCAGATCTGACAATAATGGCTGTCACTATTACGTAGCATCCCATTTTCTTTTAATAACTGCAAAAACATAAGAGATTTATTTTACAGCATTGATAAATCTTTGAGAAAATGAAAACACAATTAACCTGAGCTGGTTAATCTCTTATACATCTTAATTCAGTATATTTTCCTTCCGCAGAATGAGCTTGACCCCTGCATAATAGCTAGTGATTGCAAGGCCTGTGATGAAGAGATAGACAGATACTTTCAGAGAGAGATAAGTGAATCCTGGAGAGCTGGAGGATTTGTAAATTCAGTTCAACGCTGAACCTTTCACCTAGCACTCAAAAACCCTCCTGTTAATGTAAAAAATTATTCTCACAAACAAATGAGAATGCACACCCCTAAAAAAATCCAGCATATCTTTAGCTAGAAATAAACAGAAGCACAGCCTGTCTTCAGTTCTCATTCACAGCTTCTTTATTCTGCCTTAATGTAAATGACAATCAGGTCTTTGGCGTTTATCTTCCATGCAGCTCATGCTGTGTCTCTCTTTTTCTTTTTTTTTTTTCCCCTCTTCCCCTCTTTTTACCCTTGTTTCTAATGGATTTTCTTTACCCTTTTATGCATTGGTGGAGATAAATCAGGAATGAACTTGGACCTGGTCTTCTTCTGTGTAGATGATGATTTGTATCATGCAAACTGGACAAAATCACTTGGAGAAATAGGTAATGTCAGTCAGGAATATAAATAGGAATTTTCTCCAGAAGGTGACTGGACTAAGACTATAATTTTCCAAACAGTGTGCTTGTTCTGAAACAGAATATGTATAATCAGATCATGAAACATAATAGCTTTTATAAGATCATTTTAATGGCTTTTTGTTTGTATGATTTGAGATGTGCACTCCTAAAAATTGCTCTGAGAAAGGAAATAATAAAAGGTATTATTAGAAATGTACTGCTGCAAGTACTTCCTGCAAGATATACCCAGATAATATATTTTATAAACCCATGTAATTTCATAGCACTCTAGTAGCATTAATCAAAATTAAAAGAATAGCAATTTAAAAGTGATAACACACAGAATCACACTAAAAGTGGGTCAGGCTGGAAGGGACCACCATGGGTCATCTAGTCCCACCTCCCTGATCTAGAAAGGTCCTCCCACACCACAAGATTGTGTCCCGACAGTTCTGGAATATCTCCAGTGAGGAGGACTCCACACCTTCTCTGGTCTCTGTTCCATCTGTGGTCACCCACACACTAAAGATGTTCTTGCTCATATTCAGGTGGAATGTCCTTTTTAAAAAAGTGTTACCTTGTGCTTGTACCTGACACCAATACAGAAATGCTTTTGCAGAGTAACAAAAATCAGAATGTTGGATCTTCTCTCCAGTCTGGCCCGCAGCTTCCCAGCTTCCGTCTAACGCTTCTGGAATTCAAGTTGCATCATACACTGAAAATACTTCAGTTAATGCAGTTTGGGTGTCTACTGCAATGTTTGTCTGAAACAAAACTACTGCTTTCAAATCCTCCTGTAAAATGAAGGATGGCCTAGACAGACTGAAATGCATGAGAGGAGAACCTCAGCTAGAATTCCAGCCTCCTGTGGTGTGGTACAAGCTTGGGCTTTTGCGAGAGGCTTAGAGAAACTGCAGGTGCAAGTGCTTAAATATATACACATATACCATAGAATCATAAAATAATCTGAGTTGAAAGGGACCCATAGGGACCACTGAAGTCCAGCTCCTGGTTCTGCACAGGACTGCCCCAAGAATATGTCTGTATATGTGTTTGTTGGTCTGTGTGCATATATACATATATATATAGAGAGAGACAGAGAGAGAGGGTGAGAGTGAGAGAGGGAGATACATATATAGATATGTATTTTAGGTTCCAGTGGTAAAAAATGCTAATTTGAGAGAAAATTTCTCCTCTTGGGAGCATGGGTTGACTTGCAGATGTGATATTCTACATCTGTGGATGTTAAGCTCAAGTAACAGAGAGAGAAATGCTGCACATCCTGGTCTTTCCAGGAAGTTCTCCCGATGGCTATTTCCTCATTCTCTTTTGTCTGGTCTAATTTTCTTCATTTCCATAAATGTGAGGTGCAGACACTGCCTTAATCCTTGTGCCTCCCCTAGAATAATCTATTTTCACACCCCAGTCTTGTAGCAACCCAGACCTAGGGAAATTTTGAGATCTTGCATGAAATCTTGATTATTTCTTATCAAAGCTGAGCATTGCCTTGTTCAGACCTCTGTGATTCAGGCACTGGACTAGGAGCTGATGGGAAAAAAAAATCTGAACTAGACAAGGGTTTAGCCACCACTGCTGTGGCATGGTGGAGAATTGCCTCAGTTTTGGAGGCACATCCATGGTGGGGAGGAGGCTCTTGGTGGTTCCCCTGCACTGATGACCCATGTTTCTGTTGAAGAGGTAATCCCACACCTGCCCATCTCCTGTAAAGCAGGTTGAAATCCTGTTTTATGCTCTGTTATTGACTCGAAGGGACAGCCCCACCTGAGTGACGGGTGTCAGTGGGGTCTGCACAGGGTCCCCCAGGCTGGGGCTGCCTGTCACTCCTCTGTGCACAATGGGCAGCGTGACAGGCCCTTAACAAGAACAGCTGCAGCAGGCAGCAGTCTAATAAAAGTAATCCTATTTAAAGCCTGCCTTGAGATGTTCCTGTGAGTTGAAAAGTTCACCTCTGGCAGTTTCCTGGTCTTGTCACCCTTTCTGCCATTTCCCTTGCATGTAGCTCAAAGGCGCGGGGTTTTATTAAATAGAAAATAGAAATAATAAATGAAAAAAAGAAAAATACAAACTAAGGCATGCTCGTTAATATGGCAGGAGTCCCATCTCTTGGAGTTTAGTGGCAGCACATTTTTGTCTCCCTGTCAGAGAGACAAAGCCATTCTTATAAGCCTAATCTACAATATCACGTATCCTTTTTATGTGGCTGATATTATTATCTCCTATCCATGGGCATTCAATCCTAACTTAATTAACTTGGCAAGCAGAAGCATTGTGCTGTCGCACAGTCAGTGTCTGTTACGCTCTCAAACCATCCTACCCAGCTGGGTATCAAGACTTTTTACCTGCCCACACTTACTTTTGATCTGTGTGGCATACAATAAATCCAGTCAGCAACCCCAGAGAGCCTGGCTCTATTTCATCACTTTGAGGAATGGACAGACCGCTTTTTTTTTTTTCTTTTTTTTCTTCATTCTTTTCTGTAAAATTAAAAGCCTTCTGTGCTCACCAGATGAACTCAAATAAAGTCTTATTTTTCACTCTTCAATTGAACACCCTCTTAGAAGACCAGAACTTAGGGACTCTGAATAACTGCTGGAATGGCACATTAATATTCACACAGCAGTAAATTCAAGTTTCAATTATGTAGCTGTAAAAAAAAAGAGAAGAATCTGGTCTCACATTGTTTGGCACTCTAATGTGAATGAGAGAGACATTGGGATGGATTGAGGAGATTTTTAATTAAGGATATGGGCACCCTGAACCTGACCTTTTTTTGAGGTTTGAATGATTTCCAGGAAACAGCATCTCCTCTGTTCCCTTTCCATCACTGTTTGTTCATCCTTGTTGTATTCTGTTCTGTCACATTTTAAATGGAGAGACAGAAGTGCTAAAATATTACAAAGAATCCTCCTAGTCTGGAAGACCAAAATCATAAAAATGACATCCTAATGTAGACTTCTAGGCTATAGGAAACTAAGGAAAGACACTTGATAGATTAACAAACCTCTTTACTAAATTATCTTATATTTTCAATAAATTTCAACGGAATTTTTGATATTTTTGACAAACCTTAATGGAAAAATCTTCCCACTCTCTTCTACCCCAAAAAAGGAAAAACAAAAAAAAAAAAAGAAGGAAGAACAAAGAAAAAACCAAAATTTTTCACAAAAGGCACTTAAGCAACCAAAATTTGACAACGGTCGTGTAAAGTAAATGTTTTCACTGGCAATTGCCACCTCATATACATACAAATTACAGCTAAAATAAATATTATGTAAAATTTAGACGGTTTTGGTTTAGAAAAGTGCATTGTTTTTGCTATAAAATCAAGAATAATAAAAAAAGGTCAATTTTTTCATTAATAATGTATTTGTGGCTATATAAATATGTATCAAACTATTGTCGTCAGACTCCCTTCAATAGCAGCACTAAGAATCAATGACATGATCTTCCTTGTGGCATCTCTCTTGAATAGTTATTACTTAAACCTGAAGGTCTTATTCCAGGAGAGAGAGAGAAAAAGAGGAAAGACCGGAGAAATCTGAACATCTGTCAAGAGGGAGGGGACAAATTTATTTCAAAATCTTCTGTGGGGCTTTGTTATGGGACAAATTAAAATTAATACTTCTCATTCTCTGTGGGTAATGATAGCTGTGCCTCACAGATTAATTAATGTTAAAAAACAAGAGCCATTTTTCTTTTTAGTCATTTTTGCAGGAAACATGTATTGAACTTTACGTGAAAGTGAAGGGCTATGTTTAGATACAGAGCTACTTTGAGATGTTAAGTTGTGCTTGGTAAATCTACATCTAATTGTGGGAAGCAGAAGAGAAAAGTCAGTCTGTCTTCCTAAGAACTCATTATAAAAATTGCTCTTTAAACTTTTGACACCACAATAGTTTTCCCAGGTAATATTTTTAACTGAACTTAACTTTTATATGTTCAGATTTGACTAGAAGATCCTGTTCAGATTTGAGAAGACCTAGATCTTCTAGTCAAATCTGAACTTACAAAAGTTAAGTTCAGTTAAAAATATTATTGACTAGAAGATGTACATGTAACCTTTTTTCAAATTATAATCACTAATTCCTGCAACAGAATAATTTTACTGTAATGCTCAAATATAATTTCAAATATTGTAACACCTATGTGATGTAAGCCAGGCATTTCTTTAAGCTGCTTCCAGTGTCAGTTAGAGCTACAAGATTTTCTAAATATTAAAAACAAGAATGGTCTTGCAGAGAATTGGAGAAGCCTCATTTTTTTGAATGACAAAAATAGGGAATATATGTGGTAAAAGCAGAAAGAAAAGGTGATTAAAATAGTGTATCCAAAATTGGGCGATTCTAATAAAAATGGACTTGAACCAAACTCCGGGCAAAAAACCATCCAAACATCTGTCACTTTGGAATTTATTCATTAAAAATGCAGTGGATCAAACTTTCCTGATAGCAATGAGTTTATGTAAAGACATACTTAGCAGCTTCTAAGACACCATTATCTTTACTTTGTTACAGCATCTATTGGCTGCAAACTACAGATTAGGATGTGTGTTGGGAGTTCACTGGGGACATCGCCACTCACGCCCTCCATGAGTGAAGTAGGAATAACTGTGATTACCCAGAGGTCATAATGATGCTAAAACTGAAACAGATGAAGTTGGTAATTTTTAATTTTACTTTTTCTTAATTTATTTATTCCTGAAATGGATTATTTCAGAAACATATTTACTTAATTTTATTTTAATTGTTTGAAACTACAGACCAAATCATCTTGGTTGTATTTGCCTCAAGGTATCCAGACAAAGTAGTTGTTTAAGTTTCTTTCAGTAGTGGATACTGGAACATAAAAGTTGTCAAACTCACTTCATCCTATTCTAATATATATGTCTGAGGCCACGAAAAACACCCTGAAGGTCTTGATAGCTCTCTTTTGAGGACACTGAACCTGAGTAGTGACCTTAGGTCAAATTTAAGGCATGGCTCACTGAATGTCTACTAACAGTGAGCTCTGTCAAGTGTCCACTCCCCTCTTCAAGTGTTTCTTTGTAACACCTGTGTTGTACTGCCAGCAATGTCTGATTCAGAAGTTTTGTCTAATGGTACTAAACAAGTGTCTGTAAAAAGCAAATCCCACTCTTACAGTGGGACACAGGTGAAAGTAGCGCTCCATTGCAAACTTCCCAAGGAAGGTGCTTGAAGATACAGTTGAAGCCTCTAGCCTTCAGGGGAGGTTTCTTACTTAGATGTACAAGTTAGGTGAAGAAGGCAATAGTCCATAAGAGCTTTTAGCTGGAATCCTTCATGTGTGCCTAATTTTGAGGATAGGAGCAGGACTGAGAGGCTCCCCTAACCAGATGACTGAAGGATTTTTATTTTTTTTCTGCTTAAATGCCTCTGCTGGAGTAAGTTACCTTTTCGGTTAACTTGGTTTAGCTTGTAGCCTGAAGAAGAATGAAGACAAGTAGTCGAATAAAGCTGCTCCTTTCTATTCAGCGCAGCTGAACACCAATCCCACACTCAGTTGCCGCAGGTTTCTTTCCAGATCTGTCTTGTACCTGCAACATTACAGCTGTCTCAGCTCACATCTCTGCAGCAGGCACAGGGGCAGCTGGGCTGGACTGGGTCTCCATGAAACTGGAACTAGAGGTTATTTCCAAACACTCTGGCAACTCCACCACACTTCCCGCTCTAAGTTACTGTGCACGAGCTGCAGGGGATGCACAAGTTGTGCAGTTGTGAGATACTTTCCTCTCTTTGCCTTGCTCTGTCTGTGATAAAGACATGCCCTAGGGATTTTGGAGATGTTCCTCACACCACAGCTCACTGTGGTGCCTACACCTGAGAAAGCTCAGTGGGTGCTGGATTAGGGCCCAGTAGTCACCAGGGAAGCACTGAATTTGACTGTCATTACCTCATACCAGTGGGGCTGTGGTAATTCTGACAGCTGATTTCCTACAGGATTCTGCATTTCATTTTTTTCCTAGTAAGAAACAAAGCCAAAAATCCTCCCTATTTGTTCACATTGCCCCAAACAATAGCTGGCATAGTTTTATTTGGCTCAGAGATTTCTCCTTACAGCCATGGTTTTCACCCACACAAAACTTCAGAAGTGAAAAGAAGAAAATGCAAAGAAGGAAACTCAACTCTACTGCATCTAATACAGTAATGATCTAGTCTCTCCCTTGCTGCACTGGAGAAAATTAGTGTCATGGTGATGAAATCCAGCTATATCACAATTTCAAGTGATGCACTAGTAACCATGGCAACAAGGTATTCCCTTCCAGTAAATGCCTGTAATGGTGCTTTTAAGATTGTACATCAAAGGCAAAGCATGGCGTTGAATCACCCTGGAGCAAGTACTGACTTCAAAGCAAAGAGGTCAGAACAATGGGTTATTCATAAACAGAAAATAATTCTTTTCCAATTTGCAAGTTTTTTCTTTACGAGGCGCTCTGAAATAAAAGCGGGAGCAATTTAGTGGCTCTTGCACTATATTTGTGTGCTCTGGGATTACTATAGCAGCTCCTGTGGTCTCCTGGCTTCCTACACAGCTTCTGCTACTCTCTGTGAGCTGGTGATCACTGCTGTGCCTCTGAGCTCTGCAGCAGGCAACGTGATTTAGTCTGAAAAGCAGGAGTGCGAAACTTATAGGAATAGATGGTTGAAGTCTTCTAGTCTGGTTAAGTATTCCGCTACACTTGTTGTGAAATTTTAACAGAAAATTGGAAAGCTAGGTGGTGGAAAAGATGTAGAAGGGAAAAAACAGTGCCTAAAATGGCTTTAAAATAAAAATAAAACAAAAAGATGTTCATGTCTGAGGAATATTAATGTTTTTCAAGGAATATTAAACATATTTCTAATTAATCATGGAACCGTTAAGGTTGGAAAAGACCTCTAAGTCTCCAACCACTGACCCAGCACTACCAAACTGACTACTAAACCATGTCCCTAAGTGCCACATCTAAATGCCTTTTAAATACCTCTAGAAATGGTGAGTCTACCCTGCTCTGTTCCAGTGCTTAACCACACTTATAGGGAAGAAATTTTACCTATTATTCAACCTAAATATCTCCTGGCACAACCTGAGGCCATTTCCACTCCTCTTGTCCCTTGTTCCCTCGGAGCAGAGCCCAACCCCTCCCTGGCTACACCCTCATGTCAGGGAATTGTAGAGAATGACAAGGTCCCCCCCGAGCCTCCTTTTCTCCAGGCTGAGCCCCCCAGCTGCTCCTCATCAGACCCTTCCCCAGCATTGTTACCCTCCTCTGGACATGGTCCAGCAAATTTCACAAAGCTAAAAAAGTGATCAAAGAAAAATTCCTTGATACAGAGGAGAATTTTTACATCATTCATGCATCAATGAGGCCAGCTGCCTTTCCTAAAACGTGAAGCTCCATGTTTTTCCTTTGTAAGATGATTGCTGTTAAATACCATTTAAAGACTTAATTTTCTCTGAAATATTTTATTTTCACTCCTATATGTTTACAGTGGAATATCCTTTACTATGTGGTGAGTGTTATGTCTAGGTCAGGACACTGATGCTTAGGAGGATTTTAATTATCAGTAACTATGGAGAATCTAATGTACTCACATTTGGTAACATTTGGCTGAATATCTGAAATGGCTTGCTAAGAAGTCAGAGGTTTTTTAAATGATTGAATTCCTTATGTGGTAGATTCTGCAAATACAGAGACTTTTCCTTTAGTTCTGTGCATATTTATGTATGTGTAACAGAAAACCTGCCATAATTCAGAGTTAGGGGCATCTGAGTAATTGAAGGACTTAATATTTTTTTAATGCCTTGAGCACAAATTTTAAGATTTCTTCCACCATTGGTAAAAGAGAAACTAAATAAATTTTGAAAACCTATAAGTGTTTAGTGATAGAGGCTACTAGACTATTGACTTATGTTTCTTGTCAATCTGCTGAAGACAGAAATTTTAAACTAGACATGTCTTGGCAAAGACTGTTTCCTTTCTTTGTGTTGATCATGACACTATTAAGATCAATGAAGGGATGGTGTCAGATTTGGCACATGTAGGGAAGTAGTTAAAAATCATACACAAAAACCCCCTCAAACAAAGAAAGACAGTAGCAGCAACAGACCTGAACATAAATCTGAAGCTGCATAAGCTTTAGAAGATGAAAAAATTTAAAATTAAGTTGGAATGATAGACACCTTGTTGATGAATGTGAGATGGAACTTTCTAACAGGTACATCTTGTACAATCTCAGAAGGTCTCAAAAGTCAATGAATTCAAATGAAATGACATGAGAAATCTGCAGCTCAAAACACATGAAGAACAAGTGCTAAGTATCATCTACTCATTGGTCATGTCAAGCAGCTGAAATCTTTCTCTTCAGCTTCTCAGTGACATTCTTTCCTTATTCAGCTCCACTCTCTAAACTCTCCTTGCCACAGCCCATCTACTGCCTCGCACCAATGCCCAAAGCTCAGAGTGAGGGTTCTGTTCACTGCTGACTAATTCTATCAGGTTCCTGTGCAGTTTTTCTTGCATGTGTGTGTTTTTCTTAACTAGATGAGATGAGATGGCAATTGATTTTTTCCAAAGGTTAATACTTTTTACTGCTAAGTTGCCAAACCTATTTAAACAAAAATAAAAATAATGCACCATTTGAGCCATTCAACCAATCTTTATCAAGGTGGTGAATTACACAGCGGCGATACAGAAATTCATCTTGTAAAACTTTCGTTCAAAGCATGTCACGTGTTACTCAGTACTACTCAAAATTGTGGTTGTTTTGGCCATAAGAAGGCTGATAACCATGGTCCAGTAATTGTGCACTTGTGCTGCTGTTTGTCTGCTTCTCATTTGAGAAACGCAGCTTAATTAGAATTCCAATTTGCTTCACAGAAAAAGCTGCCAAGCGCAAGATGTGACATTCAAAACAAAATCAATACTTTTGTAGAACATTTAAGCATCTTGGGTAATATCACAGGACTGAAGTAATTTGTGTCGTGTAGTAAAGCTCTAATTAAAGATGCGTCAGGAGTAGGAATTGTATTTCTTCATTATTTACCCTGTGCTTTACTGCTCGGTTCATACAAGGGTATTGATTAAATGTTCATGTTTATTATGGCTCCCCCCTCCAATCATGAGTGTGAGAAATGAAAGTTAGGGTAGATGAAAAATATTCACTGCTTGTCAGGTATAAGAGACGCTCAAGGTCAGATGCAGATAAGGAGAAGCAAGGAAATTGAAGGGTTTTGTTTAGTTAGTGGTGAGCTACAGATTAATATCTAATTTTTTTTTTTCTCCAAGTAATATGTCTGAATGTCTGTCAAGGGAATAAAGTATCAGTACAGCTCTTATCTTTTTAAAGAGCATTAGATCTGATGAGCTCATAATATCTGTATCTAAAAGTTTCTTTAGCCTGTGAATTGACTCCTTAAGGTCAAATTATGAAAATTCATATGGATGCCAAGATACATCACTTTAGAGATAAATCTATTTATCCCAGAGAACCAATTAATGAATTAAAATATAATTTGATATTAACTAAAAGGGGTAGCAGAGACTTACAAAAACAACATATTTGCCACCTCTCTGCCTTGACAAAGATATCTGCCAGACCTTAAAAACTACCACTGCAGGAGACCTTCTCAATAACATCCTTGAAGCTCCATCAATTCTTTTGTTGTTTAAAACACTTTATGTTTCCTTTCTGTCATTTAAACCTTATTTCTCTTATATTCTACCTTGGACATGGAGCATTTACTATTCCCTTTCTCACTACTGCATTTTTTAATGTGTTGGAAGCCAATTAACTTGTTCTTACTAAGCACTTGGTGGAATCTTTCTCTCAGTCCTGAGTTAATACCCCTTGAGAATCTGATGATTCTGTGTTAGAGAGATCTATATGAGGTCCCTAGGTTGCCAAATGGAGGTAGGTAAACCCATCCAAAAAAGTTTTGACTCTTAAGTGTAATTAATGGAAGATAGGTGAAGCTAGAATGAAGCATTTTGTCGTAGAAAGCTTTAAAGCCTTTATTCCATGTGGCAATAAAATTCTGGAGACATAGAGGTAGAAATAATACAGAAAGCAGAGTTACACAGGTCATCTTCTGGTTGTCTATGGCTGAAATACAAGAAATGAACAAGTAAGCCCTGGAGCGTCTTAAGTAATTTTGAAGAGGTCAGGTATCAACTTTGGAGATAAGACCATTTGATTCAAAAGGAACTGAACAGCTATTTCAGTGGGAAGAATTGAGGAAGATAAATACACTGTCAGCAGTAGAAGAGAGAAGAAAATCCAAAGTTTGTCTCTTTGGGTTTTAACAGACTTGAGAGGCTGAAGTGTTACCACCCCTGGTTAACATGGAAGAATATGGAGAGAAATAACTGCAGGAGGATTAGTTCTCTGCTTACTCTTTTCTACTTGTCTACATCAGTATCAGAAAATATAAAGCTGTGTCTGAATTGTAAATAATTAAGGACTTTTTTCATGGGCCTTCACCCTGATGCCTTCTACAAGCCAGATTTCCCAGGCAATGCTCTTTCCTCTCCAGCTCTAGCTCCAGGTGTGAAGAATCTCCCTCAGGTCACAGAATCATAGAATCATAGAATCATAGAAACACAGAATTGTAGACGCATAGAATCACAGAATGGTTTGGGTTGGAATGGGCATTAAAGAACAACTAGCTCCAACTCCCTGTCACGGACAGGTAAACCTTCCACTATCCCAGGTTGCTCCAAGCCCCATCCAGCCTGGCCTTGGACACTTCCAGGGATGGGGCAGCCACAGCTTCCCTGGGCAGCCTGTCCCAGGGCCTCACCACCCTCACAGGGGAGAATTTCTTCCTAACATGTAACCTAAATGTCCCCTCTTTCAGTTTGTACCCATTATTCTGTGTCCTATCACTACAGTTCCTGATGCAGTGTCCCTCTCTGTCTTCCCTGTTGGCCCCCTTCATATGCTGTGAAGGAAAATTCTGTGATGTTTCCATGCTCCTTCTCTTCTTCAGGATAAAAAGCCCCAAATTTCTCATCCTGTCTTTATAGGGAAGGTGCTCCAGTCCCTTTACCAACCTTACAGCCTCCTCTGGACTTGCTCCAACAGTTCCATATCATCCTTGTCTTGGGGGAAATAGGACTGCATACAATATTCCAGGTAGGGTTTCACCAGAGCAGAGAAGGAGGGAGAACTCCCTTCCTCAGTCAGCTGGCAGATCATGGGTCCTCTGAGATCTACCAGTGCCCTCTCTGTATTTTGGATGCCTGAGAATATCTCATATGGCCTCAAGTCTCCAAAGTGTGGGCAACCAAAAGAAATCTTAAGGCACTGGCAAAACTCTGTGTGCTTTGGGAGACACCCACACAAGAGTCAAAGCCCTGGTGAGGAGGTTGAGGTCCAATCCCAAAAGCAGTGTTGCTGTACCAGCAGAACATTACAACAAGGGTAATTAACTCGTGGTTACCTCTGGGGCTCCTGCACTGGGGTGGGCACACAGCTAGTAGGGCTGTGATATCGAGGAAGGCTTGACATAAATATCTAGAAACATATTTGGAATATGTGGAAAATTTCTGGAACACGTATATTTATACGCATGTTAATGAGGTTTTAAGACATGGAATCCTGCAGAGATGAATCTGTCCCAGTTCTAAAATCAGAGTCTCTCAAAGTTCAGAAAACACTACTTAAAAAAAAAAAAAAATCATTGAAAATTTCAATCATTTCAATTTTCTGGAATTCCATTTTATTTCCTGTGTCATTTGGTCTGGGGTAACTCTGCTTAAGCAGGAAAGTTGGACCAGGTGACACCACTGTGGTCCCTTCCAACTTAACTAATTCTGTGATTCTGGGCTTCAACAAACAAAGCTCAGGGATATGAATGCAAGGGGTCGTGTATATCTTTTGTTATACAGACTCAGCAGGGAGAAATCTTTCTAGGCTGTTTCCACAGCTCCTAGTTCAGTGGTGTTTTACTTCACCACTTTTTTCCTAATTGGATTGCAATAAAAATGCTAAATTCAAGTATTTATACAGGTCCATTTGATCACGGATCTTGTTTTCTTTTACTTTCCTTTTAAATGTGATGATAATAAAGAGCACAGATGAAATTTTCTTTAATATCTTTGAAGAAAGTATCCTTAATAGCTTTGTGTTTAGGGAAAGTGCAGTTTTTAAGCAAGGTGTTCTATCAAAAGAGGCATCTCAGAAAAAGACAAATTTGCTTCTAAGATAAATTAGATAACCTGGGCAAATGGTGATAAAGACTGCTATTCTCTCAAAGGAAGAAAGGATAAAAAGTGAAATAATGCTAAGATTTTCCTGCTAGAAGAGATAATATTTAGTAATAAAACCAGAGAATATGCAGCTTTGGGAGTTTGATTTTTGGTTTTTTTTTTTGGTAAAAGGTGAAATTATATAAAACGGAATAATATGGAACAGCTTTCTGGAATATATTTGCTGATAATGGAAATAAGGCTGGCCTATTCACTGAGGTTACACGCTGAGCAGTTCTTTGCTGTATTAAAAATTACTGTGTCTTTCAGAAGTAAGCTAGTGCAGTATGTGTAGGTGTTCAGGTTCTGTTAGCCATTAAACTAAATAGAATACTATTTCATGCATGATTTAGCTCAGTTAGATGAAGAATGCAGCAGTGGGCTTGAAGAGGTAATGTGTAAGACTGGAAGTTTATACAAATAAATGTTTCCTTTTTGTTGGGTGGTATTTACCTGTGATTTCAAATGCCTTATTAAGAGATCTTTATAGATTTCCCCACTGATGTGTGCCAAAAATGTTAACAGATCGATCTGCCCTCAGTGTTGATAACACAGATATTTGTAGCCCTGCTGGGAGGAAAGAAACAGCTTTTAATTGGCTACTGATGAATGCAAATTCTTTCTTAGAGTGAATTCATTGTTTCCCTGAAAACACTTGACCGGGACATCCAGACCGACAACACCCTGCATCAAATAGAAAATGTGATTTACCTAAAGTTAGCTCTCAGGTCTGCATTTCATTGATATCTCTTTTCCTTATTGATATCTCTGAAATGAGGGATTCATTGAATGAATTGGGGGGCTGATTTGATGCTACAGGAAGGGCAAAACCAGTGCTGAAGCACTCTGTGGATCTGGATGATGCCTACTAGTTGTATGGTGAATTACCACAGGTTTTATGCTGCTCACATCAATTGTGATTTTCCTCTTTTTTCCAATTGCTCCCCTTTTCTGCCACTGAGCTTAAAATCACACCTGTTCTGCTCAGTGGTTATGGAATAACACACAACAAGCCTGCCATGAAGAAACTCCTAAACTTCATTCAACTTCTGTGCTTAGTTCTTCCTTCAGCCAGTATTCCTTATTACTGTCCTTTCCTCTGGTAAAAAAAAAAAAAAAAACCAACACCTTTCGGAACCCCAAGTATGCATTTATTACTTGTGAATGTTTTTTTTCTGTTTGTTCATATTAGGAGTAATTCAAACACATTCAATTTTTTTTCTTGACAATCGTGAGCTTCTGAGCTTCCATAGATGCTTAGTATTTCCTGACTGACCATAAAGATCTCCCCAGCAGTTATCTTGTGAGGGCAGAGAAGCACAGTTTTTAAGACACTTTTTGCACGCTCAGCTCTGCTGGAGCTATTGCATCAAGAGCAGTTTGTAAAGATAGAACATATTTGAATTTAAAGTAGCTATAGGCTAGCACGTAACTCACCAGGTCAGCTGCCAGAAATTCCCCAGGCTGATGAATTGAGGGGTTTAGTGTCAAGTGAGCTATGCTATGTCCCTTTTTCTGGCATCAATATCTAAGTTAATGGCTTAGAGTAAGGTTAGAAACACCCATGTGAATTGCACAGGCAATTTCTGGAGGGTTAGGGACATTCAGCTGAGCCTGGGGATTTTAGTGAAAGTTATGCCATGCTAATTCGTTCTTTAGTGTCAGGCAAGGAGGTGAGTCAAATCCACATGTAGCAATTGCTCTAAATATTCACAGAAATCACTCCTGTGTTGAACAGCTTGGCTGCAATTTTAAAAGCACAAATAACTTTCTGGAGTTACATTCAAATAAGAGGTATTGATGTTCAGCAGCAGTAAAAAGGGCTTAGCAGGAACACTTTGAGAATTTCATGTGACTGACTTTGTATTATAACACTTTTAAATCATCTCAAAAATGGAATTTTGAAGTATACTGTAAAGAATCTTTAACAAGAAAGCTTTAATGTATTATACATTTGGTGGTACTAACAGTAAGAGCCAGTGTCTTTCCTTGAAAATTTAGAATATCCCAGAGAAATATTCAACATATTATGTCACCTAAAGGTTTCTCAAAGTATATCAAAACTAAGAAGCATCATAGTTAGCACAAACACCTCTCTTCACTATCTGACTCACAGAGACTTTATTTCCTTTTTTTCCCCTATTTTTATGACAGAAATCTTTATCTGAATCCAATGTCTTCTGTAGCAGAAAACTCTATTCATAAAGGTTCATATCAATCTCTTCTCAACCCTTGAAGGATTTTTCTAGTGATACATTTCTGCCCAATTAATCCTGATGCTCTCCAATAGACATTGGAGCTGATAATGCCTGAAGAGAAATTGGTGTCCAACGCATCTCTTCTGTGGTTGTACAAGACTGTGTTGCTGAAATTTGTCAGCATCTTTGATCTTTGTCTTTGTTTTTAATTAATGAATACACTTATCTGTATTTACAGCAAAAACCTTTCTATTCCCTTTAAAAGCTTTGGCCCAGCATCACTTTATCTTTGTGTACATTGCATAATTTATAGCTTACTGGGGTTGGCAAAGGTTTGCTCTCATTTTCTTTTGTACTTGGGGCATTAACCAATCATTTAAGCCAAACTCCCACACAGAATTCATGCACCTTACAAAGCAGCAATGCTTTTGAAGATAGTCCTACAAAGTGGAAGAAAATATGATCAGTTGGTCTTGAGAGTACATTTAAATGAGAAAAATGAGATGGTTTGTATGTCTTTGGAGAGGCTAATCTACAAATAAATAACTGCAAAAAGAGAGAAAATATTCAGTATGTGGTTTCTGGGTAGTTGCTCAAATATGTATGAACTGTCAGAGTAAGATCACTCTGTGATGGCTGAAGGAGAATGAGAAAGACAATAAGACAAGAATAAAATGAATTTCAGAGTTTATTGAATGGTAACATCCAGAGCTGTGGTAGTCCTATAAGCACTGACTTTCTTACACAACTTACAGCTCTGTGTGAGAGTTGTGTAGGAATGTGAGATAAATTTAAATCCATTAAGCAATGTGCTCTGGAAAAGGAGGAAGACCAGACTAGCAGAACATTTAAAGATCATCTATGCATCTTAATCCCTGCCTAAAAAAGAACTGCCACTTCTGAGGCACTAGTCTTTTACAAGGAAAGGAAAGTTTTCCAGGTATCAGAAGGGGCAGAGAACTGGAGACTGGATTCTGAGCAAATCTCTAAAACTTCCTGCAGACATGTTAGCTGAAAAATAAATTAGTTTGGAAAAAAATCAGTAAAGTGGTACAATTATTTTTAACACTGATCAATTTGTGCTCTCAGAAAGGTTGCTTAATGATCAGCAAGCGTATTTATTATCTGATAAATCAGTTTCATTCCCTGGTCTGATACTATGCCTCCTTCCATTTTTACACACCAAACTGCCTGTAGTAACCTTTTACCCTTGTTCTTGTAAATTTCTGGGCAGAGAACATCTTACTCTTCAAAGCTGTGCAGTATCTGTTACCACAGGACAGGGTAACTGCTCTGATGTTTGCTTTGCATTGTCTACAAACTTGCTTAGGAAAAATGAAAGGGTAAACTGGAAAATGAAAATGTAAAGCCATCAGGTTACTGTGGTTATAACGGAAGTATCAACAGCTTAATGTGAATTCTTAGTAGTCCAGGAGTGATTATAGCAGAAAGGAATAATACTGTAGAATTAGTCCTAATATGAATCAAACTACCTTTTCCATGCCAATTGTAGTAAGTTCAATATGGGAAAGTGCCAGGTTCTGGACCTGGAATGGGGCAACCCTGGATGTACAGACAGACTGGGGAATGAGATGCTGGAAAGCAGTGCCATGGAAAGGGACCTGGGGGCCCTGGCAAGTTGGACACAAGTCAGCAGTGCCCAGGCAGCCAGGAGGGACATCCCTGTCCTGGGGGGCATCAGACCCAGCATCACCAGCTGGGCAAGGGAGGGGATTTTCCTGCTCTGCTCCGGGCTGGGGTGGCCTCACCCTGAATATTGTGAGCAGTTTTGGGTGCCTCAATACAAGAAGGGTCAAAAGGAGGTTAGAGAGGGTCCAAAGGTTAGAGAGGGTCCAAAGGAGGGCAACAAGGATGGTGAAGGGCCTTGAGGGGAAGCTGTGTGAGGAGCAGCTGAGGGCACTGGGTCTGTTTAGCTGGAGAAAAGGAGACTGAGGGGAGACCTCATTGCAGTTACAACTTCCTTGTGAGGGGCAGAGGAGGGGCAGGCACTGATCTCTGCTCTGTGTGACCAGGGACAGAACACCAGGGAATGGACTGAAGTTGTGTCAGGGAAGGTGCAGGTTGGATATCTGGAAAAGGTTCTTCCCCCACAGGGTGTTTGGGCACTGGAACAGGTTCCCCAAGGCAGTGATCAGAGCACCAAACCTGATGGAGTTCAAAGAGTGTTTCAACAATGCTCTCAGGGACATGGGGGGACTGTTGGGGTTCCTGAACAGGACTGGGAACTATGATCTCTGTGGGTCCCTTCCAACTTAGGATATTCTATCATTCTAAGACTCTATGATCTATCTACTTAAAAACTCCTATGATTGCAGCATACAAACACAAAATAAAACAAACTAGACAGTGGCCTGTTGTTAGAACACACTGTTTCAGCTAAAGTATCCAAGACAAAGCCCCAGGCAAGAGAACAAAAATTCAGACAAAGTGAGCCAGAGCAGCCTTGCTCCTGAGGTTCTGCAAACTCACTACAAAGCCTCTTACGATCAGTAGCAATATTGTGTTTACTGGGCTGCAGTGCTGCGAAGTGATAATCACAATAACTCCATGAACTACTTTATTGGATCCAGGTTGCAGGAGGACAGTAACAAAAATTGCAGTCCAAAGTTGAAAAATTTTTATGATTTCTGAAGGAGACATGAAAAAGCCCAGGGACACCCCACCTGTAAGACAGAAGAAAGGTAAAACTGGAGCCGCATAACCCAATAAAGATGACCTGATTGAGGACGTTTTCCATTGCTAGAATTCCCATGGTCAATTCTGTCTGGGGCAGAATTTCTTCTCTGGACAACTGTTCCTTTGCATGTGATTGCCTGCAGCATTTTCTTCCAGGCTTTTGCCTAGAGGCTTCTTTTCTTGGGCAACCTTTTTCATGTAGCTGTTGCCTCAGGGACACTGAGAATAAGTTTATTAAGGCTTGGAAAGCATTCTGATGGTAGAATAAGAAAGGCCAGATAAAAGTCTTACCAAACAATGCAAGCAGGATATATCAGGCCTATGGAATCAGCTTTCAGGAATACATTTGTGAGAGACAGAGCTTGTGTTTCCCTGACCTGCTCACCATTAAAATTTACCACTGTATAATCAGTTCTGCACATTGACAATTGAGTAGCTAAATGCTTTCAGGAGAGCATCATAACTAACCAGTGAATCACTTATTTACAAATAGTTTTTTCCTCTTGAGCAGCTGCAATGTTGATTGATCTGAGACTCTCCATCAGACAGCGGGATAAACCTCCAATCATTATGTGTTGCTCCAAAGCCTGTCAAAGCCAATGAATCTCTTAATTGACTTCCTTGGGCTTTGGAATAGCCTCTACTTGTGTAATCTCTAGAAAGTGTCCAGAGACACACTTTGTAACTTTTTTTGCCTCTATTACTCGTCAACAAGAAACTTTTTATTTTTTCATTGTACACGAACCCTGTTGGAATCCTGGGTTCAGAGAATTTCAATCTTTCAGTGCTGACAGGTAATGATCCTCAAAAGCACACTGCATTTGACCTGAGGCCTTGGGAAAGGCTTCCCTTTTAATGTAATAGCACTGAGATTGTTACTGTGTAATTAAAAAGAGATTTGTTATGTCACTGGATGGAATATGTAGAGATGTAGGAAATTAGGTTTATGGGATTTAGTAACAAGGTGGAAGATTTTGGGTGTGGGTTTGTTCTTTTTCTTTTCTCCTTCTTCTTCACAAATCTGGGTATTTTGGTATTGGTTCAAAAAACCCGCAGTGAGGATCATAAATGAATAGTTACTGGGTTATAAGTAAAAACAAATTAGTTGGCATTCCATAATTGGATAGATTGGGCTTTAAAAGACCTTGAAAGTTAGAACTCAGGGCTATTTTCCACCTTGTTAACTAATAAGCACATCCCGTGCAGCTGTACCACAGATAAGAAAATAATAAACATCTAAGTCCAAAGAACAACCCAGCATCTTCTGCCTTTTAATGCAAACTCTGAGAAAAAGAACTCACAAATCAGAGGCAAAACAAAAATAGAGAAGTCAACAGAACCCAACTGAGATGTAATGTTGCCTGGGGAATACTGGAGACAGAAGTGGTGATGAAAATGTGGCAATGGCAGAACAATTCTAGAATTATCAAAGATGAAACAGAAAATAACTTGGGGAAGCTGAGGAACAAATAATTTTAAAGAAAATGTGCAACTTTAGATGGTCAAACAGGTAGTTCCAGATGTGAAACAAAGGATATAGCACAGTGGGAAGACTGACTTTTAAAATTATTTATCTTTTCCTGATAACTATCTCAAAAAGGCTCCTTCTGTCTCTGTGTCCTCTAATTTCTTTGCTTTCAGCCATATTTTATCCTCTTCTTGTAAGTTTATTTTTTTGTTTGTTTGCTTTTAGGCACTTTAGTTCTGAAGATTTGTAGGCATTTCTCTTCATGACATAGAGAATTTCCAAAGAAAATTACTATTTGATATTAAACTATCTGAATAATAAAATATATTTACTGAATATCACAGTAAAATGTGTAAATATTATATAGGAAAATAAAAAAAAAATAAAGAAAAATGATCCTGGGACTGATGAAGAATGAATGGATCAGGGTTTCAATGAAAAATTAATTTTCTTGAAAAAGAAGTTCTGTGAGCTTAGATATATAGATAATCTTTAACCTCATAGACCTTGAAAGAACATTTTGAAACCTTATTTCCTTCCTCCTTTGTATTCATAGGATGTTCAAAGAGGCTATTCAGTGCTGATCAGAGTTTTATTCTTTGAAGTTAAACCTTATGTTTTCAATATTACTTGTCATTATTGGACAGGACAGACCTTCCCAGGCCTTACACAGGTCTAAAATTTTTCCAGGTGTGGAAGAAATTAATCCTGTGAGCTAATTTATAACTCCCCAGGGATTCCGCTCATGGATCTCATTTGATACAAGTAAGAAGGAGGAATTTTTCACTAAATCTCATGGAATGTGCTGCTGGTAGACTTGGCAGACATTAGTAATGAAAAGAAGAAGTTGTCTCAGACATTAGGTGCTTATTAGTCTTGGAACTGTAAGATCCAGCTACATTAACTCCTGCTCGTGACCACTACTAATTATGTTATTACCTAATTCCAGTAGCACCACAGCAACTGTTCCCATCTGGCATTTTCTGATATGCAGGTTGGTGAACTGTTTATTTAAGTTGATTAATAATAAGCTATTCAGAGCAGTTTCAGCTTTAATTTTAGTTGGTCATGTCTAATCATTACTAAACTTAATAAAAGATGGACTTTGTAATGGGAAAAAAGGCTTTGAAAATTGCAACCTCAATAAAAAAAATATCAGTACAATTAGGTCAACTTCTGAATCTTCAGTGATAATTGAAGTGTTCTAAAGTTAACAGTGCTAAAACAGTGTGAAGAAGAAGATAGTGAAGGAAAAGGGGCTCTGAACTTCTTTAATGTATTATTAGATCTTTTGTGGGGATGACTGAGGAGAAGGCAGAAAGCATCAATCAAAACCCTTGTATTTTGAGGTTATAGAGATCAAAAAAAATGAAATCAAGTGATACTTCAAAAAGAGATGCTATGCCTTAAGAAGCTCCTGGCAAAGCACTATTTCTTAATAACTATGTGTGAGGTTGTAGACAAGCTAGGCCCCACCCCCAGTTTTTTTTGATTGTTTGCTTGTTTTTGACCAGCTATTCAATCATGCAGTCTAGACACAGCTTAGCTGGCATTAGAAATACTCCCTTTCATGTTGCACCAATTGACTTATTCATAATAATTTGTTCATACCTTAATATCCTAGAAAGTACTGAGATGTGCGAGATCTGAAGGAATTTTTTTTTTTCTCCCCTGGGCAGTTACACACCGAAGCGTGCAAGACCCTTCCTCATATTTCACGCTTTTGTTGCATGTATACCCAAATCTTCTCATCTCAAAGGAAGGTGTAAACTTAACTGAAATGCTGGTCCTATGTGCATCCAAACAAAGGATTTAAAATTATGTTGTATTTAGTGCCCAGTAATTATGAAAAGATTCTCTATCTGGTGCCACTATTATTCTGTTGTTGATGAGTGCACATTGTTATTTAAATCCAGTACATCTTAGAAGCTGTAAGTTCAGAGATACTGTTAATTTGGAGAAAATGTCTCTATTCAGCACCTGAAGGAAAATATCTCCATAGTTTAAGGTTCTCAGCTCCCATACAGATTGCTTTCTTCATGTGTTCTCAAATAATCTGTCATAAGGTTTGAGCAAACAATTCATTACATGATCTCTTATTTAAGCAGGAAAAAAGGCTAATTATGAGTTGCTGACTTTTAATTCACTTTATCTGAGCACATTCTCCACCCCTTATTCCATACCAGTTAAGTCATGCTCAGGCTCCACACCAGCCAACATGTCCTCAATAACCACACGCTCCCCTTCCTATCCTTTGATGCTATCCACAGATGTCATTCCATTGGTCTATGGACCAGCCTTGCAAAATATCTACACAACGCTCATTGAGTTTGTTTAGTCCATGACTAAAGGCTCCATCTGTCAGTGGTCACTCAGGACAGGAGGTGTGGTGTGTTGTGTGGGGTTACTGAGCACCAAAGGCAGGCTCAGGCTGGGTCACTGCTGCACTTTCATTGTTTAAATTAAGGCTTCTCCTCCACTGATATGGGTGCCTCCTGTTATAGCATTTTCCACAACATGCAACTCAAATCCTGGGTTACAACAATTTAAAGGTGTTTGCATTACATTCTCCACCCCTGGTCCCTTTGGACCAGACCATCTGGTTTAACATTCCAAAGGTCTCTTCCCTTTACCCCTGCTCTGCCCTGAACTAATCCACAGACTGCAGACACTTAAGGTTGTTCCTGCTCTGGGTGGGGTCTTATCTATGAGCCACAGTTTCATCAGGGGTTTACCTGAAGCTCACATGTTCCAGGGTGGCCTAATCCATGGGCCACGTGTGGTTTGAAGTGTCCTGCTCACACGCCACAGGTCACAGCACTTCCACTCAAGCTCACACTGGGATTTCAGCCCGTCCAGCACAGCAGCACAGACACAGCAGAGGTGGCCTGGCCATCTGCCATCCCAGGCACACCATCACTGCTGCTACCAGAACGTTCCCAGGCACAGCACAGAACGGGGATGGGCAGCACAGCTCTACAGTGAGCAGTGAGAGCAAAAAGTAGCCACTAACGAGCACGAGACTCTGGCAAACAGAAAGGCAAGAGAGCCCCATGGCAAGCACAGGAGCCTGCCAACTGATCCCTATACAGCACTAACCGATATAAATTCTATCCAGCACTTCCCAATCATGTCTGCCGTTACCTCAAACACTTTGGGGAGACAAAAAGAACTGCCATGGTTTAGCCCCAGTCAGCAACTCAACACCATGCAGTTTTGGCTCCCCTCCTCTATTGAACAGGATGTGGGTGAAAATCAGCAGAAAAAAAAAAGAGTGAAATTTGTGGGTTGAGATAAAGGAAGTTTAACATGACAGAAAAGGAAGGGATGATAATAATAAAGAATAATAAAAAAAAATTATAACTAGAACACACCAAATGAATGATGAACAATGCATTTGCTTACCAATTGTTGATCAATGCCCAGCCACCAGCCCCTGAACAACTTCCCCCAATTTATACACTGAGCATGATGCCATAGGTTTGGAGGATCCCTTTGCTCAGCTTGGGACCGCTGTCCCAGCTGTGTCTCTTTCCAGCTCCTTGTGCCCCCTCAGCCTCCTCGCAGGAAGGCAGGATGAGAAGCTGAAGAATTCTTGACCACTGCTTAACAACAATGAAAACACCAGTGTGTTATCAATATTATCCTCATCCTAAATCCAAACCACAGCACTTTACCAGCTGCTGGGAAGAAAATTAACTCTACCTCAGCTGAAACCAGGACATTAGTTTCCCTTGTGCTAGGATAAGAGGATTTCTAGGATCTTTCTAAGCATTTCCATGACACAATGCATCAAGCTTAAGATGATTTGTTCACTCATGTTACCTATCTCTAGAAAACCTATTTCATAGTTTATTTACATGACAAAACTAGACTGATTCTCTAAAATTCATAAGGCAAATAAATTCCCTTGAGCTAACATATCACCTTATCAAGAGATGTTAAAAGTGGGTTTTTTTAAAGAATTGAGATTAAACAGTTGTGGTATGGAGTTACTTGTGATACTAGGAAACTGATTTGCATTTTCACATAAACCCACATTATATCAGAACTTCCTCATGAAAACCCATTTGTCTGACTCCTGTCACTTCCTCTTATGCCTTACACTTCAGATTCTCAAGGGCAAAGATTGCCATTTGTCTTACCACAATACCCTCATGATTTAAAACTTCCCCTGGTGTCATCATCCAAATAATGATACCTCAAGAAGTCATAATCCCTGAAAATTTTTCTGATATTGGTTTCCTTTCCTTTATTTCATGCATCTAAAGCTAAATCTATACTTTTACACATGATAATTTATTCACATCTCATGTATTTTCAATCTGTTACATAGCCTGTACTCCTTTTTTTTTTTTTTTTTTAATGATGAAAATGACAAAGGCTGTGAATAGAAAGTTATAAAGGATCTAGTGTGATAAAAGGGAAACATTCCTGTAGTCTAGGTGGGGAGGAAGCGATTTGTGCTTTTTCTGGCAAACTACATTAGCTTTTCCCCCCCTTAATGCTGCAACACCACTGAGTAGGTCCCTGACACAATGGCTGTGTTACCCACTGATGGAAGAGGCAGCTATTACTGGTCCATGTTGCTGCCCAGGGGCAGCTATAATTTCACTCTGTGTGTGTGTGTGTGTTTCACCTGCAGCCTCTCTGAGGGGCTCATCTGTATGCGGCGAAGCTGAGAGTCGGGCCGGCACACATCCTGCCCCCATCCACGGCGTGTCACAATGCCAGCACCTAGAAAAGGCATTAATATTTATGGCGAGAGAGCACAAAGAAATCAAAGCATCTCTGTCTGCCTCTCAATTTATTCCACTTCTCAGGAATTTAATTTTGGAGGAACTTTTGGAGGGGTAAACCCCACGCCTGTAACAGCGAGGCAGGAATGCACACGTTTGATATTCGACTGTAATTGAGAAAATTCATGCTGATTTTTCCTCCAGTGAATTTGGGATTCCCTCCATCTTTTCAAAATTTAACACATTTTAACATTTGTTCTAATAAAAAAAAAAATTAATAAATACTTTTCTCCTCATTAAGCATCTCTGTTTCTTAAGGAGGACGTAAAAGGACATCCTCTTTCTCCTGAAGTCCGGAGACCAGTTGTGCAGAACCAGGTTATCAGAGTCCATATTGCTTGTAGTGCCAGTTCCACAAATGAAACCATCCCAGATCTTCACAGCAAATCATGATTTCCTCCTTCCCACACCAAGAAGTACAGAATGACCAAGAGCTGTGTGTTAGTGCTCAGGATACTTCCTCCTCCATTTCCCTCTTCACTCCTGTGTTCTCTGCAGAAGAGGCTAGAGTTGAAATGTTTCCTGTGGGTAAATGGAATTAATATGATCACAGTGTGGGATGACTGAGCCATAGTCTAACAATTGAACTCTGCGGTGCTGTAGCTTTACCTACCTGAGCCCTTCCAAGTGCTACATTTTTTTGTAAACTAATCAGTTGCACCATTGAGGCTGTGACCTCCCTGTGCTCTGGGGGATCTGAGGAGCTAATGAATCACCAAAACTCTTAAGGTGAGCAAACAGTCTCATGTAGGCAGCTCTACTGCTACAGCAGGCACAGAGATGTTTCCTGCAAGGAATGACTTGCTCACCCAGCCAACACAGTGAGGTTTTAGAAATTGAGTTCAAGTCCTTTGCCCCATCTCTGCGCCCCTGAGCCCCTGTCTGCCCTGTGTATAATGAGTGGTAAATTCTGCAAAACAAGGATTGTCTCTCGCCTTGTGAGGGTCACAAAGCATGTAAAATACTTTCAAAAAATGATGAATTTTGTTTGCTGCAAGAAAATGAGACAGGTGTGCTCTATCAGTAAATAAAGGCAAGCAGGCAGGCTTCTCTTCCCCTAAATCTGGTTGTCTCCTCACACTCAGTCACATAACAAGGCACAAGGCCTGCGTGGCATCCTGTGGTGGCAACTCCTTTATCCCTTTGTAGCTTTTTGTGAGAAGGGAATGGGCAAAGCTGAATATGCCGCATACATACTTCTGGTTGCTATATAGAGTGGAAAATTCCCAACAGCTTGGAGTATTAGAAAATAGCCTGGACAGGGTAGCAGAGCTGTGGTAGGAACCAGGAACTGGGACCAAGGAAGGCAGTACAAGCTGTTGCCAAGACCCTGCTTCTGAGCCCAGAGACAAAAGTCTATTTCAACAGTTTCCTAGTCAGGTACCTTTTGAAGCCCTGGCAGGGGAGGTTCAGAATGGACATTAGGAAGCGTTTCTTTACAAAAAAAAGGGTGCTCAAAAACTGCAACAGACTTCCTGGAGAGGTGGTCAGTGTCCTAAGCTTGTCAGTGCTTAAGAGACATCTGGACAATGCCTTTAAGAGAATGCCTTAACCTGGTCAGGTCTGAATTGATCAATCAATTGGATTACATGATCACTGTAGGTACCTTCAAACTGGAAGCATTTTATTCTTCTCTTCTTTCCTTACTTAAAGAATTCAGGTATTCCCAAGGTCTCACAAAGGTTTAGGTAAAGGCAAAGGTTTTTCTGCTTTCTGTAGGAAAAGTCTCAGCTTTCAGCCCAGATACTTCCAGGTGTTCTCCAGAGCTGCAAATCTCTTCCAAGTCAAACTGCCTGTGCAAGCCATAGGATTATTAAAAAGGCAGTTTGCGTAATTCACAAAAAAGTCAGCCCTTGACTGTCTGTCAAGACTACCACGAAAAGGCTCAGAAACATTATGGTTCTAGAGCTGCTAGCTCTGAATCCCCTGAGCTTCTTGACTACACCTAAGGAATTTCTCATTTAATATGTGCATGAACATTACTCCTTCAGCTCTGTTCCCAGGCTCTTGGGTCTCAGACTGACTCCCATTTGTGAAATATAGTTTACCATTTGAGCTGTACAAATTCTTCTTGAAAGCTTATCAGCTTAGTTGTAAAACCTACTGCACTTCTTCTTCATGGTAAAAGGACAGAAAGTTTATAAACACAGTTCTCTGCCCCTGCATATAACACACCTGAGTGACTTTTAGTTTCCAATGATGCACTGAGGTGTTTTTTTCGTTTTTTTTTAACGTTTTGTTTCTGTTTTCTGATGGTTTTTAATGTCTTGGAGGATGAAAGGCAAACCAGCTGATCTCTTTAAGGACAGGCCCCTTCCACACTAGTAGACATTGACAAGGATCATGATCTTGTCAACGCTCACATCCAAAATATCTGGTTTATTTAGCAGACCACTGTCCTTAATACCCTAAACCACACTGCACAATATGGTTTAGTGGCCATGGTGGTGTTTGGTTAAAGGTTGGACTTGATGATCTTGGAGGTCTTTTCCAACCTTAATGATCTTATGATTCTATTTTATTCTATTTATTTCTCCAGCTAAATGTAAAGCCTGTTGACCAACAGCTCTGTGTGGCTGCAGTTTTCCTGCCCCCCACAGCTCTGCTGGAAGCAAGAGTGAGCTGACTCAGGGTTTGTTTCCATGAAGTCAAAGGTTTGGAGCAAAGATCTGCATGTAGTTATGTATTTTAACTATGGATAGCACCTGGTGACATGAACCCTGCTTTTAATTTGCTATCATCACATGAATAAGTATTTCATAATGATATTGTCAGCAGCAATTCAAGCTTATATGTCCCTGGAATAAAAAGTTGGTTCATCTTCTTTTTGGGGGCCCTAGCTCATTGTTCTCTAACATTTTCAGCTTTACTCCCCAGAAATCAATCTTCTCTGAGAACAGACTGTGTCTGTTATTTTGGAAGGGTAATGAAACATGAAACCAGTGCCACAGCTTCTATGATGATTTAATTCTGTGTTACTTACATATCAACATAATGCTCTTTTTTTCTAAACAAAGTATTACAAATGCATTATGGCTCTGCATACACACTTGGTAGCCCTGGGCAATAGTCATTTAACTTGTTTACCACACAAAATTGCTTTGTTTTCTCTACCTTTTTCCTAATTTAAGGCAGTAAACATACCAAAATTTAGTATTGAAACAAGCTTAGTCCAATTTGCAAATCCAGGCACTGGAAGAAAGGATTTAAAAAAAAAATTAAAAGCCAGCTAATTCCATTGCTTCCTTTCCTGCTGTAGCAATAAACTGTAAACCTTCCTGAAAGTTAACATTTGTTCTAGTTAGGTAGTAAAACAGCAATATCGTATTTGCTAGATTAGTCCTACATTTTCTCCCTTGGAGGGAAAAGTCTGAAATTTCCCTCTTTCCCTCAGCAAATCCAGAAAAATAAGAAAGATAATTAATAAAAATATTCATAAGAGTGATAACTCATAAACATATAGATAAAATAAGTGAGCCCAGATAAATGTTGAGTGATCTGGAATTCACATCAGAAAACCATTGTATGTTTACACATTTGACAGCATGTGTTTCAGAGACTTGAGATTAACTAAGCATGGAAAGTGTACAAGCTTCTCAAAACAATGTTCTCCAGTCAAAGGTTGGCAAGTCCTGATAAAGCCAAAACCAGTACTGACCACATTGAAATGTAGCTAATGCTGTAAGGAGACAGTGATGTAAAACTTAAAAATATACTGGTAGCAATTACCGTTAATTATCAATAATATAATTCTGGTATTAATATCTGTTTATTCAGAAAAAAAAAACCAAACCAACCTGATAGGTATCCACATATAAATAATGGGTTTACTTCTATATTTGCTTACACTGCAGAGTCATTTTTAACTGTGCATCTTATAACAATGGAGTCTAAACAAGGAGATAAAACCTAAGTATAATTTAACTTGAAAAAATAGCAAAGGAATAATGATACAAATCTACATGTATACATTTATTTTTTCTTAATTTACAATCAGGAAATCAATAGGATTGTTTAGGAAGCATATTGTCTAGTGTGCAACAAAAGAATGGTCAAATGGTTAGTGGAAAAAAGTTGTAGTAACAGAAAAACACCCATTTCTTGGAAAGGCTTGTAGACACTCTCTTCTCTTTCTTTTTTATACTGTTCAGATTTGGTCCCAAATACTGTTACATTGTTTTTTCTTTACTGTTGTTCCATTCAAGCGTCAACTGATGATGTGCTTTGAGGTATTACTGGCTTATTGCAAGTATGAGAAAAAATAACAATACTAGTAATAGCAGCAGCAGTAGCAGTTTGAACATACTTTATTCACAGATTTTATTATTTATTATTATTATTATTATTATTATTATTATTATTATTACTATTAATATTGCTACTATTTTTTAATTTATGTTTTATTATGAGGACTGCCAAACACTGGCACAGGTTGCCCAAGGAGGTTGTAGAGTCTCCATCCTTGAAGTTATTCAAAGCCTGAATGAATGCAGCCCTGACCAACCTGCTGTTGAGCAAAGGTTTGGAACTAGATGGTCTTCAGTGATCTTTCTATTATAGAGTGATAGAATTATAGAATATTCTAAGTTGGAATGGATCCACAAGGATCATCAAAGTTCAACTCCTGGCCTTGCACAGGACAGCCCTAATAATCAAACCATGTGCCTGAGAGTATTGTGTTGCCACAGCCATTGTGAGAATTCAGACTTATATTTCCAGATGCTCTGTCCTGGAAATCCTACTGCTTTTGCTGAAGAAAAATTGTAGATTAAGAAGTATGAACTTGAAAAGGGTATGGTTAAGTAATATTTGTTCTCATTTCTCATTACAGCATAGATTTTGGGGGGACTTGAGGGACAGCAAATAGTCAGCCAAGAAGTCCTGGAGTCCTCACACTGACAGTCATGCAACCTTGATCAGCTGCCACTTTTTAAGGAAAAGAAAAAAAAAAAAAATCAGGAAAACAGCTTGATATCCAGAAAGTCCTTTGGGTGGTGGTTTTTTGTTGTTTTGTTGTTGCTGTTGTTTCTTTCTTTCTTTTTTAAGTACCATAATTTCTTAAGCTAAATTCAGAAGGGCAGAGTCTTGGAAAAGTACACCCAGACCATGAAGGGAGGGTTTCAGTTGCCTAAGTATGGGTGTGTGCTGCTGTTTTATGCAGGGCAAGTATCTCAATCATCTCTTACTGCAGCTCCAGAGGAGCCTGGGTCTCCTGTGACTCTGTGTTAAATCAATTACACATATGCAAAAACTGTGAATGTTATCTGGCATCTCTGTTAGTACAAGGTGTGTATTTAGGATACCTGGTTGGGATTCAATTCTCTAGCATTCACAGACATTTCTGCTTTTGTGTAGCTGTATCAGCAGTGGACAGATTTATCACATTCTTTTACACAGCCATGGAAAGACATATTTTTTACCAAACTATAAATAACTTCACCAAGCCAATGAGATCTGCTAACAGCTTGCTTTCTGTATGCACGTTCATACACTACTTTGCATAATTATTTCATGAAAATTTTGTCTCTAATGCCTTAAAAATCCTCAGCTCTCCTTAGCAGCTAACAATGTTGCCTGCCTATATCTTTGATAAGTGGAGTAATATCAAATAGATGATCTGTGTAACAGGACATGACAGCAGCCTCAAAAAGGCAGAAAGAAAAGCAAATAAAGACCAAGCATTCTCCCACCTTTCAGACCCAATTCCCAATCCTGAGGTTTAGCTTTGTTATTTCTTCTAATCTGTTTGAAGAAACCACTCCTGGGCAGGGCATCCTTATTGCAGGGATCATTAATTTGAAGAGAGGCAAACGAAAAATAGGGAATTTGTATTTCAGTCACAAAATGGATCAAAGAAAACTTTCCTAGGGCAAGGTGCTGTTGTCAAGATTGTCCTGAAGAAAGGAAAATCATTACAGAGGATTATCTATAACAGTGTTCTCAACCTTTCTTTCAGCTTCTCTACCCCAAGGCAGAAATACAGTGTGACTGATTATGATTACCACACACGCACACAAAGACTCACTCTTCCACAGATAGATTTTTGCATGTGTCTTTAGCATGACGTTATTCCTAAAAACAGACCTGCCACGTACATATGGACTCACATATGCTCAACCTTAAGATGATGATGAGTACTATTATAATAATTATAATGGTAATAATAACAGCAACAACAAAACAACAACAACAATAATAATAGTAGTAATAGTAATAAATAATAATAATAATAATAATAATAATAATAATAGTAGTAGTAGTAATAATATTCTCCATGAGCTCTCAGACAGTGTGATTCAAAACATAGGGAAAAATGCATCCTCTGTTTGGAGAGTGATGTGGCAGGAAATTTGCTCCATATTTCTTCCCCCGTTACTGCTCACTGGAGCTTCTCAAAGGTCACCATTTAAAGTTGATTTTTCTGGGGAAACATTGATCCTTTTGCTACCAATTATCCCTAGATGTGACACAACTGGTGAAAACATGTCTTTTATTAACTCGTAGCAGCCTTGGAGCTCGCTTGGGTAGTGGGACCCTACCAACACCTACACTACCCAACTACCCAACAATGGATCCCATTCTCAAGGCTCCATAACTCCGCACTAGTTTGTACCAGTGCAGCTAAATCTGCTTTCTCCCCAGAGACCCACATGGCCTGGCACTTGCTGCCTACTGGGAACAGTGTTTTGTCATGCTACACATATTTCTGAATACCTGGGATAAAGTGTCCTGGACTAAAGTCATGCAGGAAGTATGGCAGGAATCAACTTCTAGGATTTAAACACAGTTGAATACAGCACAGTACTCTATACTCTATACACAGGACTAAATTGTGATCCTATTTAGATTTCTAGGGTGGATGTAGCTCCTGGGGCAGAGCATCATGTTAAGATGATGGACAAATCTGTTTCTATGGTCTTGCTCTTCATGCCAGGTGTAAAGGTCCTATTATTAAAACCATTAGAGAGATGCCTCTACTTGAATTAGGGTGCAAGCAAGACCAAAACAGAAATTCTACAAAGGATGTTTCATAGCAGAGGATTCAGCATTTGTTTTCATAACATTTCAGCATCAATTCAAAAGATGCTGGAGGTGATGTTACGGTCTTCCTGAAGACATACACTAGTCTCAGGCATGAAAGAAGTGAAATCACATGCAGGACAGGAAAAGAGAAGGGATCTATTTTATTTATCTTATTTCTCATTTTCAACCTCCTGAACCTGTTTTGGTGTGGGAGTGCAGCAAAAGACTTCTCCTTACTTACTTTTCAATTATTAGAATTGGCATAATGATAGCTTCCTCATAGTCATTGCATAAATATGTTACCTATAGATAACATTTTAGCTCCTTTGCTAGATGTTTTGAGTGATAGGGAAGAGTTTTTTATGGCACATTTTTGTGACATTTCTTAAATGGATCCTAGGTAACACTCCAGAATAAAAGGATTTCCTCCTAAAACAATCATGAAGAAGAAATGCAAAGAAAAGGGAAGGTTATAAACTTCCAGGCTAACCAAGATGAGAAAAAAATTGTTAAAAAAAAATCTAGTGACAAAAATACAAGGATATATAACACGAAAAATTATATTAGAATCAGAGGGCTGCAACATGCTCCCTATGATGAAAGGCTGAAAGAGTTGTTCAGTCTGATGAAGACAAGGCTCTGGGAAGACCCTGTAGTGGCCTATCCATAATTAAAGAAGCATTATAAGAAGGTTGGGCAGAGACGTTTTAGCAAGGTCTGAAGTGATGGTACAAGGGAAAATGGTTTTGAACTAAAAGAGAGGATATATATTGGATATATATTGGATATAAGGAAAATATTCTTGACTGTGAGGGTGGTGAAGCCCTGGCACAGGTTGCCCAGAGAAGCTGTGGCTGCCCCATCCCTGGAAGTGTCCAAGGCCAGGTTGGACAGGGCTTTGAGCTACCTGGGATAGTGGAAGGTGTCCCTGCCCATGGCAGGGGGTAAAACAAGGTGAACCCTTCCAATCCAAACTATTCTGAGATTCTACAAAACCCTAGCACAATGTACCACAATAGAAATACATTTTCTCAGACAAACACAAACAGAACTTTACGTGATCAAATATTACAACTGGATCACAGAAACACTGAGAATTGTTTGTGTTCTGCTGTGGATCAGGGAGTTCAGTGTTTAGGGCAGTGCTTAAAATACCTCTCCAGCTTTTCTGTGGTGTGAATCCCCCTTGGAGAGGTGCTATTCTAGAGATGAAAAAGGCAGAATGAAATGAAGTTGCCATCACAGCATGCATGAGAGAGCTCGGTTCACTGGGATTACTGATGCTACACACTCCTGTGTTTCTCTTGGAAGGCAGACAGCTGTGTACGGCCATAGAAGCACAGCAGATGCCAAATGCCAATTGTTAAACCCTAGTGGTTACTTTAATTGCCCCTTTCCACCAATTTGAGATTTTGCAATGGTAGGGAAGCCACAGAGGTTGCTGTCACTCAAGTTCTCTGAACCTGCAGCTCTGAGAAGAAAATAATGAAAAAACAAATGTAGTAAAACGGACACAAAAAGACAAAAAAAACCCCTCACACAAACAAAGTCCTCAGGCTTGTGACAAGCTTGTAAACAAAAATATAAAGGAAAGGGAGAAAAGGAGTTGACTCAGTTGCAGATTCAAGGTTTTACCTGAAAGTTTCATAAGGCAGCTGTGAGTGTTTTATGAGAGAAAGGATCCTCAGCAGCAAAGTTGCAGCATTATGGACTCTGACATTTTGTAAAACTGTAAAACGTGTCAGTAGCTTTAACAAGCAGGAATGCTTTGACCTCCTGAGGTTCCTGTCCAATTCAGCCATTGCAACTCGTTGATTCGCACAATTAATGGTTACATTCAGCCAAGGGAGGGAGGGAAAAGGGTGACAGGAAACGTCACCTGAAAACCAAGACAGCCTTCCTTTTCTTTTTTTTTCTGCTCTAGCTCCATTATCAAATTTTCCCTCCTACTTCTTCACTGTATTTTCACTGCTTTAATTTTCCCTTTGCATCTATATTTGCAAGCCTCTTGCTCTGTAAATATGCATTAATGGAATAATTCCAAAAGATTCTGATCCTTTGACTAAACAATCATAAGGTTATTTTGCAGACATATTCTTTTACATTTGCTAGCACTAACACAGCACCCACATTAAACTGGTTGTTTGGTTATTTCTTCCATTTTGAGGATAATCCTGCTCTATCTGCAATTTAGGGATCATCACTTTTCTCCAGAGGAAAAAAAAAAGTTACTTTGAGACCTTGCACATGCAAAAAGCAGGAACAGACACATGGGGGGGGAGGAGCCTTAAGCTTGGAGGATGAGTATTGCTAGCTATCAGTAAAAAGGTGCCAATTTAAGAGAGCACTACAGAGTCATTTCTCTTCCTCACATTGATACAAGACAGATAAGACATTATAAAAACAAAAGAATGCTCATTTCCTGTCTTCTGTTACATCTGCATTTTCACCAGATGAGGAAGGAAAAGCTCTCCAAGAGGCTTGAAATTTTAAAAGAGAGTCTGTTGGTCAAACAGCAGTGTGCTGCTGAGGCAGGTCCCACCCATGCAGACTTTCACTCCTGTTCAGTAATGTGAAAGAAAATTCAGATCTCACCTGGGGATCAAAAAAAAAAGATTTACCAACAAGATCTTCCCCCCCAGCACTGCAGGACAAACACATCTGTTCCAGATCTGTCCCATTTACAAGGGCAATTATTAGTCATGTATTTGCTACTTCAGTGTACTCTGAGTGCATATTTCATCCTGGGGTTTTCTAGATATAAGCAGAGAGATTCAGCTGTGGAATTCCCTTCCCTGGGATGCTGTAGATGTAAAAAGCTGACAAGGGATCAGGAGGAGACTGGGCATATTTGCAAGAAGAAAACCTGAGCCCATACAGTAAACACATGGAAAGCACTCCTGTCTCAGGAAGGTTTACTATCCTGTTAATAAACATCTGGGAGACACATCAGAGCTGGAATCACTCAGGCTTGCTCTGACATTGCACTCTTTCATTGGCATCCAGATCTGACTGCTGTTGGAGATATTAGAAGGATCTCTTTGACTCACTGTAGCTGGTGTTTTTATGTTCTCAGAGATTCTTAAATATGCTCTTTCAAAATGTCTCTCTCCCTTCCCTAAGCAAGGACTGGGGGCATGCAGAGAGTGGAGGCGTCCCAGAGATTTCTTCAGGTGTCATGACAGGGAAGCAGAATTGCTTGGGGAAAATTAACAATAGAAAAAAAAATAAGATTAAAGATACATGACAAGCCTGGGAAAGGTGCAAAATACTTGAGAGTGGAGATGTAAATGAGGGCACACAGAACTTCTAGCTGAGCACAAATTCTTGAAAGAAAGGAAATCAGTCTAATGTCAAATGTCAGGCTTGTACTTCCAGACTCACTTAAATTATTGTTTCCCAAAACATTCAGAGATATATATCTTTTCTTTTGAAGGGTCCTCATAACTCAGTGAGATAGATTAGAAGATCATAAATGCTTGGAGGATGGGGCTGTACCTCCCTGTTTGCTCATACAGGAGTTAGCAATAGGGATCATTTCTCAAAGTGAGCAATTCCTACTATACACATTATTACATCTTTTTTGTCATGTTCTTCCGTCAACCTTGTAGATATTTTTCTCTCAGAAAATCTGCACATTAACACCTTCCACACTGTAAGACAATAGCAAAAACATCTCTTAAAAAAAAATGCCACTCTTTCTTTTACCTGAACATAGATGCCAAAACTCAGTTCATTGCTCATCTGTGGGTCTCCACATCTGCACAGAAAGTGAGTCTTGGGGCCAGATTGCATTTCTTCAAATATATATAGGTGGTAACTAGAGGTGAGGTTGATTCCAGCATTCACTCAGTCACTGCAAGAAAACAATTTTTCCATGTCTTGGAGTACAATGCCTTACCTGTGAGTCCTCACACCAATTCTGTTTTCTCAGAATAAATATGTTAGAAAACAGTTCTTACATTTTTCCTTCCAGCTCATCACTGATCATGAAATCTTTCTACTGCCACAGAGTAATGTTTGTTAATTTTCAGTAGCTTGGTATAAATATAATATGAATAGAACTATAGGATGAATGAATAAGATGCTGACCACTGAAACCGTTATATTTTGTCAATTTCTGTCCAATCACGACGAAATTTATATCATTCTTCTCAGAACTGGAGAATAATTTCAAAATATAATATATGAATAATTAAAATTATACCTAAAACTGGTGGGGGGTTGTTTAATGTGTTGTGTTTTTCATTATATGAATTGGTATTTATTCTTTACTAGTTCATGGTATTCCATAAAAGGAAGCCCCAGAAATATGACTGCATTAATAATTTACACTATATTTTATTTTTGTCTCCCTTGCAAAGCATATTAAAGGTAAATGCTGGGAGTTATGATATAACCCTTGCAAGAGAAATAAGTACCACAGCACTGATCTCACAGATGGGGAAATCAGGTCATGAAGGATAAAAGGGCTGTATTGTGGGGACATAAATTGCTCTGTGTCACATACCTTCCACAAACTCTCTGAAGGAGGTATTTGAAGCTCTAAAACTTCTATATTGACTGGTGTGGGACTTGACTGGAATTTAGATGGTCAGCACACATCCCAGACTACTTCCTCCAAATCATGAGAGGAATCCAAGACACAGTTTGCCAAGATGTATGTTTTTAACCAATGGGAATGCTAGGAAAATATTTTCCATCCAGAAACCTAAAGCAATTTCTGAATATTGCATGTATAGTATGAATTTTATAGTTTAAGCTTATTTTTATCCTTTCCCTAAGTTATTACTATGTGCATAGAAACTTGACACTTGTCCCTTTCTCCTCCCTGATTCATCTTTTCCTGTGACACTTATTGTGTTCTGCCTGTCTTGTGTCCCATTTCACAGACAGCTGACACACAGGTGCATCCTAACAGGGAATTGTTCCTTTCAGGTTTACAAAGAAAAAAGAAAAAAAATAATATGTAATTAGATTTGCAATGTTCCTCCTTTCATCTGAGATTCATCTCACCTAACTTGGCCATATAAAAATTAGCTATTTCATTAAGGTAGTCACCAAAATTTCCTCTCTAATGAAAGGAGAGAAAAAGGTCTCTTCAGAGAATGATTCATCACACACATGTTAAACATCTATTTTAGGATAGGATGAATTCCTTTATGGTGATACCATGCTCTCTCCCATGACTGTGGAAGTTTAAATAATGGGCTATGAGCAGAAACACATAGTTTTAACAGGCTAGAGTTAGACAAGACAAATGTTAGTCAATTTTTTTTTTTTCATCATGTTGAGTGCTATATGACCATAGTAAAAAAATGAAGCTATCATTTAACACACGGTACAAAAAATGGCACAAAGAGCACTAATTATTTGCACAGGAAGCATTGGTGATGCAGTACACATGTGTCATTCAGGAATCAACAAATTTTGTATTCTGAATTTCAAAGACCCAGAAAAAAATGTCATAATATTGTCAGCTGAAGTTTAAAAGGAAGAGATTTCTTTCTTTTCTTATTCTTTATGGACAGGAAAAGAAGTAATTGTTGGCAGGGGGTGAAATGCTATGAATTTTTCTCTCATCCTTACTTGGTCCATTCTTTAAAATTCACCTTTCTCTCAAACTTTCTGAAGGCCATGGGTTTCACATGCACTTTTCATGTAACATTATTAATAAAGGAGAAGTCTCTGTTTTGATTACCTACAGGCATCCTGACATTTGAAGTCAGCTATACAGCTCTGTCATTCAGGTTTATACATATCCACAAACTGCAGCATCTCAGAAAAAAATAGGTTGCACATGAGAACAATAGTGGGGGAAAAAAAGATAACACTCGTGTGAAGCTTTAATTAATGTTAAGCCAATGCTGGCCTGCAGGAAATGTCAAATTCCACTGGATAAATCAGGGCTGCTTCTCGGTTTTGCAACACATCATGTTCTGTGTTCAATAAGATGCCAGGCTGCTTATTTTGACTGTCATTTATGTGCAGCATTTTTCATGTGGTCTTAGAATAAGGTGCCAAAGTTGTCTGGTTCCCTGACTTTATTCTACGATTAATAATGCATTAGCCTAGCAAAATATTTGCTCCTGTTACTACTCTTGAGGTTATGAAATTAAATATATATAACTGAAAAATACAGTAAGTATATGGGAAATAAATCTTTCTCTGGTCTTCCCTGTTTTCATTCATAAGGCAACACCCTTAGTTCTAAGAACAGCTCTTGAAATTCAAAATGCATGCACAAAAAAAGACTTCATTAGATGTGCTCAGCTCTGATTTGCCTGCCTCTGTGATCTTAAAAGCCCATCACAGCATAAAACTAAATTCTATTCACCACTCCAATAGTGCAGCTTTATAGAAAAACAGCTCCACTGAATTCAATACTTACATCAGAAGCTTCATATTATTAATAATATTTTTATTGCATCTTATATATTTTAGGTTATAACTTATACATAGAAGGATACAGAGGTCCTGATTTTTCTTTTTCAGGAGAGAGAGGTTGGGGAAAATAACTTTGAACCTGGATTCAGACCTGATTACTGGCCATGACAAGCATTGTGCTGCTGGGTTTGCTAATATATACTCCTTGCTTGTGGATCTAGAGACACAGTCAGTGTTTGTGCTGTTTTGTCATTGTAATCCCTTACAACCCTTTTTGTTTATTTTCTCAGTCTCCTCCTCATTTCTTAGTTCTGTTTTCCTCCAAATCTTTTTTCTTAATTCCTTTGAAAGTTCCCTGGGATCATTCTTCAGTGATGGAGCAGCTGAGGAGACAGCCAGCACCAGCTGTGGATGCTGAGAGAGAAGTGCTCAGGAAACACTGAAACAGGGGGTTCTACCTATCTTTTTCACCTTCATAGATGCTACAGGATGAGCTTAGCTGCCCTCAAGCACTCCTTCACCTGTAAATACCTACTGGTATGGGACACTAAGGCTTTGCATGTGCCAGGTGTTTGGAAACCTGTGGGAGTGACTGATCATGCCGTTTATCATCTAGCCACAGAAGCTTGGGGTTAATAACAAAAAAACCAAAACAAACCAGTTTGCAACAGTTCCCAAATTGTTACTCTTTTGTAATTAGGAAAAATGAAAAAAATCTTTCACGATTAAGGAGAAATCTGGTTCTGTATAATAACTGTTATTAATTATATGTAACTAACACTTATAATCAAAAAATTACATATACTAACCATGTGAAATTTCTCTTCTAAAACCTTTATATGTGACAGTTTTGTAAGCAAGTGTGGTGATGCGATACTTTTATTGTATATTCATATGTCATCTGTACCCCAGTGGTTCATCCCCACCTTCCCCACTCCTATTCCCAGCTGGTTTGCCCCAGACCCAAGCCGCTCCCCTGGGGCTCTCTACATGGTTGTTCTCCTCCCCTTGTTCTGGCTCTTTCCCTATCAATCACCCAAACCCCTCCTGTTGTTCCCAAAGGTTCAGTGTCCATCACCTGAAACCTCCCAGTCTACCCTAATATGGTCCCCGTCAATCCCCCGAGACCCTACCCCTCTGGATACCTCCCCCTTTGGAAATGCCCTAAACCTCGACGCCCCATTGGGGCATGTGATCACTTTCCCTCCTCCCCTTGAGGCTATTGGCCTAAGTGAATGTCTATCCTTGGCACTATCCCTCCCCTAAGGACTCCTATTGGCCCCCTGTTACGCCCTCCCCATGGTAATGCCTCCCCTTATAATGTATCGCCTGGCGCTGCTCGAAGCTCGCTTGCTTGTTCTCAGAAGGAAAGCCTTCAATAAGCTTGGATTACCTCCTGTGGCAAGCCTCCTTGCTACTGTTTATCCTCTTCCTCGTCCAGACTGCTGACAGCTGCTGTGACTGGGGCTTCAGCTCCCCTGAGCAGAGCTGAGCTCCAGAGGAGCAGCTTTAAAGCTGAGAGCCTCTGGCTGCTCCCCACTGCAGCCGCACACCGCAGGGGCTGGTCTGGGCAGGGGGCAGTAGCAGTCACTGCAACAAGCAAGTAACTGCATTTTGAAATTAAGAAGTGACATGCTCAAGAAAATTTTTACTTTCCTATTTTGTTCATTTTCCTGTTCATAGTCTTTTAAAAATTAGACTGATGATCTTCAGGCTGTCAGAAGAGAAATTAAATTATTTTTAAAACAACTATTTTTGTTGTTTATGCCTGAAATATTTTTTCTGCGTTAACCAAATCCTACAGTCTTCTAAATTTCAGAATATTATTATTTTAGACGGAATTGCCTGAATTTCCTCTTCTGTTGACACCTTTCTGTATCAAACATGTTTACCTCATTCAATTTCTTCCAAGAGACTTGTTCGTGGATGGTGCTGAAGAGAGAAGTTTGGGTTTGATGACTTGATGCTGGGTGCTGCAAGCTCACCCTGGTGTTCCCGTGTTATTGTTAATGAGTGTGGATGACAAGGAGGATTGGTGTTGGGTGCACACATACATCCATAATGGTCAGAAGACAATCATGGAGATAATTAGATTGTAACAGCAATGCATAATTAATGCCAGGTAATGGGACAGATCCCAATCTGTTGCGCCAGTGGTAAATCCAAGGTAACCCTATTAATGTCGAGGACAGTTGTTTGCATATGTTGTACATTGATTTAACTGAGGTTTGATTCAGGCTCATTAAGTGACACATTTTTCACTTATATCGTTTGTATGGGCAGACTGTGGAAGATTACCCTCAGCTCGAATGCCACTACATATTATCTGCTTTAAGACATGTGAATTAAACTCTGATCAAGTGCCAGAGATCCCCTAATTAGAAGTGCAAGACGTGCCCATGCTAAATTCTAGGTTCCTTAAAGACAACAGACTCGACTGAATGTTTATCAACAGCTGTGGGCACATTAGGATTTTAAAACAGTCCCTAATCAAAACAAGGAATAATGCTTTTTGTAACAGCATGCAGGTTTGCTAATTTGTTTGTTTTGCTGTTTATATCAGCAGCAAAGAAAATGTCATTTAAAAGGCAAAGAGTTTTTAATGGAAATGGTCAAAACTGTGCTCTGCAGTAATGTATCAGTATTCTCTATAATAGAACAACATCCCATAATGCTTTCTAAGGGAAATTGTGATAGGGAAAGAGAGGCAGCTCACTTCAGATGAGTCCATGGAGTTGCTGGGGTGTAAAGGGATCTCTGGAGATCATCTTGTCCAACTGCCCTGTAAAGCAGCTTGCACAGGATCGGGTCGAGGTGGTGCTTGAATATCCCCAGAGCAGGAAGCTCTATAACCTCCCTGCACAGCCTGTGCCAGGGCTCAGTCACCCTGACAGTAAAGAAGGTGGAACTCTGTCTTGGTGCCAGTCTTTCATGTGACAGCTGAGAGCCCAGCCACCTGGCTTGGCTTAAACTACCAGCTTTTAGCCTTGTCTGTTTAGTGAAATGATTTCCAGTTGTCATGTGATATAAAAAGAGTCAATCCAGCCACGTGCAGCCAGGTGCGTCACTTTGTGAGCGGTCACTCCTGTAAAGAAATGCAGGCTTAGGGGGGTTGGATGGAGCTGTCCTGAGTTTTTTCTCTTCAGGTGGTGTCTTTAAGGGCCAATCAGCTTTTTCATTTCTGGAGCACACAAACAGAGAGGACAGGAGTTCATCTAAGGCTCCAGAACAGGGTGACTGCATGCAGACTGCCTCTTGGAAACACTGGCCTGGCTGCCAAAGCACGTCTCAGCTCAAGGGGTTTTTCAGAGTAGTTAGGCTTTATTATTATAGACAGTATCACTGTAAATATTGTACAGCATGAAATGACAGAATTATTATTCTAGTGGCCAACCTGTACTCTGAGCTGATGTAAACCAAACAATGAGAATTTCTTATTTCGCAGAGTGATTCAAAGCCCAATTAAGTTAACAGAGAAACTCCTCTGATTCCTTTCTGTCTGAAACAGGCTCTTGGATTTTCATTGTACATAATAACACCCAGTGGCTCATCTCAATATCAGCTTCAAAGAGAATAGGAGATGCTGCCCCACCTCACAGAAGGGTTACAGGGGTGAGTTAGTGCCTGTCTGCTACACATTTGGATACTGCAGTGATGAGCATTTTGGAAAAGTCCATAAAGAGTTGGCAAGTTGTGGAGGGTTTGGACAGTGTGAGGTAAATAAACCCCAGGCCTGAAGGTTGCACAAGGGAAAATAAAATGTGGTATGAAGTTATAGTATATGTCCTACTCCACCAATGGGTAAAATTGATCAATGCTTGTGAACAAAAAACCCCTCAGGCTAGCTTAATAGAGATTATCTGATAGTGCAACACCAGGGAAAAAAAAAAAAATAGAACAGAATGGGTGACTTTGCAGAATTCCATAGTGTTTATTTTTCTAGTTCAAGGCATAAGTCTGAAGTCTAGAACTGCATTTTTAATTGAAAGGTGATGGTTTCTCAGGAGATGAGATTTTGGCAGCTTTTCCCATGTGTCAGTGTGCTGCCTCTGCTTTGTTCTATCTCACAAAAGCTGAGCTCATGTGTAGGGTTTTACTGGCTTCCTGGTTTACTTCTGCTCTAGACTTTTTGTGTCCTTGCATGACAACTATAATTTCATTTACTGTACTTTTGTAAGTGCTTTGGCAATTTTGCCACTTCCAAAACCTCTGTAGTATTTATTTGGGTCGTTTGCTTGGGTCATAGAGAAGATAAAAGACATTTGTTTTGTCCTTGTTTTTCACCCTCTATTCCTGCTTTCACGTGTCTTTATATTTCTCCTTTCTATATTTATATTAATTTTTTAAACATTTTTTCCCTTGTCTCTTTTTTCCCACTCTATCCCTTTACCCACTTTTTCTGTTTTAGATGCAAACCAGCACTATTTCCCTTGAATTATTCTTTATTCCTAAAATAATTTAAAAAAAAAATTGAAAAAAATAGCAAGCAGGTGATCTTTTTGTTACCATATTTTTAACTCACCTTCCAGATTTCTAATTGCTAGTGTTTCCAGCACCTTGACAGCTGTTTGACAACAGCGTCTACCTCTAGTCATACTTTAACCATTATGATAAACCACAAAGGAAGCTTGGTTTCTCTAGAGAAAATTCACTCTTGCATCTCGTGTTAAATCTGCAGGTCTAATATGATATGCAGAAATCAAATTTGAAGCTTTCTCATTATTATTTAAGCATGGCAATCATCTCCACTGTTTTATCTACAGAGTCGCACACTGAGAACTTTGTTTTCCTTCAGAAGCATGATGCCGGTTCCAGTGTCACAGTGTGGGGATTTTTTTACCCTCTGGGAAATGCTATAAATTTAGATGTCTGTACTAAATTTCTTGAGGTTGCTCTCAATAATGTAAATAATTTAATTGCCCCCAAACACTGGTCTCTAACACCTGTGTGAGAAGCTATTTCAAGAATAAGGTGGGCTAACTGAGATCAGATGGATTTTAATTTTCATTTCACAGCCAGAGTATTTACTGAGCAAAATATCCCTTGAAGATATTTTGAGAACCTCATTTTACTTTGGCTTAGAAGGCTGATATAAAACCTGTAAGACAACTGTAAAATCAGGGCTCTAAAAATTTTGACTCCTGAGTGGGATGTATAAAGTAATTTTGTCCTATTTATCTTTTTTTGTGAACCTGACACCTTGCATTTGATTGAAGTTTAGTTTTATAAAATTTAAATAATAATACAGAAAAAGATGTATTGCACAGCTTGAAATAAAGGACATCAAAAGTTTATAGTGGTCCCGTAGTACAAATGTAAGTCTACAGAATGGGTACCTTATCTTCGCTAACTGATCTGTGAGAAAATCTTGAAATAAAGGAAAAAATCATTAATTTCTCTCTTTATTAGCAAAACTTGGAGGAGTTCAGCCTTCAAGCCAACACCTGCATGCTGTTGCACCTTTGTCCTCTCTCCCACTTTGCTCACTCACCTCCACATTACTGACTTGAATTGCTTCCAAATAGGCTGGGAAATTTACAGCTGCTATTACAGGTCATGTAATACAGGTTAAACCCGTGTTTACAGCCCAATAATTTCCCTGTGTCTTTAAATGAGCTATGAAGTATTTTGTAATGCAGATTGTCTGCTTTTTTTATTTGCCTGTAAAAGCAGTGAAGGGAAGCTACAAAAACTCTGTGTTTCCTTGTCACTGAGGACAGCCTTGCTGCTGTACTGCACTGAGCCTGGAGAACCAGAACTATTAAATGGTTGCAAACTTCAAGGAATTGAAGGTGCCAGAATTAGCAGAGTGGGTCAGAAAAAGGAAACTGAATAGTAATCCAAGATATAGGCAATTTGGCCATTGTCTTTATTTAAGACACCTTTAAGGTGTCTCTTCTCTCCTGATCTTGGGGATAGCCAGAATTAAATTGCCCTCAATACATCCATCAGTCTTGCTGCTACTCTAGATGAGAATAATTTGATGATCACTGAAATTTCCTGGTTCTTGAACCAGACAAAGGATCAAGCCACAGAAATCATATCTGGCCATATTTCCTCTTTGTGCCAAAATAAATGCAAGAGGAGTAAAGCACGAAATGATAAATGTGTAAAGAAATTTTAAAGCTGATAAGGAGAAATGTGAACATGGTTTGTAAACATTGTAACATTCAGAGATAGGGCAGGTAATCTGTTTTGCCTGGATGCTCATCCTAGTTCAGATCTGATTCATTGCCTTTGATTTCTCGTGGATTTGATTTGACAGGCAACAGATCACTTGGGACAAGGTCTCCCTTGTGTTTGTGCCAGCAGCATCCAGGAATGTCACCTGTGGACCAGGACCCCGTTAGGAGAACTGGTGTACAAACATAACAACAAAGAGACTTATGACATCTTTTACTCAAACCAATTAAGATAATTGATTGGTGAGCGGTATCTGAGCCAATTATTACGGATATTTTTACCAGTTCATGTTCAGAAGCACATGAATGGCATCAGATTTTTGAGTTCAGACTAAAAAATGCAAATGCTGAAGATGTGAATTCCTTTTAGCCTCTTTATCCAATATATTTTCCTTGGTTTTAGTTTGTAAAGAATCTAGACCTGGAGGAATTATAAATTGAAAGATTATCACCATAATTCTTTGGACCCCAGCAGTGATTATAAAATGAGCTCATCAAATAATCATTTGCAAGTGTTTATGAGCCAGGATGTAATTCCTTTGTCGATTTTGCAACCACGCTCTGTAGCATTTGGAAATGTTACAGTTTGCAAACAATTCCTTGCTAGATTTCTTTTTCCCCTTCATGAAAGGAGCAAGCTCAAATGAGGCACTTCATTATTACTTCAGTAATGCCCAGTCAGCAAAGCTTTCATGTGTCTTGATTGTTGATAGCCACTGATGAAATAGGAAGAGACAGAGTTTGTCAGGTAGAGACCTGCACAGACCACAGACACAAGTCACTCCAGCTAAGCAGCACGTCCATGTAAATTTAAGTCTCAGGCAGAAAAGACAGTGGGGAGGAGGGGAATCAACACCTATTAAATTTGGATGGGGACAGAAAGAGTGGCCTTTGTTGACTGACAGACAAGGTTATGTGGCTGAACAATAATTTGAAGGCCTGAATTATTCATGTCCAATTCAAGGTAAAAGGGTTTAACCTGGTGATATCATCATGTTGCAGTATTTCACTATGGCAAAAAGTGTTTTTCCTGACTTTTATTTTACTACATTCATGTCATATGCAAGAAATTAGAAAAGGGATTGGGAATAACTTTAATTTTTAGACAAAAATATATGTGCATATTTTAAGGTCCAAGAACAATTTGTTATTTAAAATGAAAGAGCAAACAGCTTGCAAAAGGTCCTGACAGCTGAAATTCAGACTTCTGTTCCACCATACCCTACTCACCAGAAATGTCCTTCTATGTAACTCAAACAAAGAGAGTAAAGGTTGGTATACTACTGGGACTCCAGCCTTTATTTGAAAATAAAGGTTAGGGTGTTTTTTTTCTTTGTTTGCTTGTTTTTAATAAAAGTTATATTTCTTTGCTGTCAAGAAATATAAACACTATACAATCCAGGTCTGTTCTGCACTGGTGCAGCCTCACCTCGAGTTCTGTGAGCAGTTTTGGGCTCCACATTATAAAAAAGATATAAAGCCATTAGAGAGTGTCCAAAGGAGACCACGAGGCGGATGAAGTGTCTGGAGGGGAAGCTGTATAAGGAGTGGCTGAGCTCACTTGGTCTGTTCAGCCTGGTGAAGGGGTGACTGAGGGGAGACCTCTCTGGGATATTCAATATCCTCATGAGGAAAAGAGGAGGGGCAGGCACTGATCTCTTTTCTCTGTGAGCAGTGAAGGGACACAAGGGAATGGGATGGAGCTGAGTCAGGGGAGGTGTGTGTTGGACATCAGGAATGGTTTTTCACCCATAGGGTGGCTGGGAACTGAACAGGCTCCCCAGGGCAGTGGTCACAGCACCAAGCCTATCTGAAATCAAGAAGTGTTTGGATACATGGGGTCACTCTTGGGGGTGGTCCTGTGCAGGGCCAGGAGTCGGACTGGATGATCCTGATGGGTCCCTTCCAACTCAGTATGTTCTATAATTCTGTAATTCTGTGTGTCCTACCATCTGTTACAGCTTCCTGATTTGGCCTTCTAAATTGTGATGAAGAGTTCGTGGGCTGTCCAAAATCATCACACAGGTAATTGCTACAGAAAGGATCAATGAAACAGCCTACAGATAATGATACATACAGATAACAATGCAGTTTGAAATGTACAGCCCTGGTCAAGATCCAGTTTTTTGGTTTTTTGGTTTTTTTTTGTTTTTTTTTTTTTTTCCTATTAGCATCAAACAATTAACTGATGAATTAATTTAGCTTGGGATAATACTCATTCACTCCAGGTAAAGAGACCTGAGAGAATGCACTTAATTGGAGATGCTGGCATGCAATGGTAGTCTTAGACAAAACCTGAAGATTTCTTACTAAATCTCTCTCCTCCTATCATAAAGTGCATTAAACTGCATTTTCTATTAGAAAATCCATTACCAGTTCTATCTGCCCTTTAGTTCACAGTATTCTGTGTTATTAATATCACAGGAAGTATTGGTATCTCTGAAGCAGGAGTCAGTTGTTGGATACACCAGTTTCTATATTTCAGATGCTCTTCATTGAATTTCTGGTCCCATTGGAACTCCAAGGGTATTTGTGGTGCCTCAAGGGATTGAGTTAAGGACATATTTAAGGACATAAGGACTGTCTGGGGCACTGGCAATTTACAGCAGCCATGAACTCTCATTTCCTTTTATCCATTTTATTGAGATAACTCTTTCACATGCCCACCTTTAAGATCCACTTTAATGTAGCCACACACACCACTGGCTTCCTGACTTTGCTTTCATGGGGCTGTAACTTGCAGATTTTTTTAACCATGTCGCTGCTATTATCCCTACAGCTTTTTTCTTCCTCTTCAAGAGCTCTCCATCTCCCACACATCAAGTGTAACTAAGGCAGATCTTTTCAGCTACAGGAAGACTGCAGTTACTTTTCTGAAGTGCTTTACCCACCCAGTAACATCCCCTGTGGAGATTTCAGAGTAATTAGCTGTAGTTATTAATCAGTGCTTACTCACTTACAAGCAGGCTGTGCAGGGAGACACTGGAGTCCTGAGCTCTGCTCTGCCTAGGGAGGAGATACCTGTTTCAAAGTGCTCTCCTGTCCTTCTTTGTTGATTTTAACACTGTCCCTCTGTGCTTTCAAGACCCAGGTCTTCAGGACACCGTGGGAAAAAATACAAAAATAAATCTATCAGTTTGACCAGAAGTACTGCTTTTTTGGTGTGATGGATCTAAATTTTTTTCACAGCTTTGAAACATCCAAATCATTTGAGAGAGTGTATTGTGGTCAAAGGAACACATTTTCAGTGTCATTTGCTGGATTTATTTATGTAGAAAAAGACAGATACTTTAGGGAGGTAATTCCTTTTCTCACACACAAAAACAAGTAGAAAAACTAATACCAGGATAATTTGCAAGATCATTTTTGGGTGTAAAGAGTAACTCACATACTGAAATGCTCATAACTGACAGACCTTTTTCATCACCTAAATGCTTTAAATTGAGTTGAAATTGGAAAACTACCTGAGAAATCTGAGTCACCAACACACTCTGTACATTATGTCCAGAGATGAACAATTCAATATAAAAATAATATCTGTGAGCACACTAAACAGGAAAATCTAATCTGAATGCAAAAACCCAAAGCACAGTGACTACTGTGCAGGGAGGACTACCCTAGGAAGGAATGTTTCTTTTCCAGCTTTCACTTGGGACCAAGCTTAAAAAAATAGTTTCCTATTTGCTGCTGTCTTCATCCAAAGATGGTTAAAGAGTTTTTACTCTTTCATCATCTCCTTGGGGCATTTTATCTCCTTCTGTGTCTTGTAAAGCATCACTCACTAAATAATTAATTTACTCAAGTAAGCACGATCTCTTGGGGTTTATAAAGTTTCTGAGTGAGGAGAGATGATGGCTGATGGTGCTATATAAGAAGGAAGCAGTGAGGAAGAAAAACCCAACATGATATGCTACTTCCTCTGATTTATTTTTTTAATTGTCATTACAGTCATCAAAATTCTTTCTTGCTTAACTTCTCCCATTAGGAAGATTAGATATCATTCCTCTGGTATTGTTTTAATAAGTAGGGCTGGGAAGTGGGTCTATTCTGCATTTATCAGTGTATATAAGGCCAGAAGGGGATTGAGAACAAAGTCTATCTCCCGTTATAATCAATTGCAGCACCATGGGAGCAGGAAGAGGTCATTACTAGTGAGAACTTTTTTTTCATTGTACAAAGAGCCTTAAAATTCACATTTTTCTCACCAGGCTTGCAGAGAACAACCAGCATTTCAGCAAGTCTAGACATGAAGGAATGACATGTGGCTGAAAGTACAGAGAAGGCTGGTGCTGGTGAGTCTTCAGACTCTTTGATGGATCCACCTCATAAAATTGTTTGTATAAACACACATCAGCACACATATAAGTGTATTTAATTGCATGTTTTTTCTCTCCAACCATAGAACTTATGGGTGTGATTAGTTTTTATTATCTATGGAAAGCACCATATCATCTACCTCCTAATTTATCTATGAACGACACGGCCATCTCAGAGCTTTTCACCAGAAACATATGTCACCCTCCTTCCCATGTGTGGACTACTCCTTCTGTTCAGTCTTAATTTAGACCTAATGATTATCAAATAATTAAGTCCTCATATCTGTTTCCTTTTAGTTAAAAATTAGCTAATTTAAAATAAGGCATCCTCCATTTGAAACTTCAAAATTAATTTACCTTCGCTGTTTGAAATAACTCACATTAAGGAAAAAATTTCCAAATCGTCTCCCATTTTACCTCAATTCATAAGAAAACACATAAGATTTTCTCTGCAAAATTTCCACAGGAGACCAGAAAACTAAGGAATGTTGCTTTTTGTTGCGGTGCGAGTGGCTGTGACCACTAGGACCCCAGACGGAACAACAGCATTTGAGCCCTGGTGGTCAGGCACCAACATCTAGGATCACCTCCGTGGTGATGGCGAGTCCCCATAATCCTGTTTCCTTAGTTTGCTTATTACAAGTTGGTTGGTTACTGTTTTCCTCTCCTAGTTTTATGTAGAGGACCATAAATATTTATCCCCTTGGTTGAATATGTATCAGTTCTGGAAAGGTCTGTGTTACTCGATGTCTCATTGGTTGTTCCCTGTGATCCCGCCTATGAGTTACTCCCATTGGCTACTTCCTAGTTAACCCCTCCCCTATCACCTTACCTGATTGGCTGCCACCCTTTTCCCTGCCTTTCTTTCCCTGAGTATAAAACCCCTGGGCCCTCTTGCAAAATCAGCTTTTTGTCCCTGGAGCTTGTCACCTGCAGTAAACCAACTCGTGGAACCCATACGGAGAGTCCCTCCTGCTTCTTTGCCTCCGCTGGCATCTCTACCACCTGTCTTGGGGTGACCACCCTAGCCTGGGACTTGCTCCTCAGAGTGAGGGGCTCGCCCTCTAACCGCTGTGACTCGCCTGCCAAGGGCTGTCATCAGCAAGATGCTGTGCCGCCCTCCGAGCTATTCCCAGGCTTGGCGTCTCAGCTTTTCCTTAAGTTTCCTGTGGAAGAGCTGCTTTATGTGTAGACTAGCAGATGTGTGACTCACGAGTTTTGAGAGCCTTCTTTTACCTTATAATGCCTTGTATTTTGCAAGCAAGATGCATGCAGTTTCTGACACTTAACCTGAAACAGAATAAATATGGTTGGATTTTTAAAGGCAATTCTAAGACAGTTCAGTTTCCATTAGATATTTCCTCAGCTCTTTCAAAACCGTACTGTAACTTCAAAACTGAGACAAAGTTTAGGGTGAGACACTGCTTCTCTAGGTTGATTTCTGCAGTTTGAGGCATCTGAGCTGGCTGGGGACTGTGAAGACAAATGATCAAGGTCTTGGGGGGCTGTGAGCTTTTCCCCTTGGCTCTGTTGGTGAGGAGGAAGAACTTGAGCAGGAGCAGAAGGATCTTGAGTGTCAACAATTGGTTGTGTGACTGGTGTTGGCAACGAGGGTTGTATTTTATGACCACAGGACCTTCTTTGAGGATTGAAGAGATAATTTAGCGGGGAAAAGTCATCAGTAGGCTGGCTGACCTGGTTAAGGAGAACTTTAAACTTAGACACAACAGGAGAGTGAGATGACTCACAGTCAAATGATGAAGGGGTGGTCTGGCTTGCCTAGTAAATAGTGCAGGGTGATATGGACAAACTAGGTCTGAAAAGGATCCACCTCAAGCATTTGCACATAAGGAAATGCCTGTGGGATGACATTAAGTTACTCCTACCGTCTCTGGAAAATCAGTAGGACTGAGTGTGTCTCTGCAGGACTTCTACACTGCTGCAAGGGCATTGGGAATAAGCAGGAGAAAACAGATGTGCAGGTGCAGGACTATGATCATTGCACGTATCTGCTACGGGCTGCCTAATCCTTGTGAGACCACTCTGAATAACCTGTGGAAGGTGATGGTGAGAAATGCTCCTGATGTCTGGAAGAAAGAAGACGTCACTTCAGTCTTTAAGAAAATGCAGAGAACTAGATGCAGACCAGCCTCCCTTTGGTCCCTGGGAAGGTGAAGGAGCAAATAATCCTGGAAACCATTTTCATTCATGGGAAGGACAAGGTAATTGGGAGTAGTCAGTGTGGATTTACAAAAGGGAAATCGTTCCTGACCAACTAGATTGCGTTCTAGGAAAAATGTGTATCAGTGGACTGGGTGAGAACCACAGACATTCTCTTTCCAGGCTTTCACAAGGCTTTGACATTGTCTTCCGTGACATCCTCATAAATAAACCAGTGCAGTGTGGGCTATTGAAACAGATACTGATGTGGTGTGCTGGGATTGCAAGGCTGTGATCAGTGGCACAGTCCATCTGCAGGCCTGTCACTGGTGAGGGACTCCTAGGGCTGGTGCTGAAAATACTTCAACATCTTCACTAACGTCCTGGGTGATGGGACAAACTGAACCCTCAGCAAGTGTGCAGACAGTGCAAAACTGGGAGGAGTAGTTGATACACCAGAGTTGTGCTGACATTCAAAGGGCCTTTGATCACCTGGAGAACTGCACCCATGGGAATCTCCTCAAGTTTAACAAAAGGAAGAACCAAGTCCTGCATCTGAGGAAGAATCTCCTCCCAGGCTCTGGTGTTTTGTGATAAGCTTAGAGCAGCACAAAGGTGATATAAATATTTTCATTTTTGCTGCCTCTGCTCCATCTGTTCAGTGGATCAGTATGCCACAGCATTTTATTTTGCTGAGGGCCAGGTGCCTTTTACAGCAGAAGTTCAACTTCTTGGTAAAACAGGGACCAGAAAAATTCCATGGAATTTATGGAGGGGAATAACAAAAGTAATCATGGTGGGGTGAAAGGATGATGACATAGTTTGGCTTGTTCCTACATTATATTGGATTATGTTTTCCAGGCCTGTGAACAGCTGAGCTGTGAAAGAAAGTTTCTTGGGAGAGGTAATGAGAGTGTTAATCCGTGCTTTGATGCAAACGGATACAAAGCCATCTTTACCTCATTATTGAGGTGAATTGACTGGAAAATTCACTTAACTAATTTAGGAGGAAGTTAATAAGTTTGGTTGGGGTTTTTTTCAGTCTTGAAATAATGCAATCTTAAAATCTTTGAATTTTAAAAAATGTTAATACAGGTTTCTAGTTTGCTATTTGGGTAAGGGTGCTATATTCAGCTATAGTTGTCATGTTCTGGTAATTAGTAAATTAGTAAACATTAGTAAATATATTTTAAAATACATAAAGTTATTTTCTTCATTCTGCAGGGTAATTGAATGTATTTAATTTTAGGAAATTATTTTCAACTGGTATATGCTTGCTACTTGAAACATTTTATTTTGTAAAAGAAAATGTCTACTTAAAGGCAGATTCAGGGATAGCATGACAATGAGACTCCTGATATACACTAACATTTTGAAGTGATTGAAGAATGTCTAATTTAAGCTACCAGAATTCTTGCTATAGTAACTATATTTACCAGAACCAATTCTAATATCATGTGTTTTGCTTAGAAGGTGGAAATATTCACTCTGAAGATGAGTATTCCCATTTAATACTATTCAGAGTAACAGCTACTCACACGAATAATGATTTCAGGTTTAGGTAGTAATGAATTTCAAGATCCTCAGGGCCCAATGCCAATAAATATGATATATCTTTGGTGTTGTTTGTAGATAATCCTATTCAATATTATAGATCCCAAGAAAATACCATGTCTAAACTGAAACTGAGCACTCAGCCAAACTGCCCATACTTCTGTTTCTTGCTAACTAAAGTGCTTGTAAGCATGGCTCATGGTGCTGTGGATGTCAGCAGAGAATGTGTAATTCTTCCCTGAACTCAATATATATTTCAAATTCAGCCTCTGTGCTCATCAGTCTTTAACATACACACACTGAAATATTTAGCGTAACATAATTTTGGATTTTAATGCTTTACATTCCTGCATTGAACCAAGTTTAAAGTCCAAAAAAATTTAATTATGTATTAAAAGGAGAAATTAAAAAGTTCAGGGCTTTTACAAGTCTCTAATATGCAATGTGCATGTCAAGAGAGACTGTTGTGATGTACAGTGTGTACAGCCATGGTAAGTGTTCTCACAGCTTTCATGCTGTGTTTCTGAAGTGACAAGGTCTCCTTTGTGTTAGTGCTGGGGACCATGACCCAAGATCCTCTAGCTCTCTTGCTGAACTTAAATCCTGTTCTGGAACAACCTCATCTGCACTGGGTATCCACATCTTCAGTCATATTACATGTCATTTTGTTCTCATCTATACAGCAGGCTAACAAGGAGAGACAGACATTGATCCATTTATCTCAGAACAGAGGGATTATTATTACTGTTGAGCAGAACTAGTAAGGAGGCACTAATGAAGCCAGACCTTATTATCCTGTCTCATTTTTTTCAGTCATCTATCAGAGTTTGAACTTGCTATTTTTCCTGTATGAGAGAGCCCTAGCATACCCTCTCTTCTCTTGCCATTTCACCTCTTGAAAAACATATAAATGTATCTCCTTCATCCCCTTCTGTGCCTCTCTTCCTACTTTATTCTAATTAGGCTGCACATAAAAATTTCTTACCTGAAGCAAGACTAGACAATCAGAAATGTATTGTGGTCACATAAACACAGTTTCTCAGAAGGTAGACAAAAGAAAAGTAACAGAATGTGGACAGAAGAAAGATGTAGGGGAATTAAAAGGCTGTGGAAGAAATTTTAGATTCTTGCTCTATTTGCTCATGGCGGATGAAGGCTATAAACAAGGAGAGCCATTGGCAGTGAAATAGAGTTATTATTTGTGTTGCTTTCATGATTGAGATTATTGTTATTATTATTATTTTTGTCCTTTCCATGTTCTTTTTAATATATGTTCATTAACTAAAGTAGCAAAGGGGGGGAAAAAAGATATTGCTCGTTTCACAATTACTTTGGAATGTTGCTTTGATAATTAGTTCACAGAAGCTGTCATCCTGGTCGATACTCTCTTCTGTGCTGAAGACAGCATTACTGTCTGATTTATGTTTTGGCTCATCCCCTTGTCCCCTCCCGTTAATCGTCTGCTGTTGATAGCCATTTAACTAAATGTGTCTGGGGAAATAGGGTGAATAACAGTAATGGGCAAAACAAGGATTAGAAACGTTACCCATAAAGCAGAGTAGATCTTGCACATTCAAAATGAAGATGAGCCAACTACTCCCTACGAAGAAAAAATTCTGACCCCCTGAACACCTCCAGTTTCTCACAGTAGATCACATAAGATCAGATAGATAGACAGATAAGCAGACAGATAGATGTGTGTATGCAGATCATCATAAGATGCTCAGAGGCCAGAAGCACTTCTGCTCTGGAGACAGGCAGAGAGAGTTGGGGGTTTTCAGCCTGGAAAAGTCTCTGTGAAGACCATAGAGTCCCTTCCAGTGCCTAAAGGGGCTCCAAGAGAGCTGGAGAGGAACATTTGACAAGGGCCTGGCATGACAGGATGAGAGTGAATGGCTTTGAACTAAAAGAGGATAAGTTTAGATGAGATATTAGGGAAGAAATTCTTCCCTGTGAGGGTGGTGAGGCCCTGGCACATGTTGCCCAGAGAAGCTGTGGCTGCCCCCTCCTTGGAAGTGTTCAAAGCCAGGTTAGATGGGGCTCTGAGCAACCTGCGATAGTGAAAGGTGTCCCTGCCCATGGCAGGGAGTTGGAACTGGATGATCTTTAACAACACAACCATTCTTTGATTCTATATATAAATCTATAGAAACACACATAATTATATATTTTTAAAAATAGATACAAAATATGCATGTGCTTGTGTCATTGTGCGCATATGTATGAATGTTAAACATTATTAAATTGTCATTGGTGTATTATTTATGGATTGGCAGAAAATGATACAAAACATAAAACCTGAGCTGAGGCAACTGCAGTATTGTCTTTAAGAAAGGCTGACTGTTAATTCTTCAGAATTGGGGTATGACATCAGAAATTTCCTACATGATCATTTTGGTACCATCTGTTAGATTTTTCTTTCCTCTTTAAGTTTGCTGTGTCATCTGGTCTGTAGGTTCCACCAAGCACTTCTGGCATTGGGACTGAGTGCAGTCCTAGACCAGTGATGAAATTTTTTATTGAAAAAATTCATCACTGGAGAACAAAGTTTGTGGTTTGGTGTGGTTTTTTTTCTGTTTGTTTTGGTTTACATTTTTTTCTGTGGTTTTTTGGTCATTTGCTTGGTTGGGTTGGTTTTGGGTTCTTTCTTATTAAGATGCCTCATCTTCCCTTTTATCCTTTCTAGGGTTTGTTTTGTTTTTGTTTTTTTTTTTTTTTTCCTAATGAGTATAGCTTATTTTAAGGTTAATATCTGTGGGTTTTACTGAAAAAAAAAAGATTCAGAGAAATGAAATCATAGAAGTGTAGACCAGGAGAAGATTTGGAGATATTCAGAACCATTTTCATGATGGCAAGATGTAATATATTTTGTCTCCCCTAAGAAACACTTGATTCAGAATTGATACTCTATGACTGCACACAGGTAAAGCTCAGGAGCTCAGGATCCTAAGACTCTGCATTTGGGGCATCCTTCAGCCAAATGATACAGAGCCCTGAAGAGTTCTGTCAAACACAGCATCCTCCTTAAAGAAGGGGAAGATTTTATGTCAAATCTTAATGGTGGAAGACAAGAAAAGCATGAGATCCCCAAGTACACACGGCACCACGGCCATATTATAAGAACAAAATGTTTTCTTGTTAAGTGAATATATTAGTTTATTTTCTGCAATAAAAATTAGCATTTTGCCTGAGAAGTGAAATTTCTGACTACTTTTAATCACAGTACAAAAAATTCTAGAATGATTCACATATGCTTTAACACCTGTAATGAAGAAATACCCTTGGGAAACAAAAAAAACGCTAAACCTTGTTTTTACTGGTTTTCACTTAATTCCTTTTCCTTACAGGAATGTTGTATTCTGGAAAGCTGTTCAAGGCAACAGAATTCATGGAGACTCTTTAGTCTCTCTACATTAATTATAATTTTAAAGCAGATTGTTTCTGGTTTTTAATCTCGCCTTCTGTTCTATATATCAATTTGAAATATGCCTTCAGGGCAACTTTAGCTTATAATGGGTAAACACTCAGCATATTTAGTATCTCAACCTCATTGGATATTGGGCCAAAATTATATGCAGCCCTTCAAAACTCATCTCCAAACATTAAGATCTGCAAAGTTAGCTGGACATCTCCACAGAAAATTTAATGAAAAATCTTTAGTAACTACATAAACAGCAAAGAGCAGACCTCTCATCACCACTTCTTTCCAGTTTCAGTAATGTCAAAGCCAAAAAAATGCAAGGACTGAAATTAATTTAATCAGCTGTTGTTCTTATTTGATCTGAATCCATATTCAAATTTATGTATCTGGGTTTGAAAGCACCTGCCCTTTGACTCTTGAGCAGAAGTTTACTCAAAGTCATGCACTGCTTTTGGTGACTCCATCTTTTCTTCTTGCTGGATTTCAGTTCCCCTAGAAAAGTTTATCTGTGCCCTTGTTTATCCTCACTTGCCATGGGTACTGGGGGAGATAGATGGATGTTTGTAGGACTTGCATTTTCTGGTGCCTGTGCTTGATAATATGGCCCTGGTCAAAGCCCGTGACATTTAAGCATCCTCTATGGTGCCTCTGCTATTTTGTCAGTGTACAGGGGAGATGTTGATAACTTCACACATCTAAATTAATTGATATTTTAGCCTAGGAAAAACTAGAAAGAAAAATAAATGTCACCAGTGAAATGAATATTCTAATGAGAGGAGTTGATTATAGGCTTAGCAACATGTGGTGATCAAATTTTAAGCACATCTTTCAAAGCCATGTTTCAGTTTGAAACACTGTGAGGGATGACAAGATTAAATGCTTCAGCCAAAAAGGACTTGACTCTTTTTACCCCCAGTAACTGAAACTAGGTTTTAAACATCAAAACAGAGACACTTTTCTCATGATGGTTCCCCACAAAAATATTTGAATTCTTCACATATATATATCTATATATACACGTATGCATACATCTATATCTATAACTATTCACCACCATGCAGTGTGCAAAGCACCTGCTCTTTCCACCCCCTGATACAAATATTAGTTACCTTGAAGAGTTTTGGCCAATAATGTGCACACATCCATCCAACCATCCATCCATCCATACGCACACCTGTACATAAGGCAAAGTTACATTCCACATCAGGGTAGGAATTTTGCCCTTCATTCATCAGGCACAGAAATATATTAATTCCCTAAAATTTACATTAGAAGCTTCTAGAACAAAATAGAACTATAGAACTATTTCAACTGGTCGTGGTCTAAAAAAAATTTTCATCACAGCTTTCCTCAGTAAAAAACTCTGAGCATATCTCTCCAGTAGATATAATTTATTTATAAATGGATAATATGGACTTGTACTGCAGAAGTTTTCTAATTCTCTCTGTGCCCAAATGGTTTGTCTTGCTCTTTTTAAGAGACTACTGGAACAGAACCTCCTGTTTTTTCTCTGTAACTTTTCTGAAACAGAGAAAGGGATCAGATGGGTGTTAGAGGCAGAACTAAGACATTTAAGGAAAGTTTGTTTTATTTTTAAAAGCAGCTATATTGCAGCCAGTGAAAGCTGGGCTCCCTTCTCTATGCCATCATGCTACAGGGATACTTAACTGATAAAACTCGTGGTTTTTTTATTCAAATAACTGGTTCCAGTTAAGTAGGAGTGAAACCAATTTCATGCAGGCTTTTTTGGGACAAACCTATTATGTGGTGAAATGGTATAGAAAATCATTTGGTCTGCTCTCAGCTTTTGATGTGCAACAGAGTCTGTTTATTGTGACAGTCTTATTTCTAACTTATTCTAAGTAACCCATGGAGGCCTTGCAGTTCTGCTCTCCATGTTGCACATGGCAGCATTCTGGTAATCAGAGGTGGAATGAGCACAAGAAAAAATCCCACCAAATAATATTTTTAAATGGAAAATTTTGAAGCTTTTTCATTTCAATTTACTCCCCTTTGCTCAAAACATAAATATCCAAGTACTTGAGAGATTTTCAACTGTCTTATAAATAAAAAGCAATATAAAACTATACATTCTTTAAGTACATGTGGAAATGTAATAAAATGCAGTTCTTGTATATGAGACATTTAGATTAAATAGTTTCAAAAATAGCTGCAAAAGGTTTTGTTGTTGCTGGTGTTGGTTGGTTTTGGGATTTTTTTTTGGAGAAAAGTAAGGTAAGCAATTAATATTTTTTATTAAAAGAGTAAACACTTAGAACTTAATTGAAATACCATTAAAAAGATGTAAACTAACAAAAACACAACAGAAAAAAACCCCAAACCAACTAACAAACAAACACAAAAAAACCCGAACTCAGTCATCTCCAAGTTTAAGCACATTATTGTATTTGGCAGACAAATGGCAAAGTGCAGCTGAGGAAAGCACAGAACAGATTAAAATGTATTGAGAATTTTCTTTCTTGCTCCATTAAACATAATTCAGACACCTGGCATGCCTTAGATGTTCATCACAGACTAGAAGTGAATAAAAAGCAAAAACCCTGATTCTAGCCTGTGCTGACTTGGAGCTACCCTATGCTCTTCAACTCATCTCCATCCAGTCGTGTGTGACAGCAATTCAGAGTTACAGCCTGGCCCATAAAATTTCAGAATACAGAGGTCATCCTGGCATTTCAAGAAAAATAAATTACTAAATGGGCATCTTTTCTTATCCTAGGTGTCTGTTTGGCATATCAGGCCTGTTTCCTCCATGTACAAGCTCATGTGCTTAGTACCTCCTGGAATATCCCTTGGAAGGAAGGAGAAACAGGTCTCCTCACTTCCCCGTGGAACATCCGCTGCCGACATTTTTTATCTCCGAGAAGCCTTTGTTGGTTCATAATATTGTAAGGGCGAAGTGTGGGTGTTGCTTTTGGGACATTAATGACTTCTCTTACTATACACAGGGTTCATGAGACATCAGCTATTATAAAAAAAATTAAAAGATTAATTTGCTTTCACATATATATGTGTATTTTCCTTTAATTTGCTTTTGGGAATATATATATTTAACCTGTGAGCAAATCAAAATAGTATTTGCTGGTTTACTTGTAGAAAAACATTTTCCTTCAATTCTTGTTGATCTGGCCAGTCAATGGGAACCTGAGAAATGATAATCCAGTTTGTCTTCGCTCCTTGCATTATGGATCCATTTGAATTGGCAGAAAAGTTCAGAAGATTTTTTTTCTCTTCTATACAGAGGATTTGTTGTGAATAAGAATGAACCTCTGCTTTGCTGATAAGTACAAAAGCATGACCTATAAGAATCTTTATCTCTCTCCTTTCACTTTATTGACAAACTTTGGGGCATCCCATCTGCTGTGAGACAGGAATTTGCATAAATCAGAAGGCAGAGAATAATGCTTTCCTCTTTGCTACTCCTACAAATTAAATGTCTACAAGTAAGCTCCAAACCCTGCTATGATTCAGAGAGGTGATCAAAGAACAGAAAGATAAAGGACTCACAAACAAGGCATCCTTGGCCTTATGAAGTCCTGGGCAGTAATAGTATCAATTCTGTTAATTTCTTTATTTGTTTGGGGTTTTTTTGTAGGATGGAATTTTATTTGCTGAATTTGAAATGGGAACTTAAATTCAAACTAGAAAATTATTGAATCGAGGAATATCGTCTTCATCCCAATTACGCTTTAGTTTTCTCTTGCATAAGTCTTTATATAATTGAACATAATCTACAAACCCTCTCTGAAAATTGCTACATAATTTAATGGGAGCAAAATGAATACATTTCTGTACAAGTATAACAAACTTTCATAATAAAAACAAACAAAAGCCAACCCATTTATAGCCAACAGAATTTTGTAGGAAATTAAACCTTTCTGTATTTCATAGATCTTTTTATCGCTTTTATAAAATTCTTGACATACACTTACAAAATTAATATCATTCTTCTTTACTTTACTGAAATGTTATTATGAGTAAAATATACCTTAAACTACACATGAAACTACCTGAGAGAATGCTTCTGCTTAGAGAAAAACAGCTAGCCCATGTGAAAAGTATTATAGACACATAGTGAACTACAACATTTTTGAAGTAACAGAAAAAACCTACAATAGGAGTTTATTACTTTTATTACAGTCTGTGGCTTCATAATTGTATGTATCATTTAAGTTCCACATTATCATTTCCATTGAAGTTCCTACAGACATTTCACAGTGTTATAGCAGAGGTTTTTGGTTTACCACAAAAGTTATGAAAGTATGATTACTGCAAATCAGATTATAAACATTTCAGGATGTCTTTCAACAGGACCCTATGGATTTCACACTCATAAAATTCCCCACAAAATTTTTATGTAAAGTAGACGATGCAGTGTATTTGCTGCTAACGTCTCACAAAAGAGAGGTGATTATGGTGCTAATACAGAAAATACATTAAAGAATTTGCCCCATTTTTATGGTGCTCCCCCCACCAAAAATAAGGTGTGAGGATAATCTCCGGAGTCCAAACCCTTGAATTCAGATGCATTTATGTAAGTTAGATGCTTAATTTCCCATAATAATGTTTATTTTACTTATTAACAGTAAAAAATTGTTTTCTTCACACATCCTAATGAATTCTCTTGACCACCTTCTGGGCTGGATGTTGGGTGTAGAGAAGGATGTCTGACCTCCAGTTGCTGATTTAAAAGTGCAAGTCACTCTTAGGTCCCGTGCAGTGCCTGTCAGCTTCAGGCATGCCCCTTGGATATTTACAGGTATCTATTACAAAACATGACAAAACAAATGACCAAAATTGGCATTGCTGAGGAAAAAATAATAATATTATTTTAATCCTTTTTTTTTTTTTTTTTTTATGAAAGGATGCATTGTTTTATTTTGCTGTGTATTTAAAGACTGCAACAATATAAATCCACACATCCTCCAGCAGTCAGGCCCACACACATGTACATTGACCAGGAATATAATTCAGATTCAGAGAGAAAGATGGACATGAGTTAATGTTAACAAGGACAGTGAGTTGCACTGCTGCTTTCCTCAAGGTCAGATTATCACAGTTTTATCTCACATCTACCAGTGAAAATTTTTCTATTCATTAAAAAAAAAAAGACAACAGAATAAAGGAATCAGCACAGAAAAAGAGAGATAGAAAATGTCTTGGGGAAAAAAAAGCTAGAAAATAAAAATAATTTAAAAAACCAAACCAAAAACAACAAAAACTCCCACAAACAAAAAACAAAACAAAGAAAAACAAAACAAAAAACACACCAAAAAAACAAGCAAAAAAACCACAGAAAAACAAACAGCAAAAAAAACCCGCAAAAAATAATTTAAAAAAACAAAAAAAAAAAAAACCAAAAAAACCCGAACAAACAAAGAAAAAAACCCCAAACAGCAAAAAATAAAAACAGAAAATGAACATGTAATTGTCTCCATCCCCCAAAAAACAAACAAATAAACAAACAAACAAATAAAAACCAACCAACCAAACCCAAAAACCTGAGCCCCATCTTAAGAAAAACACCAGGGAAAACCTTAAGAAAGAAAACTATACCTGGATTACACCAAACACTTGAAAGGGAGGGAAGGAGTAACACCTGTCTTTCTGTGACCATTTAGAATATGAGATGCTGAAGCTTGCTCCTGCCTATTAAGGAATTCCAAACCTTTGTGGCATTGTTTGTCCTGGAAACAGTCTTTAGCCACATGTAATGAGAGCTGAATTTCCTCACTTGTCTCAGTTTCAGACCTGCTGTTCCATAAAGTAACTGAATCCCTAACAAAACCCAGGGAATACTGCAGTCTTTTCCAACCTGAGACATGTAATTTTTCTCTCTGCTACAGTGCTGATCAGCTAAAAAAGCCATGATGGGGCACTCTGTCTAAAAGTGCCTATTTACTCTCAGTAATTAACCTCTAATTCAGAAGCTGGACAGATAAAGATAATCAAAGTATAAAACACCTGGTGTAATTGGAGCTTAAAAATGTCTTCTACCACCTGTATATTTTGCAGTATATGCATTTTCTTCCATCTCCATGCCACAAATCCTTACTGAGAGGGGTAATTTGTCTGCATGAAAAGCTGCGGTTAAATCCTTTTTTTTTTCCTTTTTTTTTCTTTCCCCACCTCTCTCAGCATACACAGGGTCTTCATGGAACAAGTATTTATATTTACTTTCCTGATAGAGATATGACTTACAATTTTAGATGCTAAAATAGTTGGATTTTCTCCTCTAATTGCATTTCATATCTTTCCATGAAAAGAAAGTGTAGATAAGGAAAACACCTGAAGTCTTCAGGTGATTTCAAAGAAATAAAAATTCCCAATGCAAATCAGTGGGACACAGGTAATGATGCATGCCAAATATTTAAAAGGTTCCTACTAAAAGAAACTAATCCATTGTTTTTATTGTGGAAAATGCTCAGATCAACCTGCAGAGCAATAATTCTAATTTTTGCATCAGATTCCCTGGCTCTAATTCACTGTTTGCTGAGAAGCACCTTTTGATGACAACCATGGCACAAAGTGTAGCTGGCAAGAAGTGTGTTGTTTCCATTAGTGAAAAACACTGGCTTTATTCAGAGATGAAGAGATTCTTTCATCGAGGGACTGGACACAGTCAGAGGGTGTTGTGTTATTGGCACCCAGTAAACGAAAATCAGGTTGACAGCTGTGACATGTGAGAAGCAAAGAGGTGAGTCCAAGCAAACAAGTGTAAAATGGTGGGGTGCCGTGCTCTCCAGGAAAGTGAAATTGGAATTAAAAGGATGAATATCTTTGGGGGTCTATGCCCAACATGACAATCCCAGTTGTCTGACGGTGGACTGATGGCTCGTGTCCTTGTCCATGGGCTCTTTGCAGAACAAAACAGAAGATCTTACATCTTCCATAATTTCATAGGGAGGTGGATTTGTAACACAGGACTGGAAGAGACTTCCTGGAACACAGATCAAAGGAAAAATAGAAATAAATTATGTTTATTCCAAAGAGCCAACAGAATATTAATGCTTTCTCCTCCACCATGAATCTAAAAGTCACAAAATTATCTTCATAATCCAAATTAGGAATAAAATCACTCTTATTTTCCACTAATTTATTTAATGTTAGGTGCAATTTGGCTTCTTCAATATCCCATTTTGAAGTATACAGAAATGGAGCTCTTTGGAAAACTTGGCAGTGGGCTACATCTCTTTACCAGTACTTCTGGCTGATTTATCAGTTTGAAAATGTATTGTAATCTGCATAAAAATGGAGTCTGCTAACTGATTTGGATTAATCAGGTCTGACTGTAATTCCTTTTGGTATCCTCATTTGAACAGCACATCAATCACGATGACCTCTTTTGATAATAATGTTACCGTAATATCTAAATTCATATTAATTCCATTGTAATTTAGTGGGCATTCATTCTAACAGTAATTCCTATGGAATTGCATCTGACATCCCCATGAATACCAAAATAACTCAACATGATAAATGTTATTGCACTGAATACCAAAAGAGGAGATAATGATTTGCCATTTATAATAAAATGTTGCCTGCAAAATATTAGTGGACATTACTGCCTAGCACTGATGATGTTCTGTGTAAATCTGTTCACATCCAACCACATCCCAAATGTCTCCCCTGTGTGCCAACATGAGCTTGAGGAGAGTTGCTCAGACACCTTTTTTCCAGACTCAAGATACCTGTGATTTATCATCCTCCACCGAACCCATTCTATCAGGGATCTCACTCTGAATCCCACAAGCCAAACCTCGGCAGCCTGTCAATGGGAAAAGCTTGAAAGAGTGCAGAGATGGCTTTCCAGCAGTGGTTGTGCCAAGATGCTTTCTGATATCCTCATTTCTCATTAGTGTTAAATTAGTCTCTCCATGCAATAGTAAGAGGCACTCAGCTCTTTGGCAGCTCTGCCTGTCGGATGAGGCACAGATATTTGAGCTCCTGTTCTTGTTCGGTATGCACGTATATATAAAAACATTTTTATATTTTAATATATTCATATATATTAAAAATGCTTTAATAGGCGAATGTGTATCTGTATCCAGTGCCTATACATCTCAGCTGACATATATATAGCTTTCAGAGGCAGAGGAGGGGGGAAAGATGGTTCCCAGCACAATATTGCAGAACAAATGAGGCATAATTTGTTCTCAGCTTTTAGACACACCATCATTCTTGAGGAAATAAGCCTGGCTGAACCAGAGTACAGGTATCCCTCACTTGTCTGGATAATAGCCCCAGGCCATTGGGGGCCACTTCCAGGGTTCATGACATCATAAGAGTGAGATTAAAGAGAAACTGGTGCCTCAGGCTTTGCAAAGCCTCATGCCTTCTGTTTCTACAATGGCTTCTTGTGAGACTCACTGCAGCCTAGGGAGGCAGCTGTTTACAGACTTATGAAGAGAAAAACAGCAGAAATCTCAGTATATGCTCTGTTGCCAGCATTTATGCAACTAATAATTAGCGTATGTATAATTTGGAAGGTATATGACGGACACAACATTGTGCATTTCTATTGAAGGAGTACAAATTAAGCCTAAGGTTCAGATGAGTTATTTTTTGCCATTTTTTACAGTGGCTCCCATCAGGAATGCTGTAGCAAGTCTCAAGTACCTGGGAGGTGTTTCCCCAGCACAGTGTTCAGTCTTGGGCACTCCAGCAGCAGCAGGATTTGCAAGCCTAAATCTTCTACAGATCCTACAATCAGCAGTGTGGGTTCAGTATCATCTCCATCAAGCCAGCAATGGCTAAAGGGGTGGAAACAGGAAACAATTATATTTTACTTTTTTTCTAATAACCACCATAATCTGTTTCCAGATATTCGGGATATTTTGTTGACTAAAAGGTTCATATTTGCACAGCTCCATCTAAACGCCAAGTTAATCTTTCCTTTTGCTGCAATTTCTTTGCAGTTGAGTGGAAATAAACTCAACAATAGACAGTGCCTTCCTATTTAATGCCTGCACAAGTCCACTTTCCTGCACATTCTGTGTGCATTGATTACTCTCATTGAGAGTGAACATACTAAGGAAATAGAAAAAAAAAACACACCAATAAAACACCACAAAAAGAACCTGGAGTTTCCCCCCCCCCCTTCTTCAGACAGCCAGAGCCTTCATTTGTCCCTTTAAGTGGGAATTCCTTTCTCCAACCTGCAATCACTGTGGGATGCACCTTAAGGAATAGCTTATTCATGAAGTCACCAATGTCATTCTGAGGTATTTAATTCAGTTTTAAAAAATGGCAAAGGGACCAGGTCCCTGGAGTAACCCCAAGAAGGAGCCTGCAGAGATAGATGAAGGTGTATCAAAGCAGCATTGAAGGTGTTCAAGCCTTAAACAGCCTGTTCAGGTGCTTGAGAGTCAACAGCTTGGGAAGGGGAAAGGTGTGGGCCAGGGATGCTGCCAGGGCCATGGCTTACCAAACTCATAAACTCTGTCAGCAGATATAAATAAGAACAATGTGTACAAACTTGTGCTAGGCTTTTCTGCCCTGCTGACACAGCATACAGTCTTCGTCTCAGACAGTTGAAGTGTCAGGTGTGTTATGAATAGATGTTAAGATGAGGGGGGTTTAGAGAAATCTCTGCCTTTTGCCCAGGCCTCTGGCAGCAGGCAGTAGCTTTATTGAGGTGGCCAGCACCCCAAAACCCACTCTCATTCACAAGTTCTTTAATAATGGCTGATTCAGTCTATTATAGAATAAGTTCTTTATTTAACAGACACAAAACTAACAGACTTAAGACTAAACAGACTATTACTACACAAGGATAAGACAAAAAGAGACTACTAATAAATACAGGCAGTGTGGTGTTAAAGGTACCATTAATTTTACAGCTAGCAAAGAAATAATGTAACTTAGGATCCAGTGTTTCTTACCATCCAATTCGTGATGGAGCACACATCGAAATCCTTTCCCTCAACTCCCTGGAAAGGAACCATGGAATATACATCCAAACTCTGGGCAGAACTCTGGCACGTTCTCAGGGTGTGTGTAGGAGACTTGTGCCTCTGTGATAATTCGCATGTGCTTTTATAGTCTTTGTAAAACGGTGTCTCTCAGTCAACAATATTTATTTTACTTTTATCTCTTCCCACATTTACTCTCCAGGCTAAGATGTTGATTCTCAGGTGGGGGCCTGAGCCCTTTGGCCCCAGAGATGACCCCATGCTGGGCCTGTGATCCATCTGGGTTACCTCCTCCAAATGCACCAACCATCTGTGGTAGAGAGAGGGGTAGACACGTCCTGCCACAAAGTGTTTTTCCAAAAGCAAAAGGGTCAGACTCTTCCATTCACATTAGACCTTCTTCCACTCTAACTGATATAAAAGAAGCTATTGAAAGAAGAATGTCTCAGATGTTGGTTAATAATTGCTGTTATGGGACATAGTATTCCACTGCCAAGCAAATCCTAGCACAAAACACAGACAGATTGACATACACTTGTTTGTTCCATAATACTCTATAATGACATAATTCTAAATGAAATTCTGAAGCTCCTTATCAGATGATGATTCAGCACAACACTAAGTGCTGCTTAGAGTCCACAGCTGAAATCTTCCAACCTGTAAAGGTAGCTTAGAAATTTCTTTTCAAGTATGCAGCTGCATACTTCACCTCAAAATCACAACTTTTTTGTCATTTATCTGCAGGAATCCTGAATCCTTTCTGTTTTCTGCTATTCAGCTGTTTTTTTTTTTTTTTCTGCTGGCTGCAAACTGAAAATTTAAGAATTTTAATTTAATAATTAATTTTGTAATTAATTTAAAATATTATAGTATTTTTATTAATGAAGATAATAATGTACACAGAGAAAATTATCAGAGGAACTCTTTATGATTTTGATCAATGTAAACAGAACCAATATGCGTTCAGTAACAAAGTGTGGCTCATAATAATGTTGACCAGTGTACAGAAAGGGATTGAAACAGACAGAGAAGGGCTGAAAGTTGCAAAATCCAATCTGTGAGCACACTCTGGCACTAAATTGACATGCCTTTTCATTCTGTGTAGCCCACAGCTGGGTTTTGTGCTTGTGTGCACTATTTGACTTGCACATGAACCTAAGAAGTGAATGTGAACTGTTAATAATGCTTATACTGTGTTCAAGATTTTTTTTAGCTCTTTCTCACAGTAGTGGTCTGCACTTCTTGGCTAGAATTAAGCACTTTTGGCTGTAAATTAGCAAGCTAGCACACAATTCAGCTGTAAAGCATGCAAGAAATGAGTATAGATCAGTCAAGTCAGCTATTTACAGAGTTTTTGCCTTAGAGATATGTTTTACTGTCTGTGCTGTGGAGATACAGAGTACAAATGATTTTTATTCTTGACAGTCTAAAAGTACGGTAGACTGCAATTATGGCAACATTTCAGAGAAGTCCAAACTCTGTTCTCTCTCATACACATATGCACTGAATGAAACTTTTCCTAACTCACTGAAATTCTTCCTTTTGTTCTGGGTATAAAGTAAAAGTGAATTCCCTCTTAATAAAACCTGGCAAGTGCAATTAATAAAATAGTACAGGAAATTATGAGCACTACTGCAGCAATGGAAACTGAGTCATAGCTTCAGGTGATGACCACATAATTTAATTACTGTTTTTAAGTTAAGGCAGTAGCTGCCCACAACAGGTTTTTACCTTTCCTGGCAGTTGTAGACACAAACTAAGGAAGAAGAAAACAGAACATTAGTAGTCAGTTTTTCACTGTGTGCATATAGGTATGTGTTGAAGTAAAAGGTGTCTTACAATACTGGATGTAGGACATCCTGATGCTGTACCAATGTGTGTCTATTCAAGACCCTGGCAAATGTCCTGTGATTCCCAACAGGTAATGGGCTGATAAGTACACTGTGATTTCTATCTCACTCATGTGAAAATCAAAATATTATGTACAATGTGATTTGGGTGCTACTACTACTACTACTACTACTACTACTACTACTACTACTACTACTACTACTACTACTACTACCACTACTACTACAACTGTGGCTGCACCCAAAGCAATGTGAACACAAGGCTGAGGGAAGTAGTTTTGCCTGTCCAGACAAGGTGAGACCCAACCTGTAGTGCTGCCTCCAGCTGTGGGATGCCCAGAATAGGAAGAACTTGGACCATTTGGAATGAGTCCAGAGGAGGCCACCAAGATGGTAAGAGGGTTGGAGCACCTCTGCTGTGAAGAAAGACTGGGAGAATTGGGATTGTTCAGCCTGGAAAAGACACGGCTTTGAGGTAACTTACCCGCAGCCTTCCAGTACCTGAAAGGAGCTAATATGAAAGATGGGGAGAGACTATATACAGGGCCTGGGGTGAAATGACAAGGAGGAATGGGTTCAAATCGAAACAGAGTAGCTTTAGACTAGATATTTTGAAAATATTCTTCAGTGTGAAGGTGGTGAGGCCCTGGCAAATATTGCCCACAGAACATGTGGCCCACCCCTGGAAGTGTCCAAGGCCAGGTTGGATTGGGGGTTGGAGCAACCTGGGATAGTGGAATGTGTCCCTGCCCATGGCAAGAGTTGGAATCAGATGAACTTTAAGGGCTCTTCCAACCCAGGCCATTCTGTGATTGTTTCTATGATTAAAAGTCTGATTATTCTGTGTCTGATTATTCTTTTCAACAGCTACCATGCATCAGGTGTAAAGATGCAGAAAAAGTAGCTATGGAAGGATCTATCTATTACCAAAGTGGAAGCATAATGGTTTTTTTAAATTTTTCTTGTAGCTAAAAGCTCAGGATGAAACTTTGGTCTGATCCACTCCTGTAAAGTCATCATAGTACCATTTGCTCACTCTGTGAAAAGCAAAATTTAATGGAAATACTTTATAACGTGAATGAATAGTTATAAAATTTCTTCTAAAATGTCTTCTAGATTGTGGGGGGGGGGGCAGTTTGCATTTTCTTGTTTGAGCTTTGTTTTTTTCACCGTTAATACTGCAATGCTGTTTTCCCCAGCGTGAGTATTTCTCAGATTTCAAAGAAGTCTTTGGCTAGATAGCAAGTGTCAAGACGCATGGAAAACAGAAAACAGACACCAAAGAGATGGTGAGAAATAAATAATGTGAAAAGCAAGTGATGTAACACTAGACAGCTCCTTCACTTATTTTACGTGAATCATTCATTTTAGGTGGTTTTGCTCCCTGTATTTTGGATTTTGCATTTGTTTGTTTGTTTGCTTTTTTCTAATGCCTGTTAAATTTTGAATATTTTGCCTACGTATGGCAGCAAAACAGGCTGTGCCATGCAGCTGAGATGAATGTGGTATGAGTTGCTGCCCAAAAATTAACTCTTTCTTAGTTAATTTGTTACAACAGGTTTGGGATGAAAAAACCAATACTCTCTGAAATTTCCCAATTTCAACGCCGTGACACACCTCATGGCCACCCCTAAAAAGCCCGATGCAAAAGGAAATTGCAAACAGCGACTGCAGAGACCAAGAAAAGCCAGAAAGCAAGATGAAAGCAGTGAAAATTCTCATTGATCAAATTGCTAATCTTAATTCATAAAGGTTCAGAGGTGCTGTGGTATCAATTGTCCTAAAAAGTTTAACCATCTGCTAACATTAATAAAAACAGGAGTCAAATTCCCCAATATACAGAAATGTGCTTGGTGAAGGCCAAGACACTTGGGGGCCCAACACCAACAAATGCAGGCCCACTGCTGTGGAATAGGCCCCCATTTACAAGGTGGGATGAAGCTCCCCTGAACCCTTGTCAAATACAAAACTGGGTGATTTAACTCAGTGATGCTTTGCTCCTTGAGCTCCCCTGCAGTGAGATAGGATCAGTTCCCTTGGAGCTGACCCCTGTGATTGTAGGGTGCTCAAAGGGCCTTTGTGACTCCTCCATGTGTGTGATGCTGAGAAGGACCTGTCTGAGGGGTTTGCAGCCACTGGGAGCTGGCAGAAGGGGGTTTTACCCCTCACGTGCCGACACAAAGAAGCCTGGAGGTCAATGCTGAAACCCCTCTGGAAGGTGGCACTCAGTGCCCAACACACAATGAAAAGGGGTAGAGCTCCTCACCCAAAAGGGGCTCTATCTTTCTGTTGATGTTAAGCAGGCACACAGGCAAAGGCAAAGAAGTAGGGAGGGGACTCTCCGTATGTGTTCCACGCAGGTTTACGCCAGTGAAATGACAAGGACGAAGAGGCAAATTGGTGGGAGGGTCCAGGGAACTTATGCTGGGTACAGAATAGGTGGGGAAAGGGATCTCAGCCAATGGGATAGAGACAAGCAGGTGGGGTTGACAGTAAGGGAACCAATGGGAACAACACATAGGAGGGCCTCAGGGAAGGATCCAATGGGGCGTCGAGGAAAAAGAACTTTCAAGAACTGATACATATTAAAGAAGATAAATGAATATTCATAACCTCATACATAAAACAGGGAGGGGAAAACATTAACCAATTGGGAGGAAACATGCAAAAGACAGAACAAGGGAATCATGGGTTCTCACCATGACTGCAAAATTACATGCTAAATTTGGGTTGCTGACCACAACAGCTGGTTGTCTGAGTTCTTCTCTCAGGAGACAGAGTGGCTGGTGCTACTTACATTGCCACACTTGCTGATTTTGACAGATGAGAGGGTGGATGTGAGGTAGCTATGGGGACTGACAGACTAAAAATACAAGCAAATATTGTGCTGCTTCCAAAGCAACACGGGCAGCAGGTTGAGGGAGACAATTCTGCTTCTTTGATTCTGCCCTCAGCAAGCCCCACTGTAATAAATGGTTAAAAAGTTCTAATTTTTTGGTTAAGAAGATGTTAGAAGTTGCTTGTTAGAGGAGAGGGGGTATGCAGTTAATGAGTTAATTGTTAACTGCAATTGTATGGGTGTAATGTTGCCATGTGCCCACTAGATGAGGACACCAATGGGGGAAAGTAGTGGGTTTATAGAAAGGAGGAGAATGTTCGTGAATGTTCTTAAGACAACCCAATAATCATGATGTAAACACTTTGAAGGATTATTGGTCAAGGGGCCAACCAATCACTCGATGCCCCAGAGACTGACAGAATTGAATACCAATGAGGACCCTAGCAACGAGCCATCAGAGGGAGGATCTGAGCTGCACCAATCACAGCATCAAAAGAGACTATAAGAACTGCTCCAGGACTCAGCCCCCCCCACGTCTTCCTGAGGAACCAGAGTCCAAGGGAACACCCTGTACGATGCACTGTTTGTTTCTCTGGATTGTCGAGTGGGACTTGGGCTTACCTCAAGTCTCCACTCCTGGTTTTCTTTTTAATAAACAAGCAGACTCTTATTCCACCCAAGAAAAAGTGGAAGCTTCGTTTATAATACCACCTGGAGCACTGTGTCCAGGCCTGGGCTCCTCAGCACAGGAAAGATGGGGAGCTGTTGGAACAGGCCCAGAGGAGGCCATGGAGATGAGCAGAGAGCTGGAGCACCCCTGCTACGAACACAGGCTGAGAGAGCAGGGCCTGCTCAGCCTGGAGAAGGGAAGGCTCCTCACTGCGGCCTTCCAGCACTTGAATGGGAGCTTAGAAACAAGCAGGGACAGTGACTTTTGACGCAGGCAGAAAGTGAAAGCACAAGGGGGAACAGTTTTAAAAAGGAGAGATGGAAGATGCTCAGTGCAGCTGTGGCTGACCCATCCCAGGGAAGGTTCAAGGCCAGTCTGGATGGGGTTTGCAGCAAGCTGGGCTGATGGAAAGTGTCCCTGCCCATGGCATCAGGAGCTAGAGGAACCTGAAGATCCCTTCCAATCCTGAGCATGCCACTGTGGGAGTGTGTTTGGTTTGGTTCGGTCCGGGTCTCCCCTTTAAGTTTTGTATGTTAGTATATCCCAGTTGGCACCCTCCCTGTTTAATGGAAATTTCCTTATGTACCAGTTTTGTCTCCTCCCAGGGCCCTGTCAGTCGCTCTGGCACCCCTCCCAGGCTTCTGGAAAGTTCTAGCCAGGGGGCCAGGTGACTGGTCCTGGGAAAGGAGTCCCTCCCTTCCTCTCTTCCACTTGGTTCCCCTGTGTGTCCTTTGTTTTGCTTGCCACACCCTCCCCCTTCCCTGATTGGTTACTCTGTAATCCCTCCCTTGTCACCACCCCTCCATAAAACCCCTTGCACAGACCCTCCAGGCTGCTCAGGGCAGGGCACCCCTGGTAGGTGAGGTCTCCTGTCAGGCGGTCCAGTAAACCCACTGGATTTTACCTAACGCTGGGCCTGCCTCCTTTCTTCCACCACCTGCCTCGATCGCTACGGTCCTGTGGAAGGGCCCACGAGCCAGACCTCTGGTCCCTTCGATACCGGAGGCTGGCCCCCGCAGCCTGCTGTGTCCAGAGCTGACTGGGCTAAGTGGGAACTGCTCTGAGGGGACAGAGAGGCAGCTTGGCACCCAATGTGGGGCCCCCGCTTCCATCGGACCCCACGGAAGGGACTGATTGCGCTCGCAAGCGTGTCCTTGGGACGTCGAGCTACCCCAGTGGAAGCACGCTCCGTTCTAGTGAGCTGCGCTCCTGGGGGTGAGAACGGTAGCTTCGCCAGGGCCGCCGGAGTCGTTCCTCGGGGGAAGACCGGTCGCCTAGAGCTCGCCTGGACGTCGGTAGGTAAGTATTTTTCCCTGGGGGGGGAACTTACCTTAAAGCCGATAAAGGCTTTTGGAGGAACCTGCACGGTCCCTGGCTCTTGAGGAGCCAGACGTAGGCTGCGCAGCCCCGGGGCAAGGGCAGTTGCTTGCCTCCGGTTTGGTTTTGGGAAATCCGACGTCCTTCGGTTTGCTTTTAAATTTTGGGCTCTAGACGTTGTGCTGTTGGTGTCAAAAATGGGCACTAAATTATCCACGGCACAAAAGGGGGCATTCTTCCAATTTGTGGGACTCCTTGAGGGTGGGGGGAAAAGTTTTTCTAAGGGATGTTTGAAAAGGTTTATTCGGTGGTTGGTTCTGCACTTTCCTCAGTGCTCCCAGAATTCAGTATTGAGCGTTCCCTTTTGGAACACTGGGAGAGCAAAATTGGATCAATCTAATTCGGCTACAGAAAAGGATTTAGAAAAATATTCCTTATTATAGTTACAGATTCGGTCGGCTTTGAATAAAAAAAGGGAGAGGGAAGGGCAGACGACCCCGAGTTCCCCAGTTGTTACCCCTAAGCCGTCTCCCAGACCCGTGTCCCCTAAATCGGGCATCCTGAAGACAGCAACCCGCGATGCGCAGGGTTGCTACCGACTCCCTGGCTCTCCTCGGGATTCTCGAAACCCCCGCCCAGACACTCCTGGCCAGACTGCCCGGGGCTCATTCCGTTCCCCGACTTCCCCAGTTGTTAGACCCCGAGTTTGTTTTAGTTTTTCAGAGGATTTAGAAAATGGCCTCCCTGCCCAAGGAGGACAAGATGGCGGGTGCCACATGGCAGAGACCCCCCTCTTGCCCTCCCTCACTTTCTTCACCCTGAAATCCTTTTCTCCCAAGTTCCAACCCCTTCTGCCCCAGCCCTTCCCTGTACCCCGACCCCTACCACTCCCAAGTTGGGTCCACCCCTGTTGCCCCTCCCACTTGCCCTTCGTGTACGCCCCCGTGCTCAGCCCCCAGAAACCATCATGGGTCCATATCCGGTTGCCACCCACTTCCTGCTTCCGGTTCCCACGCTTTCCCTTCCGGTTTCCATGGTAACTGGCCGGAAGGGCGAGGGCCTGAGGACCGGAACCCAGAACTGGACCCCATTCCTTCAGCCGCTCCAGTTTTCTATCAGAGGTCCCGGAGAGGAGGAACAACCCATGTCAACTGGGAACCCCTATCCCACCAAACGATAAAAGAACTCTGCAAGGCACAGAAGGAGTTTGGGACAGAAAGCGAATATTTTTGCGGCCTTTTAAAGGCAAATCTCTCCAGAGCAGTAATGACGCCCTTTGATCTGCGTCAACTTTTCACATGCCTGCTTTCCTCAGCAGAGTTTCTGCTCTGGAAAGCGGCGTGGGAAAGGGAGCTCCGAAAGCTCCTTCCCGTGCTTTTGCAAAGTTCTGATACGGCCGTTGATGCCGATAATCAGGAATTAACACTGGAACATCTGAGCGGCGAAGGGGAATGGGCTTTGGTGCCAAAGCAGGCTCAAGGCCTGCCTTTGGAGGTGTTGCAGCAGGTCAAGGAAGCGGCCAGTAAGGCATTCCTTGGCCTGTGGCCTGATGCGCCCGTGGAACCGTACTCGCAGGTTCGGCAGCAACCCACTGAGTTGTTCCTCAAGTTTGTGGAAAGATTAACCCGGGCTGTAGAGCTGCAGGTCAGGCAGCCGGCGGCCAGGGAAGAGGTCGTCACAGAGATGGCGATGCTAAATGCCAATCCGCAGTGTAAGGCAGCCGTCCTGAGCCTCCCCCTGGACCCCCCGCCAACCATTCAAGCGATGTTGGAAGTTTGCGCTGCGAAAGCGCCACACCTGCAGCCTACCAGCTCGGAAAGACAGCGATCCAGAGGAGCGGTTTCAGTGGGAACGGCGGCGCACCATTCTGCTGCGAACCAGACGAGAACCACGGGCAGAACAGCAAGCCGCCTCCGACGACGAACAGCCAGAAACGGGCCCAACCGCAGGCCAAGAACACCTATTTTTTGTGCGACCAGCCTGGACATTGGACAAAAGATTGCCCACTCAAGTGGCAATTCCAGCAATTTAAAAGAGAGCATGGACCTAGGGGACAGGAGGGCCAACAACAACAAAAAAACTGAATGGGGAGCGTGCGCCCGCCCCGCGTGAAGATAAAAAAGGGACGGGATGCAAGGGGGAGGGGGAACTCAAGGGGGCAAAAAGGGACTTTATAATTACCAGACACGACACTACAGCCAGATTTGACTCCTTCTTCTGATGGTTCTTTCAGGTTGCAGCCGTTGACGCCGCTCTTCCTGAAGACCAGTGAGTGGCATACCGCACCGGTGAGCACTGGTGGTGAGCTGTGGGCAGAAGATCGAGGCCCTAACAGGTATGTCATAGTCGGAGATGTCAACTGCACACCCCATGAGATCGAAGTTGCTCCGGGACTAATGACATCTAGTCCCGAAGGACCCGTTCTCTGGCTGCACTGTGTCCATCCACCTCTGTTTCTGCCCAGAGGGCAGACGGTCGCCCAGGCTATCCCTGCAGAAGGGCCACACCCAACGGTGTGTGCCACGCATGTAATAGGGGCAGGGAAGCTGCGGGTCGACTGCAAGATCAACAGAGGGGAAGAAGTCCTACACCTCAAAGGGCTTCTCGACACAGGGGCAGATGTGACGATTGTTCCCACATGGGAATGGCCGGCACATTGGGAACTGCAAAACATAGCAAGACACGTACAAGGTGTTGGGGGCATTCAACTGGCTAAACAGTCAAAGAGCATTGTACAAATCAAGGGACTGAGCGGACAATTGGCAAACATATGTCTGTTCGTACTAGATTACAAAGAACCCCTCTTGGGGAGAGACCTCATGCAGCAGTGGGGAGTCACAATCGACCTACCCGACCCCCCAAAAAATTTTTGGGTCGCGGCCACTGAAGAGCGCCCTGCTCAAAAACTAAATTGGAAAACAGATCAGCCACTTTGGGTAGAGCAGTGGCTGCTCTATGGTGAAAAGTTAAAGGCGCTCGAGAAGCTCGTGGAGGAGTAACTTAAAAAGGGGAATATCGTAGAATCCAACAGTCCCTGGAATTCCCCTGTTTTGGTTATTAAAAAACCTAACAAAGACAAGCGGCGGCTCCTCCAAGACCTTCGGCAGATTAACAATGTGATTGAAGACATGGGCTCTCTCCAACCAGGGATGCCATCCCCAACAATGCTCCCCCAAAATTGGAATCTGGCAGTGATTGACATCAAAGACTGCTTTTTCCAAATTCCCCTGCACCCCGACGATGCCCCGCGTTTTGCCTTTTTGATTCCTGTTATCAATCAAGAAGCCCCGAGGAAGAGGTACCATTGGAAGGTGTTGCCACAGGGTATGAAGAACAACCCGACCATCCGCCAATGGTATGTCTCTTCCTTGCTTGCCCCAGTTCGCGCAGCAGCGAGAGAGGCCATCATCTTCCACTATATGGATGATGTCTTCGAGTGTGCCCCCGACGATAACATGCTTGCAAGTATGCTTGACCTCACAATCAGTGCATTGGTTGCTACAGGGTTCGAGCTCCAAGAGGAAAAGATTCAATGGATGCCACCTTGGAAGTATCTGGGCCTGGAGATTACGAAGCGGACCATTGTGCCGCAAAAACTGGCTGTTAGTACCAACATTAAGACTTTGGCAGATGTCCGCCAACTGTGTGGATCTTTAAATTGGGTAAGGCCATGGCTGGGTCTGTCTACAGAAGACCTAGCTCCCCTTTTTGATTTACTAAAAGGGGGAGAGGAGCTTAGTTCTCCCTGGACACTTACCCCAGAGGCACAGACAGCTCTGGAAAAGGTGCAACACCTGATGTCCACCAGGCAAGCAAGCAGGTATAGGCCTGACTTGCCATTTAAGTTCATTATCCTGGGCAATCTGCCACACCTGCACGGGGTTGTCTTCCAATGGGAAGACAAGAAGAAGAGCAAGGAGGACCAGGACCGGAAGTATTCCCTCTTAATAATAGAGTGGGTCTTTCTCAGTCACCATCAGTCCAAAAGAATGACACAGCCACAAGAGCTGATGGCTGAATTGATCCGGACAGCTAGGGTCCGGATCAGAGAACTATCTGGACGTGACTTCGACTGCATACACGTGCCGATTAGGACTAAAACGGGCCAAATTACCAAGGCAATGTTGGAGAGTCTGCTTCAAGATTGTGAAGCTTTACAGTTTGCTCTAGAGGGCTACACAGGTCAAATTTCCTTGCATAGGCCAGCCCACAAAATTTTCAATTCGGAAATTTAATTTGAACTAAATACAAAAAGTATTCGGAGTAAGGAACCTTTAAAAGCCTTGACAGTTTTTACTGGCCCGTCTGGGTCGTCCCACAAGCCAGTAGTGACTTGGAAAGACCCCCAAACTCAGCGGTGGGAGGCTGACATCAAAGAGGTGGAAGGATCGCCTCAGGTTGCTGAGTTGGACGCAGTCGTCAGGGCTTTCGAAAGGTTCCCCGAACCCCTAAATTTAGTGACAGACTCTGCATATGTTGCAGGAGTAGTCTCCAGAGCCGAGCACACTATTTTGCGGGAAGTTTTCAACATGGCCTTGTATGAGTTGCTCTCAAAGTTAGTAAACCTAGTCTCCCACCGAGAGCAACCATATTATGTGATGCACGTCAGGTCACACACGGACCTGCCCGGGTTCATCGCAGAAGGCAACAGAAAGGCAGATGCCTTCGCTGCGCCAGCTGCAATGGTCCCGATCCCAAACGTATTTGAGCAGGCCAAAATCAGACATCAGCTATTCCATCAGAACGCTCCTGCCCTGGTTCGTCAATTCAATCTAAAGCACGACCAGGCCAGGGCGATCGTGACTGCTTGTCCAGAATGTCATCAGCTGGCTCTTCCCGCCATTGATGCTGGCGTGAACCCCTGTGGGCTTAACAGCTGCGAAGTGTGGCAGATGGACGTGACGCATGTCGCTTCATTCAGTAGGATGAAGTATGTACATGTGTCAGTTGATACCTTCTCAGGAGCAGTTTTTGCCTCCGCCCACACAGGAGAAAAGGCTAGAGATGTCCAAAAGCACTTAGTGCAGGCATTTGCTACCCTGGGCATCCCCAAGGTCATCAAAACGGACAACGGCCCAGCGTATACTTCCAAAGAGTTCAGGAGCTTCCTGCAGCAATGGGGAATAGAACACAAGACTGGCATCCCCTATTCCCCGACAGGTCAAGCTATCGTGGAAAGGGCTCATCAGAACATCAAGAGAATGCTCCAGTGCCAGGGTTCATCCAAGAAATTAGAATCACCAGCTGTCAGGCTCTCAAAGGCACTGTTCACTCTAAACTTTCTTAATTGTGCCTTTGAGAACCTGAATCCACCGATCGTGCGGCACGTCGGGTGGTCTCGACAGCTGCAAGTGAAAGACAAGCCTCCGGTGTTAGTCAAAGACCCGGAGACTAGGGAGATACAAGGCCCCTATGAGTTAGTTACCTGGGGGAAAGGGTACGCATGTGTATCCACCCCCGAGGGCCCCAGGTGGATACCATCAAAATGGGTGAAACCGTGTGTCTCCCAGACCGTCAAAAAGGGAAGTCAAATACCCCCTAAGACTGGGGTAGGCTAGTCGTGTGCCTCTCTGAGCCTTGAACCCCAAGTTTGTCCCAGTTGTTATTTCCAGTTGTAATACTTTTAAGTTTTGTTTCAGTTTGGAGACAACGGAGATGGGTCCTGTGCCGTCCGTCTGAGCCGTCGCCAAAGCTCTGCAGATTGTCATCACTTTGCAAATGCTCCCATGGCTTGTGTCTTCATGGATCGTTCCCCAACCGGCAGCCAATGTGTGGTCAGTCCTAGCACGAACCATGGGTCAGGACCATATATGCTTATCCACCGCCGTGGCCCAGAACCCCATGGCTACGTGTCTAGTGGGGATCCCTCTCGAGCAAGAAGAGTTTACCTCCGTGTTTGAAAAGCTCGAGCCTACGCAGGCTTCGACAATGCCTTCCCAGACTAAAAAATCACCAAATACGGGTAAGGCCTCTGTTGTCAAGCCGCCTGTCAGCTCGCACCGTCCCCGGGTACCTTATCGGAGACGGCCCCCATTTAGCTGGCACCGCGGGGAAAAAGAGACACCGACAACTCCCTTGAGAAATGGCTGCCCTGACTCCCAAGGGCCAGTAGCGAGCCCCAGGAATTGGACCTCCTGGGGTCTTACCCGGCTTGCTACTGTGTCCAGTTCCAGTTCGGGCTGTCCCCGGATCGGGAAGTCTTCAAGATCATTGCCCCGAGTCACCGGGAGTACAGAGCAGCCAAATGGTGCCTGGGCGTCAGCAAGGTGACCACTGAAAACCCTCACAGGTCCCACCCGAAAAGGCTACCCCGGGGACTGTTCCTCATTTGCGGCGACAGGGCGTGGGCAGGCATCCCCTCTTGCCTATTAGGAGGCCCTTGTACAATAGGCTATTTGACGCTGTTGACGCCCAACCAAACAGTAGTCAGTAATTGGGAAAACAAATAGACCACCGAATTGGCAATCAAAAAACGTGAATTGGCTGAATTGGACCAAAACTGTGATTCTGAAATAATCCATTGGTCCAGACCAAAAGGGGTTGCAATCACCATTCTTTTGCCGTTGGTGGCTGCAGCCAAAGCGCTAGGGGAATTGGGCCACCTAGAATGTTGGGTCGCCAAGCAAGTGAACCTTACTTCAAATGCCTTAAGTGACCTCCTAAAAGATGAGGAACTGACCAGGCAGGCCACCCTACAAAAGAGGGCGGCCATTGACTTCCTACTCCTCCTCCATGACCACCGGTGTGAGGAGTTCGAAGGGCTATGCTGCCTCAATCTAACATCAAGGGCAGAGAACGTCCACAAGACAATTGACAAGATGCAGGCCATGGTGAAGCAAATCCAAAGAGAGACTGGTGACTGGCTCGGCAACATCTTTAACGGATGGGGATTATCTGGATGGACTGGATCTATTCTCCGAACCGGACTGGTTTTGCTTTTTATTCTTTTGGTTGCTGTAATTACGTTTGGACTCCTAAGAAGGATATTAGTCAACATGATTATAAGCTCGTCCTCCCCCGCAGATGTCAACAGAGCAGAGCTCCCAAAAGACTATGAACTTGAGCCTATGGCTCCGGAGATGATGTGGTTCGGGGACCTTTACCCGGACTCAGAATACTATCCCCAACCTGAATTCACGTCTTCATAAAAAACAAAAAAGGGGGAGATGTGGGAGTGTGTTTGGTTTGGTTCGGTCCGGGTCTCCCCTTTAAGTTTTGTATGTTAGTATATCCCAGTTGGCACCCTCCCTGTTTAATGGAAATTTCCTTATGTACCAGTTTTGTCTCCTCCCAGGGCCCTGTCAGTCGCTCTGGCACCCCTCCCAGGCTTCTGGAAAGTTCTAGCCAGGGGGCCAGGTGACTGGTCCTGGGAAAGGAGTCCCTCCCTTCCTCTCTTCCACTTGGTTCCCCTGTGTGTCCTTTGTTTTGCTTGCCACACCCTCCCCCTTCCCTGATTGGTTACTCTGTAATCCCTCCCTTGTCCCCACCCCTCCATAAAACCCCTTGCACAGACCCTCCAGGCTGCTCAGGGCAGGGCACCCCTGGTAGGTGAGGTCTCCTGTCAGGAGGTCCAGTAAACCCACTGGATTTTACCCAGTGCTGGGCCTGCCTCCTTTCTTCCACCACCTGCCTCGATCGCTACGGTCCTGTGGAAGGGCCCACAAGCCAGACCTCTGGTCCCTTCGATACCGGAGGCTGGCCCCCGCAGCCTGCTGCGTCCAGAGCTGACCGGGCTAAGTGGGAACTGCTCCGAGGGGACGCAGAGGCACGGTGGGAGAGATATTGGCTGAGTTGGGGGAAGTACTGGAGGAGTAGGAGGGTGAGCTATAGGTAGAGTAGGCAGTGAAAGGGGTGGAAGACAGTCAAGAGGGTCCCACCCTTTTAAATTACTTTTCTCTCGTAATTTCTGTGCTTCTTTCTTATCTGCTGCTTTCTCTTTTGATACTTTGTACACTCTTACTTTCTTGTCCCAGATCTCATTTTCAAGCCAGCAGGCTGCGTATAAGATTTCTTCCTCATTTTGGGTCTCTTTTAAATTAACACGTCTGTTTAAAGCTCTGCACATCCACTTTTCTTTGGATCCATACCAGGGCCAATAGACAGGCCCTTCCTGAATCACTTCCTTTGACCAAATCTCAATACTATAATTAATCATTTTAATTTTGTCCAATTTCTTTAAATTTTCATCCAAATCCCAATTTTCAAGCATTTCTCCCAATGGGCTTTCGGGAGGAATGTCTTCTAAGTCAGTTTTGTCTTTATCTTTTTATTCTTTCCCGCACACTGGACCATGATTTTTTGTAATGTGTACTTAAGTATCAATAGAATTTTGTTTTTCTTTTTTTTTTTTTACAAACTTATGGCAGCAGATAGTCTTTGTTTCAAAAAGGAATTAACTTCAATCTAAACTAGGCACAAAATTTAGTACACACAACACACAATCTTATTAACATCTACCTAACAAATAATCGTATCTGAATGAACCAACAAAACCAAGGTGAGCTACCACAAGTTCCAAGAAACCAGGCAAAGCGATGAGAGAACAGACAGGGTTTTGGTAAAAGGAACAAAGGTCACGGGAAAATAACAATAACTTTTAATTTTTAAAACGAGGGGTTTTTAAAAGCAGTAACTGTAATACAACTAGTCGTGGGAAAATTTGTTAACCATGGGAATTAAATGGCTGCCCATGGGAAATCCAATAGGAAACCTCAGAAACTACAACTTAAATGTCGACCCAACTGGAAACCGGATGAACCCTATCAGGTCCTTCTGGCCCTTCCCCCTTCCGGGATGCAATTACAAACTCCACCCCTCGCTGGAGTGAGGGACCCTCCCTCCTCTGGAGAGTTCCCTCAAAAATTAAGATGGCGCCCACCAGACGCCACTAGACACTTCTCCTCTACAGCCCAGATCTTAAAAATGGCCATGACACTGAAAATTTCTCAAAAATTAAAATGGCACTTGCCAGATGTCACTAGACACTTCTCCTCTTTGCCTGATAGGCAGTCTGGGGACTACTGGATTCACGACGCCCCAGAACCTCACCTATCAGTTTCACCACAACCACGCAATTAAAATAAGTTTTAAGACTGTTTAACGTAATTAATAGGCACTTGAAGAAATCTTCTGAATAACCAAAAAGGACCAACAGAATACACCCCAGTAGTCTTGAGTTCTAACTGAAAACATAAATTGCTAACACAAAACGACAACAAAGAATTCTCTAACCATGCAATTAAAACAATTTACAAGACTGTTTAACGTAATTAATATGCACTTAAAGGAGTCTTTTTGAATAACCAAAAAGGACCAACAGAATACACCCAAGTAGTCTTGAGTTCTAACTGAAAACATAAATTGCTAACACAAAACGACAACAAAGAATTCTCTAACTTCCCTCGGTGGCAGGTTCTAATTTCTCCTCCCCCTACGAACCTCACTAGGTTCCTAGCTCGGGGGTCCTAATTCACCTTGTGCTGGGCACCTTCCCCTCCTCCCCTGCCAAAAAGGAGGCAATCCCCCAAACGGTGGTTCTCCTTAACTTTGAAAATCTCCAGTTAGGAGTCTTCCTTCCAGCCCACAAGGGTCCTAGTTCCCGAGGCACAGACTCTCCGGGGTCTGCCCCAAGGAACCCCCTCCTCCCAGGTGATCTTGGCTGATGGAATCATTACTTCCCCTTCTGGGACTCCTAGCGATTCCACCCCCCATCTGGCAATGACCAAGCCACCTCTAACTGGAGCATGCACGGGTACGGGGTGGCTAGAAGTAGGATACTCCCCTGTCTCCAACCTTTAAGGGTCCCTAGGGGGACAACACTCACATGTTTTTCACTCCCTTCTCTCCTTTCCCGGCTGGGCTCCTCGCGGAGGACCAGAATTGCGGTACTCGGAGGTCCTCACTCGCTTCGGGAGTCCACACTACGCAGCCCCCGTCTCACTCAGTCGCCACTACACACACACTCGTACCACCCCCTAATGCCTTGACCCCACTCACAACACCAATCTGACAGCGAGTCCTGCTCCTCGGAGGGGATTCAATTCTCTGAGTTGTCAGGCCCCTGATCTTCTCTTGGGACAGCCGACAGTCCTCCTGACGGTCACAAAGAAATCTAGAGTCCAGACAGCAAAAATTCTGCCGGACACGTCTTCCCTGGACTCATCCTTCCCCGGGACCGCTCAGGGGGCGTGGCTTATCCCAGACGAGGCCCCAGAAAACTGTTATAAACAAGGCTTGGACATTTTTGGGTGGAATAAAAGTCTGCTTGTTTATTAAAAAGAAAACCAGGAGCGGAGACTCGAGGTAAGCCCAAGTCCCACTCGACAACCCAGAGGACCAAACAGTGCATCGTACAGGGTGTTCCCTTGGACTCGGATTCCTCAGGAAGACGTGGGGGGGGCTGAGCGCTGGAGCCCTTCTTATAGCAGTTCTCTTTTGATGCTGTGACTGGTGCAGCTCAGATCCTCCCTCTGATGGCTCGTTGCTAGGGTCCTCATTGGTGTTCAATTCTGTCAGTCTCTGGGGAGTCGAGTGATTGGTTGGCCCCTTAACCAATAATCCTTCAAAGTGTTTACATCATGATTATTGGGTTGTCTTAAGAACATTCTAGAACATTCTCCTCTTTTCTATAGACCCACTACTTTCCCCTATTGGTGTCCCCATCTAGTGGGCACATGGCAACATTACACCCGTACAATTGCAATAACAATTAACTCATTAACTGCATACCCCCACTCCTCTAACAAGCAACTTTTAACTTCTTCTCAACCAAAAAAAACCCCAAACTTTTAACCATTTATTACAATTTTCATATATCTCTTTTGGTTTTTGGTGGTGGTAGAGAGAGTATTCCTTTGATTCTACTTGCATCTCATTTTTGGTATCCATTTCCAATTAAAGTCCTAGATATTTGACTTCTGACTCTACAAATTGTAGTTTCCTTTTTGAGACACTTAAGCCCTGTTCTCCAAGAAAATTTAACAGATTTACTGTGGTAACCCGCAGTTGGTCTTCTGTTTCTCTTGATATTAGCAAATCGTCTACATATTGTAGAATTTGCGTTTTCTCTGCTGGTTGGAATTGTTTCAGGAGTTCTTCTAGTGCTTGGCCAAATAGATATGGAGACTCGGTGAACCCTTGTGGTAAACAGGTCCACCTGTGTTGCTGTCTCCTCCCTGAGTCAGGGTCTTCCCATTCGAAGGTGAACCAGTCTCGGCTTTCTTCAGCTAGAGCATGTGCCCAGAAAGCATCTTTCAGGTCGATCATACTAAACAATGCATGCTTCGACAGTACTTTCCTTAGTGGGGTATACGAGTTTGATATTACTGGGTACCAGGATATTGTGTATTTACTTCTCTGAGGTCTTGGACTAGTCTGTATATGCCATCTGATTTCTTTATGGGTAGTATCAGGGTGTTGTGTGGGGACATGCATGGTTCGAGTATGTTGTCTTTAACTAGTTCTTTTATTACTAGAGTTAGTCCTTTCTTTCCTTCACTGGAAGTGGAGTATTGCCTCACCCTGATTGGTGATGTCATTTATAAAGTTGTTGGTTTGGCTTTTGCATGACTTAATTACTTAAACTGTTATTGTGTTAAGACTTATTATTAATCCATGATTGACCCCCTTCTGTTAACCACTACACATTTCTTGCTTACACCCTTTTAAGGGTCATTTAGTGTTTTACAAGAAGTTAAGAACTTACAGTTGTTAATAATTATAACGAGGTGAAATGTTCCCTGTTTAAAATTGAGTTGTGTATTAGTAATCATTTTTAAGACTCTCCCTCCAGGACCCTCAGCAGCTCATAAGTCAACATATTAAAGGCAACTGAGTCCCCCTCTGCAGGTTGGTAACCTGCAACCATGGCAACCATGCATTTCAATGAAGAGCTTTTCCCGCCAACAGAACGGATTACTTCAGCAGCCCTTAGCAGCAAGCGAGCCACTGGATGAAAGAACTGATGTCATTATTTTTTTATCCAATTACCTGAGGCCATGAAGGCTGGACCATGGGCGGACTGTGGGTGTTTCTGGGAGGGACCAGAGAGTTTAAAAAGGCTTCTATACCAGCTGAGGGTCGTCTTGTCTCTCCTAGGGCTAGCCTTGGAAGAACCCAAAGCTGTGGCTGTCGGTCCCCATACCTCTTTAGAAGCATAATTAATTCACTTAGGTTTTAGGTTAGCTAAAGCCACCCCAGCTTTGTTGAGTTTTTGCCCTGAGGCTCCTGGCCAATTCAGCCAAAGAGTTCTTGATCCTGGTACCCAGGCTTTGTCTAATTTTATTTTACAATTTTATTTTTGTACTGTTCCTGATTATTTCCTTTGTTAAATAAATTACCTTTTTATGGTAATTTCAAGAGTTGTTGGTCTTTATAACAGTGAGACGCCCTTGTTCCATTTCTATTTTTATTGGGGGAATGTTTAACAATCCACGAGTACCTCCTTCTGCCCACACTTTGCAATGTATTGCTTTTTCATCTTCTAGTTTTAGCACCACTATTTCTGCAACCATTTGTCCTCCCTTTGGGACTACCTCCACACCAAGTTGCACTTGCAAAATCTCTGCCTAATAAATTACATTCTAATTGGGCATAAACAATAAATCAGCACACCCTTCTCTTGAGTTTCCTCAAATTATCACTTTTTCTATTATATATACTTTGAATGGTTGGTTCATCATGTGCACCTCTTACTTTACATTTTTGTTCACTTACCTTACACCCTTTTGAAAATTCTGAAATACATGATCTGTCTGCCCCAGTACCTACTAAAAACTCAAAATTCTTCTCCCTGGACACCCACTTCTAAATTTATCAAGGGCTCTATCATTTTCTTATGATGTTTCCCCAGGGTATAGAGCCCCTGACACCCCTATTCGTCTGGATTTTCTGTTCGAGTTTCCTTGTATAGCTCTCTATCTTCTTTCCATTTTTTACAATCTCTCTGAAAATGACCTTTGCCGCCACAGTAATAGCATCACTCTCTCAAGATCTCCCTGTGTTCTTTCCAATCTCCATTTCTTTCACCTTCCCCTGTGCTTCCTGATTCTTTTTTCCCACTTTCTCTACACTTTCTCGGGATACTGCTATCATCAGCTTTGCTTTTGATTTTACCTTCTCTTCTCAAATACACTCTCTGTTCTTCTCTTCATAACTCATTCAACCCCTTCTCTTGCCAATCCTCTAATTTCTCTAATTTCTTTCTAATATCATGCCACGACCTTGTTGAGAATTGTACTTTTACTAATACTTGTCTTTCAGGGCTCTCAGGGTCTACACTGGACTATAACTGGAAGTTACGCTTAAGTCTGGCTAACCATGCACTTGGTGTTTCATCTTTCTCCTGTTGCCCATCAAAAGCTAACTTCACGTTGCTGTTCCTTGGAACAGACTCACGGATGCCTTTTACGATTAATGTTCTATAATTTTTCATATTTCTTCTACCTGTCTCGTCATTAGGGTCCCAATCAGGTAGATTTCCCTTCTTCGGGAGGGCCAGGTCTATTCTCTCTGTCCCATATTCTCATCCCAACTGTTCTAATTAGCTGGATTTCTTCAGGAGAGAATAGAATTCCTAATATTGAATTGAGCTCCTCTCAGGTATATATACTTGGGCCAAGAAACTGATCAAATTGGTTGGCTACTCACATAGGATCTTCTAGTAAACGTCTAATTTCTTTCTTGAAGTTCCTCACTTCTGAGGCAGTCAAGGGAGCATTAATGAACCCAATTCCCCCTTTTGCTCCTCCCACAGGGATTTCCCTTAACAGGAACAGATTCTCTACTTGATCATTTTCACTCTCGCACTTTTTATAAAGCTTTTGATCGAGTATTATAGTGATGATCACTAGATGTTGCGGGAGTTTCTCTCAGGTTAATTGTGTTTTTACACTCACAAGGGATTTCTGTGGGAGTACTTGAGAATCTTTGGGAATTCAAGTTTCCTGGCATACTTTGTTCATTTAGTGACTGTGTTTCAGGAATAATTCAGGTTACTAAAGAATGAGCAAGGTGAGGAGCAGCTACAGATAGATCAGTGAGAGGTAGTGGAGGAGGGAGAGAGAGAACCCCTGGAGAATGGGCCGAAGGAGGAGGGAGAGGAATAGGAGGGGGAATAGGAGAGATCGGGGGAGGAGGAGAGGAATTGGAGGGGGAATAGAATGGACAAGAGGAACGGGAGGGGAGATAGGAGAGATAGGAGGATGAACTGGAGAGGCAGGGGGAGCTAGACAGTCTAAGGGATCCCATTTCTGTTCTAGTTTAAATTCTTCCTTTTTTGCCTCTTCTTTGGACATTTTGCATACCTTAGTTTCTTTGTTTCAAATCTCAAGGTTCAGCCAGCAGGTTGCATATTTTATTTCTTCTTCATTTCGGGCTCTTTTGATATTCACATGCTTATTCAAGGCTTCGCAGAACCATTTTTCTTTGGAGCCATACCACAGCCAATATACTGGTCCATTTTGAATTATTTCTTTTGATCTTATTTCTAAGCAGTATTCAATCACTTTGATTCTATCTAACTCTAGTGTTTTCTTCATTTTCCCAATTTTCAAGCATTTCACCCAGCGGTCTACCGGGTGGAATATCCTTCACTTTGTTTCCTTTCCTTTTTAATCTGTGGGAATTTTTCCCAGCACACTGACCCATAATGGTTATACTATCAGCAGCAATTGCTAACTTTGCTACTTGATGACTTTGAATTTGATTAAAACTTTTAACTTGTTCCTTACGACTAAACCTTGACTAGTCACAATGTATCAGTTAAAGTATATGTTTAAAATGAGGTTCATCTAGAAAACTAGCCACTCTTTTAACTAATAATTTTAACTACATTAAAAAAACAGAACCATGAGAAACAACTACGAACCCTGGGAAACAAGGAAAAAACGTGGGAAAAGGAATAAGGTTGGGGGAAAATAGATAGGGGTCGTGGGAAAATAAGAATAATTCTTGTATTGGACCAAACTGTATATAAAGCAATAATAATAATAATAATCATAATACAACTAAATATTTAACTCAATTGTTCACAATGTTACAACCACAAAATTACTAAGAAAATAAGGTTATGCATCAGATATATGGGAACTAAACTGAAGATCAAGACAAGGTGGGGTTATGGGAACACACAAAGGATTGGAGGGAAATGGAAACAAACTGCTACTAATTGTGGGAAATAGGGTAATAGCGAAACAAGAGGAGATAGACTAATAATCAACAAGTATCTGGGAAAAATCTAAGTGTGGAAAATTATGAGGTTATAGTTTTACTAACTGTGGGAAACAACTTAGCTGTGGGAAACAAGCAGTGATCTTGAAACCAAAGAAAATAGCTACGGTACTACTTCCGGCTCACTTTGATGATGGCGAACTCTCTGTCAATTACTTCTCTTGCCTGCCTCCTGTTTTTATGGGTCAATTATTACACTGAACAACAACATGGATTCTCTCTTACTCTGATTGATGAGTGGTTCAGGGACTCTCGGCACCTGCCTCACCCCGACACCTCATTACACCAGTGTGCCAACCCTTATGCAACCAAATAAAATCAAAAATTAAAACAAGGCAGTTAAAATATTTTAAAATAATAAACACTATTTATGCACCAAGTAAGTAATAAACACTTAGTCTTATAATGTCTTGACAATCTCCAAAGCAGACAAGTGCTCCAACACAGACTGAAAAAAAAAACCCAGACTCTAACTGATGAGTGGTTCGGGGACTCTCAGCAACTGCCTCACCCCAAAACCTCACTGCACCAGTGCCTCTGTGTCCACTAGGAGCAGTTCCCACTAAGCCCGGTCAGCTCTGGACACAGCAGGCTGCGGGGGCCAGCCTCTGGTATCGGAGTGACCAGAGGTCTGGCTCGTGGGTCCTTCCTTGGGACCTCAGGGACCAAGGCAGATGGCAGAGGAAAGGAGGCAGGCTCAGAGTTGGGTAGAATCCAGAAGGTTTATTAGACCCCCAAACGGAGGCCTTCACCGACCAGGGGAGCCCAGCTCTAAGCGCTGAGACAAGGATGTGCAAGGGGTTTTATGGGGGGGTGGCGGTCAAGGGAGGGATTACAAAGGGACCAATCGGGGAAGGGAAGGGTAGGGCAAACAAGGTGATGGACACTTACAGGAACCAATGGCAACAAAGGAAGGGAGGGATTCCTATCCCAGGACCAATCACTTGGCCCCCTGGCTAGAACTTTCTAGATGCCGGGGAGGGGTGCCAGAGTGATGGACAGAGCCCTGGGAGGAGACAAAACCGATACATGGGGAGATTTACATAAAACAGGGAGGGCGCCAACTGGGATATACCAAACACACTGAACTTAGGGGAAAACCTGGACCAAACCAAACAAACACACTCCCACACACCAGTGTGCCAACCTTTACATAACTGAATAGAATTGGAAATTAAAACCAGACTGTTAACATATTTAAAGTAATATACAATATCTATGCACCAAGTAAGTAACAAGACATTTACACAAACACTTGATCCTGTAACGGCATAGTAAACTCCAAAGCAAACAAATGCTCCAACACAGACTAAAAACTCAACATTCATTCAGTCTAGATCAAATTTTAGCAACTTAAGCTAAACCCTAGTTGGCAGGAATCTACTCTCTCTCTCACTCCTAATGAGTGCAGAGGCTCCTCACAACAAGTGGCTTTCTGGTCATTTTTCAATTGCCTGAGGATCTTACCCCTCAGGCAGCTAATCTCACTCCTGCACACAGAGCCACTGACCTGAGGTCCTACCCACCTTAGTCAGACACCTTGTCTCCGCCCTGCCTGGTCGGGAGCACTCCCCTGACCGGTGGCCCCCCACAAAGCTCAGGTAGTCTCTGGTCAGGAGTCTTTCATCCACCCCAAGGGTCCTAATTCCTCATCTGCATGTGGGACCTCCCCAACCTACTCCGAACAATCCACATCCCCAGGTGCCCTCAGCCTGTGGACCTGCTATCTCTCTCGGTCAGCCCCCAGGCCATGCATGGGCTTCTACTGACTCAAATCTCCACTGCAAAACCTCCTAGTCAGCCACCCCAATGCCTGTCACAGCCATAGGAGAGAAAGTCCTGGAGGTCTTTCCGCTGCATATGCTGGAAAGTTGTCCCTAGCAAACCACTACCCTCAGTTCCTTCTGTCGATTGGCTGAGTCACCCCAACGAGAGCTCCCACTATGGGAGTTTTTCAAGAGCCTTAGCAGGTTAGAGCCAGTCTCCAGGACTGCTTCCCCTTCTCCTGCTCTTTGGGTCCCTTGGAGTACCACAACTGCACACTCTCCACTCACTTCCCCCTTTTCCTGGCTGGGCTCCTCATGGAGAACTGGAACTGCAGTACTAAGGGGTCCGCACTCGCTTTGGGAGTCTGTTCTACCCAGCCCCCATCCCACTCACACTTCCCTCTCTCACTCGCACTGCTTTCACTGCACCCCACTCACTATCACTTACAACCTTGCGAGTCCCGCCCTCTTCCCCGGATGACCCTCCAAATCTGGTTTGCCGGGTGCTCAGTTGTTCTTCGAGCTATAAGAACCCCTGGGACATTTTGTATGGGGTCCTCCTGCGGAACACATCCACCAAGGGAGCACCCAGTGTGTGACACACTGCTTGTTTCTTTTGCTTTGTCATGCGGATTCTGGGCTTACCCTGGTATCCCATCCTCAGTGGTTGTGTTGTCATCAATAAACAGTTAACCCTTCAAAAGGTGACTGACACGTTTATTACACTTGGACCTTCTCGTTATCCTGGTTCTTCATCCCTGGACCCTTCACCTGCTCCCTGAATAAAATGAGCTTGTGGAACACATATGAAGGACCCCCTCCTGCTTCTTTACCTCTGCCTAAGCACCTGCTATCACAGCTTCGGGCTATCTCCTTAGGGAGAGGAACTCATCCCCTAGAGCTGTTGGGCACTAAGTTGCCTCTCAGTGAGACGCAGATGGACCTCCGGGCTAATCTCTGGCTCGGCATCTCACGCTTCTCCCACCCCTTTGTCATGAGCAACAAAGAGAGAACACTGTGGTAGTGACCTATTCTATGCTTTTTAAAGTAACCTCATCACTTTCTAACTTATCCCTATTTTTGTTTTTCTTTCTCTGTGCCTCTCTCACTATTAAATAAAAATATATCAATTGTTTGGCGTCACATTTAATCTTCTTTGGTTTTAATATCATTTTTTGGGGGAATGTTTTGAACCTTCAAAGTTCTTTCTGTTTTGTGCACAGAGACTTGGTTTTCTTTGCTCTTCTGCATTTAAATGGGTTCCTAACAGCAGTCCACCCTGATGGCTTCTTGTGGCACTGGGGAGAAAGGACTGGACAAGCCGTGTCCAAAGGCATGTCTCAAGTTGTCCATCAGGACACTTCCCACGGCTCAACCTCTCTCCAGGTCCAGGACAGGCCACTGCAAGTGCTCCTCTACAAGCCTTCCCAGTTTATTTTCAAAACCCTGGACTTCGGCTTCTTTTGTTTCAGATAGTTCTTTTTCCCCTTCCCCATTTCCGGCATTGTCTTCTTCATTTGTGTCAACACTGACGCCCCCTTCTTCTTTTTCTTCCCCCACATTCCCATCATCCTTTGCTTCTTCAGCATTTCCATCCCCATTATCTTCTCTTCCTTCACATCCAACATCGTCTGTTTCATTTGTGTCAGCACTGCTACCTTGTTCTCAATTTCCTTTCTAATTGTTCTCCTGCACATTTGCAAAATCACCTTCTACTTTTTCCTTTGCCACATCATTACCTACCCCATCCTCCTTTACATCCTGCTCCAAGTTGCTGCCAGAGTTGTTCTCCTAGCCACTGCTGTCTGCGTCACGGCTCCTTTTCTCACAGCTAAACCACGAGCATCAACAGGACTGTAACAAGGGCCCAGAACTACCACTGCTGAAAGGCAGCCCAGAGCAGAGCTCCCCATAGCCCTCCACTCTGATCCAGGGTGCTCTAGCCCCGGCAGCATCCAAGTCATCTCTTCATCCATATGTTTGGCATGCAGCTCCATGTGCTGCCGTATGGCCTCATCCAGCCCATCTCCCACTCCCTGTGGGGACTGAAGAAGGCTGTGCACAAGCCAGACAAGGATCACTGTGGTCTGCTGTTGCAGGGAGAGAACAGGTGAGCGTGGCAGGCCAGAATGGACAAAGGGAACTTCTGGTGGGGAAGCAGGGACACAAGTCTCAAGGATGTGGGGCAGGAAGGAGAGGAGCCAGGCAGCAGGAAAGGCCTGTACCACTGCCCAGCAGCAGCAGCAGCAGCCCTGCACCCTGCCCGAGGAGCTGCTGCGAGGCACTGGGCTCTGGCTGCAGGGTGAGAGCCACTGCCTCGGATGCCCAAGGTTGTGCTGCGGCTCTCATCCAGCACAGCCTCCGGGCCCTCTGTGCACTCACCGCTTACCCAGGCTGGACTGGGGCAGTGCTGCCTGCTGCTTCTATGGAGACCTATCCCTCTTGTGACACAGCCTTGGGATGTCCCAGACACCAGAGATCCCAGACAGGCCAGTCCTGCCTTTTCACCCCCCTCCCATGGCTCAGCCCCTCATCATGACCCCAAGCAAAGCCCCAACACCCACAACATGCAGACCAACTGCTCTGGAATAGGCCCCCGAGGCCTTTCTTTACAAGGTGGGATGAAACTCCCCATAACCCTTGTCAAATACAAAACGGGGTGATTTAACTCAGTGATGCTTTGCCCCTTGAGCTCCCCTGCAGTGAGATTTAGGGTGCTCCCAGGGCCTTTGTGACTCCTCTCTGTGTGATGCTGATAGAAATAAACTAACTTTTATGTACAACTACATGGAATCAAAAGAAAACTGTTTACTCGTAACGATTCAGGTGAGTCTGACACACTTCCCTCTCCCTCGACAGCTAAATACTCATCCCCGCCAGTAAAATGGCTGCTTTTTATATCCTTTCCGGATAGGGCGGTCCCTGTCCTCTTTCCCATTGGATGGGTACTCAGGAACCACCTACTCTTCTGTCCCCTCCCCTCTCATCCTCCTTCCTTTTGTGGTCAGGTCTTCAGCCCCGCCCCCCTCCCAGCGCTCAACACCACTCAACAGATTAACCAAAACAAATTCAAACCACAAATAACTACGCATAGAAAATGAAACCAACAACTTTCATCCTTTTAGTTAATAATCCTTTTGGCTGCAGCAAAATATTACTTCATCTCTCACACTGCCGAGAAGCACTTGTCAGTTCTGGGGGATGAAAGGCTGGCCATGAGGCAGCAGTGGGCACTCACAGCCCACAGATCCAATAAAATCTTGGGCTGCTTTCAAAGCAACATGGGCAGCAGGTTGAGGGAGACAATTCTGCTCCTCTGATTCTGCCCGCAGCAAGCCCCTGGAGCACTGTGTCCAGGCCTGGGCTCCTCAGCACAGGAAAGATGGGGAGCTGTTGGAACAGGCCCAGAGGAGGCCATGGAGATGAGCAGAGAGCTGGAGCACCCCTGCTACGAACACAGGCTGAGAGAGCAGGGCCTGCTCAGCCTGGAGAAGGGAAGGTTCCTCACTGCGGCCTTCCAGCACTTGAATGGGAGCTTAGAAACAAGCAGGGACAGTGACTTTTGACGCAGGCAGAAAGTGAAAGCACAAGGGGGAACAGTTTTGAAAAGGAGAGGTGGAAGATTAAAAGCGGAGAGATTTAGATTGCATGTAAGGAAAAAACTTTACTGCAAGGGTGCTGAGGCCCTGTCATAGACTGCCCAGAGCAGCTATGGCTGCCCCATCCCAGGGAACGTTCAAGGCCAGTCTGGATGGGGCTTGCAGCAAGCTGGGCTGATGGAAGGTGTCCCTGCCCATGGCATGGGGGGCTGGAGCTAGAGGAACCTGAAGGTCTCTTCCAATCCCGAGCATTCCGCGATTTTGTGATCTTGGATGGTATCTTGGGTGGCGGGCATGGAGCCCCGAGCAGGGGGGGAGCCTGGTGATGTCGGGATCAGTGTCCCGGGACAGCTGGTGCAGGAGTGCCGAAGGCTGCCTGTGCACTGGCACACGATGCACATGGCAGCCGGGGAAGCCACGGCCACACCGCCCGATCTCGGCCCCCCGGGCTTCTTCTTCTGGGGGCTGCCGGGCGGCTTCCAAACACATGCGCGGCCCCTCGGGGAGAGAGCGGGGCCAAAGGTCCCTAGAAGGGAGTCAGCACCAGGCTCAGCGCCCGCCCGGTTTCTTCGGGCCCAGGAATGACGCAACGCCTTCTCTCAGGGCACGGCGGGGGCGGCGGAGCCAGAGGGTCCGACCGGAACCACTGCCCGGATCGGGGCCCGGAGCCCCTTAACAGCTCCAGGCGTGTCCGAAGCTCCGTGACACCAGGAGGGGAGCGGACGTGGAGAGCAGCGGGAGGAGCTGGAGGCGGGGCGGGAGCAGCCGCGGGAACCTGAACCCGGAAAGGCTGGGATGCACCGGTCTGAGGGAGATGGGGCAGCTTAGCCTGGAGAAAAGGCGGCTCAGGGGCGACCTCATCGCTCTCTGCAACTCCCCGAAGGGTGGTAGCGCGGGGAGGCTCGGCCCCTTCTCCCAGGTAACAAGTGACAGGGTAAGCAGAATTGGCCTCAAGTGTCACCCGGGGAGGTATGGGTTGAATATTAGGGGCATTTTCTTCAGGGAAAGGGTTGTCAAGCATTGGAACGGGCTGGCCAGGGTAGTGATGGAGTCACCACATCCTCTGTGTGCTGGCCAGGGAGTGAGGGGCACTACTGTCCCCTCAGCTCTCCCCAGGCTGAGAGATGGTCGTGGTCAGGTAGTAAAAAGAAAATGGGCTATGTATTTGAAGTCTGCTTCAGTGTATCAGTCTTCCAGTTGAGCTGAATAAAAGAAAATAGAAAAAAAACAGGCACAGCTGATTGCTGGATTCCTTTTTCTGTGCTCACCAATCAAAACTGCCAATGATGATACATTAAAACAGATCGGGTGAATTGGCATAGCTTGAAGCTGCTAACACTAGAATCATAGAATCACAGAATATCTCGAGTTGGAAGGGGCCCATAAGAGTCACTGAGATAAACTGCTTACTCCTGAGAGGACAGTTTCACTAAACCCTGTTCCTAAGAGCTCCACATGCTCCTCCAACTCTGACAGGCTTGGTGCTGTGAACAGTGCCCCAAGGAACAATCCCACAGTAACACTCGCCAGCTTTTTGAGTATTCTGGGATGAATTCCATGGGCCTCATGGACTTACCTGCGTCAAGGTAGAGCTGCAAGTCTCAGACTTGGCTGGGAATTATCATCACCGCAATCCCAGTATTCTAAGACAAGGATCCAGGGCTCCCAGGACCCATCATCAGTGTTCAATATGAGGGGAAGAAAAGGCATTAAATGGCTGTGCTTTGTCTGTGTGCCTTTTTGGGAAGTAACCGACCTCATCAAGTAACAGTGTTCTCTCTGATACTCCTTTTGCTGTTGACTTCTTTCAAAAATCCCTTTTTGTTGTTCCTTGCCAATGCTGAGTAGCTGGAACTTTACAAGAGTTTTGGGCCCACAAATGTTCTCCCTGCTGCGGTGAACAGCATCCGTGTAGTCCTCCTGTGTCACCTGTTCTTGCTTTCAGTGGCCACACAATTTTCCTTGGTGCCCGAGTTCTAAAAGAAGATCTCTGCTCAGCCAAGTCATCCTTCTGCCCCCCTTGCCATTGCCTATGCCTGTGCTCTCGGGAGATGGCTCTTCAAAGGTGACCAGCAGTCATCCTGTAGGCTGATTACTGTGATATACTATGCCTCTTAAAGCTTCTACTGGAAAGAAAATATTATCATGCATTTCTCTTTTCACACAGGCATTCTATTACTGCAAATTTTTCATAGCTGTGTCTGTCCCTTACAATGTGTTTATACAGCATGGAGCATAGTGGGACCTTGATCTTTGCTAGGATGCCTTAGCATGAATCAGCAGAAATAATTAATGCAGAACTTCTTCATTATCCTTTGCTTATACTGTGTCAATCTTTCAGACTGAGAGCAGGGAAAAAAGAAAAGGAAAAAAAAAAATAGAGGACAACTTATCATATTAGCCTCCCCTGTTACACTAGAAAAAGTATCCTTAGCAACCACCATATTCATATGAATGAGTCATACTATTCTGGTAGTAATATCTCACATTTCTTTATCCTGTTCAATCTATGGTCAAAAAGGGCTGGTTTTGCTCGTGCTAGGTTTTAACATTCTCCAAGGATATACTGCATTTTAACCACCAAGTGTTCACCTGAAGCAGGAGACAAAACCAAAAGGGTGAGTGTAACAGATTCTGGTTCATCTTCAGGGGAAAAGAAGCAAAGCATAATTTTTCCTTCATTTTCCATCAATCTTGAGGAAGACTGAATGTAGGTTTCTTCTTCAGCTGTTGCTGGCACTTTCATCTGAAAACTCTTTACAGATGAATGATCTGAAGAAAGAATGATGGTCTTTTTGCCACTTTCTGTGTCTGGGTTAGTTTAACGTACAATCCAGGATTGTTTTCTTGCTAAGACCAGCTGGAATAGGACCATCTGCTTCCATCCTATACCTCCATTACTCTCCAAACAAGTCTAAAATCATAGAATCACAGAATGATTTGGTTCAGAAGAGTCCAGTTAGACTCTCTATTTTAAACCTGCTGCCATGGGTAGAGACATCTTCCACTAGACCAAGTTGCTGAGAGCCCTGTTCAACCTGTCCTTGAACTTTCCAGGGACTGGGTAGCCACAGCTTCCCTGGGTAACCTGTGCAGGGCCTCACCATCCTCACAGGGAAGAATTTCTTCATAATAGCCAATCTAAACCTGCTCTCTTTTGGCTTAAAAACATTCCCACTTGTCCTGTCAAAAATGCTTGTTAAAAACAGACACTGCCTTGTCCTAAATTACAAACTATCCACAAATTGTTTAGCAGAGTGTGGGTTGCACCAAGGCCTCTTCCAACCATTTAACAACAGAGATAATGCTGTTCTGGACCTTGGCACTTCCCTGTCCCAGATCAATAGTGTTAGTGTCACCACTATGGGCAAAAGCACACTCTACATTCAAACTGGTGAATTTTGGAACATTAGACAAGCAACTGATCTCCAGATGGAACACCTGAAGCCTTAAACCACTCTCCTGAAATAGGGGACTACCTTTCCATTTTCTTTCATCCCCTCTGCATGTTGCAAAGCCTATGTTAGCACGAATAGAGAAAATAGATCTTCCTTTTAAATGGACCTGTTCTACCTGTGAACTGTGCCATTCTTAACCACCACCAGTTGCACTATGGCAGATGGATCTTCTCTACATTGAGGTGGTTGCAGTGTGTCCTTAAAATATCCTTTAGCCTAGAAAATAAATTCTGGTTGTGTCTCCTGCATTCCTACCACCACAGCCATAAGCTCTTTTGCAAACCAAACATGCTTGCTGCCATTCCTTCACATCAGTAACATTTAACTTTAATGCCTGTGCCCTTGAGGAGCTGCAGAGTAGCATTTCAATTCACCATCCACGGATTTGTCCTGAAGAATTAGAGACATGTCAGCTTATCAGTCTGTGACCTTTTCTATTAACATTGTCTTCAGGTTGACTTGGCAACACACAAGGAAAATAAATCTTGTTACCCGAAGCTGGTCTGGCTTGCCAGGATAGTACAGCTGTGGCTCAAATCTGTTAAATTTTTAAATTGCAAACATTGCTATGACTACATGAAATTTATTAGGTAGAATAATCCCTGGTAAAGGGTGCAGAGGAAAGCAATGGAATAGAAACCATAAAAATAGATATGTAGGAGGTTTGTTTTTGTTTTTTGTTTTTTTTTTTTTTTTTGCAAAGCCTGGAAAGTTTTATCATTTATCTTATTTACAACCTGGCCTGACACCCTAGAGATAACACAAATGGAGTTGCATTGTAAATTATAGGACGTTTTCATGTTCCAGTCTTTGGAAGATCTACATGGACACTCTTCCAAGTAAGCTGCATGTACCTTCTTTATTGCCTGCTCCTAGGCTTTGTCAACACCTTTATCTGTTGTGTTCTTTTAATGATAAAGGAATGAGGAGGAGTATGATGACCTCAGAATGTGATGCCATGAATAATTCTTCTGAGATGAACGTCTTCTGGCATTATAACCCCTGCACTTCCCACTGCTCTGATTTTCTACAACATCCTACCATGGAGCAATGCCTGATCTTCTCCAGGATGCTCTCCATGTTGATATAAGGATATTTAGGGCTCTGAACATCTGGCTAAACACCCTGTGTTTTTTTGAGATAATACAGGGTGTTTGAGATGCCCACAGGAGACTTGCAGTTTTGCTATAGGAGCTATTCCTCATCCCTGAGGAGCTATTCAGCTCCTCAGCTGGTCAGGAGGCAAAGCTGAGCTATCTTGAAGGATTTGATATTTGATGAGGATGCTGGGTTGATGGTTGTACTTGATGATCATCGAACCAATATCATAGAATCATAGAATCCAATCATATATAATTGGAAGAGCCCTTTCAGCTCATCCAGTTCTATCCTCCTGCTGGGGTCAGGGACACCTTCCACTGAGCTAGGTTGCTCCTAGCCCAGTCCATCCTGGTCTTGGACACTCCCAGGGATGAGTCATCCACAACTTTTCTCGACAACCTGTGCCAGGGCCTCACCACCCTCACAACCAAGAATTTCTTCCTAATAGCCAATCTATCCTCTTTCAGTTTAAAACAATGATCTTAGAGGTCTTTACCAACCTTAACAATTCTCTGATTCTAAGATGCTGACAAATAAATTGAGCTCCGTGGGATTCAGCTGCAGATTAAGACACCTTAATTAGTGCCTGGGTTCACTTAGGTTCCAAAATCCCACTGGAGTTGATGAAGACCAAGTTACTGCATGCATTAGAGCCCAGGAAGGAAGCTGAAACCACCTTAAAGCAGGGGTGTATTTCTGTCCATAGGTCTAATGTCAGCAGGAATTATATTGCAACAGATGTCTGACTGTGGTGGCACCTTAGATATCCAAATTACACTTAGATATTTACATGAGGACAGCAAAATGTTTGTTGTGGTTTTTTGGATTTTTTTTTTAATGAGTTTAAACTCCCACTGTTAAATATTCCAGGAAATAACAATGAACCTCCCGCCAAATCAACAACAACAACAAAAGAAAACAAACAAACAAAAAAACCCCAACCAAACAAAAAGAGTAGGAAGGGCTGTTTCCTGTGATTGTTAGCTTAGTGAGAAAATATGATTTACTTTTTCCTTTCTAGTTTTTAGCTGTAATATTGGCCAGGTTTTCTCCTTTTAAGTAATACTTTTTTTCTCACTTAAGCTCCACCAGATGCTTGTACAAGTGTCTGATCTCTTTTGCTGTACTTAAGTTCCATCATAGCTGTAAGATAACATAATTCATGCATAAGGAAGATTTCTACTCTGAAAAGTAAGTCAACCTAAACATATTTTTGGTTTATATATTTTCAATCTTAGGAAAAAACAAATTAAAATTAAATTTCAATTAAAAATGTATTTGTACCAGCATAAAGCAACAAAAATAATGATGTAATCTAGGAATTCTTGCTATGTTTCTATTACTTCCACTTCTTTTTGTTGTCCAAAATCAGTGTTGAATTATATCCTTCACAGTGCACAATATTTCCCTTACTGTGTAAAGAGAAGTGATGTCTGTTATGTAACTGGTATAGTGATGCATGTTATGAGAGCCTATACAAAAAAAAAGGGGAGAAAACACACCTGACAGCAGCAGATCTGCATCTTTTGCCATTCTTGAAAGCACTTTCCTTAAAAAAAACTCATCTCTTCTTCCAGTTGTTTTGTAATTCTTTGTGGTTATATGGGATCTTGGAACTGGAGCCATTGCTTAGCACGTTGAGACAAGTTGAAGATTTCATTTTTATTCTATTCATTTGGAAGACTGCATAGCTTCTACTACATTAGGCAAATTAATAGAGAAAAGTTCTATTAAAAAAAAAAAAAATCAGCACGTTAAAGCCCAGGGTCGGGAACTCTCTGCAGAGCAGACTTCTGGAAGCTGCAAGGAGACACAGGTTGCCTCATTTTTACAATCTTTTCCTGAATGTTTGTTCCTGGCTACTTTCAAGTGCAGGTTTGCAGGTTTGCAGATTAGATTTTTAAGGTAAACATTTCTGGTCTGGTTCTAAGTGTCTGCAACAAGGTAATAATAAACTGAATAAAATTTCACAATGAATCAGTAATCCCCTTTTCCAGAAGGCATTTGGAGCTTTCCTTGGCGAGTGCTGAGCTGCACTGGCCAAATGATCTTGTGATGGGAAAAAATTCCTAAATGACAACAGAACATGAAGCTGTCTTCAGAAAAGTCACTTGGTCTCAGGCATTCCCATGTATTTGTTTATCTTGTAATGATCTTAAATCATTCGCATCATTAACCCTAAGGATGTAGATCTTAGGATGTTTGCACCATAAGCCTGAAAATCAAGTCCTAGTGAATTACAGTTAACATTTAATACCGCATGTCAAATTGCAGCTGATGAAATTCAGATCTCTTAATCATGCTCTCTACACTATGAAATTCCTGAAAGCAAATGGTGACAGAAGATCTCAGCCTCAGCTAGAATTTTTTCAGCCTTGTACAGAGAAGAACCTGGACCTCTGCCAGACTAACACCTAAATGTCTCAGGGAAAAAGGGGCCTTTCATGTTAAAAAGCAGTCTTGTAAGTCAAAATCACAGCTACTGAGTGCTTGGCTTGTACTTTTTGATGGTACTGGCTGGTAATAGTCTCCCTAGAAAATTAGATAAATGCAGATATGTAACATGGATTAGGATATTCTACACCTTTTTGTGCAGATACGTCTCAGAGCGCCCTAAGTCCTTTTTGCAAGTGTTGACTGAGTAAAACAGACAACATTTCATTAAAAGATCAGAAATTGAAGTATCATGCCCATTGCTCATTAGGTTTATATTAAATAATTTGCTGGTTTATGACCTGTCTGAGAATAAAAATTCATCTCTGCAGCATGAAGGGTACCCACATTTCTGAATGAGTTTGACAGAGCGCATTATGTTCAAATCTTACATGAGGCAAACACAAAGTTTAGTGCTTTAGGCCTATTTTCACAGCTACTCACCTTCTCATGCATTGTGCAGAATTTAGGCAGGCTTTAATGAAGAGAGAAAAGGATGTTTTCAAAGACTTATGGTTTGTATCACATCTCCCCATCCTTCTCTTGATGTGTTCCATGTGTTTAATCTCTTTTCCTGGTGTTAGGGTATCTGCAAATGGATAGTTAGATATCTTAGGTGTATTCATTGAATATATGATTCAGTTTACACTCAGTACATCAAATACACTTTTAAAGCTATATTAATAAACATTATATTAATGCTTATAGCTAATATGCTATTCAGCACAAAGTACTGACAAATAGCATCCTGTATCTCCAATAAGAACCAGAGTCTTTTGGAAGCCATGGATTTGGAGGTTCCTTCTTGTTCTCTGCATTTTCTACAGATAATTTGCACAGCAGTTTGAATCTGTGCTTCAGTTTTCAGTGGTTGTTTCCAGGGTGTGTAATGTCTAAGCTGTGGAAGTTAAGTCATATAATGCATGGAGTTTATTTGTTGGGGAGAACGTTTGAACATTTTTATGCAGATCCACCTACTTAACGTCAAGTTATTGCAAACTTTCAGCCTCCCTATATAGTTAAGGCTTTTTATCACTTCTAAAGGATTGTGGTGGGTTTACCCTGGCTGGATGCCAGGTGCCCACCAAAGCCACTCTCTCACCCCCTCTACAAGTGAACAGGGGAGATGTGAATAGGCCTCTAGAGATACCTTACTGTTTCAGTATATCAAATGTAGGAGGAATAAGGACTCAGTTTATAATGATAAATTTAAATGGGATGTGAATGTGTGACTTTCAAGACAAATCTGTAACATTTCATGCATTTTTCAATAATATTTCATTTAAAGCATTTTTCAATAATATTTCTAGACAAATACATGTGGAGGGCATCCATATTTACGGAAAATTCATGCTGAAGGAGACAGATAAAACCAAATTAATTGATTAGGAATTAAAACAAGTATTTGCAGATATGGTTGAACAATTTTGTAAGCTTGGGCTCTAATAGTAAGAAGTAAAAAAATATTTTCATAAGCTTCTTTTTCTCCAGTCTATGCCATGTGAAAATATTCTTCACGTTTCCCTCCACATTATCTTTCCCATCTATTTTAAACCTCATTTCTGTATGTCTTTTCATCTTTACTTAAACATATTAATTTCCCTTTTCCTCTGGGATATATAGGTATATTTTTACTCAGCAAACTATTTTGAGAGAGAATTTTTGTGAAATACCATGGAAGAGAACTAACATTGTTACCAGTAGGCAGCCACTTCCTGCGCTGAACTTCTAATTAAGTTTGTCTTGGTTCATGCAGGGGAATACTAACCATGTATTTCTGGGGTTACCAGGGTTAATTGTCTGTCTAGACTATAGGGACTGCATTTCTTTAACTAACAGACCGCTAAAAGAGTAAGTGAAGCTCTCTGGACCAAGATTATAGTTTTATATATAACAGCTATATTTGAAGTGGCTTCTTGGAGGTTCACATGTAGGTGGAGAAAGATTTGGGCAACAGAAGGAATGAGGTACACAGCAGAACAGTTAAAATGAGATCAATGTCAAAAGAAAAAGCACAGATGGAGCAAAGAATAGTTCAGCCTGATGGAGGGATTAAGTTACTGCATTTTGTTTGTGTGTTTCAGTCTCGGTGTCCTTGTTCCTACACAAGTTAGCATGGTGCAATGGTTGTTCAATGACATGACAGACTCAAATTGGGAACTGGTTTACAGTCCTCCAAAGCAGAAGGGACAGGCCTATGCAATCTTTTCCTGGTGCAAAAGCGGCCAAAGTGTACTTAGGTAAGGCATTTCTAAGTCAGCAGCAGAAGCTGTTTCTGCAGGTGCGGGAGTGGCCACATAAGGCAGTGTTCTGTACAGGGCTAAGGTATTTGGGAGACTTTTTGCATTTGGTATAAGATTATATATAATGACGGATCATCCATGTCCAGGGAGAGTCGTGCAGGACCATGCAACCCCCTGGATCTAACAGCTGAGCAGTCTTGACCCATCTAGCTGAAGATGTTTCAAGGACCCCTGCCATGGAAATTGACTCCACCAAACAGAGACAGCTAAACAACCTGAGTCCCCATGCAAGCTTTACCCTGTGCATAGATTGCAATAAACTACTCTTTCTTTTCTCTTGGTTTTTTTTGTTTTGTTTTGTTTTTTTTTTTTTTTTTGTTTGTTTGTTTGTTTTTCCTTTTTTTTTCTTTTTTTTAACTGCTCCTCTGTCTGTTATTAGCTGTGCAGCATGGACATCAAAACAGGTGAATGCTTATGTCAGCACTGCACTCTGCTGAAGCACAGCCCATGGTGCTACATGGTAAGAAGTTGACCCGAATTTAAACCAAGGTTTCCTTCCTTCCTATAACCCTTTAGCAAGCTGTCAGCGCACATTGCTGGAGGTAGAGCACTACCACCACTACTGTGATTACATTGTGCTAATTGGCTTCAAGCAGTTTATATGAATCAAATCAGAGCTTGAAGTAAACTCTCGACTCCTAGGGAGCTGGTAATGTGTACAGCCAGAGTGTTACTGGCTTTTCCTTAAACATTAGAGAGCAACTGTGTAAAAGTTTAGCTAAGTCTGTGTGCTTTCATCTTTCAGACTTGCCCAGTGTCATCTTGAATGAGATCATGTCTGACAGCAAGCCCAGTGCTCGCTTTGACAGGTTCTTGGGAGAGCTGCTGTTGCCTCAGCCTAAGAATATCCCGTCCTGCCTCTCCTTCTGGACCAGCTGTGTTCCAGCTGTGAAGAACGGGTGGCAAGCTGGGCTGGGTGTCAGACACTATTAAAGCTGAAGTGCTGCTGCTGTGTTTGTTTCATGCCCTGTGGAACTTTACCTCACTTACTTCAAGAGTAAAACTGAGCACATTAAATGATTTAGCAGCGTGGTGGCCAGCTCAGTAACCTGACAGAAATGCGTTTTCTGAGCAGTCAAAGCTAATGCAGTGAATAAGCCCTTTTATAGTAATAAAATTCAGTAACTGGCCAGAGTGGTTTTCCTATTAGATACTGAATAAAGCCTTTGGCACAGCACATTTTTTGTGTATCCCTTTTGAGTTTTTTACATATCTACTGATGATTGTAGTATAGGTTTATACGATTGTCACCTGGTGCTCTGCTAGTGGATTTTTGACTTGAACTACATCTCAATCACTGAATGGTGCTACTGACTTTCAAGGGATGTACTTGCAGAGGGGGTAAAAATTCTATAAAAAGGTGACATAAACATTTAGGAATTACTCATTATGTGCTAGTTTTGGTCAGCCTATAGAGATACCCCTTGACACTTCCTTTACGTGATTTCTGTATCACATCTAAGCACCAGATTAGGAAGACTGACTATTTAAATTCTTACTGTACTAAAAGCATTATTTGCCTAATGTGGAAGACTTTAGGGAACAGATCTTGTAGCTCTTTAAGATATTCTGTGCCATCACTGGTAAAGCACCTTAACAACAAAAAAAAAATTTCAAAAAATTTTCAGAAGCAATCACTTCAAATAACTAATGGGCTCAGAAACCTAGGCACTGGAGCAAGAATTCCGTTGGCTTTCAAACAAATTTATGTTTCGAACAAATCCAGGTGAGACTATTACTGAAGATAGACCCACGTTGCCCTGTGATACTAGATTTTGTCCAGCTGTAACCCAGAGGTGTTTTATCTCTAGAGGTGGAGATACCACTCACACACCACATTGGCAGGATGGGGGTTTGAGCACTCCTCATCTGTTCCACTCCTAAGCCAGACAGCTCAGCCCTAGCATCAGCATTCAAAAGTTTTTGGTGCCTTGCTTATTTCAGGCATGAGAAGAGAGAAGACAAATCAGCACGAGTTATGTAGAGTAGAAACATGGCTGTGATTTAATTAATGCACATTTCAGTCTATGAAGTGTGGTTTTATTTAAACACGTTTTGAATAACCAGTGAGATCTTAATGCTGCTCAGAAGATCTGAAACCATTGATACCCAGAGATGAATTGGTTCCTTGCATGTGCATCTTTAAGTTGGCTTTGAAATCCTTAAATATAGGTTACAGAATCTTTCAAACTGTGTGAAAATATCTCAAAGTGACTCAAAATGTTGCTTAACTCACAGTTGAAAGCTTATTATCTCAAGACCTAAGGTGAACAAGTGACATAAGAAATATGCCCATCTAATAATAATAATTTCACTTATAACTGAAATGCAACTTTCTCTTCAGAGTATAGAAACACAGAAAAGCAACCCTGTATTCAGGCTAGATTTCAGTAATCCAAATATGGTCAGTTCCTGTAGAGGTGATACAGCATTTTCTAATATATTTCTATTCACTATGCACTTGTCTTTGCTTACTTTTTTATTCATTATTACAGAAAATATTAAAGCTCCCATCTTAGGAGAAGGACTAAAAGAAATGTCATAACTAATTGATAAAAATATTAACACTTTTGCTAAGCAAAATGTAATAATCTCAAATGGAAAGCTAACATGTTACTCAGGCTAATGGCCCCTAGAATCTACATGAATAACTAATTACTGTCTTGCAATTCACCAGATAGGCTCTTTTCCTTACCCTCTTGATTCTCATCTGAATATATTTTTCTTAATGTTTATTTAATACTATCCGCAATAAAGTGCAATACAGCACTTTCCGGTATTCCCTAACCAATTAAGCATCATAATTGAATCCCTCTGCTGCCCTTTTTATGTTGTTAATATAAATTCATAATTATTTGACTCCCATCCTATTTAGTGAGCTTTGGATCAGACCATATCTGGTCTTTTCTATTCAGGAACAGATCACTATTTTATTAATAGTAGAATGGCTTTTTCAGTGTTACATTTCTTCTCTGGACATGACCTTTAGGGATTTCACAGATTTCTGTAGCTGTTGTGTGAGACCCCTTATCCTTTTAAAATCCATAATAAATGCCTGTCAGACATTGCTGCAACATGATAACATATTGCCTCTACATTGAGATCAATCAAATCCCAGGCCCTGAGATTCAGTATGTCTTCTCTAAAAGATGTGAAATTTGCTGAATAAATTAAGGAGGAAGTCTAAAGTCCTTGTGGACATAAATTAAGATAACTACTTGATACACAATGAGGATGAAAATTTTTCATGGGTGTGTAGATAATGAGCTATGTGGTCAGTTAAAAAACATGCACAGTTCCACAAACACAGGCAGCTCTGAAGGCCACACGTAATTTTGTTAATTATAATATATTCCTTTCCATAACTGTAATTATGACTTCTCTGTGGCATTTCCACCCATCAGTGCAGAAATCTCATGTGAGTTCCTGCTGCTCCAAGGCACTGTTACTTGGTGCTGCATGCTTATTTGTACCAGCATATATTTTGTGCAAAATGCAGCTATGTGAGATCTGTTCGGATTTTCTACTGGAATAAATGGCTTCTCCAGGTAAGGGAGAATTCCTCCATGGCTCTTCCTGGTCTGGCTATTGAATTATCATTACTTTTTTAAACACTCTTCCAAGTGACAACTTCTCCATTGCTAAAAGGAGGTAGATAACGCCTGAAGTGGATGTACCTTGAGAGAATTACTTGCCATAGGGTTGGATCTTGCCATTTCCCTTATCTTGAACTTTCTTTCCTCTATTTCTCTTCTGTATTTGATCTCATCTTTTTCCAAAGACAGGCAAAAAACCTTATCAGTAATTTATGGAGGAAAAAGGAATCAGAGAATAAGTGGAAGGTTAGCTAGAAAGAATCAGTTTATTCTGCACAGTGGCATATCCAGTTTGGTTGCAAATTGTATGGCACTTGAAGTGAATCACTGAAATGTGTTTCCAGGCAGATAAAGTCCCTGATTTTAACCCTGATCCAGCAGTGCTTTTTCATATAATACTGGCAGTTGACCATGGCTTGAATTACTCTGTCCAAAGTAAGGCAATGATGTCTGCAAGTCTAAAATCCAAGTTACCCTTTAACTGGGCAATATCAAACTTTTGCCAGAAAATTCCCAGCTGAACTGTGACCACTTGACACTGCTGTGTGGACAGAAGGAGTGCACTGTGGTGGTGACTGGACACCAGTGATGTTGCCCTGTCCCCCATAAGCTGCACACAGAATAAAGCCAGGCTGTAAATTCAGCTCCAAGCATAGGCATATATTAGGAAGTATTACCAAAACAAATGATTATTCAGTATCATAAGGGCAGCAACCTATGGGCCCTTTCATTTTGCTTTTTCTAGGAGTTATTTTTTTGATTGTTTGAGCTGTTTGTTAGGTTTTTGTCATTGTTTCTGTTGCTTGTTTCTTGGTTTTTATTTTTTTCATTTCTTAGAATGAAGAATTTTACTTTAAAAGGTGGAAGGAAAATTTCACTTCTGATATTCTTAGACATTAGATGTAGAGGATAAAGCTTGGTACAAATCTGCCATCCTAATTTATAAGGCTGTTGGTCTATTTTTAAAAAGTCTGCTGAATAACTTCATAGTTCACTGTCATGGGAAAAACTTCATTACTGGGCATGAATCTATTACATTAGATCACCAGAGCATGACATAGTGGGGGAAGGGCCTTTATCTAAAATTTTCAATTAAGCTCTATGTTCTGAGTGGCTGCTGACCTCCACTGTTGAAGAATATTCATGGATGAATAGATTTCAAAGGCAAGAGGGTCTCTTTCAGTAATCTAGCTCAAGTGATTCAGTAACATGTGGCTGGGAGCATCATCTGGTAAGTGTTGCATCCTGACCACAGCTCTTGAAAGAATGACAGAATCTCTTTCTGACAATATCTAGAAGTTCTTATATCAAGATTTAAGGTAGTGAATTCTTGGTTTTCCAAATGAATGATTCTCTTACTTCATTAGTGTATTTAAAATACATATCTTTGCAGTTTATTGGTTGTTCTGAACCTCATTGCCACAGGGATTGTCAACAATCTCTCACATAAATAATTTTAAAAATTCTCTCTGTGAACAATTTATATAAAGCATACATTCATTTAGAAGAATAGAGCAGAGAGATTTACTTAATGATGATCTCTGCAGACCGTGCTATATTTCCCAGTTTGCACACAGAACAACTACACTATCTAATTAAGCCATCTAATCTGGATATTTAATCAATAGAGATAAAGGCCATGACATTAAATTTCCTTTTTTTTAAATTTTTTTTAAGTTTGAGAGTCTGTTTCATTTCTTGGTCTTGTATGAGAAACTCCATGTTTGTGTGTTCTTGTTTGCACACATAATGAATAATGAAACAACAGTGAGGAAAAGAAGTTTTTATGTATGTGTGGATAGGTAGATGGATAACATGCATAATTGCTTTGACCAGAGGGTAAGACCAGATGACCCCCAGTGGTCCCTTCCACTCTAAATCATTCTATTGTTCTATGATTCAATCCATTGATCATTAACCAAATTTAAGTGCTTTCCATATGATCATGAATGGATATTTACTACAGCTCTATCAGGTATTTCAGTATGCCTTTCTTTCAGCCATTCCTCCATCTATAAATCATAGAATCAGAGAATGCTAGACGGGTTTGAGCTGGAAGGGACCTTAAAGATTAGGTAGTCCCAACTCCCCTGCCATGGACAAGGATGTCACTCACCAGATCACATTGTTCCAAGCACCATCCAGCCTGGCCTTGAACACTTTCAGGGCTGGGGAATCCTCAGCCTTTCTGGGAAGCCTGTTCCATCATCCTCTGAGTAAAGAATCTCTTCTTACAGCCAATCTGAACCTGCCCTTTCCAGCTTAAAAGCACTACCCCTTGTCCTGTCACCATCTGCTGGTATAAAATGTTCCTGTCCATCCTTTTTATTAGCCCTCTTAAGCCACTGAAAGGGGCTGAACACATCCAGCTGAACACACTGAAAGTTCTCTCCCAAGCCCTCTCTTTTCCAGGCTGAACACACCCAGCTCTCTGGCCCTGTCTTCATAGGAGAGGTGCTCCAGCCCTTGGACCATCCTCATGGCCTTTTCTGGACCTGCTCCAAGAGGTCCATGTATTTCTTGTGTTGAGGACCACAGACCTGGACACTGCAGGTGGGGTCTCATTTGAGCAGAGCAGAGGGGCAGAATTCCCCTCCCCTCCCCCCCCCCCCCCCCCCCCCACAGCTGCCCATGCTGTGGGATCATCCCAGCACATGGGAGATTTCAGGGCCGGGGCATTCTGCTGCTCTCCATGAGTTCTTCCAGTCTTGATGTCTGGGGTTGCCTCAACCCAGTTGCAGCACCTTGCTTGGATTTTTTGGACTTCATTAAGTTCTTGTGAAGCCATTTTTCGAGTTTGCCCAGATCCCTCTGGGTGGCCTCTCTTCATTCTGTTGTGTTAGCAGCACACCATTCAGCACATGAAGACAGTGAAAGGCAAAACTGACTTAAGTTCTGAAATGCATATAATGCTCATTTCCTCAAAGCCTTGTAGACAACAGTCACATCTAAACACTTTTAATAATTTTAATACTTCGTTGGAAGTCACAACATAAAAACGCATTTGAGATTTACTGCCTCTTGTTAGGGAATGATGTTGACAGTTCACTTACGCAAAGAGTCATAGAAAGAGGACTGGATTCTTTAATTTTAGTTTCTTTTACTTAATGGGTAATATTGATCTTTCAGAAAAAAAGCTTGAATTAATTTGCTATAGATGTACAGCTTTTTCTTTCCAAACTCTATTGCCAGAAGCAGAAAAAAACAAGTATTTCATATGCATCAGCTGGTCCTAAGTAAAGATAATAGGAATGTTTTTTCCTGTTCTAAGTGTTTGAAGGGATATGGCATCACAGATTACCAGTAGCATCACAGCAACTCTCTGTTGTATGATTTTTTTTTCCTCAGTACAGAAAGCAAAATTGATTGCCCTTGGCTCTGCAAAAAATCTGATCCTTAGAAGGTAGAAAAGCTGTTGTGTCCTACTTCTAAAAGACTGGGATGTTGACATGTCAGAAACTGCTTCATAAGAGTGTTTTCCTTATAAGATTAATGACAAAGCATAAAAACATTACCTCAAACAGGAAAAATGCATCTTTTTACTAACAGAAGATATTATATGTGAGTGAAAACATAAGGGAATTGCTAAGAAGATTTTCTGGTTCTCTGGGAAGAGGCTCACTGGAAAGATATTTTGTGTAGCACTCATGTGGATGTTTTATACTGTTGTCCATGGTTTATTCTTCAGTCTCTATAATTCAACACTAATTTTCTGATTTACCATAGCTGGAAGGCATGCAAAATATAGTTACAATACTAAACTAAATAAAATTTCAGATGATTAATTTCAATTTTTTTTAAAAAGCCCCACAAATAAAATGAATGGAAAAAAAATAGAAAAGCTTTCATGGGTCATTTATTTTAGGAAATCATCGAACGAATTAGAATTTAAATAAAGACCGTGAGATTTACTCTGGTATAATAGCATGAAATTAAGACCAAGTTTTACCTGTGCTGTTACTAATAGACAATATATTCAATTACATACTAAATCTGATTCACTTGTCTGTGCAATTAAAATGCAAATGCTCAGGTCATAATATTAGAAGCCTCCCATTTTGGATGTGGCATTATACAGTTTTCTTGCTGCTGTTTTTAACAATGATTAATATGGGATGGTAACTTTAACCACCAACATGTGCCATCCTGAAACAGGGTTTCTTGTGTCCTATATGCAGTCTAAACTGCTGCAATGAAGCACACAATTTTTCTTGGCGGAAGTCTTTGGTTTTTCCAAGCACCACAATTTAAACTATGCCATTGCCTTCTTTATCCAGCCCTGTGGACAAAAGATTCCAAGTAATGTGCTTTCTTTGATCTTTGTCGCTGTGCATGTGGCTGTAGCCATGGCCACTGACACACAGCACCCTGAGTCCTGGTGGAGAGGTACTGATGTGTAGCATCTCCGTGGTTATGGTGAGTGCCCACAAACTTTTGCACTCCTAATCTGATTATTTGATGTTGGTTGGTTCGTGATTTTCCGCCATGTTTTATGTATTAGATTATAAATAGGTAAACCCCCTGTTTGCTTATGCATAAGTTCTAGAAAGTTCTCCCCTACTCAACATCCCATTGGCCTCCTGTTGTAAACCCCTCCTACACATTACTCCTACTGGTTACTCTGTTGTTGTTCCCACCCCCGTTGCTTTTCCTCATTGGCTGTTCCCCTCAGCTCCGCCCTATTTTCCCTGAGTATAAAACCCTTGGACCCTCTCATAATCCTGGCTCTTCATCCATCACCCTTCACCTGCAATAAAGCAACTCATGGAACCCATATGGAGAGTCCCTCCTACTTCTTTGCCTGCACGCCTTAACAGCTTAGTTTGGGACTAACTCCCTCGGGTGAGGACCTCGCTCCTTGCGCTTAACAGAGTTGCTATTGGTGAGGGTGCAGCCAGACTTCTGGGCTTTCCCCTGGCTCAGCAGGCCCTCAGATATTAATTTTGTTTTATTTACCTCAGTCTTGAAAATTGGATTTTCAAGATGTTCTTTGCTTAACAAAATGTGAACGTTAAACACTAAGTGGGACTGCAATGTCTGTAATATGCTGACAGGCTGAGACAACTGATCACAAAGCAAAAGTAAAATGTATTTTATAGAAATTAAAAAAAAAATACTCTATGTCTGATACATTTTAATTATTGAAAGTATTCATGATCTGTAGTAGCCAAAGAATTTTTGATTACTTATTAGAACACACCTCTATCTGACATCATAAGAACAGTATCAGGAAACCCAGAGGTCTGGCCAGTGTCCATAACTACTGTCCATCTGTGCTGGTTCCGGCCTCCAGGTCAGATGGAATCTGTGCAGCAGAAGAGTGAACATTATCTGCATAAAAGGCAGCCTGGGATATATATCCTCTATTGTCACAGACAGTATTGATAAAGGTAGGTTTTATTGCTTCAAAACTGTTACAGGAATAAAAGTCTTTGATGCTGGCTTGTCTAGAGAGCTTAGGAATTCCCAGTGTTATCCTTATGGGAGGCTAGAGGTATGTTTTATTGTTACTAAAGAACATATAGAAGACTTGAAACTGCCAGTTTATTGTGGCCCAAGAACTCTAAAATTGCAAAATAAAGCTTGTTTTTTGTAGCTACCAACTTTCAGTTTATTGCCTTGCGAAAGTGAGGGACTGAGTGTATATCAGTTTTTCTCCTGCCCTTGAAGAAAGGGAATTACTCTGTTGGGTTTCGTTAGGGTTTTTTTTTTTGGGGGGGGGCATTTTTTTCTTTGTTTTTTTAATCTAGATCTACTTATGGGCTATCACAACCTGCTACTTATCTCTCTTGGGAGAGATAATAAAAGAATGCAGTTTTGTTTTGTTACTGCTGCGTGATATAGGAGGCATCCTGATTTCACCCAAGTGCTTGAGCTTTTCAGGCTTTAGAAATGAAGCTATTCTTTGTCACTCCACTGCTTTAGACAGATGCAGTGTGGTAAGTTCAGACAAGCAAGCTGAAGAGTTGATGATGACTAGACTGCAGAAACTGGGCTGAAAGGACCTATTGACTTACATTTAAAATAAGAAAGAGGGTGGGGCAGGTGGGCATGGACAACAGGTTGGTTCTGACTGTGTTCAGGTTCAGGCCATACACCATGCAGGGGCAGGCAGTCTTGCTTAAGTTGAACTGGCAATGTCTTGGCAAACAGTGTCTCTACAGATACGTCACCATCTCTGTGAAGCCCAGTGTCTCTTACAGCTGGTCAAAGGGAACTGGCCACTTCTTGCTGCCAGCCACCAACACAGCAGGGATTGTTAGCCAGCATTCAGAAGGGATGTTTATGTTTGGGCTATCCTTCTCTTCCTTTTGGAGTCTGACCCATGTGCCACCCTTTAGAACCTCTTGAAATACTGGTGTTTCATCTGGTGCAACTTCGCCTAACCACACTGGCACATTAATCTACAGTGATCAACGACAGCATCCCAATTCTTTACAAAGGAAAGGCAGAGGTAGTAATTAGTCCCCTTCTGCTTCAGATTTCTTCACTTGAGTAAAAATGATTCCCAGGAGCATGGACTGGGCAAAAAGCAATTTCCAAATTGGAGAGTGAAACTGCATCTGAGCAAATAACTGCACATATCCCAGATCAGTTCTGGGTATGATGCCGATTGACCTGGGAGGACCTACACCTACAACTGTGATTCCTCCCAGGGTCAGCCAAGTGATGGCAGTCAGACTGCTTATTGGATATGGTTCCAGTCTTCTGCAGGTGTTCTTCTGTGCCCAATAATAGTTCGGGAAAGTGCCTGTTGGCACAGATTAAAAATGTGTTAGAGACTGTCCTAAAAATTTAGTGTAGAGACAAGTGAATTGCCTGGAAACATTCTTTGACATGTTCAATTTATTACTCTAGACAACTGTCTCAGAAGCAAAAGTCCAGGGCATGCCAAGGCATGCGCCCTCACACAACAAAGCTGCACTCACCTTCATGGAGTTACACATCTCCTTGATACCTCCATTGTGGCAAGGACTTGCCATCCTCGGCATAGATGGCTGCTTCAACAATGGATTATTGGTTTATGTTGTTGGGGTTTTTTAATGCATCTAAATATGACTCCTTAAGAGATACTATCTCTCTTCTGTATAAGTTCCAACCCAAAAATGTCTTTGTACCATGATAAGGGAACTCAGCATTGTAATTGCATCAACAGGTTCATCCCATGGAGAAGGGTCCCTGGACTCAACCCTAGGAATACACCAAGATTTTGTCTTTTTTGGGAGGAAGCTGTGAAGTTTTCCAATATGTTTTCTGTGTAGAAAATTGAGTAGCCAAGAAAAAAGAGCTTTTTCAACCTGTAAAACCCATATATTTTATTGGTTGTCCGTCTACCTGTTGGTTTCTCTGTTTCTACATCTCTGCTGATGGTGCTTTGTGTACAACACACTGATATAATTACAGTTAGCTAGGTTTCAAACCCATGATTTACCCTGGCCTCTAAGTCCTAAAATGGGAGCTCCATATTTTCTTGCCACCCTGTAGGTCTCTTGGTGAGATGTATAGGAGGATCATGTGGTGGACTCAAAAGTTTAATTTTAAATTGAGATGTGGATTTATTTCCCAGGACTGTGAATTGGCTATGTGGGAGAGGAAGAGGAGGGGAAGGGAAAGGTGGAGGGAGAAGAGGGAAGAGAGGGAGTCAAAGAGAGAATGTATGTAAAAGCAAATCTCTTCTTGAGGGACAAAAGCAGATCATAGAATCCTAGAGAAGTTTAGGTTGGAAGGAACTTTAAAATGTAGTTCCTACCCACTGCCATGGGCAGGGGCACCTTCCACTAGACAGGTTGGTAAAAGCTCCATCCAGTCTTGCCTTAACGTGTCCAGAGATGGGTCACCCGGAGTTTCTCTGGACAACCTGTTGCAGAAATACCTGACTATCATATAAAGACAGGGCGTTGATTCAAATGCAGCTTTTTTGTCAAAGAAAGACGAGATATTTTTTTCTCAACCAGCATGAATTACAGTTTCTTTGTAAATATTACCGAAGAAGCACAGCACTAGTCTCTGTTTCATTTATGTTGCCTTTATTAGGAGACTCTTCAATATTCTGAAAAGAAAACAAGCTGTAGAGCTGTAAGAAAATAATAAGCCTTAATAGCAGCAAGGTAGGAGAATGTAATTTTCAGTTTATGATCATAAATGCCTCAAAGCTCTTAACAAATATCTAGTAATTTAGCTTCAAAACAGGCCTGGGAAATAGTTAAGTATTTTTATCTACATGCACATCACAGGAAATTGCAAGAAGAGAGAAGCTAAATCAGAAACTGAAACCGTAGCTGATCCAGGAATATAACCTCTGAAGTCATCTCTATTCTTCTTTGAGAGGTTAATACTGAATTGACACTAAGCTGAGTATCTTTTGCCCCTGAGAACTGAAAGAGGAAACTCTATCTGCTTTATTTAGATGCCGCATCACCAGCTCTATGAGTTTCTGGCCTTAAGAGGGCTATCCAGTCCACTAACACAACTACCAAAGCTCCATACATAAATTTAACTGAGCACAGCATTAACCTCTGAAGACTTGTCCAGCTTATCTGCCTCCCTCTTTCTATCAAATTGCTCAGGGCAGGGACTCTTCATCCAAGTAGAAAAGTGAAGCTTCGCAGTCTGGCTTTATCTTCCTGCCATCTTGCAAGCTTGGAAATTCACGTTTTAAAAACAGGTGCAAAACTTGTCATTCTGTCCGGCAGCAAGCTACAATACTTGGTGTTGGAAAACACAATAACCATAATGCAGAATCTGTCAAGCACAGTGACACTTGAAGCTCAGCTCAGTTGCCCCAAAAGGATGTCTAGTGCGATTTGGGATGATGACTGTCATCCTGCCTGGCCTCTACTTGATGCTTCAGGGGAGACCAGGATTTCTTCAGATCCTGTGTCATGTTTTATAGCTCTCTGTAGCAGATATTCACATGTGATGTGGGGGAAAAAAAGTGAGAAGATGCCTTAATATAACCAACTGAGATGAAAACTGTTATGGAAAAATTTATCTTATACAGCTTAACTAAAACGTCATATTGGAAATCAGGCTCTATCCTGGTCACCCAGGCTTAGTTAACACATATAAGCACTTTCAGAAAATGTTTTTTCCAAGCAAGAGCTTAGCATAGGTGAGAATTACCACTCTCTGAGGTACCTGCATTATAGTCATATCATCTATATCAGGATTTTAATGTAACAGCTAAATTTTAGATGTCTATCCTTTAGTTCTCTGAAGTGAGGTGAGAATCTGGGGTGTGCTGCACAGAGCTTTGAGTTTTTTCAAGACATTACAGTTTGTACAGAATTTTCCCTATCCACCTATTTCTTCACAGTATTGCTGTAGCATGATCACAATGTCAAAATATTTCATTTCTGTGAACTTTGCTTTTTGCATTTTTACCAGAGCAATGTTAGTAACACCATACCCCATTTCCTTGCAGCTTTGTTCGCATAGTGCTGCCAGTTTCCCATCTCCTGACACTTTTTTTTTTTTCTCTATGGTGATGCTAGCATTTTCTGTAACAAATCACAGAATTGTAGAACCATTTAGGTTGGAAAAGACCTCTAAGATCATTGAGTCCATCCATTAACATCACACAGCCATGTCCGCCGCTAAACCTAAATCTACATCTTGTTTGAACAATTCCAGGGATAGTGTTTCCACCACTTCCCTGAGTAGTCTCTTTGAGATGCTTGGCAACCCTCTCAGTGAAGAAGTTTTCCCTAATATCCAGTCTAAACCTCCCCTGGCACAACTTGAAGCCATTTCATCTCCTCCTGCCCCTTGTTTCCCGGGAGCAGAGCTTGACCCCCCTGGCTGCCCCCTCCTGTCAGGGAGTTGTGCAGAGCCAGAAGGTCCCCCCTGAGCCTCCTTTGCTCCAGCCTGAGCCCCTTTCCCAGCTCCTTCAGCTGCTCCTCATCTGACTTGTGTAAAACTTACTCTAAGGCGCTGAGAGTAACGTGTTTTCCCCAGGAGTTTGTTGACCAGACTGTGATTCCCAAACCATACTGGAACTCTCAGTGGAAGACTAGTTAGTTATCTATACTCCAGAGAGTGTCCAGTAGGTGGAGAGAGGATGGTGGAGTATGAAGTTTGAGAAACCTCAGTTACTACTCCAACCCCAGGAGTCCTTCTCGTCAAGTGCCTTGGAGGACATGGCATGAGTAGATGTCACAGAAACAAACACTTGAGTTGGAAATGGGGGAATGTAATTTGCTAAACTTAGAAGAATTAGGAACTATGAGTCATTTTCAGCTGCCTTTGGCAAGATGTTTCTGTTGGGCTGCTGCTGAGGGCTCTGACAGTGAGCTGGGAACAACCAGTGTCCTCTGGCTACGTGTGAGAGAGGAGAGAACAAACAGCATGAAGATCCTTCTATAAGCCCAGATGGGAAAGAGGTGTAGGTCTTTGTGTGTCTCTTTCTTTTCATCATTGTGCATAGGTCTGGAAATTTTCTCTCATCCTGGGAGAAGGGATCACCTCTCAAAGGCATAGTTTTGTGGTTTGCTTTCCACTGAAATGAATATTCTGTTTTTCAGGGCACAGCAAACATTTTGTGGGAGCTCAGGAGAGGGAGAAGAGCTGTAGATGAAGTATGGCAGATCTCAATTCCAAATCTATATCAACAGAAACACTACAGAGTTTTTACAGATTGCCTTCTACCTCATTCCAAATTGGTTTTATGTTACAGTTTGGAAAACTGAGGAAACACAATAGAAAGGACTAATAAAAGTCAGTTAATAAGCCAGTTTTGAAAACAGAAGGAAAACCTACATTTCCATGAGGGGAATCTTCAGCCTTGGTCTAAAAATCAGGAAAACGCTCTCACAGGAGATTGAATCATCTATTGAATTTCCTTCATTTCACAATTATAAAGGTCTTCTGTGAATGGCTATTAAAAAAAAAACAAACTATATATTGGTGATCCATATTGCACACTAATTCAGTGTGTATAAAAAAAAAGACATCACTTTTGTTCTAGAAGCAGGAGTTAACAAGAGTGCAGAAGTAGGCAAGATGATTTGGGGAATTTTCCTTAACCTCAACAGATCCTTCAAGTAATTTCAAGTGCTGGCAGGAAATTTGGCCCCTCTCCTTACTCAGCAAGATGTTGCTCCTGTCAGACTCTCCTTGTCATTATTCTAGTGCAACTAAGTATTTATGACTTAAAAAAAACAAAAAAAACCACCTTGGCTTTTTAAGGATCCTACAATATGTTCTAGGTATCAATTTTACTTTATATAGCCTTACAGTTTGTGTCAATATTATATAAGATTCTTCTCACAAGTTTCCCCTAGGAGAGGGGATGAACTGACAAGGACCCAAATCTTAGTTGTGGGAATAGAGGAAAGGAAGTCTCTTTTCTTCATCACAGGCAAAAATAGAAGACTGGGATATAGTTTACTTTAATTGCCCAAGGAGGCTTGGTTTTAAAAAAACAACCAATCAAAACAAACAACAAAGAACCCCAAAAAAAACCCGAAACCAAACAATTCCTCACCCCCCCAAAAAAAAAAAAAAAATTAAAAAACAATGTTAGAAGGGATAGGAAAGGCAGGGAGATTTATTATGATGTATGCAGTGGTTTCCATAATAGGAAAAAACCCTTCCCCTCCTATCCTTAATCAATTTCTTTTTTCATGGCTAATTTAAAGGGTTTGCATTAAATACTAGGCATTGATTTCTTAGCATCTTATTTCTGTTTTGGATCTCAGAACATTTATACCAGCCTTCTTTCTATGAGAAGAACTTGTGCTAATGACTCAGCTACCTTGGCATGCAACCAATTTAAAAAAAAAAAATCATCCTGGAGAACTTACTGATTGATTGGGAATTGTGTGGAATATGTAAAAGACTTCTCTTCTGGAAGCAGATGGATAAAAAAAAGTAAGATTCACAATTTCAGATAAGCTCCCTGATGCAGAAACATCTGATAATATTAAAGGATTGTGATAGGTTTATGTGTGTTATTAAAATGTAGGCACTCATCAAGGCATTCAGGTTGGATTCCAACATTGTTTTCACCCAAAATCCATGTAGCCTTCTCCTGGCCCTTATTACCCTTTCACACTTAAGTCACACCGTGAGCTGCACCTCCAGGACAGGTTTGCCCACGCCCGGGCCAGAACTTGGTCCTGAAGAACTGCAACACCAGCAACTTTGTCAAAGCTGCAGGCCCCCTACAGACAGAGGTCCAGTGATGTATTAGATGCAACCTTTGTTTACCATCTGGTCAATTAATTCACCATTGATTTAGGATAAAAATTGCATCTCATTTTCCAAGCACGCTGAGCATAAATTGATTGGGTATACCCATTGTCAAGCTGTACACATTGTCAGCAAACAGGTAGCACTCTCTGCCATATTTGTATGTCCAAACTGTGTGCTAGCATGTGCAAGTGTCTACATGGCTGCAGAATATGCATATAGATGCAGGATAACCAGAAAAATAAAAATATTAACATAAGCTCATTAAGGAGAAATGTTTTATCCTGTAATCACCCTATGTGAAATCCAACTGCTTAATCCCAAGTTGGAAAATACATTGAGATTCTAAATATACACCAACATATTTTCTTGTTGGAATGATAGTTGTGCAAATATCTACTGTAGGCATTTAGGATTTCTTTTTCTCTCAATCGTGATAGCATCTATCACTCCAGGGCAAAAACTAGATTAGTGTCCAGACAGTATTTCTTGAGACCTGGTGCTGTAACTTTGCTTCACAGTGCCTGTATTTTATCACTTTGAACGTGTCTAAATTAAAGGAATATGCATATGAATGATCACTGATCTTGAGTAGCTCCCAGCTCAGGTCATTTGCTTCTGAAAGTACATGTCAGCATGCATTTTAGTGCTGGAGGAAATATGCAGTCCATCGAGGGGTTGTCAACCAGCTCCAGGTTCCTCCAGGATGAGATATCATTTAAATTACTCTTTTTGAGCTAGATAAAATCCATACCAATTAGGAAGCTGAAGTGTTGCAGTATACAATTTTAATGCAATCTTGCACTGAGCAGCTTACTCTGGGGTTGTATTTTCACACAAGACCCTGAGTTTGGATTTACTTTAGAATTATAAATTACATTTTTTTTATGCTCAGGCAGCCTTAGCATTTCCCCATATAGACTTAAAATTTGATTCAGAAACCAAAATTTTACAACTGAGATTTGAAAAAGTCCTCTCATAGTAGCATAATCCATCATTTGGGTGCTCAGAGTTGCATAGTCAAGTCAAAGCCTCTTTATTTTTCTTTAGTGATTCTCCTTATTCCATCCCAAGTTTTGTGATAACTGAATTTTGTTGTTTCAGCTCATGCTGCAAAGGGTGCAGAGTGAAGGGAGGGGTTTCAGTTCTCTTACTTAAAAAGAAAAGCTTGGGGAAAAGCAACAAAATGTATCCTGAGAGGAACAAAAGGGATGATGGCTGGAGAGAGCGTTAGGAATATTCAGGGAATGGGTAGTTCAGTGTCCCAGGCTTTGAGAGCTCTAAATGCCAAGCAGGATAATCAGGTGCTTCTGCGATGGCAGCCTCCCTCCCAGAATCGCTGCTATTATTTTGTGAGATTCTTTGAGATCATATGATGGAAAGCCCTGCAGGAAGGTGAGATGCTGCTCCTTATTGTCATTGCCTTCTCTCTCAGCTATTCAATGCGCTCAGCTAATGGCTGCACTAGTCATTATCTTTCCTATATTTCACGATTATACTATATTACACCAGTCACAGTCTTCCCCCTATTTCACTATTAAATGAGACTTACTTTTCATTCGAATGTTATTGAAGAAGTTAGTGCATCTAATTGAAGGTTTCTGACTCATTTATGGTAGTTTTAAAAGCTTAATCTTCAATTTTGAGAGCCTGGATGACCCTGATTACATGAACCATGAGCTACAATATGACTTTCTATATTTTCTGTGTCATTAAATGCTCTGATTCATTTCATGGCAGTGTGGCATATATCTTTGCACCTCTGTGTATATTATGTATGTATTCAGCAACATCAACAAAATAAATGTTGAAGCAATGTGCTCAACTATATTTATCATGTGCTGCTGCTGTATTAGTCCTACTGTGAAAACTGTGACGTACAAGTCCTTCTAACATGGATAGCTGAGTTAAAAATCCAGTTCCTTAAAAATTCATGTAAGAGATATTGAATGTGACTTTGTCATACGAAGTCATACGAGGTCATCAGATGGCAAAGAAAAGAGAACAGGCAATAAGCCATTTGTAATGATTAAAATTAAAATAAATCATTAAAATGATTTATAATTTAGGAAAAGTATCCAGCATTTTGATACTTTGAGGGGATGGTCCTGGTAAGTATCTAAAATAAAGAAATTCTATTCATCAAAAAAACCCGCAATAAGACAAGGAAAGGTCTCCTTAGATGACGAAAACTAGTAAATTCTGAGTGTGTGGCAGGATGTTGGGGCCCTCCCCCTGCTATGTAGTCCTGGCAGAGGGGCCCTGGGGGGAGACACGGGATTTCCCTGCCCCCGGTCAGCCTCGTTCCCCATGGGTTGTTTTGTGTTCCCCTGCGCGGGCAAGGACCCTCGGGTCCCGTGATTGAGCAGTTCCTCAGCAGATCCCGGCCATGCGGCTGGAGAAATAAACACCTCTGAAACATCTATCAAGAATCAGTCCATACATATGTCTTTCCACGGACCTCGTTGTCTGATACACGTGTTGCAGTATCCGCACTGTAACAGCAGGAAATGAGTAAATCTTTTGGTTTTTGCAAAGGAAAGATTCAGAAGGGTCCTAATCTATATGAGTGTAGTAAATATGAATCAAGAGAGAAGTTGTTATGCTCAAAAAAGTCATTCTACATTGTGGTGGTGCAAGTGGCTCCAGCCAGTCTTGTCTCCTGATGAGAATAAAGACAACCAGCTGTGGTGGTCAGCAACCCAAGTTTAGTGTATCACTTTCAGTTATGGTGAGAACCCATGAGTCCTTTGTTCTGATATTTCCATGTTTTCCCCTGATAGGTTAATGTTTTCCCCTCCCAGTTTTATGTCTGAGGTTATGTATAGTCATTTTCCGTGTTTCATACGTATATGTTCTGGAACGTTCTTTTTTCCTCGACGCCCCCATTGGCTCTTTCCCTAAGTCCCTCCTATGTGTTGTTCCCATTGGCTCTCTTATTATCAACCCTGCTTACTTCTCCCTATCCCATTGGATGTAATATTTTTCCCCGCCTATCTTGTATCCAGTATAAGATCCCTGGACCCTCCTACCAACTATGCTCTTTGTCCCTGTCAGTTCACTGGAATAAACCTGTGTGGAACACAAACAGAGAGTCCCCTCTCTTTTACTTCTTCGCCTCTGCTATTGTATGTGCTCACAACAGTTCAAGGGGAAGCTCTTTCGGGTGAGGAGCATACCCTGTCTGCCTGCTTGTTTGTAAGTGTGTGCCTGCCGTAGTGTGGACGGGTCCGTGGCTAGACCTCCGGGCTCTCTTTGGACTAGCATGCAGCACACCATTACTACATTTAATAGGTCTTTGGATATTTCTAGTAGCTATCTATTTTTAAGAAGGCCTAATGATCCTACTGTGAGAAATCTTCTCCAACTTCTTTCGGTTTTTGCTATTTATAGTGCATTTAAGTACAAGGTGTCCTCTTCTGGGCAAGTTTCTGAAGGCTTTGGGGTTATTTTTGTTTGAATAATGAATCACAATTATGGAGCCTTTATAAAGATAACAAATAAATAGGTTTTTTTGGGGGCCCAAAGAGTATGGGCAAATGAAATACAGCTCTTCACAACTGGAATTGGATGAAGAAACTTTAAATGAGCACCAGTCCTTAACAGTGGTCCTGGAGGGGTGATCTCCTGGGCAATCAGTCCAAAGGATGTGTCCAAATGTCTATACAGGAGCAAGCTGTAATGGAACAATACAGATTTTTCTCTTAGTAGTGTTTCCTGCTTATAGGAATTACACCTTTCTAACCTTAGCAAAATTACAGCACTTCTCATTTGAGACTACCAGCTAAAACTGAGTCAGTCAGTAAGACCACAAGACTAAGACCACAAACATATTAATAAATGGTTAGATCCATCCAAAACTATTCCCTGGCCATTCCACTCTGAAATGTTAATAATATCCATAGTATTAAACTTTGTTACCCTCTGAAAGAGAGTAACTGCATTCAGTTTCCCTATTGTGCGTGGTCCCTTGTGTATGCTAACTCCTACACTGTGCCCTGAAATAGTTAGGGGAAATGTCAGTTGTGTCAGGCAGATAAGATGGCCTGGCCTGTCCCAAATATTCCAAGTGGGAATTTCACAGAAGCAGATTTTCCTGGTGTATAACAAAAATATATAAATGTGTCCTCTGTGATTTCCAATTGCTTCATTTGTAACAATTATCTCACAGAAATTAAATTTTCTAGGGGATATTTGTGTGTTAAAACCAGAATTCTGTTAAATAGTTAAACAAGCTTTGCAATACCCTTGACCTCTCAGCTCAAACCATGCCATGGTTCTTTGGAGAGGACTAGCAGCCTTACCAGAGCTTGTGCCACAAGGCCTATTTCTGTACCAACCCATTTTTCTTCAGTTTGGGTCACTGGTGAAGAGAAGGATTCCACCTCCATGTTTCCCATTTGAATGCCTACAGTCATCTTCTATCCATCATGACACATTTCAAGGGAGAAGTTAGAAATCTCTCAGCTTTCAAGGACTGACTGACAGGGTAATGAATAAAAACACCTCAAGTTTATCAGGCCAAAAGCAATGTCAGACAAACTGCCGAAGCTACAATATTTTTTGATATTTTATTGACTGTCATGTCAGGCAGGGAAGTGATCTAAAACTTAGTGTAACACTTACTATCTTGAGACTCAATCTCTTTTTTTGATAGAGAGATAATAGGGGGGGTGGAGGTGAGTGTGTTTATTTCCTTATTTGTTTGTATGGCATTGTTCTTTTGATGGGATTCTTGCAGACAGCAACAGGGTCACTAAGGATCCTTGCTCCACACAGCAGCATCTAAGTCAAGGTGTGAAAGGCTGGCATGCTTCAGGAGGCTCTGGGAATGGGTCAAGGCTGGTATTTATCAAAACCACTAGTGATTTTGGAAAACCCTCCGAATTCAGTTCTTCTAGTTTTGCAACACCTTTGATGGCATTTGTTTTGATATTACTGAACACTCACCTTTTGAAAGTCAGATTCCCCTTCTACAACTGAGCTCTGATGCTTGAAACCACTGCCAGTTTTTGAAAATAGCTAAACAACATTAATGTATTATTTAGTATCAGAGTCTATAGTTTTTTAGTAGCTCTAACACTATGGTGATGAAAAGAAGTCATGAGAGAACTCGTATTAGTGTCTTTTTCTTCACATTTTATTTTTCTCCTTGTTCATACTTTGACAGGTTTTGAGTAATGGCTTTGTTTTTTTGAAGAAAAGGACATTAGTGTAACAGAGAAAGTATCATGGACCTTTTTGTTTAATCAAGGATGGTTTGTGTGCCATCATCACCATGACTTTTCTGTAAAGCAGAAAAGATCAATGCTCTACTACCACCATTCTCTCCATAGTGTCTCCATGACATTTATTTTCTTGCAAGCTGGCACAAGAAGAAAGAGGGGACTGAGATCAATTTGTTTGACCCACACAGATAGCAAGTGAAGGAGCTCAGGGAAATTAAATAAATAAAGTAAACTTACATTGTATATATGTATGTATATGTGTATATACATAATATATATATATAGGGAAATATTTTCAATAATACTTGCAATTTTCCTAGAAAAGCATCACTCCATTTAAATAGTGGCTCTTATAGATGCAAGTCTTCCACAAGCCATTTGTTCACTTCTTCCCATCAGCGAAAGATTTCTCAGTCCAAAAGGACTCAATTCAATGAATGATACTTGGTGCAGGTTTCCAAGAGTTCTTTCCAGCATCCAAATTTCCCTCCTCACCCAAAGGGAGGAATCCACCTGTCTTAACAGTTTCTGTCTTTGCAACTACCATTTATTTTCAAGCCTTGCTAGCCTTTGTGATGACTTTTAAGAAGCTTGGATAATTCTGAGAGCATAATGAGGCCATAATATTATAATTGAGACTATAAACTCATAATTTTGAGACCATAATTGTTATAGTTTGACCTGAGGCATAAAACTGGCTGAAGAATTTCATGAAGTGGCTCCTGAATCACATTCATCATTTCTGCTGTAGAAACAGAGCCCAAGGTGATGGTTTCTGCTGCATAAAAACATACAGAATGTGCTAATGTGAGAAATACCTAGAGCATCCTTTTTGTTCACCATCCTGTCCTTTCCAAATCCCCAGACGAGGTTTGCTGTTTCCATGGGCAGTGTGCCCTGGCACCCACCAGTGCTGCTGCAAGGACTCATGGCACCCTGTTCTGTTTCCTTCCAGCCTACATGCCCAAATTTTCCTTGCACAGAGATAAGAATGTACTCAGAGTATGCACTTGGTAATGCCTTTGTGTCCTACTGATACATTTACCTGGAAGCTTAATTGCCTCATTATAGATATTCAAGGTTGGAAAAAGCTGATGCTACGATTTTACTACTTTCATAATAAATATTACCCACCTAATTTTTTTTTTTTTTTCCTCACAAACAGATTTTCTACTTGCAGGTTTTTGCCCTTGGGAAATAATAATAATAATAAAACCAAAAACCTTGCTGTTTTTTATATTCTCTTGCTTTTCATTTCAGCAGGGGAATGGGAAGGAAGGAAGAGCTGCAGATGGTTCATATTTTCTTGCTTTATTCACCTATCTTTAACAATGTTATTTTCTCTTTTAAATTGCTTAGTACAGGACCACAGTGTAACTGAAATAAAATAATTCTTTTATCTTCCTCTGCACAAACCTTGCAGCTATGTGTAAAGGAATCTAGGTAGATATCTACAGAAAAAAAAAAAAAACAACAAAAAACCAAACCTGAAAAAGCCTTCACACTATTTCTCCAAGGCTACGTTTAGCTTAGAGTTCGAGAATTTCTGTAGGAAAGAAAGGTTGACAGTATAAAAGAGGGGATTTTTTTAGTGTTATTTAATAATGTGTTCCAGTCATAATTTGAAACACCTTTCTTCCCTTAGGTATAAGATCTTCTCTGAAACATTGCTCAAGAGAGGATTCTTTTTTCTTCTAAAAACTTAAGAGTGGAATCAAAACTATTGATGAAGTCTAAAAACCTATAAAAGGCAGTATAGTAATTACTGTGCTGCCTTTTTTCTTCCCTTCACTACTTGGTAACACTTTAGCTCTGGGAAGAAAACACTTTGACATGATCAATATCTTAATACATTTCCTGCCTTATGAAACTGGCAAAAGACCTTGTCTGATTTGACCCATTACAACTGAGTGCTTCTCCCTCCACCTCCACCCTTCACCCTAACTTCTTAATTCAGCTGTTTTCCTTCCAGTGCTGCTCAGAATGGATCAGTTGGTGACCAGTGGCGTCATTTGAACTTCATCCCCTTTCTTTTACCACCTGGAAAATTGCCCAGTTGTATAATACAAGTCACAAAGAAACATTATACTCAAATGCAACCAACATCATCAACTGAAATCTAAACCTATAGCTTGCAACATTTGAAGAAAAAATACTTATTTTCAAAATATTTATTAAAAATAATATTTTCTCCTGCTAATCATTAATTTTCAATATTTGAGCAACTGTGCACAGTGAACAGTCTCAGCTGTTTCTTTCACAAGATGAGAAATACAGAAAACTCCCCAGGAAATGAATCTTCCCTGAATAACTGAGATAGAATTTTTAATGTCATGTAAGAAGGATTCCTCAATCTTGGCTGCAATAGTGCAAAGTGTAAACTGTAATGAGCTTTCTGTAAGTGTTCTGTTGACAGGAAGAGTGAAGTAGGCGAGGCAAACAGCACCACTCACTCGTTACTGTGAAGAGCAACCCTTTATTGAGCAGCAGCTAAGAACAGGTACCGAGGTAAGCCCCAACAGCAAGGCAGAGTCGAAGCAGCGTGCGCGCAACGCCGGGTGCTCTCCCTCGCCAGTGCGAACGGGCAGAGGAGCAGGTGCTGAGCCCCAACTCAGTCTTTATACTCAGTCCTTCAGGTCCACTGGTCCGTTTTGGATCCTTCACACTATTGGCTCGTTTCTCCTGCTGTCATTGGTTCATTTCAATGATGTCTTTTTCACCAGTCATTTTCCGAGGACCTCCACCGATTGGTTTGCGCTACGTCCAATCCATGTGCTTGGTGACATCACTCTTATCTGTTGGAACAATCCAGAAAACTTCCCCATTCCCCCGATGTTAACTTTGCCACCTGATGGTTACATGCAGGTATTACACCCGGAACACTGTTCACAACTTGATATAACAGGATAATGAACACAGGGAACTTCAACTAACCTAACTCCTCCTATTAACTTATTTACCAACTTACTTAATAAATTATAGGAAACTAAAACTTATTTATAACACTGTCACTTACAACTACTTGAGAATAAGCAACCCAAACAAACTTTATTCGTCTGAAAAGCTGTGTGAATGCCTGAAAATGTAGTTTAATTATGTGGTTATGTTACTCCTAATGGCCATGTTTTCATATCTGATGTTAGCCCAAGAATATCTGCAGAGAACAGTCAATATAAATGATCTCACAAAGAGATCTTCATCTGTTTGTTTCTACCTAGTATTCCAACTTCCAGATGATTTACCCAGCCGAAATTTTTAAACTTTGTTTTCCAGGCCCCGAGTTTATTCCCTTAAACTAATAATAAATACCACAAGACTGAGTCTTGACTACAACTCTACTGAAATTTATTTCAGATTCAGAATCTTTAGTCAAAGCCTTTTTACACAGGTGTATATGACTGTGTGATAGAAAATCAGTCTAAATACAAATCCTCTTTTTCCATATACATCTAACAGCAGTAACATCATTGTAACATTGACCCTTGACACTAATCTGTAGGGAAACGGGGAAAATTAACAGCTGAAACAGGAAAATGATGGTATATTAGTGTGCCTGTATATGAACAGAGCGAGACGTTATATTTTTGGGAGTAGCATCAGGAAAGCAAATGCGCATCTGGAAGCTGTCATCCCTTTGTGCTTGACCCTAAATGGTTCCAAAGTCTGGGATCAGTCAGAGGTTCCCTGTGGAAGAAAACTAGCCAGAAGTGTCAAGCATCTATAAATGGGTTTGGAAAAGGCAGGTTCTGCCTGACCAGCCTGATCTCTGAAGCCCAGGTGACCTGCCTGGTGGATGAGGGAAGGCTGTGGATTGTCTGCCTGGACTCCAGCAAAGCCTTTGACACTGTCTCCCACGGCATCTCCAGGAAAAGCTGCAGCCCAGGGCCTGGACAGGTTCACTCTTCTCTGGGTTAGGAACTGGCTGGTGGCCGGGCCCAGAGAGTGGTGGGGGATGGTGCCACATCCAGCTGGGAGCCGGTCACTGTGCTGTCCCCAGGGATTGGTGGTGAGGCCAGACCTGTTCAATATTTTTATTGATGATCTGGACAAGGGGATCAAGTGCACACTCAGTAAGTTCTCAGGTAACACAAACTTATGGGGAGTGTGGATCTGCTGGAGGGCAGAGAGGCTCTGGAGAGGGATCAGGACAGGCTGGATCCATGGGCTGAGGCCAGTGGTGTGAGGGGCAGCAAGGGGAAGTGCCGGGTCCTGCCCTTGGGTCTCACCAACCCCTGCAGCTCCAGGCTGGTGCAGAGGGGCTGGAAAGGGTCCTTTGGAAAAGGCTCTGGGGGTGCTGGTGCCAGTGGCTGGACAAGAGCCCAGGGGTGCCTAGTGGCCAAGAGGTCGATGGCCCCTGGGCTGTCCCAGCCAGGGTGTGGCCACAGCCCCAGGACCATGATTCTTCCCCTGTACTCAGCACTGGAGGGGCCACGCCATGAGAGCCATATCCAGTCCTGGGTCTCTCAGTTCAGGAAAGGCATTGAAGGGCTGGAGCATGTCCAGAGAAGGGAAACAAAGGTGGGAAAGGAGCACAAGTCCTACAAGGAACAGATGAGGGAGCTGCTGGGTCTCAGCCTGGAGCAAAGGAGGCTCAGGGGGAACCTTCTGGCTCTGCACAACTCCCTGACAAGAAGGGGCAGCCAGGTGGGAGCTGGCCTCTGCTCCCAGGGAACAAGGGACAGGATGAGGACATAGTCTTAAGCTGTGCCAGGGAAGATTTAGGTAGAACATTAGGAAGAATTTCTTCAAAGAATGGGTGATTGGGCATTGGAATGGGCTGCTCAGAGAGGTGGTGGAGTCACTGTCCCTGGAGGTGTTTAAGGAAAGACTGGACGTGGCACTCGGTGCCATGTTCTGGTTGACGTGGTGGATTTGATGATCTCAGAGGTCTTTTCCAACAGAATTGATTCTGATATAAATAATGTAAATTACATAAATATATATAATGACACAAATGATCCAATACGGACAGAATGGTGTCATTATATGAGAATGGTCCATGAGCTTTCTCAATTTATATACACCTTGTTGAAACTTGGATGTGAATTTCTTCCTTATGCATACTAATGCACATCTTGCTGCTCATTCAGGAATTCAAAGTATTCCACTGTGCTAGTCTCTGAAAACTTGCTTCATAGGGATTGTTAATGTATTTAAATTCTCATAATTACGGAAGAAAATAATGCAATGAATTACAGGGATTTAGAGCTAAAAATCAGAACGCAATGCAGTTAGAGTTTCTCATAAAAAGAGGCAATACTGATATGAATAAGCATAGCCTTTTCATGATTATGGGAACTGAAGCTTCTAGGAAAAGGAGATGGAAACAGATGAGAACTTCTGCTACCTGTGAAGTTAACGAGAAGACTGGGTCCCTTTGAAAGTCTGTTCTTGCAAAATGTCTTCTGAAAAAGAAGTGTGGTCTTTTATTCCCATCAGCAGTGATCTTGTCAGGAATATCAATCAGCACATCCCTGCTGAGGATTTACATTCCTGAAAGGAGCTGTGACCTGGAAAAGGGAGCTTTGGAGCCTTAAGTTGGCCCTTTGGCTTTCACAGAGAAGTCAGAGCCTGTCACTGACTCAACAGCAGCAGCTGGCAATGCTGGGGCATCAGGGACCTGGGAGAGGCCCACATCACTGTGGAGGTTTCTGTCAGCTAGGAAGATTTGGAAAAGTAAAATGATGGAAGGCTGCCAATGAAACCCATTAACCCATTAATCTTGTCTTAATCTTTTCCTTTTTTTTTTTTTTGTTGGTAGTGGGTTCCCTCTCCCCTCTCCAGTAAATACAGAAAATTTGCATTTGCTGCTGATGCATTATTGAGTTTCACATCCTGTTCAGCATCTTTATAAACTGCAAACAAGACATAATGGTCAGCCAGCTATGCCTCATATGATGACACAGTCAATAATGCTAAACAGTGGCTGAATAAACCCTCTGCATTAATCTTGAAATAATTCACCAGAGAAGAACATCATTATTATCCAAAAAAGAAAAAAAAAACCAACCCAAAATTAAAAGGAAAGAAATCTTCAAATTCACCTTAGGGTCAAGAAAGACTGGTCTTTATTCAAGGCTTACTGATAAAGCTTTTTAAATGTTCCCCTTGTGATTTATAAAACCTGACAGCCAGATTTTACCCTGAGATTTTAAAAAAACCAAATGTTGCATAGGATAGACAGTGAGTTTATCCAGCAAGGACTTCTGTAGATCACAAGCCCTTAATAATGGAGAGAGAGCTATGGCTGCAGTCAGCTCAGAGAGCAAAGACTGGTCAGCGTGGCGTGGCAGAACATGGCATGGCACAGTGTCACAAGGGTTCCTGTACACAAAATGAGCTATATTAAATATAATATAATATAATATAATATAATATAATATAATATAATATAATATAATATAATATAATATAATATAATATAATATAATATAATATAATATAATATAATATAATATAATATAATATAATATAATATAATATATATTATAATAATTATAATAAAATAACAATAATAAATATAATATAATAAAATAACAATATAATAATAATAACAACATATAAAATAACTATATAACAATAAATAACAATATATAAAATAATAATATAATAAAATAACAATATCTCTTCACAGAAAGATAAAACTGTTGCCCATGAGATACAAAAATCCAATGGCTGTGCTTTATTATAAACCCATGACATATCCAGGCACACGTGTATTTTCCTAAAGTACTTAAATAAGGCTTCATGCACTTCCACAATGTGTTCAGAGATTGGCTTTTGCTTTGATTTTCATCAAATGAAATGTGACAAACTTTGTTTGCTGTGCAGTTCTGCTTCCTATTGCAAATAATTGTCACTTTGGTAACTCTAGCGAGTGATTAAGGCCGAGACTGAGCTCTGTTTTACCTATTTTGCTCATATTTGCCAGTACAGCTGCCTCATTTTCACACAAAAATGCCACTGTTTTGCTTTGTTATCCAAAATGGCTCTATGACAGTTTTGATTCACTTGTTTTAGCCATTGCAGCTGGAATTACGGAAGCAGACAATGCATTAGCAAGTAACTAAAACCCTGCAATTTTCTGCCTCATTACAGAATCAGAAATGATAAGAAACCACTATTTACATCAGAGCTCTGCTATCAGACAGAAGCTGGTAGATGATATTTAGCCTTTGCATTAAAAAAACAGTTTCACATAAAATCAGACTCCAAGCTGATTGCTGTCCTTCAGCAAACAGTTGGAAAGCAAACAAGCAAAGCAGAAAAAAATGCACAAAAGTTATTTCCATTATAAAGATACACAAGGCTTGCTTGGAAGAGAATATGATCAATTAATTTCTTAACTAATTAATTTAGTTTAAAAATTTAACTTAAAATGCACTCGATCTGGACAGAAGGACATTTTGATTTTTGCACAGGGAAAATGTCTGGGACATATCTTCTGTTCCACAGTGGGGAACTGAAGCAAAAAGAAGCAGCACAAAGGGCCACAAAAGGCTACTCCCAAGGTCAAAGGGAGAATTACTTTGGAAACTGAAATGCAGCTGTGATACACTACTTTTTGAGGGGGCAAAAAAGCAGGTTTTTTTCTCTTGTTAAACTCAGTGGGAAAGATCTCAGGACTTTGAAGTTTCTGGTGTATTCTAAACACACAAGACCATCCAAGGTGCCCTCATGAGGCCAACAGATGTGACACTGCACCTGCTGGTCTTCTGGCTTTTGAAGCAGCACCTGGAGACTGGGCAGAGCTCTCTAAAAATGGTGCCTGAAAAGGTAGTGGCATTTTCTTCAAAGGGTAGTGGCCTTTTCTTCAAAGGACTGTTTTTTGGGGGGAAGGATCCAGGACTGGATCCAATGCCGACAGAAATGTGCAGGAAAAAAAAAAGTAATGGAAACTTGGAAGCCTTTGTTTCTTTCCCCAGTGTTAAAGGCTGTAACAAGCAGTTTCTTGCTCAAATGAATGGTGTGTGTGCAACCAGAACGTGATCCTGGGAGAGACCAGTGCAACCCTTTGTGCCTGTATTCACAAACATTTTAAATACAAGCAGTAGATTGTTCTGCTGGGATTAAGTTTTTGACCTTTTGTCTTTTTGTGTGTCCTCTTTTCCATTGTTTTTCTTTTTTGTTTGCTTGTTTTGTGGGTTTTTTTTTCTTTTTTACTCAATTACCTAGTTTCTTAGAAAACATTTTCTGCTTGCTTCTAAAGCAGAGCAGAGCAGAGCTGCACCCATTTTACACGAGTCCTACTATGTATTTTACTAGATATGATTTATTCTCCCTCTCTTTTCCCTGAGTTTGGCAGTGTCATCTAAAAACACACTTCACAAACCCGTAATACTTCTTCTTGCCTTGGGTGCTTCAGCCAGAGGTAATGTCACCAATAAAAATCTGTCCTTAGTGCAGCAGGCAAAGAAGTAACAGAGGCAAGAAGAGGGTTTGTGGCCAATCTGCATTGTGTATCAGACTGTGCAGTGCACCAGAAAATACAGCATATTAATTTACTCTGCATCACTTTAACTATGCAGAAGGGTTTAATGGTCAATGTTAACAACTTTATGAGTCTGATTTTGCTTATTGCTCATACAAGAATAACCAGATGTTCTAAAAAAATCCCCCACATATAAATAACCTGTGAGGTTAGCCCAGGTTTTTGTTAGAGGACAGAAACACAGACCATACTTTTTCTGGATGACAAGAGATTGCTCCTTCCCACAGGGGATCTTTTATAGTGTCATAAATCCTCCATCTGGCATTTCATTCGCTTCATTGTTCAAATATTTGCTATCTGCTGATGCATTGAATTTTCTTTGCTTTGTTAATATCTATTAATTTGTGAACTTATTTTCTAGATATTGTAGTGGAAGAAGGCCCCTGGTGTCATAGGGCTCAACCACTTCTCGTCTGAGAAAAAACAAACCTACATATTCTCTTGTCCTTTAGAAACTGTTTAACTTGAGCATTTAGTGTTTTCTGACTAAACCTGTTTTTTCCACACTGGGCTTTGGGTTTGGGAACATGATTTCCACAGACTCATCAAGGAATTCTCATTATCCCTAAATTGTCTTTAATACTTCATAAGAGCCACGAACACTGACCTTGGGAGGGGTGCCATGAAAGATGTTGGACATACAATTAATTTTCTCCATGTTCTTAAACTATGGTCCATGTTGTCCAAATCTATAGGTGGTAGGGACGTGTCTACCTAATGAAGCCATTATTCTAAAATAAGTTCATCAGATGTCTATCCAAACATGTGTGCAAATGACTCAGGAGAAGTATTTTGTCTGTCTTAATTAAGACTCTGGCACTTTCCCCCATTCACCAGAAGCTCTTGGACTGTTTTACCTGAGAGATTAAATGCAATTGTGAGAATACCAGTTTTCTCAGTCTGGTGAAATCACAGCTGCAGTTTTACTGTTCTGACACGTCAGGATCAGACCAGATTAAAGAATAATCAGTGATACTGCCACCACCACCTACTTTGGCTCACTATTGTTCAGGAGACATAAATCCTGTTGTCACTCTCACTATTCTGAGCTACCTTTTCCTCCCTGAGTTTACCTCTCGTTTCCTTCTTCTTTTGTCCTCAAAACTGCATTAAGGAGCACCCTTTCTGCCTCAATTCTTTAAGTCCCAGGGAAAGGGTGGAGGACTCCTCCCCAGAGGTGTTTGGGCAATGACTGGACACACACAAAATGTGTCAGTGTCAGGGCCATATTTTCACTTTTTTACTATTTTTAAATATTTTGATTCCTTTTATTTAATCCCTAATGCTTTCTTTAGATTTTTTAATTATGTTTGAGGAAATGTGATCTAACAATCTAGAAGTCAGCTAAATGACAGAAGTTGTTTTGTAAAGGTTTTCGCTTTTAAAAAGGAGATCCAATTAAACAGTTTTTCAGTGTTTTACTTTTTAAGCTTTTAAGCTGTTCTTTTCTTTTTTTTTCCTTCCCTATCTGTAACAGGAAGTCAAAAGGCTTTTGCAATGGGAGGAAACTAGAAGCAATCACTAGATAGGAATATCCTAGAAAGGATTTTAGGAAGTCTTACAGTCCCATCTGTCTTGAATCTGTCATACTACATGACCCATGGCTTTTTGTCCGATCCCTGCTCAGCTGGCATAGGTCTTTTACAAACACACAGACCTTCGTTACCTCAAAACCATAGAATTTACTTCACCATTATGTGGTATAACAGCAAATAAGTTTTTAATTAACACTTTTACCTCACTGAAGCCCAAATTCTCCTTGTCAGCCTAAAAAAAATTGTGCTTTATATCAAACTTAAGCCTTGCTGTTTGATACAATGTGGTGAAAAAAACAGTTTGCTTCAGGAACACTGGAAATTTAAATAATTTAAATTTAAATTCATTTAAATTGAAAATGACACACCAAAACATCCAGCATTACCATGTCAAGTCTCTTCATATTTTTTTTCTTTCCACAGTGAACATTAATATTATAGTCTTTATCCTGGCTTCTGAGATTCCCCATAGTGTGGAAATTCAGATTTGTGAGAGGGGTAATAATAATTTTTTTTCTATATTTATTTTTTCTGCCTTCTCTGTTTTGGTTGTGTTCTCTTTGAGGCAGAGGCTATCTCTTATTAGATGAATTAATTGCAAATAATATGATAGCTGCATGTAAATTTGTTCCACTGGTGCTTAACTGTTAATGTGCAAAATAGTACTTGTAAAATAAGTACTTTAAAAATGTGAATATTATTTTTTTTTTGCACATATGAAGGAACTCCTGAGAAGATTGTAATATATGAAGAATTAATTTGGGGGAAATTTTCCAATCAGTGATTTATAAATATTCTACAGTCTCTATATTCTTTATGGAAATCCCTTGCAAATGGATTTATAACTGGGGGCTAAGAGTGACTACCAATCCATTCCCATATTAGCAGGGGAATGTTAGTATACATATATTGCAAAATGATGCCAAAACCATAAAGGAAGAAAAACAAAACTCTTTCTTCCAGATCAGATTTTGAGCAAGCTTTGGATAATCACTTGAATGTTTGGACATCCCTCTGACGCAAGGATTTTCTGATGTTTATGCATCATTAATCACAATCTAGAAATTAGAGTAGTTTGTGCTGTGTGCAAAAAATATTTCAATTCCTTTTATATGGTTTTCCCCAACTATTCTGCAACACTGTCAATTCTGAAGGAGGTGAAACAGGAGAAACAGATATGAATTAAATTAAGGTTTGTCCCCAGTTATTCCCTGAAATGCCATGCAAGCATACATATGTATACATCTATATATTTGCATCCATATATTATTTTGTGTGTCTGTACATGCATATAAGTTCATGCATAAATTTATTCTATTATACTTGCAAAGAAAGTGATTTCTTTGAAAACATGGATTTCTTCCCTGCCATAGGATGGAGTCACCACCTCTGAATCTGAATGAAATCTTCACTCCCAGCACAGTCTCTGTTTAGGCATTTTTGAACCCAGCCATCATCTGTATCCAAACTAGGATGGATGGGAGCCATGTCTGCCATCTGGCCACCACTCTGAGGGCTCGTGTAACAAGCTGGTGGTGCCAGATCCCTTTCTTGCAGACAGATGTGCACCTTCCAATGACGTTCATGGCTGGCATCGGCCACCAGCTACAGCAGACAGGTCAATCACTGAGCTGGCATGAGGACTGGGATGTTCTCCGAGCCATAGAGGTGTGCCCTCATGGTTTTCTGCACTGGGGGGCAGGTTAAGAGAGGGTGGGATGTCCTGCTAAGACAGGAACACTAGGGAGTCAAAAAAAGGTGTATGGTTGGCTTCAGGTTTCACCTGAAGGTTTCACCCCACGTTTTATGGGGTTGGCAAATATTGCAAACTCGGGACCACTCCTCTGACTGCTGCATTAAATTTATCTCACTTTTCCTATTTCCTTGCCAGTTTACTGAGCATCATGGACCTGCCTAAGGGATAACCATCAGCAGATGGAAGGAGAGTGTGGCAGGGCTTGGCAGTCATGTGTGTTGCTTTCTGACTTCTCATTGCAAGTTTTCATGATCTCATTTCCTTATTTCAATGTTTTGCTTCCAAAATCTTATTTCTGGTCTGGGTAGGGTTTTCAAGCATTACACCTTTTTTTCAGTTCTTTTCCCCTCTGCATCCAAGCTCATCCTACATGTCTAGGAAGGATGAGGGTAAGGAACTGAGTGTGTAAGTGCCACACACTGTAATCAGGGTATTAAAATTCATTACTATAAACTTGTGGTTCTTCAGCACAAGCTGCTGTGGTGGAGACTTTCAGCTTTAGTTCGGGCAAGAGTCTGGATATCCTGGACCAAATCCGTGCTGCACACTGGAACATGATGGAGAGGTACCTTAACAAACAGTATATCCTTATACACACAAGAACAAAACACCTCACCTGAGATTGTGTATTGCAATTGTGTAAATTGTGACGTATTCTGAATAATCAGGGATGACTGGCACTGGACTGAAAGATCTGTAGTGCCTTGGAACACTATTAGTGCACAATACGTATGTAAAGGTGGGCTCAGAGATCTCAAACTTTTGCCCTTTCAGTCTGGGAGTGAAAAGAAGTATCCTGTGCATTTAATTCAGGCAAGCCATGGAAAAGCTGAGTGTGCTGCTGCACACACTCTTTCCTTAGGAGAAACGGTAGGGATGCCCGAGTATGACAAGTTTCTCCTGGGATCAAACTCCCAGAAAGCTCTGCAAGGCAAAGCAAAGCCAAGGTACCAGCCCGTATGGAATGAAAATAATAATAAAAAATACATAAAATTGAGAGGACAGTCATTGTTGGATGGAAAGTGAGAAGGAATTCTCTAAGTGCTGACTAGCACAATCAGATAAGAAGGTTATTGCAAGCCAAATAAGTGAGATGGATACTTACATAAGGTAGCTATCGGCTCCCTTTCAGATTTAATTTAAAAAAAAAAAAAAAACAAAAAAAAGAGAGAAGGATTAATTTTAGTCTTAGATGGAAAATGCTAACAGTGTTAACTTACTGGGAAACCCAGAACAGAGCTGCTCTATGATAGATGGAGCTTCACAGAGACAGATTTGAGAGAAGCCTGAACACAAACACATAAATCAGGGATTACATCAAGCTGAGATCATGATAAATATGTTCTAAACATTTCTACTGGGCAAACTTCAGTTTGAGATTTAGGGAGCATGTAATAGACCAGAATTAAAAGACAGCAGCACTGAAAACTTGCTGTATCTGGGGGGCATGGAAGGAGTGTTTGGTTTTTTTCCTTGCTGCTGCTGAAGCACCATGACATGGTGCACAAAGGAGCACTTGCCCTCGGTGCAGGTTGATATGGGTGTGTTTTATCAGAGCAGAGCTGTGCTACATGAAAGTCACAATGAAGCAGAGAGCAGGGTGTCTTTGCCAGTACAGCTGAACCTCAGCAGTGGTCGTACAGACAGTTTGGATGGGAGGCTGCTGCTCAGTGATGTGATCATTTGGTTCTTCATGCTGAGAAATTAAAATGACAAGCTCCACACAAGTAGTAGCCAGAAATATCTTCCTCCTGTGGATTTCAATACAATATAAAGATATCTGATGTTAATTTGATAACCTTCTCTGTCTCTATTCAAAGCAGCTTCCTAGCCAGTAGTTCTTAGCTAATATGAAGGAGGGAGAGGAAGATATGGGGGGGGAAGGGGGAGGAATAATTCCCAAAGCCCCTTCAGCAGCTGCTTTTCTTGGTTAAGAGAGAGTTGCAGAGTATGAAGAATGCTAAAGACATGAACACACAGAGAGAGTGTTCCCAACCTGTGAGGTTTTAGTGGAGTCTCTGAAATTTAGAGGAATCTCAGGAATCTTTGAAACCTTTTCTTTTCCTGTATCTTCACCTAATGAGAATCTGGGTTTTTAATAGGCAGTGTAAACTTAGACAGACCTTTTTTTTTCTCTCATTTTAATGGGACTCTATAGTAAATCCACATGAAATTGAGACATCTGCAGAGAGGGTTTAATTTGGAGCTCTTACAGCACAGAGTGCTTTAAAATAGACCAGTGAAAGCAGGGTCTAGGGATAACAACGCTTTGGGGTATTTCCTTGAAGAAAAGTCTGATTAGTTTATGTATTTTTAACTGATGGCAGCCTGAAGGGGGTTCTCTCAGCAACATCTCTGGCTGCAAAGAAAAGGTGGTAAAGCCACCATGGTGGTTCAGGGCTATGAAGAGAGATTTCTTCATAACTCGGGCCTTTATGGTGATGGGTGCCAGCTCTGCTTCAGCTCTGGTGTGGTGTGGAGGGGCCTGGCAATGTGCTCCAGATGCCACCTTCCCCCTCTCTTTGCTGTTCCTAAATTGAAATGCCTTCCATTAACATATGATTTCATCACAGAATGAAACAGAAAGAGCACTGCAGGAAACAAAGAGCCTGTGAGGAGTCACAGGAACATTTTTACAAATACACCCACATCCATGCCACTCCTCCAGTTCATATTGACAGTCTATGGAACCAGTCAGCAAGAAGTACACTGCAAGGGATGGAACAGATGGAGAACACTAGACAGATCATCTGGCACAATGCCCAGTGTGGGATTGCTCCCTTAGGTTCATCTTCTAACATTTTGTCCAGTCTTTTATGACTCAATGATAAAGCAGAACAAAGAAATCAAGCAAAAGGAAAAAAAAAATCAAAAAACCCAAAAAACAAAACAAGCAGAAAAAAAGAAAATAAAAAAGAGAAGGCTAGAAAAACTAAGAACAGTAGAACTGAAGCAAAAGCAAATCTTTTGGGAATTATTCAAAGCCTCCAGTAGCAAACAGGAAAGTTTCAACATTTTCTTCTGTCATTTTTGCCCAATTTTTTTTTTTTTTTTTTTTTCTGAACCTTGACTTCATTTTAAATGTATATCCAGAATCTGGTATTTATGTAATGAAAATAGATCTAGCCAGGGTGGAAAAACTAGTACCTTCTGCTGTGGCTGATTTCCCGGTTTTCCCCTCCACCCAAAATAACTGGATAAAACTGAAAGTCAAGATTTTAAAAATATTGACATCCCAACCTGGAAAAAAATCTTTGTGAAGCCAATGAATGTTAGAATGCTACTCATTTGAATGTATGGGTCTTCTTTAGAAAGTGATGAATGTACCTCAGTGTCTTTGTTGACGGGAATGGAAACCTTCATGCTCAGTGAGGATGGCTGAAGGTCGGGAAAGCAAAAGTTGCAGCCTTTGTTCCAGCTGAGTTTAAGCTGTGTCACAGACTGAACAAACCAGGAACACAGTGGTAGAATGGGGTCTCCAAAACCTCGAATGTGAGAATGCACTTTCACTGCCTTTAAGAATTTCAGGAAGGCAGAACAAAAAAGGAATAACTGTTCTGGACTCCTTCCATGCATACAGGACCTAAACTACCACATAAAGTTGGACTAATTAGCTGCTGCCATAAGTTATGGGAGGTCATTCTGAACTTCATATAGTATCAGTACATCTAAAATCCATTATTCTTTTTTTATTTTTTTTAATTATCTGTTACCTTTTCTATGCTTTACTCATAACTTTTTTAGCAGAGTAAAACATGCTGAATGTCTCAGTAGAACATGTGAGGAGATAAACTTCTCAAGCATGTTGTAAGTTCTTTGTAGACAAGACAATCTATCATGTTAGTTTAAGCTCTCTTCCAGTCATCCACTTTTTTGGGAAAGATTTGGAACAGGTTTAGTTTTCAGAAGCATATGTTATCTGCTAAGTGCCAGACCAGCAGTTGGTGGGGGCTGCAGAGAGCACAGAACTCTGCTTCTGCCCAGACACCAGCATATCCTTAAGCAACCCATTCACATAATTTTGCTGTTTCCAAAGCTGTCTGACCCACTTCTGGGACAGAGTTGACATTGGCGTCTCCAAACCAGGACTTTCAGCAAACCCCAGGCTCAGTAGCAAGTCAGGGATGATCTCGGCTGCTGCCTGCACACCCTGCTGTGCAGGGAGAGCACGGCATAGATGCTCCACATGATGTGATTTTAAAACCTTTGATTGTACTCTTACTTCTTTGAGACAAGAATGTGTGCAATCATCATCACATGGCATGAATATTAAGGTCAGATGCAATTTCCTGCTGTTAGAGTAGGAGTTGGCTTACTCACAGCTCACCTACTTTTCCAGAGCTGATTACAGCAATTACTGGAAAAACCACAGCTCTCTTACAGCCAGGTCCCAAGCATTTTCCTTCTTAAGAAAGCAGGCTGCTAAGGTGCTCCACCTCATCAATTATAATTAGCCATCTCTTTTCTTCCAGTGGTTTGTATAAATGGAAATTTATTAAAGTGCTGAATCATAACGCTAATTGCAAAGTTAATTTTACCCAGGCAGACTTCTAAGCCACTGACATTAAAGGAGAATTATTGTTATTTTTCCACCCCTGCAACTGGAATGTACCACACATTATATTCTCCTGGCAACAATGAAATCTATTTGAGAGCTTGAGCTGAGTACTGTTGCTTTACTTTCCTACAGATCTGTATCTTTTTATGTCAGACCAAAAGTTCTCAAAGGCAGGGAGCTTGGCTAGGATTATCTAGCAAAAACTTCAATTTGTATTGATTCATATCAGTTCACTGTAGACTCTCTAGGATTTTGGGATTTATTTTCCCCAAGCTAAATTTGTATTTTCCAGGACAGAATTTCTGGTCCTCAGCAATGTACTGGCTGAATTATTCTTATTTAACAGACTTGTGCAGTGTGTCCCTCACAGAGGGTAGTTAATGTTGACTCGCTGTGATCTCTGTCATAACTGGATTTCAGAATACTCTAGTAAATTAAAGGAAGTTAAAAGAAGGTAATTCAAGGCAATGAAATTACTTTGGGCTTTCCTAAACTATTTGGCTTTGAGACAGTTGAAGGGTGTAATGACATCACAGAAATTTAGGTCATTATTTTAGTATGAAGGAGTCACTGTCTGGTCAAGGATCACTGCTTCTGGGATTCCCTGTTCCTAAACAAAAACAATTTAAAAATGAAAGTGGGGGAAAAAAAAAAAAAAAAAAAACCCTAGCCAAAAGATCCTTAGGTTTATAAGAGAGGAAGATTTAGTGTGGTTTAATCAATGCTGTAGCTTGACTGTTGCATTGATTGCATCCCTTGCAAAGATGTCCTGCCCCAACTGCAGACATTTATTTTCCAATAGTCTTTTTTCTTTTCCAAATATCCATTGTTCTTCATGGAATCTTTCCCTTAACCCCCAGTCCCAGAATCACAGAATCATTTAAGTTCAAAAAGACCTCTTAGATAATTGAGTCCAACTTTTGACCAATCCCCACCTTGTCAACCAGACCAGAGCACGGAGGGTCACATCCAGTAGTTCCTTGGACACCTCTAGGAATGATGACTTCAACACCTCCCTGGGCAGCCCATTCCAATGTTTAGGCACCCTTTCCATGAAGAAATTCCTCCTGATGTCCAGCCTGAATCTCTCCTGGCACAGCTTGAGGCTCTTTCATCCTGTCCCTGTTCCCTGGGAGCAGAGCCCGACCCCCCCAGCTGCCCCCTCCTGTCAGGGAATTGTGCAGAGCCACAAGGTCCCCCCGGCTGCCCCTCCTGTCAGGGAATTGTGCAGAGCCACAAGGTCCCCCCTGAGCCTCCTTTGCTCCAGCCTGAGCCCCTTTCCCAGCTCCCTCAGCCACTCCTCATAGGACTTACTCTCCAGATCTTTCAGGTGTCTTGTTGGATATCCAATTTTGTGGCAAAGTTTCTATAAAATTACTTACTTACAGAAGACTTTTTACAAAATTAGCTTGTTGCTAACTGGGCCATGATTAGACATGCAGGGCTCTGAAATCTTAGTCCAGGTACTGTCATTAGTTATCTCAACAGGGGTAGGCATATCAGTAGATCAAGCAATAGGTAGATCTATGTAGACAGACCTAATTTTAATCAATTGTTTTATTTACTCTCTGAACTATTTAGATATGAATGATCTCCAGTCTAAAAGCTGTGCACACAGCCATCTAAAAGACAACATATTTTTGCCCAAGCTCATGACTGACTTTTGTCCACAAATGTCTCAGAGATGTCCTGCTTGGTGCAACTGCAGAGAAGACATTCATCTGCCTGGATTCAGTGGTAAAAACAGGCACTGTGTCACTACGGCACCAGGACCAGCCTTCCTGGACAGCTGCCTTCAAGGAGAGCTGCTCCAGGGAAATGCAGACACATTTTTGCACTGAGATGATCAACTGCTGTCACTAGAGAGCTTTCAGCTTGGAGAAGGTTACATCTCCTGCCTAAAACAAAGAGATTTTCATTTCTCATTCACCATCTCAAATTACTTTTACATATTCACATGTTTATTTATTTGCATGCTCAGTCAATTTAATTAATTAGAGTAGCTAAGCTGTATTTAGTTTTTGGGCACTTAGTAAAATAGTCTGTAAATCAGTGCTGTATTTCCCTGATCAGTAAAAAGGAAGTAGAAAATGTCTGCTAGAGACCTCCACTTGGAGATCCCTCTGCCAAAAGCATCTGAATAAGGAAAATAGTATCTTATTATTAGGAAACTAGTATCTTATTCAGGTGGGTGCTAAAATGTACCTCACTTCTTAGGGGTGCACGCTGTAGACCTGCACAGTCTTCCAGACTCATTGGTGGTTGCCATAGAGCTTTTAGAAAGTCCTTACCAAAATTTTTGGTTTGCATTTGTGGTTCCCTTCTCCAGCCCTTGTTACATTTAAGATACAACCACTGAGAATTTCTACTGCTCCATCTACAATATACTGCTTAAATTGTCTTTTCTTCCAGAAGCCAGACAGTTTCTAGCTAAACAAAAGTCTTGAGCAGCTAATGGCTTCAACTGCCATCATTTTATAAAACGGAATACAATTTTTTTATCAAATGATTTGTGGCTACACAGTGGTGAACAATATTGATTTCTTTCTGTGTCCCGTGCTTGCTTGATTTCTTCCATAATACTAAATGTATAATGTATGTTAAACAGGCTTGGCACATCTTGAAGCTTTGTTTTTCCATACTTGCTGATATATTGCTTATAATTTGTGTCTGGAAACCAGATAAAGCTTCATAAGTCCAACTTGTAAATTTTTTCTGTAGTGTCTTTGAAGCAATTTTATGTTTATTTACAGACGAGAAATTAAGGCAACCAAAAAAAAACCAAAAAAAACCCTATGAGAGGAAGAAAAGAGAAACCTTTCCTGAGAGATTCCTGAGTAGCTGAAGAAGAGGTTTGAGTTGCATCAATATTTTATTATATCTTGGTTCTCTTTTTTTTTTTTTTTTTAATTGCCTAGGTAGAAGGATCACAGTTGCAATATAAAACAAAATTCCAAACATATTTGTATAACCACCCTGAGTAAGGAGACAAGAACAAGGGTTTCCTTTTTCTTTTTCTCTTTCTTTTCCTTCTTTTTCTTTCTTTTTCCAGTTTTCTTTTTCCTTTCCTTCATTTTTTTTTCCACGCCAACATAGATTCACCAAGGGGAAAACTAGATTATCTCCCAGGTCCACTGCAAGGACCAGCTCCCAGTTCCTCATCAGGGACACCCTCATGGTGGCACCTGTGCTGGAGAATGATGAATAGGAGCATGATAGCTACCTGTCAGCACATTCTCAAGGTGTTAAAAGTTCTCTCTAAAAGTGATTTTTAACTGGAATTCATGTTGAATGGAATTAAAAGACAAATCTACTAGCTCTGCTTAATTTTTAAAATTTTACTTAGATGTATTTGTTTAGAGGGTGGTCTCCATAGCCTTTATTCAATAAAGAGAAAGAACTCACAGTGCAACTCAGAGACCTTAAATTAGACTTTTACTACCCATCATTTATCTGTGAAGCCTGTGGCTGCTAGACACCTAACACAAGCACATAAAGCAGGTGTCCAGAATTTAATGCTGTAAATTTTTGTGGTACTTTTCTTAGCTAAGATTATAACTTCCAATGTATCCGTTGATTTTTATATGATTTTAAAGTTTGATGATGGCCTAAGATACACTAGGTATCTTACCAAAAAATGACCCTCATGAGGATTTATAAGGCCAAATCTAAGTGACTTCAGACACTGGAAAGTATGAGAATTGCTTTGATTTGCAGGCTTTGTAAATGGAGAAAGCCAGAGAGAATGTAATTTAGACTTTAGTGATAGATCAAAAGGGTGCTCTGAACATGCCTCTAGTAGTTAATGATGATAAAGAATTCAGGGAAATGTTCACATCATCCAAAGGATTTATTAGATTTCACCCAGTCTACTTTTTCATCTTCTGTAAAACTCATTTACTAAAGGCTTTAAGTGTGAAATTGCTTGTTTTCTAAATAATGGGGATACAAGATCGAACTATTCCATGTGATGTAGTATGGAAGCAAGAAAAAATGCACCTAAAAATAAATTTAAAAAAAACCAAACCAATGGTAAAAAAAATAAGGTGAGGCTTCAGTGTTTTTGCAAACATAATGGGGAGCCTAATTGTCTCTCCTATTATGCAAGCATAATAGAAGAGGTAGAGAGGGACTTCCCTGGAGTGACACGACAAGAGGGAATGGCTTCAAACTAAGAGTAGGTTTGGATGAGATACTAGGAAGGAATTCTTCCCTGTGAGAATGGCCACGCCATTCCTGGAAGGGTCCAAGGCCAGGTTGGACAGGGCTTGGAGCAAGCTGGGATAGTGGAAGGTGTCCCTTCCCTGCAAGGGGGTTGGACTGAGGTGATCTTTAAGATCCCACACTCCAAATATTTCAGCTCTCTGCGTTGGGTGAGTTCCACTGGCAGTTCCATCCCGGCAGTTCTTCATTCTGGAACAGTGTGGGAATGCAAATCCAAGCAAATAGAGGAAGCAAAGCCTGGAGGGTTTTGTTTATGCATTTCAGAGTGACTTTCAGCTGCTATGTAACTTTAGTTTTGAAGTGAGACTATAATGATCAGTTCTGGGCACAGAGACCCTAGACATGAACACTTGCTGCTGCACAACAAACCAAAGTCTTTTGTTAACAATTTCTGGTAAAAAGGTGCAGCCTACATTATTTGCAAGGACACACTCTTTGAACAGAAAAAATGTATCCTTTACCAGCAGCTCATTAGCTGCCAAAAGACTATTTCCATCAACAAAAGCAAGGCCATTTGCAAGAAACCTATTTAATTCTCATTGCTGAATCTGATGTGGGGTTACATTTAATAAATGTCTGCTGAAAACAAAGTAGTGGTCAACAAGTATTTGACCCTTAGATACCAGGGGGTCAGATTATTTTCATGCCAGTATAACTCATCAGAGAAGCAAGACCTTCCTAGCAAAGCTGGTAAGCAGTCTTGGTGCTGATAATGATGTTTAATCTAATTTGCCTTGGACTGAAAAGGAACCACTCCTTTAAGGATAAAAGATGCTCCATTTGGGATAGTACCCAAATTTTTAGCTTGGGGTTTGTTTTTGAGTTTGTTTGGTTGTTTTTTTTTCCCCTTAAAGTGCAGTTTTAGAAGTAGGACTTTTAACTTGTAAATTGATTATTTTCTTGCTAATTTGAAACTGTTCCTGTTCACGAACTTCATAATGCACAGCAGGATATAGGACGTGTTTTAAAATAATAAAATTTTAAAAGTAACAACAGCAGACCTGGTTATGACTGGGTACTAGAATTTTAAAAAATATGTCAGCTCCAGACTTTCCAACCACCATGTAACCAACCAACTGATATAAGCATGAAACAACAAAAATAACAGTATGCTGGAGAGCCTATTGCAGTGGCAACATCTGTCTTAATTATGTAAATGGAAGGCTATCATCAAGCATCAAGTTCTCTTTAATAAAACCTCAGAGACAGCCAATTTGTATCACTTAGACAATTCCATTTCACATATACAAGCTGCATTTAAAAGTACACATCCTTTATGTACCAGTTGTGAACTGAGAGTTAACGATGCTGGCATTCCCTGTTACGAAACATGATGGGAATAGCTTCCCACCATAGATTTCATGCTGTCCTTATAAGCCACAGCTCAACATCGTGGCTGAAGGAGGAAAACAGCAGAGTTGGCTTGAGCTGCTTCCAACACCACTGCTGCTCCCCAGTTAGTCTGGGATTTTGTGACATGTGGGACAGCAATGAGTCACCCTGCCTGAACCAACTGCACCAGCTTATGCTGAGCAAGTTGATTTAGTCATGAAATCCGGTAAGGAACTCAGAGTTTATGGCTCTGATCCCCATGTTTCAGGATCAGGTTAAACCTGTAGTTGGACCGTCCTGAGCTTCTGACAGGGCTGACTCCTCTGAAGTATGTTCCTCGTTCCCTCAGGCTGCTTTTGGAACTGCTGTAAGCATCTATCCCATCACCTGCTGAGCAGTGTGACGCAAACTGATGATCTGAGACCACGGATAAATCCCAGCCTAAAACCCCCAAGTTGTGGTTTTCCTCTTCTTTGCTTTAGCCATGAATATTTTCCCAAATTAACTAACTGATTTTTGGAGTAACCCCCACTAATGGATCAGTTAATTGCCGCAGTGGGTTGTTGTGTGGGTTTTGTGTTTAACATGAATGGCACTGCAACCTGAAGTCCACAGTTATGCTTTAGGGCATGACTACTACTACTACACTCTTGAAGTCTCTTTGAATCATGTTTTTCTGATTGCTACACCACTGGTTGCCACACTCCCTCATTTTGTCTTGTTCTTGTAGGTATCTTCTGCAAAATTAGGACTCTGGCCGCAGATATTCCCTCCTGCTTTTCACAACTTCTATGTACATGAAAACCTGGGCAATTTCTTAGCTTTAACTTTTTACCCTTCTGTCTTGTTTCATATATCATTCATTTAGGAAAATGTACCTGCTAGGCTGGGTTATTTTATTCAACCCTGATGCAGTGAGGAATAAATGTGAGAAGAACTCCAGCATCTTCTTTCATATCAGAAGAACCCACTTATCTACAGGTCTCTTATGAATCACTTTTTGAACTTCATTCTGAGCTGATTCCTGGAAAGGTACCAGGTATTCAGTTCTCGTCTCAAAATTCAGGTTGTATTGGTAGTGTGAGCTCCTAGAGTACATCCTTAAAATTATCCTGGTCACCCATATTAAGATTCTCCCTTGAACTCTACTCCCATCCTGTTTCCAGTTCCTCTCTACTCCACTCACCACTAAAAGTCTGCATCAGCCCCTACTCTGATTTTTAACCTCTCTCCCTTAAAGGTATTTCATCATCTAAATTACCTAATAAGCAAAGCAAAATTATCATAATGAAAAGAAAAATTAGACACAATAAACAATCCCCACTCTGCTCTTTATTCTCTTTCTGTTCAGGATTCCTGCTAATGAGCGAAACTGTTGGTTTTATATTTCTGTGACAAGACAATTTGTGGCTCAGTGTTTCCTGCACTGCCTGAGCACATTTGTCATAGTCCATAGTCCACTACACTTAGACAGGAATGTCTGGCAAAAAGCAAGTGAATTATAGTTTGACTTAGGTTAAGGTTAGACCTCTAAGTTGGCAGAGAGATAAGTCCTGGGTAAACTAGACAGCTGTGGTCAAAATGGACAACTGAAGTGCCTAGGTGTTACGGCGGGGATTACTGTAACACGCATATATCAAACCAGGAGTCCCGTGGAAAAAGAAATATCTATGGACAGATTCTTGATAGATGTTTCAGAGATGTTTATTTCTCCAGCCGCATGGCCGGGGCTCAGCTCAGGAACCCTGCAGTCACGGGACCCCGGGACCTTTTGCTCATCCCGGGGAACACAAACCAACCAATGGGGAACGAGGCTGACAGGGGCAGGGAAACCCCGTGTCTCTCCCCCCCAGGGCCCCTCCCCCAGGGCCCCATGGCAGGGTGAGGGACCCCAACATCTCCCCCGTTTTATTTTAATAAAATGAGAATGAAAACAACTGGATAAACATAACAAGAACAGTTTCAAAACAAAACAAGCCACTCTCCTGAGTCTTTAAATGTCCAAACAGATTCTCTGGAACATCTTACGGCTGACAGAAGGGAGACAGAACTTTCTGAACATGCTTTGTGGGGAAACTGAGGCAGGATAGGGCTTGATTTCTTCTCTCCCCCTTTTCATCCCCCCATCGGCATTGAAGAGGAATTGTAAGGAAATGGAACTGTATAAGGAAGCCATGGGGTGAAAAACGGATTAGGAATAAACTGGGGATAGGGTAGATTTAGGAAAGGGTTTATATTGGGTATAGGGTAAAAGGGGAAATTAGGCTGCGGGTAGGGAGATTGCTGGGATGGACATTGTTTATAATTTTGTGCATAACGGCTGCCTTTGACGGGAATACCCCCAGGCCCAGTAACATTCGCTGCTTGTAAACCCTTCTTTCCTTGCACTATATCAAATTGTACAGCTTCTCCATCTCCTACACTTTGCAGGTAATTTTTAGGGTTATTCTTTTTTATGGCAGTTCTATGGATGAATAAGTCTTCCCCTGTATCATCTCGTGTTATAAATCCATAGTTGTTTTTTACATTGTACCATTTCACAGTTCCTGTGACTTTCGTTGCTAGAACGTCTCCTATCACATGCTTGCGTGTCTGTCGTGGCTGCTGGTCCCGCGTGGCCGCCGCCTCGCCGACTCCGACGTCTCGGCCGGGCCCCCGCGTTGCGGCCGCTCTGCGCTCTCTGCACGGCCCCGCTCCGGCGCCTGTCTGGGCTCTGCGCGGCCCCGCGCTGCCATCGCCGCTGGCTCCGTGCCCTGTGAGTGGTTCCGCTCCGCAGACTCCACGCCGCTTTGAGAGTGGCCCCGTTTCGGCTCGGCGCTGCACGGCGCGGCTTCCCGTGTCGCTGTGGAAACCGCCGCTTCTCCCTCCACAGGGCTCTCCGAGCCAGTCGCTCAGAGCGGCCTGCCACGCCGAGCCCCGGTTCCTGGCTGCTCGTGGCCCACGACACCCGCGGCGCCTGCGGCGTCGCTCCCTCACTCGCGGTCGAGTGGCCGGGGACCCCGAAACAGGGATGGGGTCCGCGATAAGGCGCGCGCTCCCGAGGGGGCCGGGCACATCCAGCGCAGGCACCTCCATCGGCATGGCTGCAGTCATACACTCCTGGGGTGGCCGCCACGCGGTCTCGGCCACGGGAGAGGTATGATCTTCTGCTTTAGGGGTAATGGGATCATACAAATGCTCTTCAAGAGCGTCCCTGATTACAAGATATGCACGGAAAGCTTCGCTTTGATCCCATACCTTATCCCAGATCTCGTCCCAGAAACACCCCTCACAAGATTCAGGAGGTTCGATATCAAAAAGTAAGTCTCGGGAAATATAGGGGAACCTTTTGAAAAGCCACATAAAGAAGTGTTCTACATCTCCCGGTTGCATTACTTTTTTGTTTTGTTGTTCAAGAATTCCTTTTACTTCTAGATACGTTTTTTTTTGTGGCTCAGAGAGCCCCATTTCCCACGATTCTTCCATAGTCCAGAGAGAATATCCAAACCAAGATGAGAAGAGAGAGGCCTAGAGTTGTTTTTTACTCACGAATTTCCTCAGGGATCGGTGTCTTGCCCGCATTCTTCCACCAGTTGTTACGGCGGGGATTACTGTAACACGCATATATCAAACCAGGAGTGCCGTGGAAAAGAAATATATATATGGACAGATTCTTGATAGATGTTTCAGAGATGTTTATTTCTCCAGCCGCATGGCCGGGGCTCAGCTCAGGAACCCCGCAGTCACGGGACCCCGGGACCTTTTGCTCATCCCGGGGAACACAAACCAACCAATGGGGAACGAGGCTGACAGGGGCAGGGAAACCCCGTGTCTCTCCCCCCCAGGGCCCCTCCCCCAGGGCCCCATGGCAGGGTGAGGGACCCCAACACCTAGGGACCTTCAAAACAAATCTGTACAGCTCCTAGAGTTAACCTTTACAAGGCAGCAGAAGCACTCAGGAAAATGTGAGGAGTGGATGAGGAATAGGAAAGGTGAATCACGGAGCAGGACTAGGCTGCTTAATCTACATCCTCAGGTAACACAGAAGAATTGAGTCTGTGCTGACTGAAGTGGGTTGCACCTCAGAACTGGAAGGCAGATGCAATTCCTCTTGAATTAAACAATAAAATCAGGACCTAAATAAAGGAAAAAAGAAAATCAGGTTTTACTTTCAGGCCCAGCTTATGTTACAAAACCTGGGAAGGGTACCTGGGCCATGAAATGAGGAGAGAGACCAGAAAGTCTGGCATTCTGTTAGCAATTGTTTTTTTCTGGAGAAAATCTGAAAGCAAATATGTTAAGGAGCTGACAGATCTTTAGAGCCCAGATTCTTGGGTCAAAGCATTTTAGATGAATTTAAGGAATTGTAATTACAAGAACATGAGGTATTTACATATGAATATACTCATTCAGGCAACAACAGGGAGACAGACTAACAATGGTGCAGAGCTGTGAATAAGTGAGTGAATAAGAAATGCTGAGCTGTTATTGATCATCAAGTCCTTCCTGGAAGGTCTGCAGATCGCTCACCTGTAAAGAGACTTATTCCTCAAATATATTCATCTGAAAGAAGGAGACACCTACAAAGAGCAGTCTGTATATGAGTTAGGTATCCAAACCATCATCATCATCAGTGGAGATCAAGTCAATGTATAAAATGAAATACAGACACTCAGCTGGTCAAATATAAGTGCCTACTTTGATTTTCTGCCCAGAACACAATATTTAGCTATATGTTTCTGACAATGAACACCCTTAAGAGAAATTCTTAGGAGAATTCTTAAGAGAAAAAAGGCACCCATCTTGGTTCAAACCTAAAAATGAGTTAGCTCACTGGTAATTGAGCTAATTATCCTTACTGTTATCCTATCCCTATAAAAGAAAAGTTCACTGCAAGTTCACTGCAAGTTCACTACTACTACTGAAAAAAAGAGTCCTGTCAGCTCCATTTCCGAGGTCTGATGGTTAAGCAATGAGAGACAAGTTTAATTCTCCTTGGAAAAATGCAAGAGGAGCTCTTTGTGGTAGGAAACAGGCAAAAAATGAACAGAATTTGGGACTTGACCCATTAGAAAGGTTAACTGCAAATTCACAGAGTCTGAGTTAGACTCTCTCTCACTCCACATGTTATGAGTTTTTTCTTTTCTTTACCTTTTTTGTTTTTCTTCCCCCAGCTACTAGAATGCATCACTGCTGTATTCTTCAGCCAACATCTGACAACAAACCACACGCGATAGCAGCTATTTTAGGAAGACATTTAAATATTTCCCCCTGTGGCTGGAGGAAATGGGTGCTTTCACTACATTCCGAACAGTGAGAGTTTTAGCACAGCCTCACAGCAGCCCTCCAGGATGTTTTCTTTAGAGAAAACAAAATACAAAATAAAATATAGCTGTTATAAACTGTTAATTATAGTTTATAATAGTAATAATCCCAAAGAACTTGATCATTACTGTAGTTAATGATCAGTTTGTTAGGGTTTAACTGCCTTTACTTCCATCTAGGGATACCTAATTAGCAAACCAGTCATTAAATACTAGTAATGACTAATTATTCCAGGATTAAAAGCTTAAATATAAATAAAGGCAAGATTGAGACTCTTAAAATTAATGCATTAATGTACCCTTTCCTCAGCATGAGTTACAGGCTACGTCCTTTCCTTATGACTAGCCCACTTTCTGTCGGATTTTAGTTCCCTCTAAATGACTTTCTTTTTTATTAATCTCTCCAGATGCCTAATTCACATACATATTGGCCATTGTTTCAGAATCCCAAATCTTTCCATTTAGGTAGAGTGCCTTCATTATTGCTAAAAGTATTAATTTATTTTCAGTGTTCAGCAAGCTTTTTCGGGGGCTTTTGATCTCCTTGGGTTTCATATTCCTGGCCACACCAAGTCAAGCTGCCTTCAATTAGCATGAGGAACATTATTTGCTGTGTAAGATATCAAATGGACTTACACAACTGTATCAGGATGACCAGGGAAAGCCAATACAAGGCAAATACAGCACAGATCAGCTTAAGCTTTTTAGTTAGTGCAGAACCAGGTGCTGTGTGTGGTAGCAGAATGACCATGGTAGAAAAGACAAAGGCAGAATAGGCACAGTTTGTCATAATAGAGAAAACCTGGATGCATATAGTCCAGCTAGGATAAATATCCACAAGTATATGGGTTTATCCAGAGCACAAAATGCAGAGTGTCTGCAGGCCACTGAAGTCCTACAGATAGAGGTTAAATGTAATTTAAGTAGGGCAAAATATGTTCGCCAGCTTGCACATCAGTTTACTTTTAATTCGTGTCTATTTAACTGAACCTATCTGCTTTACAAATGAACCATAAATAAACTACACAGTGTTTCCACAAGGGACCTTTCAGCCAAAGCAAAAGCAGAGTTAAATTTGGCAAACCAGGAAATTGCATCATTTGTCCTCAATCTAACTACAAAGACAATGGTAAAACTACATAACCCAGCTATTTAAACATGATGACTGAATAATCCCCAGACTAATTCATACTTCAGAAATGGTTACAAGTGCCAAGGCACTGCAGGGAGACAGCCTATATATCAACAGAAAACTACTGTGCATGATTTGTGCAATCCTTCCCTCTTTCCCTGAATTATTCTGAAGTATTTCAGTGGGAGTCTCTTGGGAATATTTTGTGTCAAACAATAGTTTCCCCTCACTCTTTTTTTGATGTGATATTTGTTCAATAAACCCCAGGCCATCCTCTGTTTATAGAAATTATAATTGGTCTATTGAAGGCAGTGAATCCATAACTTCTTAATATAGTTTTTAACCTCAACCCTGTGAGGAATGCAATTGACAAGACACATAGTTTTTTCCACATTTCTGTTCTTGGGACTTTTCGTAGCAGAAGTATAATTCACCATGTTTAATGATACAGACGAATTAAACCCAAGACCTATTTTTAATTTATGAATCTTGAGTTAGTGTTTCCAGCAGGAGCAGGTCATTTTTCAACTGGTCAATTAGAAGACACACACACACACACACACACACCACACACACACACACACACACACACACGTCTCTGCTCTTTCAGAGAGATGCTGGCTATTAAGCGTCCCTAGTTGAGTTTTGTGGGAACAAATGTAGACACAAAACTCAGATGACTATACTGCCAAAATACCCATTTTTTTCTATATTGACTAGAGTGAATAATGCACATGGACCCATATCCATAGTATGGCCTGTAACTCTAAAATAAATTCTACTGATGAGACATGATGAAGTAAATTTGATGTATTTTCCTTCTGTTTGAGTTTTACTAGCTCAAAGTCAATTCTGAGATATTATTGGTGAAATGGGAAAGAAGGCATGAATACAAAATAAAAGCTATCTTTTTTTCTTTTTGGCCCTGAACTGTAGTTTTTTTGTTCTATGTTGGCTTATGGAAGCTCCAGACTGCTCCAGGCATTGAAAAAGTGTCAGAAAGAGGCTTTAGTGGAATGACTCCATGTTTACATCACAATCAGCTGGCAGGTAAAACCAGCATGTGTGGTGGTGACACTTGGTGAAAAATAGACAGTCACAAAATCATGCTTGCCTCTGCTGAGTCTCCTGACTCTCGTGTGAAAATAACTAAAAAAGCCCTGATTTTTCAGCATTTGCATTTATAACTGTAGGGAGCCTGGGTGCATGTGAACATTTGTGTTCTAAACAACCTTCACAAGAAGAGACTGACATTGTGCCGTCCTCCCATCTCCTGCCTGTACAGCATTAGCTGGGGGCTCAGAGAAGGAAAAAAAGGCTCTTTCTTACTCTAATGCTGGATTGGTAGCTTTCCATTCATCAGTGCTCATAATGGAGCTTTCTTCTGGTTGTAGCAAAGAGTCAGGTTTCTAATGGAGTGCGCCGCATTTGTTTCTTTCTGAGAGGTGCGTGGTATCTGGCAGTTCAGCACCATTAGCATTCACTGCTACAGGGAAGAGAGAACTCTTCTACATTCATTGATCTCTGTCTGATATGCTTAATGAAAAAATACATCGAATATGATAACACTGCCTTAAGGAACAGAGGTAATTATTCAATTTCTGTGTGTTGAGAATAACTTGCTTCCTTCTTTGGTATGTATCAGAAAAGGAGAATGCTATAAGCACATTTGCTCTTCCTTTCTTTCCTTCCCTCTTCCCCCCCCATCCCATTCTTCCCCCTTCAAATAAAATATCTTAACAACTTTCTGGTCTTCTGTGACCAGGTCTTATTGAACTGTGAGGTATGAAACAAGGGAAATGTGAGCAGTAACTAATTGGGGAAGGACTCTGGGCTGCTATGGCTGCTCTGCACAATGAGGTTGGGGTGCTGTCCATCATGCTGAAAAGAAGCAGCCGGCTTTAACCACTTCCTCCCCATGCACACAGATTCCACCAGGCTTCTTTAAGTATTTAATAATTTTCTCCAGGGGTTTTCTGCATTCTACAAGTGTTCAAAGCTCTGTTAACACATCTGCTTTTGAGCAAAAGCCTCAAAACACCATGATGTGGAAACCTCTTTGCCAGCATGACCAGCCCATCAGGGGAGTTGATTCTCCCTCTCTACTCGGTTCTATTTGAGATTCCTCTCAACAGTACTTCATCCAGCTCTAGGAAGCCTGTGGAGCTGCTGGAGTGGTCCAGCAGAAGCCACAAAGTTGCTCTAGGGAAAGGTGATCCTACCCATGGAACTCGATGGTCTCTAAATTCCCTTCCAGCACAAACTATTGTATGATTGCATGATTCTGTGGTTGGTAACACTGCTGTGGATGGGAGAAGCACAAAACACAAAAACACAACACAAAACATGAGTGGCTGCAACCATAGTAAAAGATGAGTTTCTCTTGACCTTTCCACAAGATGGTTTTGTCTCCATTCTCTGTTTATATGATAGGCTTTGGATTTTGATATATATCACATGTTACCAGAGCCACACAGGACAGAGAACTCAGTTGAAACAAAAATCAGGGAAGTGATTTGTCAGATCTTTCCATAAAAGGCCTTCTGCTAAGATCACTCTTTATTTCTGACTTCATATAGTGCTGAGCTGAGATTTCCTTTAGAAGACTGAAATCTCCTTAAGGGACATCATCTTTAGCAACAACTTCAGAGTAGGTTCCTTTCCCTGCACATATGCTTGGGAACTTGGATTTATTACCAGAACATGAGACTGAGGTGGGCTGAGAAGTGAGGAAGCGATGGGTGGGTGTTTCCTTTACAGTGGTCAGCTACAGACATGACCTGAACGAGTCTTACTTATTTTTTCTCACATGTTCTTTACTACCCAGAACACAAATAACAGAGATTAAAGGATACGTGATGTATATCCCTCTTTGTCTATCCTTAGAAACACAGTTTTGTATTCAGTACTTGTATTCAGTCATGATTCAGCAAAGCTTCAGACTAACTTCACTTAGTGCAAAGGCCATCGACTTGCCTTGTGTATAGTGGACTAAAATGGGAGCCTATAATCATCACCTCAGGTTTAAGGACCCACAATTTTCCTAGGCTGAGGATGAAACCATCAGGCTTCATCTCTGGAAGAACACGGAACAGTGGAATGCATGATCCTGGGGTATCTGGCAAAGAAAAATTGCAGCACTAAAATAACCCAGGTGTCCAGTTAGAAGTCCATAAGACCTGCTGATAACATGTATGAGGATAATAAAGTGAACAAGGAAGTCAAGTTGGTCATGACATGAAGAAGAAATGGGAAGGAATGAGACAGACAGAAAGTGAGGCTAAAAACTGAGCTAAACAATGAAAAAAAAGACTTAACACAGTGAGACAAAACAAGAAACAGACAACTCATTATTATTGAGGACTAAAACCAGAAATATAAGAAAGAAGTCTTGATGTTTCAAACTCATTCCAATAAACACCTTCTTTATGTGGGTGCAATTTGATCCCCATTGTCTTCTTTAGCAGTGTGAGTTTGAAGTATAAATCAAATCTCTCCTGTACAGATGTGTCTCTGAGGTCAGAGAGGTGCAGACACAGAGGGAAGAGTTATCAGATCTGAGAAAGATGGTTTTATATATGGAGACTCCTCCTCCAGTAGACTCTTTTGGAAAATTTGACCAACCAGGACAAAGTCAAAAAAGAGGCCCAAAGAGTTTCAGGGACTTTATTCAGCAATTCATCTACCCTTCTGCCAAGCAGACACAAAATGCCGTGTACTATTCACCACTCATGCTGTTCTAGACCCAGAGCAGTATGAGTTTTGTCAACCTGAGTGCTTGTACCAGGACCAGGTCATTTTCACGCAAAACCCTGACTGGTTTTAATGACCAAGCTGGGTGGGGCTCTGAGCAATGTGGGCTAGTGAGAGGTGTCCTTGCCTATGGCAGGGGGTTGGAACTAAATTATTTGTAATGTCCCTTCCAACCTAAACCATTCTGTGGTTCTGTGCTTCATGATTCCAACCACACATGAGAGTTGGGCCTGTTCAGCATGGGGAAGTGATGACTGAGAGGGGACCTCATCAATGTTTACAGTGATCTGCAAGGAGGGCTCAGAGCAGGGCCCAGGCTCTGCTCCAGAGGCCCAGCAATGGCACCAGAGGAACAGGCAGGGACTGATCCCAGGAAGGATGGACATGAGGTACAGGCAGGGACTGATCCCAGGAAGGATGGACATGAGGTAGAACTTCTGTCCTGGGCAGTGACCGAGCCCTGAACAGATTGTCCAGAAAGGGCGTGGAGTCTCCCTCACTGGGGATATTCCAGAGCCCTCTGGACACAATCCCATGCCCTGTGCTCTGGGATGGCCCTGCTGGAGCAGGGAGGTGGGACCAGATAACCCCACTGTGGTGCCTCCCAGTCTTAACCACTCTGGGTGGCTCTGTATTGCAATTTGCCAAGGCCGTGTCTCAGAGACCACACATCAAGCTTGGCCATTCGTCCTGACAACAAACAGGAGCAGCTGCACTCTCGGAAGATGTGATAAATATTTTTTAGTGTCCCATTACTGCGTAGCCATCTGCAATTTATTGCAATTTTTCAGACCATAATACATCTATCTGATATTTATATAGATGCTGCTTTTGTTTCCTTAAGAAGTATATTGTAACTTAATGTGGCATTAGCTTAATGTTCCATTAAAACAGAGTGCTGGCAAGTGTATGCATGTACATATGTATATCTAAATTACTATTTTCCTACCCACGTTGAGGCAGTGCTGGGAAGTCATACAGATACTGAACTTCTGCTAGGCAATATTTTCAATACCGAATGAAAATAACTTGTTTGTGCAAAGCCACCCGTTTCCCTAATTACAGCCACTCCTACTGTAAGAGGAAATTGATAATTGGGTACAGCAGGAAATAAAGAGACAAGAGTTTTATTGTCTGTTCCATTCTTACTAGTATTATTAACTCATTCTTATCCTTTGGAGAAAAAAATAAAAAAAGAAAAAAAGAAAAATTATGGCTTGGTTTCCCCAACTGTGAAATTATACTAGGCAGAAACTGTGAGGCTGTATGTATCAAATACCAATATAAATGATTCCTATAAGATCCCATTGAGGTTTTCAACAGAGACAAAAGAGAGAATTCCCACAAAATTGCCTTCACTCCCTGTGAGGCATTTAAACCAGCCAGGATTGTAAAGGAGGTGCTTGCCTGTTTCAACCACTTTTAAACTTCATAACAGTACAGAAAACCTTGGATGAAGCAAACTAAACTCGGAGACCGGTGTAGGTGTGTCAGGTATCCAGGAGATGAGAACCTCACCATAACTCTGCTGAAACTGTCAGAAGGACCTTGACTGATGTGTTTTCAGGCCACACATGTTGGCATTTGGCAGTGTGAGGATTTCAGGTTCCCCAGGGAAGGTGCAAATGCTGCTTTATTATCAATAACACCCCGTGTAGCTC